>NC_138772.1:438187188-438787188 GCF_965119305.1 Pelophylax lessonae | reverse complement strand
CAGCGGCTACTGTCTCACCTCCAGTGGCCCTCTAAGCCAGAGATGTACGAGAGGTCTTCCTCCACACATCAGGCTCACCAACCAGGTACGTGTCAAAGAACTTCCTGTCCAAGTGATATCTATCCGAACAAACAGGTAGAGAGAAATCTCTTATTGGGACACAGACAGACTTTAAACTCTTTCTATAATGAGGACACTGCTAGTATTTAAAAGCAGACAAATTTTCTAACTTTTTCCACTGTACCCAAAACTGAAAAACAAATTTGGCTGAAGCTGGGAATACTGTTAACATTTACATTTGGGGAACAGCAGTATAGCTGTGTATCTATATATATATACATGTATAAAACAAATTAATAAAACTATGTGTATGCTGTAAGGAAACAAATTACACATATATTCACATGTTTACTGGTTTGTGTCATCTCCCTATAATGCAATGAATTATTCATCTCAAACAAGTAAAATGTATCATTTACATAAAATAATACTTTGCAAATTTATGGTAAGTACTAATTACTTGCCTTATTTGCCATGACTATGATATTAAATATTCATAAAAATCTGATTATTTCTTTGATTTGGCAGGCATTTATATTTCTCTACAGCTTTTCACACTGCTAATTTTAATCCGGCAAATTATCTGGAAGAAAACAGTATGCAGCCTAAAAACTGCTCAAAATTCAGTCCAACATTGAGCATATTAGGAAAGTAATGACCCATTTTAACCAAAACTTTGGGAATGTCTTGCACGGAATAAAGAATCGGCCAACCTTCATTATAGGGGTTTCTGCTACATTTTTGTAATTATCCAAATAAATTAGATTTCTAGCTTTTCATTTTGAAACATAATGAAAAATATATACAGTACTTTCATTATAAACTTTAAGCCCCATACATACACGTGTAACAATTAAAGACTGGTGATCCTTATCAGGAAAATAAAGATTTACTGAGTAATAGGGATGATCTAAGAGTATGCTCCAAACTGAGTTGAGGCTGAATTTTGGCTGTTTTTTAGAACTTTTTTAGATGTTTGGTGGGAATTGCTCTACAGAATGTTCCATAATGCATTGCAAACAGTTGGTTAGGTGGAAGACTTTCGCTGGTGATGACTTTGTACAAAGTTACTGTCCCAGCAGTCTTTTGTCAGTTTCTGGGAATTTAGTGAGAGGGACGGCTGGCAATATTGTAGGGAGATTGAACTTTTTTTTTCTTTAATTGCATTTAGCATTTACTTTTTTATTCTTTATAAAAAAAAAATGGTGGTGGTGAGGGGGGGGGGGGGGTTGGGTGTGTTATTTTACTTGCAGTGTTTTAAAGCATCCCCTCCACTGCCACATTTGGCACATTAAGGGTGGGAGGAAGGAGTGGGTACCTGGTTTTAACAGGTGCCCGCTCCCACTTCCTGGTAAGATTGCCACACGGTGACATGCATCAAGTCCGGCCCCTTTTGTGAAGCCTGAAGGCTTCACTGACAGTTTCCTTGCAATATCTTATGATGGGCTTGAATTGCTTTTACTTCCTGTAAGTGTTCTTAATCTTCCACAATAAACGTTTACAGTTTAATACTACACTTAGTGGCACCTCCCCCCTCATTGCTTCCCACATGTCTTACAGAGCTTCTGGACACACTCTGAGCATGGCTGCCTCATTCTAAGTGCACATTTCCATCTGCCTGGACAGCAGACTTTTATTACACCTATTTTACACAGTCCCTTCGGCCAGAGACAATTGACATTTGGAGCGCAAGAATCTTACTGTGTTATTTTTCCTTATAGTAAAAGTCAGCCGCTACATTATTTGTAACTGCTGACTTTTATTTTTTTCCCCCAGACCGGAACTCTGCTTTAAGGTTGTTGTTTTTTTATAAGCAGTTTTCCTTTGTTTGTATTTTAGCTCCATTTTATTTGTGTTACATTTTGCTATGGTTCTTTATTTATTTAGCATTAATTGGGTCAGCCACAGTAACATGAAGTTATTGATGACACCACAAAAGCTTCCCTATGTCTGCAGAAGAGCACTGCTTATTATTGTGAAGCAGTTTAGTCAACAAAAGCACAAAGGTTTTCAGTACAGTCCAGCACCATATCCCCCACATACAGTCCATATGTTTCCAGATGGAAACTCCTAAATAGATGGTATTGTATATATATACTGCTTACCAGATACAGCAGTATTATTCGCCTGATAGGAAGATATTAGCTCTCCAGATCAAAGAGTGAATCCTAAGGGAAGACCTTTGAGGAGGATTCCAGACCACAGACGATACGATAGGCTCAATGGACATCAATCAAGTGCACATAAAAATGGAAATATACATAGCGTGATACTGTATTGGAAGTACACACACTAAAAACCCACTAGGTGAATAAATTATGAATTGAGTGCTGAATATAGTGAATAACCACCACCAACATCACAGGCTGCTTACCAGATACAGAAAATTTGGTGACAGAAAAAACAAAGTACAAAGTTCAAAGCCGCCACAGGTCAATCCCATGCGATAAGTTTACTCCATAAATGTGACCACCACCAACATATACCACTGCTTACCAGAAATGTAAATGTTGCAGGCAAAATAAAGATGGAATGTCCCCAAAGATATGGATTGAGTACAGTGCCCCTGTTGCTCACGAAATGGACCAGTCCCAATCAAAGGAGTAATTGGATCCACAGGTAGTCACATGTAGACAATAGAGAGCCTCATAGCATAAAACCGTTTATTTGAACACATAAAATAAAGAAATGCATTTACAAACAATATAGAAGAAAGCGCTGAATCGAAGCCGCTGGCCTGTCAGCTCCAAACACCCGCCCTCACGTCTCGTGTAGGTGACGTCAGCACGCCGTGACCGACGTACGTTTCGTCAAAACTGATGTTCTCAAGGTACGGGCGGCACACTGATGCCACCTATTAAATAGTAAAGATGAGAAGAAGATCCTCCCAGCATGACCTCCAGGACTGAAGCCAAAAGTGCCATCTTAATTATGGCGAAATACAGCAACATGCCCACACCTAATGCGGAATCAATCAAAGAACCCACATTGCAATCTTACAAAAATTATGTAAAAAAATCATACTGCTACCAAAGTAATTGAAAATTATAGCAATATGTCATGATACCAACAATATAAGCCTATTTAGAAAAACGGACTCATAACAATATCAGACCTAAAAAAGCACTTTGAATGTAAATACATATCAAAGGCCAAAAACAAATGATAATAAATACCCATAGGTCACACTGGGAATATCCTCATACTAAAGAGGCTAATAAAAATAACAGACTCACATCCATTAATGTACCAGATAATGACCCAGACTAATAAGGGCAATTAGATCATTGTTGTCCATAGGCTAAATCATTTAACATCAAAAAGGCACATACATATAAAATCAAATAAAATAATAATTAAATTAAATAAAATTCAATCAATTATAAAACGTACCGCATCCAAATTGGCAAGCGAAATACACTGCCATATTGAGTGTATTATTTGTATTAATAATTATTTTTGCAAATGTTGCAAAAACTAGGCATTATCTATAAACGCATTAACGTCTGTGTCAACGTTCAATCCGAATGGCGTATAGGTCTTAACTCTATAGATCCAGGCCATTTCTAACCTAGAAAGGCCCCTCACCAATGGCTCACCACGCCACTTAGGACTGAACTTGTCAATGCCCAAAAAAATAACATTCGAAGGGTCCTTATTGTGAGATAACAAAAAGTGTTTTGACACTGAATGTTTATCGAAGTCCTTACGAATATTAGCAATATGCTCGTTTAGGCGTACAAATAAAGGGCGCTCAGTCCTCCAAATATATTGAAACCCACACGAGCACTGGAGAAGATAAACAACTCCAGTGCTCGTGCAGGAAATAAAGGGGTTGATTTTATGAGGCTTTCCAGTGCTGGTAGACACAAAACCTTTAGTGTTTTTTTGTCTTATATAATATTAGAAAGGGGGCCAATTTAGCCCCTCTTTCATATGGGATGGTGGAAGGGATAGCAAGTTAGGAAAGGGTTAAAATATTTAGTTAATAAGGCCCACACTTCTCTCAGTTACGGTTATCCCGCCATTCTGGGTTACTAGGCAGTTTAGGGGGGTCACTAGGCAGTTTAGGGAGTTACCAGGCAGTTTAGGTTTTCCAGATGGGATTCAGCGAATGAGCCCCTTTCTCCGCCCGCTCTCCTCAGCCTATGAGGTGGAGATTACCTCAGGGAGAGCTATATTTAAGCAACTTCCCGAGCCCCCGGGGCTCAATCTTCAACATACCTCTCATCTGTTTTCAGCTGTGTTCCTGCGTTCCAGTTTTTCCCCGGGTTTTGGACAGCGCTTCTTACCTGGTCTCCGGCAGTGATGTCCCTCATCAGGCAGCTGATCGAACGAGCGGGTGAAGACGGCGGCGAGGACTGGATCCGGAGATGTCTTCAGCTTCCCCGGACGTCTGGAGCCGAAGGACCGTTTGGGACCGCATTGGTGACAGCGGCGGCGGAAGTTGGACGATCAGCTGATGGGTCGGAGGTCGTCGCTTCAGGTCAAGGTGCGTCAGATCCGCCGGATGTCGATGCTGGTCACTGGGCTGGTGACGTCAGCGGAGAGGCGGATCGGTGGAGAGTTTCCGGGGCAGTCGGCCCAGAGAAGAGGAAGAGGACGCCGAGGAGGAGGTACTCGCCTGCGGCTCCGAGGCGCCCGGCTGGGCGGAGGGCGGACAGCGAGGACCGAAGAGGACATCCGGAGGAGGTCGCGACTGGACGGAGGAGCGTGTCGGCGGGATCGAGGACGTCCGTCTTCCAGCAAGCTGGTCGTCAAGCTGGAGGGAGGCCGCCCGCTGCTGCCCAGGGTGCGCTCCTCCAGGTCAGTAGTCCACCCTTCATCTCTCAGCAGGATTTCCAGGCGGAGGCGTCCGAGCCTGAAGACCCGGATCCCCCCAGGTGCC
The DNA here is from genome assembly GCF_965119305.1 of Pelophylax lessonae. Lineage (NCBI taxonomy): Eukaryota > Metazoa > Chordata > Amphibia > Anura > Ranidae > Pelophylax > Pelophylax lessonae. The sequence goes on along the minus strand of NC_138772.1, from coordinate 438,782,240 downwards.
AGCCGTTCCCAGGTGGTGAGTTGCCGGGTATTTCTGACCCGGATGCCTTTTTCAATCTGTTTAGGAATTTCTGTCAGAGTTTGCAGTCCCCTAAGCCAGCGGAGGTGGTGCCCAACGTTACTGAGGTTTGGGCGCCACCTAGTGGCCAAAGTAGAGTTAGCATGTTTGCAGCTGCAAAAGAGCAGAATCTCCCCGAATCCATTTTAAAAGAGGCTATGCCATGTGAATTATCTCCTCTGGGCATGCATTTACCTGACTCCTTAAAGGATAGGATCTGGCAGGGCTTGTATGTTGATCTGCTGTCCTTGCTTCCTTTGGCTAAGGAGTTTATGTCCAGGGGGGATAAGAAAGAGGAGGAGGCTGATAGGAAACACTTTGTGCTTAAGTCAATTTTTAATTGGATTCAAGCTTTTTGTATCTACTCATCCATTTTGTGCGAGAAGTTCCCTAGCAAAAGCGTAGGGTTATTCCACCATATTGAGATCATTCTTGAGGCATATAAAGGGTTCGGGGGGGGGTTGCCTGGTACAATTACGATGTAGCGTTCAGGCAAAAAATGGCTGTACATCCCCGTTTGTCATGGGGTTCTAAAGATGTTGGGCTGTGGTTAGATTTATTTCTTCCCCAAAGGTCGGCCTTTCAGCCCCGATTGGCACCTGGTACCCAGGCGCAACAATCAGCAGCCCCCTCGGTTTACAAGCGAGGGATCTGCTTTGCCTTCAATGATGCACAATGCAGATGGCCGGGTACTTGCAAGTACCGGCATGAATGTGCTTTTTGCTCCGGGGCCCACCCGGTGGCAAAATGCTTCAAGCGGATGGCAGGGGCCCAGCAGGGAGGTGTTGCTAAAGGCCCCAACGCCGGTGAGGCTGGCAGAACTGCTGCCGTGGCTACAAGCGTACCCCGGCCGCTGGAAGGCGGAGCTGTTAACTGAAGGTTTTCGGTTTGGTTTCCGTCTTCCACGGTTTTCTGGAAAGGGCTGCACTATCGTTGACAATTTAAAGTCTGTGGTTGGTATGTCTTGTGTGGTTTTGGAAAAAATCAATAAATAGTTAGCTGAAGGAAGATTCGTGGGCCCGTTTTGTTCACCCCCATTTGAAGACTTTAGGATATCCCCAATTGGTATTGTCCCTAAAAAAGACCCTAATTCTTTTCATTTAATCCATCACCTGTCATATCCTAGGGGTGACTCATTAAACAAACAGATTGATATGGACTATGCATCCGTGCATTATTCCAATTTTGAGGACGCTCTGTGTATCATTAAGGGTTTGGGTCGGGGGGCGCTTCTTGCGAAGGCGGATATTAAGTCCGCTTTTAGGTTGCTCCCCTTGCATCCTTCCTGTTTTAGTTCATTAGGCATCTTTTTTGAAGGGAAGTTTTATTTTGACAGATGTCTTCCTATGGGGTGTTCACTTTCATGCTATTATTTCGAATGCTTTGCTACCTTCCTAGAGTGGGTGGTGAGGCAGGTGACTGGGAAGTCCCAGATCCTGCATTATCTGGATGACTTCTTATTTATGGGGAAAGTGAACACCTCTGATTGTGAATTCATTTTGAAGACTTTTGTCATGCTGTGTAATTCCTTTGGTATTCCTTTGGCTGGGGAGAAAACGGTGTGGCCATGCACCTGCATTGAATTTCTAGGTATCACCATGGACTCATGCTTAATGGAATTCAGACTGCCACCTGACAAGATTCGGAGACTGCGAGGTATGTTGTACCTGGTGATTAGAAAGAAGAAGGTCTGCCTCAGAGAGATTCAGTCATTGCTGGGTTTGTTAGCCTTTGCCTTCAGGGTCATACCTGTGGGGAAGGCTTTTTCCAGGAGACTGTATCTTTCTGTATCAGGTCTTAAGTCCCCCTCGGCTCATGTTAGAGTGACACATGATATGAGGGAGGACTTGTTGGTGTGGTTACAGTTTCTGCTTAATTTTAATGGAAGGGCTATTTGGCAGGATGATTTTATTTTGGACAAGGACTTCCTGCTATTTACTGATGCTGCGGGTTCAGTGGGTTTCGCAGCAATTTGGCGGACGCACTGGTGCGCGGAGCGTTGGTGCAAGCGTTGGAAGCGAACTAAATTGATTAAAAACATAGTATTGTTAGAGCTCTTTCCCATTATTGTGGCTTTGGAGGTTTGGGGGGAACATTTTCGGAACAGGCGATTGTTGGTCAGTACGGACAACAAAGGTGTTCTGTACGCCATTAATTGTTTGTCCTCTAGGTCTCCGCCGGTCATTGCTTTGCTCAGGTACATGGTTTTTAAATGTTTGACACTTAATGTGTGGATTAAGGCTACCTATGTTCCGGGTAAGGACAATGACCTGGCAGATTCTTTATCTCGATTACAGGTTCAGAGATTCTTTCAGCTCCACCCAGAAGCGGATACGGTGGGCATGCCGTGCCCGGCTCACCTGTGGGAGTTAGTTTAGCTTTGGTGGTGGACAATGTTCAACACTCATTGGCACGCAGCACTTGGTCGGGTTATCAATCGGCGTTTGCTGTGTGGCTGGCGTTCCTTGATTCTTTGCACAGCCCTCGGGAGTCATTCTCAGTGGAGTTGGTCCTATTTTTTCTTAATTCGCTATTTGAAAAAGGATACTCCTGGTCACATGTCAATAAGATACTGGCAGGCGTTTCCTTTTTTGTCAAGTTGCAGGGCCATCCGGCCTGCTCATCCTTTTTTTCGGTACGACAGGCTATGAAGGGGTACAGAAGGAGAAGGACTCATGCTGATTTGAGGCGCCCTATTACGCTGGAGATTTTACAACAGCTGTGTGATGTTTTGACGGGCGTGTGTTATTCGCCGTTTGAAGTGATACTGTTCAGGGCAGTTTTTTCCTTGCTATTTTTTGCAGCATTGAGGATCTCGGAACTTATCCCGGTGCGCTCAATTACGGGCTTGGATTTAAAATTGGCTAACGTTTACTGCACGGTTACCAGGTTGAGCGTTTTTTTGGTTAAATCCAAAACGGATCAGGCTGGGGTGGGTCATTGGTGCCACATGAACAGATTTAGGGGTTCTTCAATTTGTCCTGTTTTCCTAATCTCTGAATATTTGAAGGTCAGGTCTGGTGATAATGTTTATTTTTTGATACATGAGGATGGTAAAACACTTACTAAATATCAATTTGATTTTGTGCTCAGGAAATGTTTTCAGGCACTTGGGATGGGTCGGTTGCGGTTCTTGTCACACTCTTTCAGGATTGGGGCCGCAACCGAGGCATCTAGGGCTGGGTTAAGGGTTGGTTTGATCAAGCATTTAGGTAGATGGAAGTCCGATTGTTACGCTTCCTATGTGCGTCCTAACCTTATCTTTGCTTCTTTCAGGTGATCCCTTGCAGGTGTGGATTGTGGGGCACTCATTTGTGTTTTGGGCCCAACAAAGAGCCAGGCACCGGATTTACTCCAAACTCCTTGGCTTGGATCACCACAAGTTTCGAGTATCGTGGTTAAGTAAACGGGGCATGCGGTGGGAGGAGTTATTGCCCAGTTTAGACAAGTTATTGGTGTCCCGCCCACCGCCAAATATTCTTGTGGTTCATTTGGGGGGTAATGATGTGGGAAAGGTTAGGACACTGGATCTTATTTTTCGGATAAGTGATGACCTGCACAGCCTGAGGATGAGATTCCCGGGAATGGTCATTATGTTTTCAGAAATCATTCACAGGTTGGTTTGGTCCTCTGGCCGTTTACGGTTTTTAGGTATAGTTAAGAAAAGGGTCAATAGGGCCCTTGAAAATTTTTTGGCACAAGTTGGGGTCCTGACGTACCGGCACTCGGACTTGGAGGGTGGAATTCAGGGTCTCTATCGTGAGGATGGAGTTCACCTCTCCGGTATTGGCCATGATATATTTAATGCCAATCTGGGTTCTCTGATTGAGATGGCCGCGCTGCGGGGTTTTGATGACAGGCAATGAGGTATTGCCTGTCTGGTGGATGTTGATCAATTTGTTATGATCTACTGTAAGTGACAACCCGAGTTGTTGATGACTGGGTTGGTCTGTTGGTTTATATATTTATGAAATATGGTGATTTATGTTAATCTTGTTACCAGTTAATAAAGCAAGCCGCGGCCGATTTATCCAATTTTGAGTCCGAGTGCCTTTTTTCAAAAAAAAAAAAGGGGATATAATTTATATGTGGTTACAAGGTAAATTCTTTGTTGAATTTGGGTGTTAAAAAATTTAAGGTAAGCATCACTCCTTCCTACCATCCCATATTAGAAAGGGGGCCAATTTAGCCCCTCTTTCATATGGGATGGTGGAAGGGATAGCAAGTGAGGAAAGGGTTAAAATATTTAGTTAATAAGGCCCACACTTCTCTCAGTTACGGTTATCCCGCCATTCTGGGTTACTAGGCAGTTTAGCGGGGGTCTCTAGGCAGTTTAGGGAGTTACCAGGCAGTTTAGGTTTTCCAGATGGGATTCAGCGAATGAGCCCCTTTCTCCACCCGCTCTCCTCAGACTATGAGGTGGAGGTTACCTCAGGGAGAGCTATATTTAAGCAGCTTCCCAAGCCCCCGGGGCTCAATCTTCAACATACCTCTCATCTGTTTTCCCCTCCCCCCCTCCCCTGGTTTGTCGCGGCTTCACAAAATTAACTGGTTTGGGTCACCTCTGTTTTAGAGGGGGACGTGTATTTTTTATATGTGATTATTTCATGTTTTGATATGTTTTATGGTGGATGTTGATCAATATGTTATGATCTACTGTAAGTGACAACCCGAGTTGTTGATGACTGGGTTGGTCTGTTGGTTTATATATTTATGAAATATGGTGATTGATGTTAATCTTGTTACCAGTTAATAAAGCAAGCCGCGGCCGATTTATCCAATTTTGAGTCCGAGTGCCTTTTTTCAAAAAAAAAAAAAAAAAAAGGGGATATAATTTATATGTGGTTACAAGGTAAATTCTTTGTTGAATTTGGGTGTTAAAAAATTTAAGGTAAGCATCACTCCTTCCTACCATCCCATTTAAGCGACATACCTGACACCTATTGCACTTATAAAAACCATGCAACTGGTGTAAAAAGGTGGGTTTACTTGCAGGAGCCTCAATCGCATTAGGTGCCAGCACGTCACGCAAATTAGATGTACCTTTGAAAATGACTCGTGGTTTCTCCGGTAAAACTTTTTGTAAAATTGGGTCATTGTTTAAAATGTGCCAATGCCGCATCAGAAGTTTTTGTATTCCCAGGGACTGGTTGGAATAAGTGGTAATGAAAGAGGGACTTGACGTAAACTCATCCTGAGCCACAGACGGTCGTCTGACCAACAGTTGGGATCTATCCATCTGGCTAACTTGCTCCAGGGACCCACGGAGAAAGTCTGGGTCATATCCCTTATCAATGAATCTCTCCGTGAGAACCTGGGCCTGCCTCTCAAAGTCAATAGTATTCAAGCAATTGCGACGAATACGCATATATTGGCCTTTCGGCACTGCCTTTAGCCAGGAACTATGGTGACAGCTGTCAACCGGTATATAGGCATTCCTATCTGTTGCCTTGAAATAGGTAGAAGTAACAAAGGAGCACTCACTAATAACTATAGACAGATCAAGGAAATTAATGACCGTCTGACTCATATCGTAATTCAAAAAAATGCCTCTAGAGTTGTTATTGAGAGATTCCAAAAATGATATTAGGTCTTCCTCAGTTCCATCCCAAAGGAGGAGGATGTCATCAATATACCTGGCCCACAACCGAACCTGTGGCCTGGTGTGGGCATAGATGCCATCCTCCTCCCATTGAGCCATAAACAGATTGGCTAGGGATGGGGCATATTTAGCGCCCATTGCGACACCTGTATCCTGTCTATAAAACTGACCGCCAAACCAAAAATAATTGTGTTTGGTTGCATAATCCAATAGCTCCATAATAAAAGTAATCTGCACCGTAGGCAATGCAGAGTCTCTATTAAGGAACATAAACACAGCCTCCAAAACCAAACCATGTGGGATGATCGTATAAAGTGAGGATATGTCAGCTGTAACCATCCACATGTTTTCAGTAGGGACAATATTAGACAATAAGTTGATTACATGTCTGCTGTCACGAATATAAGAAGGCATATTCTGCACCAGTGGTTGCAGATAGAAGTCGACGTATTTCCCCACACGGGACATCACAGAGTCGATGCCACTGACTATGGGATGCCCCGGGGGGGGGGGGGAAACCAGACTTTTGTGAATTTTAGGCAGGTAGTATATTATAGGTGTGCGTGGGCACTTTGGTATCAAAAAGAGTTTTTCTTTTTTGTTGAGAATATCCAACTGATAACCTTTATCCACTATAAACTCCAATTCCCGTTTATATTGAAATTTGGGATCCTTTAGCAGAGGAGTGTAAGTCAGACGGTCATTAAGTACCTGGATGTCTTAGGACCAGAGATGTATAGTAACTAAGTAGAACTACTTCACTACTGTACTTAAGTACAGAAATGCGGTATCTGTACTTTCCTGGAGTAGAATTTTTTTCTCCTACTTCCACTTTTACTTCACTACATTTTTTCAATGATTTCAATACTTCTACTCAGATTTTTTTTTTTTTTGCGCTGCATAGTTACTCGTTACAATTATAAAAATTACCACTGCCAGAACAGTAGATGGCAGGTTTCATGAAGCTCAAAAAATGTGTATAATGTCATGTGTACTTTTGACTTTAACTACATAACACAGTACTTGTACTTTTACTTTCAGTACTTGAGTAGCAAATTTTTTTTAAAAACTACTGGTACTTTTACTTTCAGTACTTGAGTAGCAAAATTTTTTAAAAAACGACTTGCAATACTTAAGTACAAAAAATGTTGAATACTTTAGTACTTCTACTCAAGTCACTTTTTGATCGAGCACTTCCACTTCTACTCAAGTCACTTTTTGATCGAGCACTTGTACTTTTACTCAAGTATGGGTTTCGAGTACTTTATACAACTCTGCTTAGGACTAAGTCTATGGGGAAACCTCTGATGGAAATTTATTTTTATTCTAGGGGCATGAACATTTCCCTCAGGTTCCCAAGAATTTTCTTCTGACCCATATCTTTCCCATATCTTTTTTGAACCAGATATTGTATTTTGTTCCTAAATATCCTCAATCACAAATTCTTCTTCACTTTGCACCTCAACAGGTGGAGCGGGTTTTCATGAAATGGTTTGATTTCAGAAAGTTTTAAGCAAAAAATGACTGGGTTAATTTGAGCTGAAATCTAGAAAGGTCCCATAAACGTTTGACTTTAACATTTTTATGATCAGTGAGAACAGTTAGAGGATGATGATCCCATTCCAGTTGACGCCTCCATTCAGAAAAATCTTCCGCAAGCATGAAGCTGCATCTTTTCTCCTATTTGATGAGAAAGGATAGCACCTACGGCAGAATCTGAAGCATCCACCTCCACAATAAAAGGTGGTTCGGGATTGGATGTACAAATATTGGTGCCGAAGTGAAGAGTCTTCAGTTTACTAACAGCAGTCTGTGCCTCAGGTGACCACATGTTATCAGGATCCATGCTCATTCCTTTAGGAGAAATGAGGTATCCCAAAAACTGGATCTGGGTTTGATTTAATTCACTTTTCTCCAATTGAATGTACAGCGGATTCTCCCTTAACCTTTTGAAGTCAAAACATGCTTGCATTGCACCTGTACATTAACAGAAAAGATAATGATAGCATCCAAGTTTAGCACACTCAGTGTACAGAGTAGGTACATTTAGTTTGGCTCCTCTGTAGGCAGAGCTCTAGGGGCTGTCTTTGTTGCCTCCCCTTGGTTTCTAGAACTTGCTGGATAATTCTGGAACTTAGAGAGTGGAGTGGCTAAAGCCTTAATATTTATGGAGTTTCCACCAATCCCTGGGAAAATTAGGCCCAGAAGGTGGGGCAATAGGCCATAAACGTTCATGAAAACAAACAGCAAGCTGTACCCTTACTCTAATCATAGACTGAATGTATTGAACCCAATTGAAGCATGTGTGGGCGGCTTTTTGGACAAAAACTGTTGGTGTGCACTTATAGAATGAACCAAAGATAGCAGTAGATTCCTAAACACAATTGTGCCAATGCGCATAACGATAAAAACAGTATATAACAATATATTCCCGGAGGTTAAAACTGATTGAGAATATTAAAGTCACTGACTGACAATGCAGGCTCGAGCGAGGCTGCCTATTTGAGAGTAGTGGGGACCTGAGCACTGAAACAGAAAAGGGGGAGGGAAAGAGAGGAGCCAAGCAGCCGGAGGGAGAGGCAAAGAGCTACTGAGAGTGTAACTTAGTTTATTAAAAAAGACATAAATACATGGTAAAAATTTACTCACAAACATTTGAGGTGACAGGTATGTGTGAGCTAAATGGAGGATCACCACGGTAGATTCCAGTTCATGCTAATGCTGCAGGTGTCAAAGCCGCTGCAGGAAGTGGTGCAGGAATCCAGCCAGGCTGAGGAAGGAAGCATGGTTTGGCCTCCGAATCACGCCCCCCCCCCCCCCATTGGCTACAGAATTCCAAGCATTGACAGGTTGTTTGACAGCTCCTTACAGTTATCTTCCAATGGCGGCTTCTAGGTGATCTGGCTGGATTTCTGCACTGCTTCCCAAAGTAGCTTTGACACCTGTGGCATCAGTGTAGTCTGGACTCTCCTGTGGTGGTCCCACATTTAGCTTACACATGCCTGTCACCTTGGATGTTTGTGAATGAATTTTTACCATGTATTTTTGTCTTTTTTAATAAACTGTGCTACACTCTCTGTAGCTCTTTGCCTCTCCTCCCCTCCCAATAAACATTCATGAGCTTGGCAGTGAGGGAGTAGAGTCCAGGGTCCAGTTGCATGGAAGGGACTCCTGGGCTGGGGGTTGGGGGGGACAGGAGAGAGCCAATGAAGGAGAGAAGGAGCAGCTGAAGCCTCACACCCTTTCCAGACTCAGCTAGTCAAGATCTTGGCATGTATAGCAGGAAGCCTGTAAAGCAGCCTCTTGGACTTCAGGACTCACCGAAGAGTGACTGAGTGAATAACCTCTTCTCATCACACCCCAAGCCTGAGTAGAGGGGGCAGCAAGGTGCAATAATTTGCATACCCATATCCATGGGACCGCTTAATGCTATTTCATAGCCATCAAAGCCATACTACAACTCTAGCTTAGGTTCAAAGCAGCCAGGTGCACAAGCAGTTCTCTAAGGAGTAGCACAAGCATTTATCAGTTGGAACTTTTTACTCTCAGTTTAGCTGGGCCATCAATCCCACAGGAAGACAGCATTTTTTACTTTAATATGTAGCATCCAGAGATTAGCAAATCCTAGGTTTCATTCAGGTTCTACAGTTCTGGGCATTCCATGCTTCTCCCTATTCCCCATCTAAGTTTAAACCCCTAAATCAACAAAAACAAAACAAAAAACCCTGGACTAATTCTTGAGTCTGTATGAAAGCTGAAAAATTCCTCTTGTCTGGTTGTGTGTAAAGGTAAGGCCCGAAAAAGCCAGCGGCTCATATGGGAGTAAGCGCTACACAAGTATGCAATAATGAACTGGTCCAACAAATCCCGCAGGGCATTATTGATAGAATGCTGAAAAGTTGGGGGAGAATTGCAAAGACCTAAAGGCATGACTAAAGACTCCAAATGTCCACATCTAGTTCTAAAAGCAGTCTTCCATTTGTCTCCTTGACAAATGTGGACAAGGTTACATGCCTAGTTTGGCAAATACTTTGGCGGAGCGGGGTCTTTCCAACATTTCAGGAACTAAGGGGAATGGATAATGGTTTTTAATAGGGATTTTATTCAAATCCCTGTAATGCATGGACGCAAGGTGGTGCCATTTTTTTCAACAAAGAACAGGGCTGCCCCTGCAAAAGACGTTGAGTATCTGATAAAGCCCTTCTTTAAATTCTCATCAAACCACTCCCTGAACACCTTTAACGCAGGTTCTGACAAATGTGACCAAAATGTATTTCCGCCCCTGGGAGCTATTCAATGGGACAATCATACCGGCAATGCAACTGATCTGCATTCTTTTTATCACGGAAATCCTGAAACTAATAGTAGCTTGTCATAGAACCAATTTTGATCCTTCATCAACAGAGAACTTGTTTGACAAGGTTTTCTGCAATGTTCCTTGCAATGAGGGGATGTAAAATGTCTTGTCCATGCCTTCCAGTTAATGGAGGGATTATGGATGGAAAAACCAAGGAATGACCACAAAAATGTGGGGCAGAAAATTTGGGGCAGCTTAGACTACAGGAAAATGGCACCTGGATGCACATAGGATCAGCAGACTGTAAATCTAAGATAATAAAAGATGATGAGATTGGCTTCAGCTTGCTTGGTTCTCTACCCATAGAAGCACCCCCCAATGCATGAAGGCCTCTATGATTAAGCACCACATGGGCAAAATACATTGGGGGGGTCGCTTCTATGGGTTGATTGTTAGGTGAGTGTCAGACTGATTGTCATGACATTTTAGAGATTGTCATGCTCATTTGCCTACCACCACCAATCAGAAGAAGCCCTATATTCATCATTGGGCCAGCTTGGCCCAAACAAACTATTTAAAAGTCACAAGAAACCTGGAATCAGGCTCTTTAAATAGCGTGACCTAATAATGATTTGTTAACCACTTCTGGACTGGAAGGTTTTATTATTTTAATGACCAGGCCATTTTTTGTAATTTGGCACGGCGTGACTTTACTTGGTAATTGCGCAGTCATGCAATGCTGTACCCAAACAAAATTTATTCCCTTTTTTCCCACAAATAGAGCTTTTTTTGGTGGTATTTGATCACCTCTGTGCAAATGTCCAAATTGGGTCAAAAGTGTCAATATTTTGTGTGTCCACCATTATTTTCCATCACTGCCTTAACCCTCTTGGGCATGGAGTTCACCAGAGCTTCACAGGTTGCCACTGGAATCCTCTTCCACTCTTCCATGACGACATCACAAAGCTGGTGGATGTCAGAGACCTTGTGCTCCTCCACCTTCCATTTGAGGATGCCCTAACAGATGCTCAATAGGGTTTAGGTGTGGAGACATGCTTGGCCAGTCCATCACCTTTACCCTCAGCTTCTTTAGCAAGACAGTGGTCGTTTTGGAGGTGTGTTTGGGGTCGTTATCATGTTGGAATACTGCCCTGGGGCCCAGTCTCCTAAGGGAGGGGATCATGCTTTGCTTCAGTATGTCACAGTACATGTTGGCATTCATGGTTTCTTCAATTAACTGTAGATCCCCAGTACCCGCAGCACTCATGCAGCCCCAGACCATGGAAGTCCCACCACCATGCTTGACTGTAGGCAAGACACACTTGCCTTTGTACTCCTCACATGGTTGCCACTACACACGCTTGACACCATCTGAACCAAATAAGTTTATCTTGATCTCATCAGACCGCAGGACATGGTTCCAGTAATCCATGTCCTTAGTCTGCTTGTCTTCAGCAAACTGTTTGTGGGCTTTCTTGTGCATCATCTTTAGAAGGTCAGTTTTTACCATAGCAGTATTCGTCTATCTTTAGAAGAGGATTCCTTCTGGGATGACAGCCATGCAGACCAATTTGATGCAGTGTGCGGCGTATGGTCTGAGCACTGACAGGCTGACCCCCCACCCCTTCAACCTCTTCAGCAATGCTAGCAGCACTCATATGTCTATTTCCCAAAAAGACAACCTCTGGATATGACGCTGAGCACGTGCACTCAACTTCCTTGGTCGACCATGGAGAGGCCTGTTCTGAGTGGAACCTGTCCTGTTAAACTGCTGTCTGGTCTTGGCCACCGTGCTGCAGCTCAATTTTAGGGTCTTGGCAATCTTCTTATAGCCTAGGCCATCTTTATGTAGAGCAACAATTCTTTTTTCAGATCATCAGAGTTCTTTGCCATGAGGTGCCATGTTGAAATTCCAGTGACCAGTATGAGAGAGTGAGAGCGATAACACCAAATTTACCGCACCTGCTCCCCATTAACACTTGAGACCTTGTAACTCTAATGAGTCACATAACATCAGGGAGATAAAATGGCTAATTGGGTCCAATTTGGAAATTTTGTACTCACTTTTGTTGCCAGCAGTTTAGACATTAATGGCTGTGTGTTGAGTTATTTTGAGGGGACAGCAAATTTACACTGTTATATAAGCTGTACACTCACAACTTTACATTGTAGCAAAGTGTAATTTCTTCAGTGTTGTCACATGAAGAGATATAATAAAATATGTACAAAAATGTGAGGGATGTACTCACTTTTGTGACATACTGTATAAAAACATTAACAGAATTACTGTGAATACTAATAATTGGTACATTTTAACATATTGTAGATATCAGTAAACACTCATGGTCAATTGGCATTATTCTGAGAAACTGAAAATAAATGGTTTCATGAGCAAATAATACTGTATGCGGGGAGCTAGTTACCATAAAAAGATTATAAGTATAATTACAAAAAGTATTTAGAAGTTAAAGAGCCACAGACAATGATAACTATATAGACATGCTTTTTGATACTGACAGCTGTGTAATATGTCATGTTACTAGGAAATGAGTTCTAGTTCACTACACTTTTGGAAGATGTCAACCAAGGCATGGCAGAAGACATACTGTTAGTGAAGGGCTGAACAGAGACTGCACTAATAGCCAGCACACATGTAAAAGGAAAAACAGCTATAAAATTCTACAGTAGATTGGAGAAAACTACTGCAGAGGGAAACCGTTTTCATATTAGATAATATGAGCAATTAAAATTACAGAAGGCATATAGCATAACTACAAAAAAAATCAGTCAGTGAACTAAACTCCAGTTATTGCAAGAGCTCCCTACTGTCATAATGAGTTTAGTTCCACTTTAAAGAATTTCCCACTTTTCAGTAGAAAATGGAAGACCCTGTTACATTGCCCTTGTGTGCCATTAACCAGAGATCAGCCGTTTTAGCAACACTGCCAAGCTACCACTTGTCAGCAGTTGGCCAGCTTCCTACACAATAAAACAGCTCAGCCTCTGAAACCCATTGCATTTCATTGGGTTTCTTAGGCTGGGTTGCTTTGCTTGCCACAGTCTGAGCTGAAATATTATGGATTTTCTAGACTTGATTGTGTTCATTCATTCTGTGCAGCTGAAGATAAAAAGTCATCAGAGGTCTGTTTATACCTCTGACATTTCCCCAAAACCTCCCAACGGAGCAGCTAAAAAAATAAAAAGGTAAAAAAATATAAAAAACAAAATTGTAAAAAAATAAATAAAAACTTCTGAAACCGTCCACTGTCCTACTGACACCATCCACTACTTGCTGACACTTTCCACACACCATTCACTGCCCTACTGATACTGTTCACTGCTCTACTGACTGACACTGTCCACTTCCAAGGTAGGCTAAGTTTATATTTTTACAGTCACATTTTTTTATTATTTTTTGTGTAAGTGTCTAGTTAGGCCTTGCTAGTCAATTTTCTAAAAGAAAAAAAAAAAAAAAAAAAAAAAGGGGGGGGGGGGGCGCAGAACCCCCTGTGACCTTTGAATTATTTCATGTTGTTCATGTAAAAGGTTGCCTACCCCTGTTCTAAAAGGCACATTACATTTTGATTTGATTTTTACTTGTATAGCTTGACCTAATTCCTAACTGATTTGTTTTAAAATAGAAAGATTTCTATAAGGATTTACAGTTTGTACAAGGTGTAGATTGATAGGCTTGCTAGAAGTCTAGGTGTTGTTTTAAATATACGGTACTCACATTTCCTGGCCACTTCTGACATTCTTTCAATGTCCTGCTTTGCAATCTCTACTGTGATTTGCGCTATGGAAAGGTAGCTGGCAGAACTCTACCATTTGTGCTCCCTTTGTCTTCTTATTGGAACATGAAGCTTTCCATAAATCTTTCTGGGCAATGTGGAGTGGAAGGGACCAGTAGGGGGAGGAGTAGAAGCAGGGCCGGTGCTAGACTATTTTACGCCCTAGGCAAGACCAGCTACTTGCGCCCCACCCCCCCCAAAAAAAATAAAAAGGGAAGGGGTTAAAAACTTCTCTATGTCCTACCCAGTGAGCCTGATCTGATGGTTCCTCCGTGTTATGCTGTCGTACCCAGTAACCCCCATATTCCTCCATGTCACACCTGGGGAACCTGATGTCCCTCTATGTCACACCCAGGGACCCTGATGTTTTTCCATGTCACATTCTGGGACCCCAATATTCCTCCATGTCTTGCTGTCATACCCACTGACCCCGATGTTCCTCCATGTGGCACCCACGGATCCCAGTGTTCCTCCATGTCATGCTGTCATACCCAGTGACCCCAATGTTCCTATATGTCACCCCAGGGGGCCCTGATGTTCCTCTATGTCATACCTGGAGAGACCCTGATGTTTTTCCATGTCACACCTGGGGACCCTGATGTTCCTCCATGTCACACCTGGGGACCCTAATGTTCCTCCATGTCCCACCTGGGGACCTCAATCCCCCATGGCACACCCAGGGACCCCAATTCCTCATGGCACACCTGGTGACCCCGAACCCCTGTTACACCCGGTGACCCCTATCCCCCATGTCACACCTGGGGACTCTGATTCCCCATGGCACACCTGGTGACCCCAATTCCCTTTCACACCAGGGATCCTCCATGCCACACCCAGGGACCCGGATCCCCTGTTCTGGGGACACTCACTGGGCGGTATGAAGAGCGTGGCCTGCACTCTCCTCTTCTTCACTGTGATTCCTTTTCCCAGGACACTCCTCTTCTGGACCACAGTGCTCACCACAGCTCCAATAGGCTCCTGGGGGAGGAAGAAGCAGCAGTCAGAGAGCTCTGCACATCCTTCATCACCATCCTCCTCAGACCATTCCGGTGCCTCGTCGCTTCTGCTCCAGTAAAGGTGTCGTCCTCCAGTGCCGAGCTCCGGCTCAGGTTCAGCTCTCCTCCGCTCCCTGCTTAATACCGACCCAGGGAAATGACGACTGCCCACCAGCTCAGTGCAGAGAATCACTTCCTGCCCGGGGTTTAGGCCACTCAGCTCCAGCAGAAGAGGATCATCATGCAGGCAGCACTTTGGTGGGCTCCCTTCCTGCCTTCTGGGGCCCCCCCCAAACCCAAGGCTTGGTAGTTCCGCCACTGCCCCTGACACCTGGAATCTTCCTCAGTCCCTTCTACCTCCCCCACTGCTGCCCTTCCCCTCAGCTGACAAGGATCATTAATAAAGGAGAGAGAGTGCCGACTCCTGGCTGCGCCCCTAGGTGGCAATGCGCCCTAGGCGGCTGCCTAGTTTGCCTAGTGGAAGCACCGGCCCTGAGTAGAAGGTGACCATGAGCGCTGTTTCTGTTTACAGAGTACAGTCCTAAAGGAAATGTAAAAAAATGTGTAAAAACCTGCTTATCTTCTGTTTGGTCATCTGCCTGGAGCTTTTCTGTAAATGTGAAAAGCCCATAGGGTTACTTTGAGGCCTCAATTACATTGTAGTTTATCCACTGCCTAACATTGGTATTTGCGAAGGTTCTTGTAGATTCCTACTTACTGTATCTTTTGCTTTATTATCTGCCTTGAGCTCCCCAGTAAATGTGAGTCCACACATTTGCTTTGAGGCCTCACATTGTAGTTTATCTACTGACAAACATTGGTAGAGGAATTTATGGGTCTATCACGACAGGGCCAACATTTTTTTTCTTATTAACGTAATGGTGAATTGGCAGCTGTCGCTTTTGATTTTTTTTCTTACTTTTTCTGGGCCACCTGTATGAGAATAGTATTAGCATTATAATAAAAGGTTTACCTTTTTTCAACCTATTTAGGTTACTAATACTATAATCATTTTATGTTGCTAATACTCAAAACCAGAGGAGATACTAACTTGTGATCTTAAAGTGCTGTAATTATAAAATTGGTTTAGCATAAAAAAAAAAAAAGATTTGGTATTTGGCAAATTTCACGACCCTTAAAGCCGACCAGTAAATACAGGAAGAACATTTATTAGATTTTTACTAAAGAATTAGTTTGTATGAGACTGCATTGCAGACTATTTATAAAAAAGAAAAAATATACAGCACCTCATTATTAATGAGAATGACACATAGTGAGACTGCCAAATTGTGGCAATTTACTTTCATTTTCACATTAACACAAGTCCACCTGTGATGAATTGGAGACTAAATAAGCGCATCAGTTTTAATTAGTTATTTGGGATGCTGGTTCTAGTTAAACATCACAATGCATTAGTTTCTGTATAGAGAATACAGCATTCTCACAAAGGGCATCTAGGAAGCATGCTGGAAACAATGCATATTTAGATCGACCTTACATTGCAGATCCAGATCTGTCTAACATACACTGACTGAACCACTGTTAATTTTTTTTACCAACCAGCTCTTTGCATTTTGTTTGGTGATTTGTTTCGTTTCTCACAAAAAACATGGCTAAGTACCCCAAATGTAGGCAACATAGGTGAAATCATGGATGTTTTTGGAGCTACGGTTGAGCTTTGACGGGAAAATAGTTTCAGAAACACTGGGAATTTTCCATTCATAGTTCCTAAAAGCCAGAACACATGATAAAAAGATCAGAAGAAAAATTTTGTATAATGAACGATTGGCCGATTATCTGATAGTTAGTATAGTACTTCCTGACTATTCAGATGACAAAACCTGAAGGCTCATTCTAGAACATTTTTATCATAAGTTAACACAACGTCTGCTTTTCGTTTAATCAGTACAGTTTCCGTCCAAAAAACTCATAAGAGCAAGACCACGCAAGCTCAGAAACAAAAGAGTACATTTACAAAAAAATTCAACACATTACATCACTTCCGAAGCTGTATTCTGTTATACGAGTATTTTCATAAATTGAGTAACCTCTTCATTTTCGATACGAGATTGGCATGCAAAATAACCAGATAATTATTAGTCCGATAATCTCATCGTGTGTACCAGGCTTAATTCCTGCACAAAGCTTTGGTGGTTGCAAGGAGAATAAAGGTAGTAGAAAGTTTTTCTAATCTCCAGTTGCTGTCATAAACCTCTTAATAGTGGCTATGCAGCAAACTAAAATGCATAGAAACATAAAAAAGTGATGGCAGAAAAAGACCAAGTAGTCCATCGAGTCAGCCCATTTTTTTTCTTCATTAACTTTAACAGAAAAAGACCAAGTAGTCCATTAGGTCTGCCCATTTGTTTTTCTTCATTACCTTTATTGTCTAATTATAGATCTATGTTTGTCCCAAGCATGTTTGAAGCCATTTACTGTTGGTGGTTTCACTACCTCTGCTGGTAGTTTATTCCAAGCATCAACTACCCTTTTAGTAAAATAATACTTTCTAAGATTAGTTTTGAACGTTCCTCCAGTTAGTTTGAGGTCAAGTCCCTGTGATCTTGATTTTGGTTTTATATTGAAAAAACTGCCCTCCTGAACCTTATTCACCTTCTTGATGTACTTAAAGGTTTCAATCATGTCTTCCCTTTCCCTTCTTTCCTCCAGACCATACAGTCACTCTCGAAAGGTTTTATCCCCCAAACCTTTCACCATTTTTGTTACCCGTCTCTGGAGTCCTTCTATTTTATCAATATCTTTCTGTCAGTGAGGTCTCCTGAACTGGACACAGTATTCTAAATGAGGTCTCACTGAAGATCTATATTGAGGAATCAAAACCTTCTTCCTCCTGCTGGTGATCCTTCTAATGAGTAATCCTAGAATTATTTTTGATTTCCCTACTGCCTGGTCACACTGCTCATTTTTGCAATCACTTCCAAATCTTTTTCTTCTGTAGTGCTGACTAACACGGTACCCCAATGTTGTACTCTCTCAGGGGATTCTTTTTCCCCAGGTGCATTTTTGTACATTTAGAAACATTGAACTGCACTCTCCACTGCTTTGACCAATCTTCCAGCAATGTAAAATCATATTCAATGTTACAGACACCTCCAGGGATGTCAACCCTATTACACACCTTTGCATCAGCAAAAAGACATACCTTGCCCTACAAACCTTTAGTTATATCACTTACATAGAGATTAAATACAACAGGACTCAGTACAGAGCCTTGTGGAACACCACATAATAATATATAATCATTCTTGGCTTCAGCATATTCTTTATCATATATAAATCAATCTTCTTAGCAATATATTTTTTGATGTTCACTAGTAATTTAACCCATAGCTAATAATAGTTAGTTACATTCAACTATTCAAATGAGTATCAAGATTAGTGATGAGCCGAACACCTCCCCTGTTCTTTCACACCAGAACATCTCAAAAAGGGAAAAAGGTCTAGCGAACATGCAAACTCTATTAGATCTATGGGACACAAACATGAAAAATCAAAAGTACTAATTTTAAAGGCTTATATGCAAGTTATTGCCATAAAAAGTGTATGGGGAACCTGGATACTGCCCTGTGGGCATGCATCAATGCAAAATAGTTTTTTTTTTTTTTAAAACAACCGTTTTTACAGGAGCAGTGATTTTAATAATGCTTAAAGTGAAACAATGAAATGAAAAATTCCTTTAAATATTGTGCCTGGGGGGTCCCCCTAATGTGCCTGTAAAGTGCACGATGTATGTAGACTGTTGCAGCAATACTGACATTTCTAAAGGACAAAATGTCATTTAAACTTGCTTGCCGCTGTAATATATTGTCGGCTCCCGGCAATACAGATAAAAAAAAAAGAAAAAAAAAAAAAAAAAGAAAAACGGCGTAGGTTCCCCCCAAAATCCATACCAGACCCTTATCCGAGCAAGAAGCCTAACTGACCAGGATGGGGGAAGACGAGCGAGCGCCCCCCCCCCCCCCGAACCATACCAGGCCGCTTGCATTCAACATGGGAAGGGTGCTTTGGGGACAAGGGTCTCTTCCCGACAACCCTGGGCTATGGTTGTGGGAGTCTGCGGGTGGGGCTTATTGGAATCTGGAAGCCCCCTTTAATAAGTGGGCCCCCAGATCCCACCCACCTATGTGAAAGGATATCGGGTACATCGTACCCCTACCCATTCACCAAAAAAGTGTACAAAAATAATAACGACAACAACAGTTTTTGACTAGTCCTTTATTAAAAAATAAAAAATAGTGTCCCCCCGATGTAAATCCATTGTCAATCACGTCGCCCGCCGCAGCACCCGAAAAATAGAAGAAAAAAAAAGACACCCCCGCCTCTTCACACGCCTCCCGCATAATGAGCTGCTGGAGCTGTGACAGCTCTTTTATAGGAAATTGGCGGGGACACCCGCTTTCATCACCCGGTAGCACCGCCCTTTCTGACATGACGTCAGTAATTTATTCACTGCACCAGTGCAGTGCATTATGGGGCGCTTGTGACATCAGAAGGGGGCAGGTGTCCTGCCCCTTTCCTATAAAAGAGCTGTCACAGCTCCAGCAGCCCATTACGCAGGAGGCGTGTGAAGCGACGGGAGCGTCTTATTTTTTTTTTCTATTTTTCAGGTGCGGTGGCAGGCAATGTGATTGATGATGGATTTACATTGGGGGACACTATATTTTTACTTTTTAATAAAGGACTTGTCAAAAACTGGCTGTTGTCTATATTTTTTTTTTGTACACTTTTTTGGTGAATGGGTAGGGGGTACGATGTACCCGATATCCTTTCACATAGGGGGGGCGGGATCTGGGGGCCCCCTTTTTGAAGGGGGCTTCCAGATTCCGATAAGCCCCCCCCCCGCAGACCCCCACAACCACAGCCAGGGTTGTTGGGAAGAGGGTTTAGGTCTAAAGACATGCTTAGTCAGTCCATCACCTTTACCCTCAGCTTCTTTAGCAAAGCAGCGGTCTTCTTGGAGGTGTGTTTGGGGTCGATATCATGTTGGAATACTGCCCTGCGGCTCAGTCACAGAAGGGAGGGGATCATGCTCTGCTTCAGTATGTCACATGCTGACATTCATAGTTCCCTCAATGAACTGAAGCTCCCCAGTGCCGGCAGTACTCATGCAGCCCCAGACCATGACACAGGGCTACGGATGGTGGACGTCCAGTCTACAATTAGGAACATGTGTGCAGTGGAGATAAAAGTACTCTGATTGACAAGTGACATCAGCCCCTTAATGATCGGCGATTGGCTGGAAACGCGTTGGGCGTGTTTTACTACTGGGCGTGCTCTGCTGAGACTAGTCGCGCCGATGTTATGCCTGTTACAGAGGTGGGACCTATGTAAGTGGCTGCTCTGTTTTTATATTGTATTTTTAATAAATGGAGTTGTTTTAAACTTACTACCTGGCCCTTATCTGTCCCACTTCTATGTGAACGAGTGACCTGTGAGCCTGTATGATCACTATGAGAGGAGAGGAAGTGGAGCTGGCTTGGGATCCTTAGGACGGGTTGCTTATCATCAGCTGATCCGCGAGTGGCTTCACTGTGGAAGGATTGCTGTGCTGCCTTTCCCATTACTATATGCTGGCTGAGATTTTGGAGCTGGTGAGTGTTCATTGCATGGGGGAAGCAGGGAGCTTCTGTGTATCAGCACTTTCACCAGTTATATCCATCTCCCACCAACGGTGTGACTCTCCCGTTCTGACAATGTGTATCTGATTGTAGCAGAATCACGCTATGTTGCTTTTTTCATGTTTTTTTTCATGCTCTACGAGTGATGGACTGCTGGAGGATCTTTTCACCTTTATGGTTCTCTGCATAATGCTTTATCTACACTGCTGAAAGATTTTATACAACTTTTTACTGGAAACAGTTTCAAAAGCTAAGTGACATTTCCTCTGGGCGCTCCAAATCTCTTTATCTTCATTTAAATCATTTACCTCCAAGTTGTTGTGTGCTCTAACAGCATACATTTTATAGGTTGATTTTTTATAATGGGTTCAGAAAAATAGAGTTTTGTGGGAGAAACATTTGGTTAGGGATTTGAACTCCGTATTGTAGCATGAAGTATTTTCCTATGTCTAATGGTAGATCTGCCCATTAATGGTTAGCTTCACTCATAGTATAAATTGTAGCCACATATTCCTTCATAAATCATTGGCAGTACTAAAGAGAATGAGAATCAATGAATATCTCCATGTAGCATACTATGTTTCCCTACAAAAGGTCACAAAATACAGGCAGTGCAAATAAACACATCCTCATTGATGTTTCCCTGTTTTTTGATCCAATAATTAATTATCAGGAGATTTGTGGAGAAGATTCCCTCCTGCTGTGCATGTTTATCTCCTCTGTATAACAGATGTTTCCTTTGTAACAGTTTTGCTAGATCAATTGGTCACCCTATGAATAGGCAATGGATTACAATGTTGATACAATGCAAAAAATTATCTTCTGCTGTCTGGCAGAAATATGTGTGTACAATGCGAACTTTAGAGTAAATTTATAGAACGGTCCACATACACAAGGGAGCTCATTAGGTAGATGCACATGGGTGCCCAGTGGTCAGGGCCGATGGATGGGGCAGAGGATGGCCCTCCCTTAATCTAATCATCTGGACTCTGTAAATGGACCAAACTTCAGAAAGGATATGTATCTACTTAGACAAGAAGAGATACACTGCCATCTAATAGCAGTATAAGACTTTAATAGCCATAATAAGTAAACAACTCACAAGATAATGAAATTTAAGCACTCGTCAAAAGAATAAGAGTCCCCGCTGTGTACGACCGGATGGTTGGCAATCCTAGTCAGGGAGACCGGATGGAGCCTTCGGCTGTGTGGGTGGATAGCAACACTTCCTGGAGCTGGTCCAAGGATCCTGGGAGGAGCTGACGTCCCAGGTGTCATAAGCGATAGGCGTGGCACGTGTTCAGGGCATGCATGCTCCTTCTTCAGGCCGTGGGGGGACCATGTTTAAAGGTGCAGCCAAATCAGCAAGGTACACCAGATGGAGAGAAACCCCCCCCCCCCCTCACTAACTAATATCAATGGACGAGCATTGGAACATAAATTAAATACACAAGAAGTGAATTATTAGTACTAAAGGTGCTGGCATACTTACAAACAGATGAGTGTTTTCATATAAGATTAAATAAAAAGACCTTATGGGTCCTGTATAAATGTATAAATTACTAAATAGTAAGAATTAGTTATACTAGAAAGCACTAAAATAAATTTATTGAGGATTTCTTCGGAAAAGGAACCTTTTGCTGTGTGTGTGCTTGGGACAAAGATAATGAGGGTAGAGGGATGGTGGTACCCTCCAACAGTGGAAAGGGGAAATTCTGGCAAAGAATGTATTTATTAATTTATTGTTTTGTTTTTTGGACCAAAGTAGGTAAGCAGGATTAAAATACATAAGATTTAGATGGTTCCAAAGTTAGATGGGGGGTCACAGAACACTATGGATCTCCAAGTCTTCATTCATACCTCCTGGCAACAAGGTATCTAATGTGTAAATCCAGTAGGTCTCTCTAGCACCCAAACGCTTACATTTTTGGACTGTGGGCAGACTCTGAGAGATGGCTTCCACAACCCATACTTTGAGATCCGTGGATTCATTGTGGAATGCAGAAAAGTGTCTGGGTATACTGAATTTGTCTTTACCCTCCTCCACAAACCTTCGGTGTTCCCCAAACCTTTTCCTGAGGGTGCAGATGGTCTGTTCAACATAGAGCAAGTTGTATGGACATGACAAACCGTATATGACATATTCAGAAGAGCATGTATAAAAGTCAGGAATTTGGTACATTTTTCCTTTTGTTGAGAACTCTTTTTTCGCATGTGGAACAAATTTACAAGTACGGCAGTGAGGCTTTCTGCATTGAAACATGCCCCTGATGTTAAAGAACTTCAGTTGAGGGGGCTGATTCAGATGGGAGTAGACTTGTATTTGCTAGGAGCAATTTTATTTTTGATATTATTGGACTATATGAGACCTTAAGTTTAGTTGAAATGGAATTTTGAAGGCGAGGATCCTCCATCAATATAGGCCAGTGTTTCTGCATAATACATTCCATGTTTCTAAACTGGGAATGAATTTGAGTGACAAATCTCATGGGTTGTATGGAAGGTTCTGGTGTGGACTTGGTACTGTTGTTGGGGATCTCAGTAAGGTATAGCTTGTAAGCATCATGGACAAGTGTGCTAGCGTAGCCTTTTTCTAGAAATTTTCTTGTCATTAATTGACCATGTTCAGCATAGTCTGCATCCCAAGTGCAGTTGACCCTAAGGCGATTAAATTGGCTTTAGGGGTGTTATCCTTCCATTTGGGATGGTGACAACTGTGGTAATGTAGGTACGGGTTGCCCACGGTAGGTTTGTTGTAGTTACGGGCATGGATGGTATTACCCTCATAGCACAGTTCTAAGTCCAAGAAAGCCAGTGTGTCAGCACCATGCACAGATGTAAAAAAAAGACCCATATTGTTATTGCTACAATGGGATACGAATGGATTAATGGATGAGGGGGGGCCTTCCCATATAATCACAATTTCGTCTATGTAATGACCATAAGAAATTATATGTTCACCATAAGGGTTGTTGGTCCAGATGTATTGTTGTTCCCACAGACCCATGGCCAAGTTAGCACCCATGGCTGTGCCATGGGTAAGTAGGTGAAACTCACCATCAAACTTAAAGTAGTTGTGTGTAAGGCAGAATTCCAATGCTTCTATTATGAAATGGATTTGTCTTGGGATGAGGAGGGGATCTCCATTCAGGAAGTGTTACACTGCCCTAAGGCCCACGTCATGACGTATAAACGTGTACAGCGAGCTAGCGTCTAAGGATAGCCAGGTGTATATGGGTTCCCAAGAATAATGAATTATTTTAGTGGCTTCTATTATAACTAACTCTTACTTTTTACTAATTTATTAATTTACACAGGACCCATAAGGTATTTTCATTTAATCTTATTTGAAAACACTCATCTGTAAGTATGCCAGCACCTTTAGTACTAATAATTCACTCCTTGTGTATTCAATTTATGTTCCAATGCTCTTCCATTGATATTAGTTAGTGGGGTGTTTGTCTCTCAATGATTTATTAAGCGCCTTCTGGTGTACCTTGCTGATTTGGCTGCATATAAATTCTACCTTTAAACATGGTCCCCCCACAGCCTGAAGAAGGAGCATGCATGCTCCAAACGCATGCCACGCCTATCGCTTGGGACATCCGGGACATCGGCTCCCCCCAGGATCCTCTGACTAGCTCAAGGAAGTGTTGTTATTCACCCACACAGCAGAAAGCTCCACCCGACCTCCCTGACTAGGAACCCCAACCATCCGGTCGTACACAGCGGGGACTCTTATTCTTTTGATGAGCGCTTACATACCATCATCTTGTGAGTTGTTATTTATTATGGCTATTAAAGTCTCATACTGCTACTCTTTGATGGCGCTGTCTCTCTTCTTGTCTTCTCTTCTAGTCACTTCTAGCTCCTCTATAGCAGCTGCCACTAAGCTAGCACATTGGCCTGTCCTTCTACGTGACTGTTTGTTGTTGTTTTTATTTATCCAGTTATTGGGACTGATAGCTTTTAGTGTGCTAGGTATCCTACCTTTTGCTATGTATCTGCTTAAAGTCTGTGGCATTGGAAGTATTTTATTAATGTTGGTCCATATGATACATGGAACAGAGACAAGATGGAAATCTTCTGCCTTGTAAGTTCCTGATGGACACCATCTGTAGAAAGGTAAATTATGGCAGGAGACCCTGCACATTCAATAAGCAAAAATGTTTTAAATAACTGTCCACCAAAGTGTGTAAACTAATATTACTGAACTTAAGGCTAGGACACTATCTTTAGCAGACCAGTGCATTAGCCCAGCTTAATCCTCCAGGGATGGCAAATAATGAGATGCATGTAATTCCCCACCTTTGAGTCATCAAGCTGTCCTTGTGATGTACACCAAGCTCCTGTGTGTCTGCCAGTCCAGGTCTGTGCTTATTTGCTGTTTTTTTTCAACTGGCTGCTAACTGAAACCTTTATTCAGCCTTTGAGTGATACTAGTTGTCTTGTGTTTGCTTCCCATTTCTAAAAAGCAACTGATCTTTTCAAACCTGCCTGAACTGAAGAAATAAAGCAAATTCCTGCCTGACACATACATCTGCTTTGGGGTTCCTTTGTGATGTGAGTGCTGTTCTGAGGTACATACCTTTTGGAGAGAGCAAGATCTTGAGGTGTATAATTGTGATTGACCAGAACTGAGAGGCACTTGTTTGGAGAGATACTACGACGATAATTAGGCACTGATTGCTGTTCTATTTTATAAACTGCAATATTTTCTGGTGAGTGTGCATTCTTCATTAGGGTGGAGGCACATCACAGTGGGCGGTTCTTTACACGGTGTATATTATATATTTTTTCCTGATACATGGACGCTAATATGCACACTGGTGTATTTGTGTGAATTATACATTCACCAATTTCACTTTTTGGTGTGGTTGTATGCATGATTTACTATTTCTATATACATAATTGTTATCTGTCTACCTTTAACTGCAGTTATCCAGATCAGTATACTGTGCTATTTCATATTTTCCTGATATGATTTGGTAAATGGGAGTTCTATGACCATAAGTAAAAGTTTTAACCCAACAACAGAACATTTTTGGTAAATTGTAAGGAAGTCTACAAAAATCAATCTATCTAGTTACATACAATAAACATTATTAAGCGAGCTCAAACATATTAATAAATATAAACAAAGAGAGAGAAAAGACATAAGAAAAACATTTAGATATAAGCACAAGAGCTATATTCCATAATTACCATGTGCTCGATAGCCCCCTTCTAGTCTGGTGTTTCAAAGCATTCTCTCTTCAAAGACTTAAACTAATATAAACCTATCTCTCATAGAATTGCCTAGGGCCATCCTGATTGGTGGAGATATCTTACCCCTCTCCTCCGTCCGGGCGTATCTCATCCAGTATTGGACATTTTCCCCATCCCCTAGCGTTAGCAAAACTCAGCCCCTTGATAGCACCTCCTCTCTGGGGGGGGGGGGGGGGGGATTAATTATGCCAGGTCATATCCTGAGCAAATTGTCCATTCCTGAACAGAAAGCCACCTTCATTGCATACCTAAAGAGAGCGTCTTTGATGTGGAGGCAGAGATAACAAAGGAAGTGAAATGGCCTGGTCTAAATTATTACCTCAGCCATGTAAAGTCTGCGAAAAGGAACTTAATTAAGCTGCTGTCCTTTCTCGCATACAAGTTTACGACGGGTAAATAGCTGAACATCTTTAGGGACACACAGATGTTTTGCCCACCCTAACATTCCTGTACTTCAAAAAGAAATTGGTAAATCAATTATTTCTTATACTAAAACCTGCAAACTGTGTTCACACAAATGGGTACATTTAACTTATAACAAACTATTAGTAAAAACCAAAACCTAATATCTCATACCACTAAATGTGTGTGTGTGTGTGTATATATATATATATATATATATATATATATATAATATATATATATATTTACAGTTGCTAATGGAGATTACACATAAACTCCTCATTCAGAAACACTGTTTCAATATCACCTAACAATTCTCATAACATTTTACAAAATGTCTACTGAAAAAGACCATGAGAATCGAAAGTGTTATTTCCATTTGCACTTTATGATAAAGTAGGTACAGTTGCATTAATGTTATGTTCATTTAAAGGGAGGTCATTTTTGTACATCCAGGTCCCAAAGCAATTTTCCCATCTGTCACACACTACAGTGGCTGACCTTAGAACTGAAAGCCACTAGATTGGGTAATCTCTAACATGTAATTACTTAACCACAGTGGCACCTGCTTTACTATTCTCATAGTTGTGGCTATAAGATCTGAGCAATTATGGCGACACATTAGAAACCACAGTGCGTGACTGTCTTGTCTATGGCATCAGTGATAGAAGAATCCAAGTACAGCTAATGACCCCCGTCACTTTCTATTACAGAATGTGTCTGCATAGCAAGGAGGCAGAACTCAATCTGAGAATGGCTGGACAGATCTAATAGTTAAGTAAAAGTAAACAGGCGTTTTGTCTTATTTTACCACATCACAGTGGTATCACACTATATAGTATCTATTTTGTTATGCAGGTTTTATATAAAATTTTACAGCTACATTTTTGTTGCCCTGCCAGCTATATATCATACAAACAAATTGGATGATCTTTTACTTTAAAGTGGTTGTAAATCCTTATATAGACCAGCTGAAGTGACTAGCCTCAGGTGATATACAGAGATGAAACAAATCCTCTTACATATGTTGTACCTGTTTATCATCAGGCTTTCTCTCCTCAACAAACTACTAAAGCAGACATATTAAACAGCATTTCTCAGCTCCAGAAGTCAGGAGTCAGGGATCTGATGTCACACACTGGACAACATAGAGCAGCGAGCTGAGTGTAACATGAAAGGAGGGAAAATACATCCTCCCCTTTTACAGACTCATAGGGAAACATGCACAGCTGAGACTGTCAATTGCCTGCTGTGTGCTGGGAGGAAGCATCTCCCTGAATTGTTTATTGTTGGCATAGACTGTCAGAAGTGAATTACAGAGCAGACAGAAAACACACTATGCGCTTGTGTACATACTATAGAAGGATATGCTTTGTTCATTTTTCATTTCAGGGGTTTACGACCACTTTAAAGTTGTATTTTACTGCTAGTATTCTAGTGCTATCCCTTGCAGGTTCCACTGAGATTAACTAGTTTCTTTCCCAAACAGTACAGAGGCCCCCAGTTGGCCAAGCAACAGACCATTCACTCCAGCTCTAACTAGTTTCTTTCCCAAACAGTACAGAGGCCCCCAGTTGGCCAAGCAACAGACCATTCACTCCAGCTCCAAAAAAAAAGTCTAGGCTAGGGGATGTCTTTTAAAAGTGTATTGCTTGCAGAACTGCACCTGGGGAGGGCAGCTTGACATGAAGTTCTCTAAAAAATGCTCAGCAGTAGTTAGCGGGTTAGAGGACAGTGCTTTCTAGTGGTAGTAGTAGCAGCTAATGATGAACAGTCCAGTGTCCCTCAGGTAAAGACCATGGGGCAAATTTGTGGGCATCTGGTTACCTTGCTCAACTGTCAGTATCCAGTGCGGCTTCCAGCACACAGTCTCAGAAATCAACTTTAGGTCACTACGCACAAGTCCCCTGGACACTACCCATTGAGCAAGATGTCTCTCTGGACCAGATCCCTTGGTGTGGTTCTGAAAGCAGTTCTGAGCCAAATCCATTTAAGTTCTCTGTCCTGGGACCTCTGAGGTCTTTGGAGCAGTTGTATGGCAGCATCCTCTTAGGCTCTGGGACCCTCCAGTGGAAAGCGAATCCAGCTCTTCAGTGCTTCAGGCTATTTATCACCATTCCAACCACCTTTTGGACTCTCCTCCCCAGGGATTTGCTGCAGCATGATAAATATTTAGGCTGGTTATTTGCATCCCCCTCTCTATGTTCTGGAAACTTCTTCTAGGGGCAGGGGGAACCTATCAAACTCCCAGCCTATGCAACACTGAATGGACCAGGACAAAATAATAAAGCAGGGAGAACCAGTAGCGGTAATCTGAGTGTGGAAGTACATAGTTTATTAGGATACAAAGTGGCAACTCACAAAGGTAGAGATAGTTTAAGCATGTCACATGGGTGACCTCTCAGTGTAGTTCCGATCCAGATTGCTGGTGATGTGGGGTGCTTTTGGCAGCTCGTCTGCTCTGGTGGATTTCAGGGCTCCAGTCGGTCTGGCAGTCACCTCCTCGTCATCTGAGACGTCACTGGGTGCAGGGCACGGAGGGCCGCCATGCTCAGAGCATGCATGCTCCTTCTTCAGGCTATGAGGATCCCTGCTCAGTGATGCCACAGCTGATGAGGAGGTGACTGCCGGACTGACTCTGAGCCCTGAAATCCACCAGAACGGGCTGCCATCAGCACCCCACACCGCCATTAATCTGGACCTGGACTACACTGAGAGGCCACCCATGTGACATGCCTATACTATCTCTACCAATGTGAGTTGCCACCTTTTATCCTAATAATGATGCATCTTATATAGAATTACTACACTCAGATGAGCGCTGCCGTTTCTCCCTGCTTATTTGTTCACAGAGCCACTTCTTCTTTGACAGCTGGCTGCATACATTGAGAGTAGAGTCAGCAAGGACTTTTGTTTACCCTTTACTGTTGAACTTTTTACTGTTGAACTTTTGATTTTTTTTATTGTTTGGACAGTTTTTATTTTGGGTCTCAGTTGCCCATTTGAATGGTTCTCAACTTCTCATACTATTGGGCTTGGGCCCATTAGATGTTTCTCAACCATGAACAGCCCATCTATTCTAGTCATCGACTGATTATTGGCAAAGCCGATATATCGAGGGTCGATCTGCACTTTTCCCGATATATTGAAATTGGCCACCAAGGGGACCGATATTGCCGATATTTCGGAAAAGGGCTTGTCCTGGAGTCATGCCTGCAGCTGGAGGCATCACCTCGGTTCCGTCGTCCATAGCCTACAGTCGGCTGTCTTGTAATGCGGCTGAGAAGGACGTCCCCCCCCTCCCGCGGCTCGTCCGGGTCTCCCGTCCCACCGGGAGACCGGGGCAACCAGCCTGCACGGTCGCTGAAGACCCGATCAAAGCCGCATTCGGCTCTGATCAGGTCTCCATGTAAAAACTCGGAAGTGATGTCATGACATCATTTCTGGGTACTCGTGCCAAAAAATAACAGCATTCAAAACAGCCAAACTTGGCATTTGAATGCTTTTAAGTGCAGTGGAGGTGTTTGGGGTCTTTTAGACCCCCAGATCCCTCCACAAGAGTACCTGTCAAGTTATTAAAATAAAAAAAAATAAAAATCTTTAAATGTACAAAAATATTGGCCAATATCGGCCGATACCGATATGCATTGGCCAAAATATCAGTATCGGTATCGGCAGCAAAAAACTGATATCGGTCAATCACTAATCTATTCTTCATATTATAGATCCCTCTTGCAGCTTCCCAAGCATCACTGTACACCCTGTTTAGGACAAAATATTCACTGCTTCCTTGATTACAGAAGGAGTCAAAAACTAAATGTACCTAGCAATCTATGCTAGGAGGGTGCTATATCACTTTTTTTAGTTTATCCAAATCTCTTATATTTTCTTAGATGTAAGTGCTACTTAATTATTACTTGCTGTAGTAAGAAGCCAAGTTAGGCCTATTTGAGGAAGTTCTGGGATCTGTTAACCTATTTAAAATGTTTCCTGGTCTAAGATCACATGACCTGTAAATTTTTGGGAGCTTAGATTAACAGAACTTCTGCTGCTTTCAGAAATAATGTAGCCGGTGGCGTTGTTAGGCTGTGGCACATGGGGAACATTCTATGGGTCTTCTGCAGGACGTGATCGATTTCCAGACCTGCATCTTCCTTGCTACCATTGTGCTCTTTTATATTTCAGAACCCCGTCTCTTCACTCACCATTTTTGTATTATAACATACTCATCAGAAATCCAGCTATTTGGTGATCTTTGCTGTGAAGCTTGCCTGGTAGAGTGCAACAATGTTTCAAAATCACCCCAGTCCTGCACTCTGTGTTCAATGAATGAATGTTCCAAACAGCCTAGACTTATTATTTTGAATAAATGTAGTGTATTCTCCCAAGAAATGTAAATTGCATTTTTTTTTTTAATTAAAGAGATGTTACAACATAAATTTAAATTTAGTTTTTCTTCCTGCAGCCTCCATATGAGCTATGAAGGCTAAAATATCCATAAAAAGGATTTGGTCAGGGTTGCCAGGCATCAGCTGGGGTGGTGCAGCAGTACTCATTCGATCCCTGTAGAGCTACAGTTGTCCTGAAGTAAAGTGCGTGAGATTGTGATTTGCAGTGCTTGTTTTGGTAAAGTTTCTATCTCAGTCAAATGCAGTGCTTTTACTAAATTGGGTGCTGATTTTGCATAACTTCATACACCTGGTGTTCAATAGTTTATTTTACAACACAACTAAAATTTAGGAGTCTGGTGATCCTCATGTTTATGAAGGTTCTCATATATTTGAATGTACTGATTTTAAAATCAGTACGGTCTGTAATATGCGTCCTTTCTACTACTTGTTATTATTTGATATGTTTTCTATAAACTCAATAAAAGATTATTGTAGAAAAAAATATGGGTATGTTTGGTTGACTCCTAAATCAAATACCAGTATTAGAGTTGAGCGGACACCTGGATGTCCGTGTTCGGCGGGTTCGGCCGAACTTGAAAAAAAGTCCGGGTCCGTGACCCGGACTTTTTCCAAACTTTATCCGGATACCGAACCCCATTGAATTCAATGGGGACCCGTACTTTTAGGCACTAAAATGGCTCTAAAAAAACAATGGAAAGGGCTAGAGTGCTGCAAATGGCAGCAAAATGTAGTTAAGAGCATGGCAAGTGCTCTTAAAAAAAAATTCCCCTTTAAATTTGTAATTTTAAAATAGCAGATTAGAACTGCACTCTGTAGTAAAATATAGCTGAATGCTGCACACAACAGACTGATAAAAATATTTTTTTTCTCCCTCCTCCTCCTCCTCCTCAGTGGTCTCAAGTGAGGGCAAAAAGATCGTTCACTGCACCACCCCCCACACAGCAAAATCGATGTAGATCGCTAACGGACGATTGTTCTGTCCTGTGTCTCCTAATCGCTCCCTGCCTAATCTCTCCAGCCTGTCCCTAAAATGCTCAAATATCTTTCCCTGCCTACACTCCGACCTGTCCCTGCATTCTTTTCGGGCACAATTTTTCCCTGTCTGTCCCTAATCAGCAGCAGCCAGCACGTATGATGTGTACTCTCTCCCTACACTACAGCAGAATGACGCACCGCGCTGTGTATCTCAAGCTTATAAAAACATGGGTCACATGCTTCAGATGGCCAATCACAGCTACTAATACATTAGTTGGCATGGCTGTGATGGCGCACACCAGTTAAACGCTTATTGATTGGCTGTTGAAAGCCCGCCATTAACCACTTTACAACCGGAGGATTTTGCTGTCTTCCGTCCAGGCCACTTTTTGCGATTCGGCGCTGTGCGACTTCAACTGACAATTGCGCGGTCGTGCGACGCCGTACCCAAACGAAATTTACGTCCTTTTTTTCCCACAAACAGAGCTTTCTTTTGGTGGTATTTGATCACCTGTGCGATTTTTACTTTTTGCGCTATAAACAAAAAAAGAGCGTTTATTTTGAAAAAATAACAATATTTTTCACATTTTTTTATATGAAATTCCCCCCAAAAAAGATGTAAAAACCAATTTTTTTAAAAGTTTTTGGCCAATTTGTTTTATGCTACATATGTTTGGTAAAAAAAATCGCAATAAGCGTATTTTGATTGGTTTGCGCAAAAGTTATTGCGTTTACTAACAAAGGGAAAGATTTCTGTCATTTTTGGTGTTTTTTTTTTAACGCGTAATGGCGGCGATCTGCGATTTTTTTTGCGGGACTGCGACATTGCGGCGGACAGACCGGACCCCTGACTGACATTTTTGACACTTTTGGGGGTACCAGTGACATTACTGCAGTAATCAGTGCTATATATATGCACTGTTACTGTAAAAATGACACTGGCAGGGAAGGGGTTAATTTTATTGGAGAGGGAGGGGTTAATGTATGCCTGGTGCTTACTGACGTGTAGGGGGGGAGGTGACTATGTGATTCATGGACAGATCGGATGTCCAGCTATGCTGAACAGTCCGATCTGTCACTCCCTGTCACTATGGAGATCCGCCCGCTGTGTTTACACACAGCGGGCGGATCTCCAGACTCGATCCCCGACGATCGGGTAAGAGCAGCGGCGATCGCCGCTGCTCCTCCCCTGGCCCGACTCCCGCTGTGAATGAAAACAGCGGGAGCGAGCCTCCGGCGGCGCGCAAGCGCCGCCCAGAAGGGGGAGTGTCCAGTCACGTTAATACTACGTGGCTGGACGATAACGAACCACTCTGCCGCAGTAGTATTACTGTGAGCGGTTGCAGAGTGGTTAAAAGCGCGCCATTACATACAAAACAGGAAATAAAATTACCGAACACGGATTTTAAACCTGAACATACAGTAAAGTTTTTGGGTCCGTGTCCGGGTAACAAAAATCCAATTATCCGGTACGAACCCGAACAATACAGTCCGTGTTCGCTCAACACTAATCAGTATGTTTTGGCAGCATCAGTGGAAATTTAATGAGGCCAGTGTTGACCTCGATGAATATATACAGGAGCATACTTTGCCAGGCTGTATTTATGCAAATGGTGATTCTGGTCATTCACAGTTACTTCTTACACCCTTAATTATGGCGTCAAGTTCAAGAAGAAAAGGGTAAAATATTTTTGATAAAAAATAAAAAGCTTTTTATTGCTAAATAGAAAGGTGATGATGTTTGGTAATCACAAATAAATGTATTTTTTTTTCTTCTTTTCTAGCCATTTAGCAGGGCCCTACACATGTCGTTGTCATTGACATACTGTATGACTAATGAAAAATCTGGATCTGGATTTAATCAGACCCGTCTAGGACTGTTTATCATCCAACATGCTTATTCACTGCACAATGTCTGACAAATAATTTCAGTACAGAGATCCAAGCAAGGTTTTTTCTTGATTAGCAGATAGCCATAAGACTTTTCCAATCTGCCCAATCAACATTTCAATAATCTCTACTCTTGTGTATTGTGAGCCTGTGACTATGTCTGCTTATTTATGAATACTTGAAGGCTGTCCTTTTACACATAACCAGGCTTCTATGGCGTGTTTCTTTCCTTTTATTTGGGTTGCAATAGCAAATCTCTTTACAGGGGCCAAAAGTACTCATAAAAATGCAATTACACGTTTTATAAAGAAATTAGGAAGTTGTATATAAATAAAACTGAACTGCAGCTTTCATGTGATTGCTTTGTGTTTTCATAGTTACACTGGTCCAGCTTAAACTAATGTAAGTATGCATATACCATACTTGTGAATAGCCTTTGGGAGTGGATAAACACTGTAATACTGCTGACTACTACAGCGATTGCTACTATCTTCTGGGTCTGTGCTGAGTGGCTGCCCTAATGCATATTGAATACACAGGGGTTGCTCTCTTGCCATGGGCACTATTTACAGAATGCCTTGCATTTTTCTCAATTAATGCACAGCGCTTTCTGACTGAATTAGTTGGAGATTGTGATGTCATTACCCAACTTTCCACTTCGTCCAATCAAACTCATTCTGTGTACAGGACCCAGAAGATGGCAGTAATCACTTTAGTAATGGTGACTACTACATTGATTATCTGCTTCCATAGGGATCCCACAGGTATGGCACATGCATACTTACTGTGGTCCAAGCTGGACCAATGTAACTATGCAAAAAGGCCATAGCTGGATGTCCGATTTATAAAGAGGCTAAAATAAAAGTACATACAGTTCTATTGGCTGTATTATGTTAAAAGAAATACATTGTAGATTACTTCAGAGTTGGAAGACATCATTTTGTTTTACCTGAAAGCCATGTGTAAATTCTGCTATACCTACTGTACCATATTCTAACTGTGTGGTCAAAATAAGCCATTCTTTGTCTTGCACAGCACACACTTTAATGTTTTTTTTAACATCAGCATTGTAATAGCATTACAAATAATTGAGGTTTTTGTCAATCCCATATAAACTCACTTGAAAAATTTCCCTTTGTGTTGTGAGTTTTGCCTGTCTCCTGGCCATCTCTTTCCACAACTTGCTGGATTTTCTGCATGTTTTACAACTTTTCCTCTGCTATTTACTTTCAATGTTCAGGACTACATATTCCATGGTACCTTGCTACCTGCAAGCAGTAATTCCTGTACTGAGTCCACCTCCTGAAACTCCTCCTTTCAGCACCTCTGTAGTTCAAAGTCCAGGGGGAATTTTGTGGGTGCGAGGGTATGCAACCATTTGGATTCTTGTTGGAGCAACAATTGATCTATGTCTCCTCCCCTTTCATGGGTTGGACCATGATCAAGCGCAAAAAATCTCTTCTTACAAGGATCAAAATTTTGATACAATCCAATGTGCCTACTAATAGGAGTCTCCATTTTTTTCTTTAGAATTTGGGACACATGATCCCTTATCCTATGAAAAAAGGTCTTTTGGTTTTCCCAATGTAAAAAACCTTAGGATCACAGATCATATAATAATCTATTCCAATTGTTTGACAATTGGCTTGGAAATTTGGCCTATAGGTCTGTCCATTTGGTAGCCTTATTTCTTGGGCGTTCATTACTAAGTGACAAAAATTACATTTCCCACATGGTTTTGTACCTACTATTTTTGGACTGACCATCCTACTCTTGTACCTATGGTACACTGATATCCACATATATATGCACTTATTTGGTTAAAATCCGAATTGTCCTTCACTTGGTCCTTATAGTCAGGGGTTTTCCCCTGTGAATTTGAAGGTGCAGTGACTGAGTGGGATACAATGTTCCCTATGGACCCAGTAAATGTAAGCTTAATTCTCTTGTTGTGTAATATAAGTTGTGATATATATTTGTGGTTGTTTGTTATGTGGACAGTATGATTGTTATGTAATAAATAATGATACTATTTATCTATTACTAGCTTATGTGGACAATACCCAGACAAAACCTCCTGAAGAAGCTATGATTTTCCATAAAGTTTGGTTTATTGACATATGCAGATAACAATTTTATATGATGAATTTGAATATGTTAAATAAAAAATCTTTGTAATTTTAAACATTGTCTGTAAAAAATCTTTTTGATAGCACCTCAAAAACCCTAAAAATACAAACTGCTCTATTTGTTATTAATACTCAGGGTGTGGTGCAAGTAATCAGATGGGCCACTCATTCATTTAGCATCTATTTACCTCTGTAGTTCAGACAACAAGCTCTGTGCAATGTGTGACAAAGCAGTGCCTACTCACAGGACACAGTGAATACGTGCCACAAAATTCAAGGAAGTAAATGTGTAAGTTTAAAAAATTCAAGAGTGTTTATATTAACTACCTTAGCTCTGGAAGGTTTTACCCCCTTCATAACCAGGCCATTTTTTGCTATTTAGCATTGTGCTACTTTAAACTGATTTGTAAAATCTTGTTTAAAAAAACAAAAAAACAAACATGTTATATTTACCTGCTCTGTACAGTTGGTTTTGCAAAGAGTGGCCTGTATCCTCGCTCCTGTTGAGCGCCCCCACAGCAAGCAGCTTGCTATGGGGGCACCCGAGCTGTGTCACAGCTCTCTGTGTCCATTCAGAAACAGAGCTGCAACCTGGCCCCACCCACTCTCTCTCCTGATTGGCTGACTGACTTTGACAGCAGTGGGAGCCAATCGCCCCACGCTGCTATCTCAGTCAATGAGTAGGGGAGTCCTGGGCAGCTGAGAAACTCCTGAAACACCGCTGGATAAAGACAGATTCAGGTAAGTATTTTGGTGGCTGCTGCACGTAAAAGTTTTTTTTTATCTTAATGCATAGAATGCATTAAGATAAAAAACCTTCTGCCTTTACAATGCCTTTATCTGGTAATTACTGTATGCACCCATGCAATGTTATACCCAATCAAAATTTATATAATTTTTTTTTTCCACACAAAGAGAGCTTTCTTTTGGCGGTATTT
Source organism: Pelophylax lessonae (assembly GCF_965119305.1). Lineage (NCBI taxonomy): Eukaryota > Metazoa > Chordata > Amphibia > Anura > Ranidae > Pelophylax > Pelophylax lessonae. The sequence continues at coordinate 438,745,845 of NC_138772.1, read as the reverse complement.
GATCACCGCTGTTTTTTTTTTTTTTTATTATATAAATGAAAAAAGACCAAAATGTAAATATATATATATATATATATATATATATATATATATATATATATGTATTTACTTTCTGCTATAAAAAATATTCAATAAAAATATTAGGAAAGTCTAATTTCACGCCAACATATATTCACCTACATGTCTGTGGCAAAAAAAAATAAATTAAAAAAATCCCAGTGTATATTGATTGGTTTGCTTGAAAGTTATAGCATCTACAAATGACGAGATATATAAACTGGAATTTTTATGATTTCTTTTTATACTACTAATGGGGCCGATCAATTTATTATTATGGGACTGTGATAATGTGGTGGGCAATCTGACTAACTGCCACTGATATCACCAGTGGCAGTTAGTCAGTGATCAGTGCTAGAACTATACACTGTCACTGTACTAATGACATTGGCTGGGAAGGCGTTAGCTTCTTGGGCAATCAAGGGGTTAAATGTGTGTCTAACAATGTGTAATATATGTTAATCTTTACTAAAGATCTCTTTGTTTCTTCGGTACAGAAACATTGTTCCTTCTGTACAGACCCCTGTGTTGCTTGTCAACACAAGGCTCTGGATTGTGATTGGACACAGCCAATCAGCAGGTCCCAGGCATGAATCACTGGCCTTGACCTGCTAACAGACTTCCGCTGTGTACAATCACAGTGGGTGTTGGCGGGGGGGGGGGGGGCGTGCATGCGTGCGCCCTAAACCCAGAGACAGGCAGTGGCGTACCAGTATGTCGCTTTTCCTGTGCCGGCTACATTGCGGGCGGGTGGCTTACAAGTGATAATAGGAGTAGGCTAGAAATAACTAAAATACAATGTAAGATTTAATACTGTATATGTTTCTACATTTTGACCATAGATATGCTTTAACAATAAAATACAGCAACCAGTAACACTAAAAATGTCACAAGAGCTAGAAAGGACATATGTTCCTTTACTGAACTGTCAAATGACCCTTCTTTTGAAAAAAAAAAATAATTTAAATCACTGGCCAAGGAAGTGATAATGCTGTATTCATTAATTCCAGTTTGAACAGACCGAGTAAAATGCTCATTTTTTATATAGCATCTTTGATTTTTATGCCACAGAATGTGTTTCTCAAATTGTATCGTATAAAGTATAAACTCATATTGGAAATTTAAATATTCTTTTCAATTTCTTTGGGCAAAATCCAGTGGGCAGAAGGCCCAGACAACAGTCTGGTTCTCTGGTAATGCAGAATTAAAAAGGTTTTCGGCAAATTAACATCTAAGCATTTTCACTGCAGTTTCATGATCAAAAACGGTATACAGCGCTTAATTTCTTTCATTTGTTGTCTAATATACAGTATTGTTATTTGCATGAAAATAGCCATGGACAGAGTTCAACTTAATAATTGGAACAGGTTTCCCACTGAAAATTAAAAGCTGCTTTCCTGTATTAAAGTGATTGTAAAAGTTACATTTTCTTTTTCTAAAATACCATACATGTTTTACATACCTGTTCTATGCAATGATTTTGCACAAAACAGCCCTGATCCTCTTCTTCTGGGGTCCCCCGCCAGTGTTCCTGGATCTTCCTATCTTCTGAGTGCCCCCATAGTAAGCCGCTGGCTATGGGGGCACTCATGCAGGCTCGTCCAGCACTAGCTGCGTCTATTGACACACATAGTGCAGCTCAGCCCTTCCCCCTGCTTTCTGCTCACACTATTTGATTGACAACAAAAGAAGTCAATGGCTCCTGCTGCTGCTGCCGAGCTTCCTGTGAGAAAAACGGAATGAAGAAAACTGTAGACTGGCACATCGCTGGATCGATTTTAGGTAAGTATTTAGGGGGGGCTGGAGGGAGCTGACATGGAAAGATTTTTTTTACCTTAAAGTGGAACTTCAGTCAGAAAATGAAGTCCTGCTAGATCCCTTCAGGCTGGCTCATTTTGCAAGTTTAGCTGAAAAATTATTAAAAATAAGAGTCTATACTGATTAAAATCCAGTAATACACTGTGTCTGTAAACACAACTGATCGTTCTTCTCTCTGGTTTGATCACAGAGCCCCTGTGATCCTTCTATATAGGATCACAGGTCTCTATGGTCATTCCACAAGCCATGCCCCCCACAGTTAGAAACACCCCTAGGGACACATTTAACCCCTTGATCACCCACACTGTTAACCCCTTCCCTGCCAGTGTCATTATTACAGTAACAGTGCATATTTTTAGCACTGATTACTGTAGTAATGTCACTGGTACCCCCAAAAGTGTCAAAAATGTCAGTTAGGGGTCCGATCTGTCCGCCGCAATGTCGTAGTCCTGCAATTACTAGTAAAAAAAAAAAAAAGAACAATAAAAAATGATATAATAGTTAGTAGACGGAATAACTTTTGTGCAAACCAAATCAAAATATGCTTATTGCAATTTTTTCCCCCAAAAATATGTAGCAGAAAACAAATTGGCATAAAATGTTAAAACATTTTGATTTTTAATTTTTTAATTATTTTTTTTTGGGAATGTTATATAGCAAAATGTGAAAAATATAGTTTTTCTTTTCAGAATTGTCGCTCTTTTTATGTTTAAAGCGCAAAAAAATAAAAATCGCAGAAGTGATCATATACCACCAAAAGAAAGCTCTATGTGTGGGAAAAAAGCACATACATTTTATTTAGGTACAACATCGAGCATTTGTCCGTTAAAGTAACGCAGTGCCGAATTGCAAAATATGGCCTGGTCATTAAGGGGGAAAATCTTCAGGTCCAGAAGTGGTTAAACTGTAACTGCCATAAGGCTGCACATGTGACCAGTTATGACACCAGCCATTTGATGGTTTGACAGTTTGGTTGAGGACACAAGCAAATGTGACAGTTAGCAATCCCAGGATACCAGAAATGTGCATTTATTATTTTTTTACAATGCAGCCTGCAAGTCATTGCACCTGCATTTTTCTTTCTGTTGTATACCGTTTTAATTGACAGCCCAGTTATCTCTATAGAAGGACTTCCTTTGGTAGGTACCCTTACTGATAAAGATGTTTACAACTCTTATAGAAATGGAATTCCTCTTGAATATGTCTTTATTTGCATTATACTAAATGGAATGTATTTACATAGGTACAATTAGGTTATTGAACTTTGGTTGACCCCTGAAGAAGGGTGCTACACCCGAAACGCGTAGGGTCTGTTCCGGTTCTCTTCACCTATGGTTCCTAGGAGTCTTCTGTACAGAAACTGGTCTGTTATTGCATGCAATTTTAATTCTTTGTATATCCAGCCGGTTGCTGGTTATATATTGAATGTCAATGTTTATGCTGTTGATTTTTTTCATGTAATAAAATTCATATTTTTTATACTTTTTGGTCTCATTTTTTCAGTGCATTAGTGGCATATAAAGTCCCAAACCATTGGGGGTACCCCTTTTTGTATCTTTCAAAATATATGGAACTATAATGTGATTGTATAACTTCCTATCTAGGGTTTGTAACAGTTTGTAACATATAAATATCTCTTCGGTCCTGTCATATGTGTTAATATGTGTAATGCTATAACTCTAATAAAAAGTATTTATATAACTCAGGAAAATAAAAAATGTAAAAACAACACATTGTTCCAAAGTACTCCCTCAACTGTTGTGCAGAGATCAGATATAAAACGTTACATGTGTGAGTGATAAACTGTAGCATAAAACAGTCTACAGGGAAGAAAAGCACTTTCTAATAATAAGACAAACAAGCCACATATATATAAAACCAAAAGACCCTAAGCTCATTGTGATTGATAAAAAAAAGTTTCAATGAATTTTAATTATCTACCCACTGCCCTGATTACTACAAAACCAGGAATTGTGACTCAAAATATCACTTCATGTAGATGGGCTTTGTTTATGGATGCTGCATTTTTCATTCAAATGTAGCACTACTGAATGCATGTGGGTGCAGGAGCTGTAATGTGCCTGCAGCATGAATGGATCTTAACCACTTAAGCCCCGGAAGATTTTACCCCCTTCCTGACCAGGGGGTATTTTGCGATTCGGCACTGCGTGACTTTAACGGACAATTGCGCGGTCGTGCGACGCTGTACCTAAACAAATTTGACGTCCTTTTTTTCCCACAAACAGAGCTTTCTTTTGGTGGTATTTGATCACCTGTGCGATTTTTTGATCACGCGCTATAAACAAAAAAAGAGCGTCAATTTTGCAAAAATAACAATATTTTTCACATTTTTTTATATGAAATTCCCCCCCAAAAAAAAGTAAAAATCAAAATTTTTTAAAATTTTCGGCCAATTTGTTTTATGCTACATATGTTTGGTAAAAAAAATCACAAAAAGCGTATTTTGATTGGTTTGCGCAAAAGTTATCGCGTTTACTAACAAAGGGAAAGATTTTTGTCATTTTTGTTGTTTTTTTTTTTAACGCGTAATGGCGGCGATCTGCGATTTTTTTTGCGGTACTGCGACATTGGGGCGGACAGATCGGACCCTTGACTGACATTTGTGACACTTTTGGGGTTACCAGTGACATTTCTACAGTAATCAGTGCTATACATATGCACTGTTACTGTAAAAATACACTGGTTGTGAAGGGGTTAACTTTATTTGGAAGGGAGGGGCTGTGTGTATCCCTAGGGGCGTGCTTTCTACTGTGATTGGCTGTGGCTTGAGCTGTAAGGACACTGATCAACGGATCTACATACTAGATCCGTTTTATCAGTGTCTTTACAGCGAGGAGAATGACAGGTGGCTTGTTTACACAAGCTGCCTGACATTCTCCCTCTCCCCCGCCGATCGCCGAGTGACCGGCGGACATCGGGTCCGCTGGTCACACGCGCGGGGGGGTCCGTGACCACGCGGGAGCGCGCCTCCGGGGGCGCGCGCTCGCTCCCTAGACCCTCACAAGCTAGTGACGTAGCCCTACGTCACTTTGCCTGTGAGGGGCTGACTGTCGGCAAGTGGTTAATAGGACCTGTTGTTTTCAATAATAAGTAAAACAGGTCAAACACAGTTCCAGAAAAACCATCCACACAACATAATAAGAGTAAATAATAAACTGTAGACTTGCTATTAACCACTTGCCAACTGCCCGCCGCAGATCTACTGCGACAAGCTGGCTCAGCTTTGCAAACTGTTGTACCTGTACGGCGGTTCGCGGGAGCCCTCCTGGGGGTGCACGCGTGCCCGCACCCCATTAGGCAGCGGGAAGCCGATCCACTGGGCCGGCGGCCGCGATTGCTGCTGGGCACCCACGACTGCTCCCTGTGGAGAGAGAACGACAGTCTGCTGTTGTAAACACAGCAGACCATTGTTCTCTCTGGAATGAACAGAGCGCCTGTAATCCTCCAATTAAGGATCACAGGTCTCTGTGTTGATTACACAAGTTCCTCCCCCATACAGTTAGAAAACACTCCCCTAGGCTCACACTTAATTCTTTGATCACCCCTGGGTTAACCCCTTCCCTGCCAGTGTCATTAGTACAGTAACAGTGCATATTTTTTTTAGCACTGATTACTGTAGTTATATAACTGGTCCCCCCAAAAGTCTCAAAAATGTCAGTTAGGGGTCCGATCTGTCCGCTGCAATGTCGCAGTCCCACTAAAAATCACTAATCGCCGCCATTACTAGTAAAAAAAATTTAAATAAATAAAAATAACATAAATCTTTCCCCTAGTTTCTAGACGCGATAACTTTAGCGCAAACCAAACCAAATCAAAATACGCTTATTGGGATTTTTTTATCAGAAATATGTAGCAGAATACAAATTGGCTTAAAAGGATGAAAAAATTTGATTTTTAATTTTTTTTGGGGAATGTTATATAGCAGAATGTGAAAAATATGTTTTTTTTTTTTTTAGAATTGCTCTTGCTCTTTATTTTGTTTATAGCGCATTTAACAAAAATCACACAGGTGATCAAATACTACCAAAAGTAAGCTCTATTTGTGGGGAAAAAAAGGCTTCAATGTTATTTAGGTACAGCGTCGCACGACTGCACAATTGTCCATTAAAGTAATGCAGTGCTGAATTCGGTTTGAAATAGCAATGAAAGGCAAAACATTTTTGTATGTATATATATATATAGATATATATATATATTGTGACGGAATCCGGACACCGCAACTGGGTATCTCCGCCAAGAACCTGCTTCCTAAGCTCTGGAACATGGGATCCGTGAATCTGGCTATCGTTACCCCAAGAACTCGACAGTACAAGTTTTGGAGTCAAACCAGAATCAAACTGTTTATTGAAACACAAAGCAGAATATACACTCTGACAACCCCTCCCCCTTAGAACCAATACACACAAACATACACATTCCATAATAAGCTTACTCAAGGCAGACAGGAACAATAGAACAATGGAATGCAGGTATTCAACAATAACAAACCCCCCAACCCACTAGCAAGGGTCTATAAAAAACACTTTATGCAATATCCTAGCAATCTGCAATATATCTTCATATATTTCCTGAGGGACACTGTTCAGAAACATTACAGTCCCAAGTGAAAGAGCCCCTCACTCCCCCAACATAAATCACACATAGAGAACCCAGGATAACCGGGGTAACACGAAAGGCTGAGTCCAGTGTGGTTGTACAGCGAGTCTGATTAGTGCAGACCCGACTGGGGTTCTTGGTCACCCTGTGCCCCTAATAGACACAGGGTGACTTACACATAAGAGGGGCTGGGGAAGCTTGACAAGTAGTCTCAAAACCTCCCTAAAGCAATCTGGGTTCCACAAGCCCCCCAGCCAAAGTGACTCACGTCACATATATATATAAAAATTATAAATACCTTTTTTCCCTTTTTTATAAGTGATCACATTCCCTCTGTTCTCAGCTGCATAAGAGCTGGGGGGAGGAGAAGCAGCAGCACACTCATTGAGCTTCCCAGGGGTGGCTGTGCAGCGGGGGTCTATCAGGACAAGTCTGTTCATTGGCGGAGAGCATACTGAGTTCCCAACATAGCTGGGGAACTGACCATGACCTCTTGCATAGTATGGTCAGTTTTTAATCGCAAAGCAGAGGGACTGGTAGGAACACCAGGGATTTCACATAAAGGAAGCAATACAAAGAGAACAGAAAACTTTCTTATACAAATACATGGTACAGCAGACATACAGTATATTAGGAATATTAAGTGTTGGGGTAACAAACATTTTAAAGCACACATATAATGTAAGTCAAATGTAGAAATATGACACCTCAAAAAAACGAAGAGATTTCCAGTCACAACTTACCAACCAGCCAGCGACCAACCGAATTGACCAGTCTAACAGTATGCGTTAAAAACAGGGGTTTGGTTGCACACATTTGCAAATACATGTGTAAGCTGCAGGCCCCGACAAGGCACCCTGTGATCTGCAGTCCCTAACTCTACAATTTAAAGAGTCTCTACAATGAGAGCACATGCATTTAATGGGATAGATAGAGGACTGTGACTAGAGGGAGCCCACCCCTCCTTAAAGGTGCAGGGTCACACTGAACACCCAGCACATCACACAATGGCGGCAAAGGTGTCAGTGCTTTGCCTGGCTCAATATAGATATCAATAATGCAAAAAGTGGTCACCGCCTCCACCTATAACTGGTCTTAGTGGTAAGGAGCACTGGAAGGGCGGACGCAGATCAAAAAAATTATTGATATCTATATTGAGCCAGGCAACGCACTGACACCTTTGCCGCCTGGTGCCACTAAAACCAGTTATAGGTGGAGGCGGTAACCACTTTTTGCATTAGAAATATGACACCTGTCTACACAAGTCCTAAATCCATAGCTCTTAAGTCCCTGATTTGGAAGGACAGTCCCTCTATTAGGATGACATCTTTTCTATCCCTCTGTCCTCAATTATTCCTCTTTTTTGATCTGATGTATAGACTACTTTAACAAATGTAATACTACCAAAAGTGATATAATACTATACTAAACCTTTTCATCAAAACGTTTAGTACAGTATCTTTTTTTTAGAGATACTTTTTAAAAATAATGATGGGGAAACAGCACTTTGGGGTTTACCCAATAATTTTTGTATGCATCAGTTCTTTCTGGTCTGTGTAATGGGGGAACAGGCAAGGTTGTGTCCTTTTCCCACATGCATTGTTCCAAAAAGGTGTCCCCCTTATTATTTCAGAAAGCTTTACGAAATGCCTACATCTGACCACCAGCCATGGTGGTGTGTATGGATTGGAAGGAAGACACTTCCGGTGGACAAGAAGGGGGTACATTTCTGTCTCTCCCTGTTACTTCAAGAAAGGTCCCACAGCAGTCAAATCTTTTTAAAATACTTTATATTCCCATTAGTTGACAGACATAACACTAAAATTGTTTACTTCTCATCACTCTTGCTGGACAGCAATAACTAAATCTAATTTGTTATTGTTAATACTACTCATAATTATATCAATAAACAAATGTTGTATTTAGAACATGTAATACACTATTATTTAAAAGCTTAGTTTAATAAAAAAAAACAAAAAGCAAATAATAAAAATGTTCAGCAAGTGTGCACAGCACAGCAGCTCAATGCTGCAGTATGGCATCAAAAAATACTTGCATTTTTTTTTGTTGCCACTAGATGTCAGCAGGCAATTTAATTATCGCAATGTCATACACAACTCAGCATTGAACTTTATAATCACTTGCAGGGAATGATTAGGATCCTTAATTGCAAGCCCTTAATCAACCCAGGCTTATTTCATGTATTGTAAATCAAATCAAAATATTTTGTGTAATTTAGAAATGGTTGTTGCAAGCACAAATTCATTTTAATTGCTTTGTTTGTACATAATGAAGAGATGCGACATAATACTGCTTTCTGCTAAAATGCCAAAAGTAGTATGATCTGTGTGTTCACCATGTAGTATTGAAATAAATATTACATCTACTAAAACCAATGCATAAAATAATATTGGCAAATACCAATCTAAGACAGCGCCTCATCAGTAAGCGTTGCAAATGCGATGTATACCAGGGAGCAAATAGTTTCACTATGCAGCATTGAAAAAGATGAATGTCCAAAATAAATAGTACCTAAAGTCTTCAGTTTCTGGATGTTCCAGTTTATTTGAATTTTGAAGTCAATAATTATTTAATAATTAATAACAGAAGTTATGTCAAATTATATTTAAAACTACAGTACATTGCATGAGATGTTTGCATTTGCATTGCAGTTTGCATTTCCTAGAGTCTTGTAAAAAAGAGACTAAAAGCTGCTACAAATGTTGTTTCTGCTATTATCTTGTTATACTTACCTTGACTGTGAGTGCCACCAGGTCCCACTCTTCTATCTATTAAAATTTTAGTAGAAATTGGCTTAAGTGTTTTTTGGCCCCATTATCCTATCATGCGGGGTTATCAGAGGCTTCCCAAACTATTCTGCAGAATTTTGCATTATTTCCTGCCATGTATTACTCACTGGTTTGGATTACTTCTAGGTATGGGTAGTCCAATTTTTCCACCAAAACCACAATTGAAAAACTCTTTTAGGAAGTCCCGTCATTTTTAGCTGTGTCTGGCTTTCATACTTTCTGACTTACAGACCAGAAAGAAATATGCAGATCAAGAAAGAAAAAGTCTTAAAGTGGAACTACGGTGTCTACACAGTCTTAAAGTGGAACTACGCTGCATCTGAGCACCACAAACCAAAAATGCTATTTAGGCCCCTTGCACACTGCAGCTTAAAAAATGCTCAGTACAGCTTTTTTTTTTTTTTTATAACCTAAAATAGAGCCCATTCATTCTAATGTGCCTATGCATTTTTGGACAGTAATTTACGCCTAATGCGCGCATTTGCGTGCAAATACACGCAAATGCGATCAAACGAACTCACATGATCATACTGTTGATCTGGAAAAAAAATTTGCATATTCAGAGGCGCGAATTTACGTGAATATGCGTGAACGCAAATGCGCGCTTTTTAATAAGACAAAAATTACGGCTGAAAAAGGAGATGCTCAAACAGGAGTATCGTGTGCAAGAGGCCTTAAAGTTATGTTAAAGCTTCATTTAAAAAAAAAAAAACACAAATAAACAAAACAAAACAAACAAACAAACGAAAAAAAAACAACAACAAACATGTTAGCGCCGGTTCACATAGGAGCGACGCTACTTTCAGGGGCGACCTCCGAGATCGCGGTGCGAGCAGCGCGCCGCGACCTCGGAGCGGCCGCCACGGACTTCATAACATTGAAGTCTATGGCGGTCGCCTCCTGGTCGCCCCAAAGAAGCTCCGGACCCTTTTTCTAGGTCGGAGCGACTTGTGTCGCTCCTATTAGAACGGGTCCGCAGCTTTCCTATGGGAGGCGACCTGCGGCGACCTGTGAGGCGACCAGGTCGCCTCACAGGTCGCCCTAGTGTGAACCGGGGCTTATACTTACCAGCTCTGTGCAATGGTTTTGTACAGAGCAGCCCTGATCCTCCTCTTTTTGCCCCCCATCCCCCGTCGGAGCTCCTGGCTTCTCCTCTTCAGCCAATGCCCCCAATAGTAAGCTACTTGCTCTGGGGGCACTGGTCCATGCTCACTCCCAAGCCCCACTCTATGCATCCATGGGACACACAGAGTCATGGCTTGGCCCCACCCCCTGCTCTCTCCTCACTGGCTCACTAGCTGTGATTGACAGTAGCAGGAGCCAATGTCTCCTGCTTCTGTCTCAGCCAATGAGGAATGAGAGACCTGAGAGAAACTCAGCTCTTGTGCACATTGCTGGATCAAGAGGGAGCTCCTTTGATTATTTGGGGGGCTGGGGAGGGCAGCTGCACACAGAAGGTTTGCATGAAAGTAAAAAACCTCGAGCTTCTAAAACCAATTTAGGTAATTTTTAATATTCAAAGCAAACTTACCATTTAATCTATGTCTCCATGCTTTATTTTGTTGAGAAATCCCTTTGAAAAAGCACCCCCTTGTATTTCTGGCCATGGTCATCTTGAGTAAGGGCAGATGATTCATGTAACATTTACTTCATGGAATCCACCTGCCCCCAGCTCAGGCATGCAGGCAGGAGAGGGTGTAATTAGCTGAGAAAGCCCCTCCTCCCCTACTGAAGACTCCTGAGATGCATGACATCATTTGCCTAGACATGCAAACCAGGAAGTTACTGAAGAAATTAAAAAAATTAAAACAAAAATATTAAAACAGCAAATATGATATACTTTCCTATTCATTTACTAATGCTAGCAGGATAAAGATTAAAAAAAAGTCAATGTTGATTGAGAGAGTGAAGTTGTGCTTTAATCCCTTTTCTGCAAATTATTTTGGGGGGGGGGGGGGGGTCAATGACTTAGAAGTATTAAAACCATTGGATTAGTATGACAGCCAAGCTAATAGAATTATCAGAGGGAAAGCAATAGCAACCTACCTTTTTTGTGGTGCTGGTATAATAATTATGTAGACAAATTTATTTGTACTTCTTTAACATAAAGTAAAACTTCCTTTTGCCTGTAATCTGGTTATTTGAGAACTCCTGTTTGTGATTAGGGATGAGCAAACCAAGCAAAGTTTGGTTCGCTGGACATAAGCCGAGCCCAGTGGGAAATCTGTAAAACCTTGCGCACAGCACCTGAACCACAAAGAAGTAAATGAGAGCTGAATTTTATACATTTTTTGGGACATTTATCAGGACAAACTTTTGTTAAAAAAAAAGAGAGAATGGGTATCTGGGCACTGCCATCTAGGAAATGTAACAATACAAAAACAAGGTTTACAAAATATTATTCAACAAGAAGCAGATCTTTCAATGTGGCTTCAACATTAAACAATTGAACATTAAAAATACACAACTCCTTATAAATACCAATCTTTAGAGGATGCCTTAAACCTGCCAGTGAAGTTGTTCATCTGTATGATGCACTCCTGCTAAAGTGACAATTAGAAAAAAACAATTGCTGCTAAGTGAGATTTTTTTCTGTTTGTAAACAATGGAATGGGTTCCCTATTAAAATCTGGGGCATATGGGACGCTTATACTGGATAAGGGTCTGGTTTGGGGTTTGAGGGGGACCCCACACAATTTTCTTCCTTAAAGCGGCAGTATATATTACTTACAAAAATGTATACTGTCTTTTAATAAAGAAAAATTGAGTTTCTTCCAAAATCTATACCAAACCCTTATCCTTGATGTTGAGGGGAAGCCCAGATAGAAAAAGAAAAAATAGTATAGGGTCCTCAAAAATCCATACCAGACATTTTCTCCCCATTTGATGGAGACAAGAGCCACCTACTTTGCCCAATAGATGAGGGGGTCTCCAAGATATCTGTGGTCCCCAAGATATCTGTCCCTCACCCCTACATGAATGATTGACCACTTAAGCCCAGGAAGATTTTACCCCCTTCCTGACCAGGGCCTATTTTGTGATTCGGCACTGCGTGACTTTAATGGACAATTGCGCGGTCGTGTGACGTCCTTTTTTTCCCACAAACAGGGCTTTCTTTTGGTGGTATTTGATCACCTGTGCGATTTTTGATCATGCGCTATAAACAAAAAAAGAGCGTAAATTTTGCAAAAATAACAATATTTTTCACATTTTTTTTATATGAAATTCCCCCCCCCCCCCAAAAAATTTAAAAATCAAAATTTTTTAACATTTTAGGCCAATTTATTTTATGCTACATATGTTTGGTAAAACAAATCGCAAAAAGTGTATTTTGATTGGTTTGTGCAAAAGTTATTGCGTTACTAACTAAGGGAAAGATTTTTGTCATTTTTGTTGTTTTTTTTTTAAAGAGTAATGGCGGCGATCTGCGATTTTTTTTTTTGCAGGACTGCGACATTGCGGCGGACAGATCGGACCCTTGACTGACATTTTTGACACTTTTGGGGTTACCAGTGACATTACTACAGTAATCAGTGCTATACATATGCACTGTTACTGTAAAAATGACACTGGCAGTGAAGGGGTTAACTTTATTTGAGAGGGAGGGGTTAAGTGTGTCCCTAGGGGCGTGATTCTTACTGTGATTGGATGTGGCTGTGTGTGTAACAGCACAGATCAACGGTCCTACATAGCAGGACCGTATGATCTGTGCTGTTACACAGGGGAGACTGACAGGCGGCTTTGTTTACATTAGCCGCCTGCCTTTCTCCCGCTGTAACCGACGATCACGAGTAACCGGTGGACATCGGGTCCGCCGTCCACTCGCGCGGGGGGGTCTGTGACCGAGCGGGAGCGCGCCTCTGGCGGCGCGCGCTCGCTCCCTAGACCCTCACAGGCTACCGACGTAGACCTACGTCGCTTTGCCTTTGAGAGGCTGACTGCCGACGTAAATCGTCGTTAGGCAGTCGGCAAGTGGTTAAGGTTTGCATAGTACCCCTTGGTACTCATTCACAAAAAGTAAATACAATTTTATCATTAACGGATACTAAATAAACATGGCTCCCAATGTAATTCCAGCATCAATCATGTAGTCCAGTGATGTAGATCCAGAACCAATGCCAATGAGCAACAGCCCACCAATATGACAAACCCATGCAATGGGCAGCTCCTTGGGCAGTTGCTGAAAGTCAAAAAACTGGCTGTGCATTTTGGCTGATGTCATTGACTAGATATGGCCATGACCATCTCTGCTCAATGAAGTCACTCCGTATCCCCAGCCGTAGCAGAGGGAGAAGTGACAGGTCATCAAGTCTGTGAGTCATAATTCATAGTGATTGATGTTGGATCTATATTACTGGATGACATGACTGACATTGAAGTCACATCATGAGACATTGTTTATTTTTTTATTACTTTTACTACAGTGTGTGAGTTTTATTTACAATTGGCATTTTTTTGTATTGCCCCATACACACGTGCAGATTATCTGAAGACTTTTGTCTTCAGATTTACCTTTTCTATGTAGTGCAAGGGCCTGCCGGATTGCATACAAATTGAAAGTGTTTAGGTTTGACCTCATATTATATGGTTTTGGTAAGTCTGCAGACAAAAGTCTTCAGATAATCTGCACGTGTGTACGGGGCATAAGTGAGGACAAGGGATATTATTTACCCTGCACTCATCGATTTGAAGGGGTGTATATGTGAGGATCCCATTATTTCAAAGGGGGTTTTCAGATTCTGATAAGTTTCTCCCATCAGACCCCCACATCCACCAGGCCAGAAATGTGGGGATGAGGCCCTGGGGACATGGTGTCTTGCAAGGTAGGTCTCCCTGGCAAGGTACCATCCCAGTTGAGGGCATTTGGACAAGAATGGTTCAGGAGGTTGGACAGCATGCTCAATGCCACCCTTTCCTGGCCAATCAAGCTCTACACACAGATAAGAGTCTAGTATGGAATTTTAAAGGGACCCTATGCATTTTTGCAAGCTCTCTATAAAAAATCAATACCAGGCTCTTATCCAGGAATCAGTATTATCATCAAATGATGTAGATCCAACAGCAATCGTGATTAATAGCACCCCACAGACACGAAAATCTGCACAATTACTATCTTTTACTGTCACACTCCAGCAGAAAATGACAGTTCACTGCAGTTGAAAAACAACAACCCTGGAGATACTGGGTGACACCATGGACCCAATATGGTCATGACTAGGGATGTGCTCAAGTTTCTGTTTAGACTGACCTTTAGCTGTTTGGGCATTTACCCTAGTGCTAGGCTTTTTGCTTGTTTGGTGGGAGTAACATTATATGTAGTAGCAGTAGTAGCAGCTAAGTGCTACAAGAATGTGCAAGTAAAAAAAAAAACACCTCCAACATGGTGAAGCCCTTATGATCAAACTCTCACCTCTCTGCATTAACCTCCACAACAAAGGTCAATATGTACTCCAACACTAGATGGACTCCCTTCTGTCTTCATTAGCAGGAACTCTTACTCTTAGAGTAACTCAGCAGCTCAGGTGGGTGGATGGATGAATAAATGTGTATTTGCATGTATAAAGATAATGAGAGCCTATAAAGTGCTCTGCTCACTGTTATTTTATTTAAAAAAAGCATAACAATATAAAGCTACTCACATGTTTTAGGACCAGACATGAGCCTATATGACTGTTGTGTTGGAGAGCATATTGATCTCTGTTGTGGGGGTCAATATAGTTCTTGCAGCACTTACTTGGGAGTGGTATATATCATAAGTTGTATGGGACTACTACATTTATGATTATACAGACTTTTCCTGTTTTATTGTTTATGATTGGGCAATAGCCTTTTCAGATTATTTGATGATTCCTGAAAGCACATAGACCATCAGATTATAGATATTGGTTATTACTCACAGATAAACTATTGGTAATAGCACAGCATTTATTCAGTTACACACATTCAAGTAATCTTTTTTATCACTTCATGCTTACAATTTTAATTGTTCACACTCTTGAGGGCAGATAATCACATACACAGTATTTCTTCTGCTACTATATATATGAGACAATTTCTTGTTCATCCGATCTGGCTTTAAGGATGAAAGACTAATCAAACCATCTAGTAGCTGGTTCCCTCCAAAGTTTCCCCTTAGCAGTTGGAGATGGGAATCCCTATTCATGTAAACTAAGATAGCCTGAAGTCAAGAACCAAATATGGCAACATGGCCTAGGCAGTGTCATTGGCCAAATTTGCAAATTATGTAACCCGGGAGACCATGTCCATTTGCTTACTCTTAGCAATGAGGCCCCAGAAGATTTAACTCGCAAGTTAAGGATATGATCTTTTGTGTCTCTCTGACTTTTTTTTTTTTTTTTTTTTAGCAGGTGTTGGGCATTGTGATTGGCGTGGATCTGCATCACTGGATAAGGTAATTGAAGATGAATAGGGCTTATTTTGTAATAAAGGACTTAGTATGGAATTTGGCTGGAACCCCATGCCATTTTTCTTGTTTACCTTGTAAACAAACCAGCGAATAGGATGCTCTCATTTCATAATGGTAGCTGCTTTGGATGTATAAGGCCCCTTGCTCACGGGAATCATAATTTACTGATGTTTACCCAGGAACTTGTGAACCTGTGCAAGGGGCCAGTTGGGGAGATATACTAAAACTGGTGCACACGGAATCTGGTGCAGCTGTGCATGGTAGCCAATTGGCTTCTAACTTCAGCTTGTTCAGTTAAGCTTTGTCAATAAAACCTGGAAGCTGATTGGATTCTATGCAGATAGATGAGTATAGATGAGAAAACATCAGTTTAACCACTTGCCGACCGCCGCACGACTATTTACTGCGGTGGTCAGCCCCGACCAGGCAAAGTGATGTAGTACTACGTCGCTACTTCCCGCCAGTAACGGAACAGGGCACCCCGGACCGGGTATCTCCATTGACAGATGCTCCTAGTGCTTCCCGAGGGCTCCAAGCACTCCACCAGACACCGTAACCACTTCAGACCCCACAAACCGCCGCAGCTTGGTTAGGGTCTTGGCATCTCCTACCCACCCTGGACTTAAGACAAGGCTCAGGGTTCCTGTGGGTGAACCTCTCTTTCCCCAGAGGATGCAGCAGAACAAGCTCTTACACAAGCTCTTACAAGAGCTCAGTGATTCTCTAAGGGAGTATGGAAGGCCATAGCAATCCCTTGTAGCATATCCCCCAATAAGAGACAGAACTCTAGATTGAGGTTAAAACAGGAACAACATTTATTGGAAGAACACAGCACACTTTTATACAGAAGTTGGAACATCCTTCCCCCAACAACCGCTTTCCCATTGGTCAATTGCACAGTACCTGCAGTTCCCTATAAGGTCCTCTCCTAGCCATGCAAATGAGGGCTTGAAAATTAGTCAGCAGTGATTGGTCAGATAGCTTGACCAGAAGGACTTCCAGGTGCAAGGAGACAGAAGCCCCAGGGGGCAATCAATGCACACAATAGTCAGACACAGAACAATGGTTCCCTAACGAGCCCTCAACACACATCACTCTGAGTGTCAACACATCCCTTAGCAGACAACAGGTGAGGTCATTAGCATACCCGACAATAGGTGAATGGAGAGCCACCTCAGACAGTCCGTCTCCTCATTGGACTTCCTGGAATGACCATATTAGGAGTGCACTTCCTGTGCCTTACAGTTTACAGGAATAAGGTTTAGCTTCCAGGATAGAGGCAAGACTCCATTAGCCACATGGTTAAAGAAACACAAAAGACACAAAAATGCATAACTCCCAGTCTACTGAACAGAACCCCCACATTCAACCCATCCCCAGATAGCCTGGATCTGAGCGCTCAACATATCCAAACAGCGCTCAGATGCCACAAACACAGTCAAATCGCCATGGGGTTTACGTTTAGCATGGGCTAATGAGAGGGTCCATAGTCACATTGCAGGAGGCGAGCAACCAGGCTTCTCCAATGCCCAGTGGCGAGATTGGTCTTGTCACATCTCTCCCCTTTCGGCAGGAGACTAACACAGAAGGAGACCCCAAACGGGTTTACCTCGAAGTTAGTCCGTAGTTCCAGTCCTCCAATGTCTGCACCCACAAAGTACCCCAAACAAATTGTCGGGAAAACAGTGTTACTCACCCAGCCAACCTCTGCCTCTCTCGCAGAACATACCCGCTGCTGTGGATAAGTGTGGACTGGCCCTTCTCCTGCGAGTCCTTTCAGCCGCTGGAGAGAAGACAGGGTGGTGGGGCTCACTTCATCAGGCTGTTGGGGATCTGGGCCGACTGTCCAGCATCCCTGGGGTGTACAAATGAGGACTGTAGCTTTTGCAGGTGCTGGGCAGAGGTTGGTAACACTCTGCCCTGTTGCCAGCTCTTCTGCTGGGTTGGGATTGGTGAATACTACCCCCAGAACTTGGTTGGGGGTCTGCTGTAGAGAGGAGGGATCGCTTACCTCCTCCTCCTGGTATTCCTGCAGGGTAGGTTGGGGATCTGGACCGGCCGTCCAGCATCCCTGTAGGTCTGGTGCAGAGACCGCGGTCCCATCTGTACCATTGGGGTCAGGGCTGTTGTCGCCCTGTGGTTGGGGAGAAGGATTAGTTGTCTCTTCTCCCTGGAAGGTAGACTGCTTCTGGGAAGGAAGGATGACACCTTCGGGTCCCTGTACCTCCTGCTTTAGCTGGGGATCTGGGCCGGCTGCCCAGGCTCCCTGTAGGGCCGGTAGAGAGACCTCGGTCCCATCTCCCCCTGCCATTGGTGGGTCTTCCAAGTACCACCAGTCTGTATTGTCTCTCCAACTCAAGGGTTGCGGGTCTGGATCTGCCACCCAGGACTCCGGCTCTGCTTGCAGGGTAGATTGGGGTGGAACGGAGCAGAGCAGGCGTAGGTAGTCCTGCTCCAGTTCCCACTCCATTCCGACCAGATGAATCAGGTCTGACCCCAAGTCATTCACTTTGGGGAGACCCAGTAGGGCTTCCCTGGTGTCCTGGATTTCCCAGCGCCAAAACTCTGCTGGACATCCAAAGTCCCTCTCCTCAAATGCCTCCCACAGCAAGCCCGGGCCACTAGAGTCCTCACCTTCCGGCATATTGTTGTCAGCCATCCAGTGGTCGGGCCCGGTGGCGTACCACTTTAGTGCCCGGTAAGCTTCATCCAGCCACAACTCCTTCCAAATCAGGTTCCACAGCTCCGTCACCCACTCATGCAGGGGTTGTTCTCCAAGGAAAGGTAACCGCAGGGCAACGTATACCTGGAACCGCTGTTCTTCGCTGGGAAGGTTCTCTCTCCGCCTCCACTGCACATCCTCTAAGGCCTCATACCACATTTCCTTTCTAGTGGCATCTCTCCAGTCCAGTATGGCTTCTTCTGATACAGGCCCATCCTGTTGGACCAAGTGTTGCTGCAACCTCCAGAGAAACTCCTCCTCATATGGGGACGCTGCACGGGTGTTATCTCGCTCCATAACGTTACCAGTGTCTCCGAGCTGCTTCTCCTCACACTAGGACGCCATCCCACCGCTTGCCACCAATGTAACGGAACAGGGCACCCCGGACCGGGTACCTCCGTTGACAGATGCTCCTAGTGCTTCCAGAGGGCTCCAAGCACTCCACCAGACACCGTAACCACTTCAGACCCCACGAACCGCCGCAGCTTGGTTAGGGTCTTGGCATCTCCTACCCACCCTGGACTTAAGACAAGGCTCAGGGTTCCTGTGGGTGAACCTCTCTTTCCCCAGAGAGTGCAGCAAAACAAGCTCTTACACAAGCTCTTACAAGAGCTCAGTGATTCTCTAAGGGAGTATGGAAGGCCATAGCAATCCCTTGTAGCATATCCCCCAATAAGAGACAGAACTCTAGATTGAGGTTAAAACAGGAACAACATTTATTGGAAGAACACAGCACACTTTTATACAGAAGTTGGAACATCCTTCCCCCAACAACCGCTTTCCCATTGGTCAATTGCACAGTACCTGCAGTTCCCTATAAGGTCCTCTCCTAGCCATGCAAATGAGGGCTTGAAAATGAGTCAGCAGTGATTGGTCAGATAGCTTGACCAGAAGGACTGCCAGGTGCAAGGAGACAGTCAGTCAGACACAGAACAATGGTTCCCTAACGAGCCCTCAACACACATCACTCTGAGTGTCAACACATCCCTTAGCAGACAACAGGTGAGGTCATTAGCATACCCGACAATAGGTGAATGGAGAGCCACCTCAGACAGTCCGTCTCCTCATTGGACTTCCTGGAATGACCATATTAGGAGTGCACTTCCTGTGCCTTACAGTTTACAGGAATAAGGTTTAGCTTCCAGGATAGAGGCAAGACTCCATTAGCCACATGGTTAAAGAAACACAAAAGACACAAAAATGCATAACTCCCAGTCTACTGAACAGAACCCCCACATTCAACCCATCCCCAGATAGCCTGGATCTGAGCGCTTAACATATCCAAACAGCGCTCAGATGCCACAAACACAGTCAAATCGCCATGGGGTTTACGTTTAGCATGGGCTGATGAAAGGGTCCATAGTCACATTGCAGGAGGCGAGCAACCAGGCTTCTCCAATGCCCAGTGGCGAGATTGGTCTCGCCACACCGCCGGTCTTGTGCGCGCTCCTGCGCGCCCCCCCGACACCGATGGCTTGATTGGGTTCAGAACCAATCAGTCATCAGGTCCAGGCCAATGATTTTTGGCCTGGACCTGTAGATCGGTTCTGCCCACTCAGAATCCATGCTGAGCCTGTGAAATGTAAACACAGGCTCAGAAAAGATGTTCCCTCCTCTCCCATGATCCTTTTTGGATTCATCTCGAGAGGAGAGCACATCTAACTGTAAGTACCAAGCACACTCACATACACTTAGATAGGCACATTTAACCCCCGATCGCCCCCCCAATTAACCCCTACACCCCTGTCACAACACACACTGTATACAGCATATAGAATTTTCCTATATACCTGTATAAGTGTGATTTGTGACCAGGTGTAGCGCTTGCGGCCCCCCCTTTTTCACTAAAAATACCCGCCACCCCCCAATAAAGATTTAACCCCCTGATCCCCCCCCTTATCACCCCCAGTTAACCCCTGTCGCA
The DNA here is from genome assembly GCF_965119305.1 of Pelophylax lessonae. NCBI lineage: Eukaryota > Metazoa > Chordata > Amphibia > Anura > Ranidae > Pelophylax > Pelophylax lessonae. The sequence continues at coordinate 438,725,470 of NC_138772.1, read as the reverse complement.
TTGCAAACTAATACAAATGTAATATACTGTATTTCTTTATTTTGTATTAGTGCGATTGTGACTTGAGTTAGCGCTAGCGACTTAGTTTCTATCCCAAGTAGGTTTAGGGTCCCCGCCACCCCCCCAATAAAGATTTAACCCCCTGATCCCCCCCTGATCACCCCTACACCCCCTGTCACAACACACACTGTATACAGTATATAGCATTTTCTATATACCCGTATAAGTGTGACTTGTGACCAGGTTTAGCGCTTGCGGTCATTCCTTTTATCCTTAGGATATCGGCAACCCCTCCCAATAAAGATTTAACCCCCTGACCCCCCCCTGATCACATCCAGTTAACCCCTTCCCCCCTGTCACATTGCACACTAATACACATGTAATATAGTGTTTTTACTGTATTTTGTATTAGTGTGATTGTGACTTGAGTTTGCGCTAGCGAGTTAGTTTCTTTCCCAAAGGAGGTTTAGGGTCCCCGCCACCCCCCAATAAAGATTTAACCCCCTGATCCCCCCTGATCACCCCCAGTTAACCCCTTCATTGCCCTGTCAGAGTGTCACTTTTATAGTGTACAGTTTTTTTTCTGATCACTATTATTAGTGACACAGGTGACATTAGCTAGTGTTAGCGTGAGTCTAAGATAGCGCAGATCCCCGGCGCATAGTTAGAAATAACCCCTTGATTACCACACACACACACATACACACACATACGCACACATACACTTCCATTACTAGTATAGTGTTTGAACAGATCAATATATGATCTGATCAGAACTATACTAGCGTCCCCATAGTTTAGGGTTCCCAAAACGCGGTGTTTGCACGGTCAGCACTGATTCCTGCCAGCACCTGCGTTTAACCCCTCTGCTCAGCCCACCCCACCCAGGCAAGTGTAGTAATCAATAGATTACTGTCACTTACAAAAAAACACAACACAAAAAACCGCTGTGTTAGCAGAGTCAGGCCTGATCCCTGCTAGCATTAGCAGTTTTTTTTGGTAGCGCTTGAAATAGTCCTTGACAACCAGGTGCTTTTATTACCTGTGAGTCAACACTACTGTACAGGTAAATTTAATTAACAAAATGTCCAAACGTTTGTACAGTGGTGAAGAGGCTTATAGTATACTGGCCATGTCAGATGGGGGAGCTACACTGACAGAATTAGTGTCAGTATACGAACCTGATGACAGCAGCGGCTCCCTGACAGATAGCTCCGACGACAGATGGGTCCCTGTTAGACCCAGGCATACCCGACCCCATTCTGGAGTTGTTGAGATGCAGGAATCGCAGGGTGCTTGTATGTGGTTACTAGTGCCGCTCATCCTTCTGGTGACCTGGCAAGCACCAGTGGCCTAGTACACCCTGGACCTAGTACAACTAGCACTGCAGTAACACTTGGTGACGTGGCGAGTCCCATAAGTGCAGTTGAAGCTGGTGCGGTGGCTAGCACGAGTAGTGGCCCGCAGCCACTGTGTATTCGAAGACAGGCCCGTAGAGCCCATAGTGCCCTCCCTGATGTGCTGGCATATCCCAATTGGCAACCCACTGATTCTACAGTGCCAGTACTTCCCCCATTCACTGCCCAACCTGGAATCCACGTGGAGTCAGCTGGTTTTACGCCCCCTGAACTTTTTTGAGCTCTTCTTCACGGAAGATCTTTATGGACCTATTGTGGATCAATCAAATTTATACGCACAACAATTTATCGCCGCCAACCCAAATTTGCCCCTAGCCAGACCATTCGGCTGGAAACCTATAACGGTTTCTGATTTTAAAATCTTTCTGGGCCTTTCCCTCCACATGGGCATAACTAAACAGAGTGAATTGCGGCTATATTGGTCCACTAGCCCACTTCACCATATGCGCATGTACTCTGCCTCAATGTCCAGGGTGAGATACGAGCAAATTCTGTGATTTATGCATTTCAGCGACAATGAAATCTGTCGTCCTCGGGGAGACCCTGCATATGATCGGCTCTGCAAAATTCGGCCCCTCATAGACCACTTCAATCAGCGGTTTGCAGCCTTGTTTACCCCCGAACAAGTTGTCTGCGTTGACAAGTCCCTGATTAAATTTACTGGCCGCCTTGCTATGAAACAGTACCTCCTCAGCAAGCGTGCCAAATACGGGGTCAAGCTGTATAAACTGTGTGACAGGGCCACAGGTTATACAGTTAGTTTCTGGGTCTATGAGGGAAAAGATAGCTGTGAAGAGCCCCCCAACTGCCCAGACTACATAGGGAGCAGCGGCAAGATAGTTTGGGACTTGGTGTCACCCTTATCCGGAAAGGGGTACCATTTGTACATGGACAACCTGTACACAAGCGTGGCACTATTTAGTCATCTTTCTGAATCACAAATTGGCGCATGTGGCACCGTGCGACCTAATCGCCGGGGCTTCCCCCAACGGCTTGTAAATTCCCGTCTTAGTCGGGGGAAGAGAGCCTGCTTGAAAACGGACAAATTGCTTGCAGTGAAGTGGAGGGATACACGGGATGTTTATGTTCTGTTCTCCCTTCACACAGACACGGCGATCCAAATTCCTACGGCAACTGGCTTTATGGAGAAACCCCTCTGTGTCCACGAATATAACCTTAATATGGGAGGGGTGGACCTTAACGACCAGCTTTTGGCGCCGTATTTAGTTGCCCGTAAAGCCAGACGCTGGTAGAAAAAAGTGTCTGTTTACTTATACCAATTGGCTATGCTGAACGCCTTTGTCCTATACAGGGCGTCAGGATGAACTGGATCCTTCCGGGAATTCCAGGAAGCGATCATCCTTGCCTACCTGTACCCAGGAGGCATGCCTGCCCAACTTCCCATTCCAGATGCAGTTAGCCGGCTGCATGAGAGACATTTTCCACATGTCCTCCCGTGTACCTCTACCCAAAGACACGCCCAAAGAAGATGTCGTGTCTGTAGCAGGCGCGGATTTAGGCGTGACACCGGCTTTTATTGTCCCAGATGTCCTGACCAACCAGGTCTCTGGGCGGTTAATGATGGGTAATGTGTATGGTGAACAAGATAGGCGCTAATTCAAAGTGAAATCAAGTATAAATATAAATCTGTGCTTAATCAAACATAATATAACAATAATATGTCAAAATAATGATGTTGTGAGAAAATCCAAATGTGCAACAAATAAAAATAACTTAAAATATGCTAAATATCCAGAAAATCGTGAACCAATAGGAATCCAAAAATCAATCCATATAATATGCAAATGAAAAGAGGAATGAATGTCCAAAATAGTTGTGCTAGAACATAAAGTCCTATGTGCGTGAAACAATCTTCAAAAAAATATCAAAGTCAATCATTGGTGAAGTGAAGATACAATAACTAAATATCGGTCCAATCTCGGTGTAGTGGCCGCTTACCTCAAACACACAATGAAAGCGCATATGTGTGATCCAAAATACAGGCCCTGTGCTCCAAACCAAGCACCACAGACGATCCTCTCAGATGGATGGATGGTGGGATCCCTGTGGTCAGCGATGGGCAAATCTCCGGATACAATATGGGTCCTCCGCTGTGTCCTAGGCACCAATCTAGCCTCATGGGGATGCGAAAAATAACACGCTCATGGTGTAGTACCTTCAACAACGATTTCATGAAAAAAATTGGTGCACTTACAATTAAGAAATGAATAGCAAGCAAAACTCCGCTGAGAGTGGTACACAATGGAACTTCCGGTTATGGCCGTGAACATGGAAGCGACCTCACCCAGCTCCTCCCGACACGTTGCGTCACTACGCACGTGACTTTATCAAGGGATTCCTTGAAGATGGTGATTGATTTTCGGGGTCCCGTACACAGCTAGGCTCCCAAAAAGTCTCACACATGGGGTATCCCCATACTCAGGAGAAGCAGCAGAATGTATTTTGGGGTGTCATTCCACATATACCCATGTCATGTGTGAGAATTGTATCTTTTAGTGACAACATTGTGTAAAAAATAAAAAATAATAAAAAAAAAATGTAATTTTCCCAAAACTTGTGGCAAAATGTAAAATATTCCATGGACTCACCATGCCTCTCAGCAAACAGCTTAGAGTGTCTACTTTGCAAAATGGGGTCATTTGGGGGGGTTTTGTGCTATCTTGACATTTCAGGGCCTCCTAAACCGTTATAGGTAGTGAGAAAATGCAATGAAAAATGTACGCCCTTTGAAATTCTGATCGCGGTGATTGGGTTTCGGGCTCTCGTACACAGCTAGGCTCCCAAAAAGTCTCACATATGTGGTATCCCTGTACTCAGGAGAAGCAGCAGAATATATTTGGGGTGTAATTACATGTATACCCATGGCATGTGTGAGCAACATATCATTTCAATGACAACTTTGTGTAGAAAAAAAATATAATTTTTTTTTTTAGTCATTTTTCAAACACCTGTGACAAAAAAATGAAATATTCAATGAGCTCAACATGCCTCTCAGAACATTCCTTAGGATGTCTACTTTCCAAAAAGTGGTATTTTTGGGGGTTTTGTACTGCCCTGCCATTTTAGCACTTCATGAAATGAGCTAGGCAGTCAGAAATTAAAGCTGCGTAAATTTCAGTATTTACACCATAGTTTGTAGACTCTATAACTTTTGCGCAAACCAATAAAAATACGCTCATTGAAATTTTTTTTAGTCAAAGACATGTAGCTAAATAAATTTTGGCCAAAAAATATGACATAAATTGAGTATATTGGATATTTTTTAAAAGACAAAGTTGAAAATGTAATTTTTTCGCAAAATTTTTGCTTTTTTTTTATTAATATCGCAAAAAATAAAAAGTGCAGAGGTGATCAAATACCACCAAAAGAAAGCTCTGTTTGTGGTAAAAAAAAAGGATGTAAATTTTGTTTGGGTACAGCATTGCATGACTGTGCAATTGTCAGTTAAAGTCACAAAGTGCCAAGTTGAAAAAAGGGTCTGGTCAGGAAGGGGGTAAAATCTTCCGGGGCTTAAGTGGTTAAATAGGATGCTTGCGTGCAAGGGACCTTAATGAGTAAACACGCGAGTAAATTACTGCACTCAAATGAAAAATGTTTTATTTTTTTTTTTACTGCTCGTGCTCTGTACTCAATGCTGTATTACTGATCTTTACTCAGCTGTGTGCTATGTCCCACAGACAGCAATGCATCTCATTTCAGATCAGTAAAAAACTCAGCATTTTTTATTACCTTGTGCAAGAGGCTATGTGACTGAAGACACATAGCAGAATACGTGCCGGTTCACACATATGCGATGCGGAAACCCTGCCAATCCACTGCAGGTTCCCACATCGCACTAGTCTCGCAGGCAGTTCACACTGACATAGGTGAATCACTGGGGGTGTCAATACAATGTTAACGACACCCCCAGATCAGTTTGCATATCGCAGTGCAACTGTCAATTCGGACATTAATTGGATTGCATAGGTGTGAACACCCATGCGATCCATGCGATCCGATTCTGGTGTGGACCAAAAAACTTTTGTCTGAATGCGATGAAAATTTAGCCATACAATCTGTATGGCTAAATTCGCCACGCACAGAGATCGCATGTGAGTTGCAGAGCACTGTGCTGCAAATCACATGCGATATCTGACAATCAGGGCTGCTGATAGAAATCGCGGGGCCCCATATAGACTACCTGACAGGGCACCCCCCAAGAAATTATTAAAGCTATATTTCAATAAAAACACAATCAAACCATTGTAGCAGACACAAATACAACATAACTCACAGAATCTCTGCTAAATCTAAAAGATGAGACTGAGTTGATAAATAAATCTGTGTGTGTGTAGGAGGGGGGGGGGGGTGTTGGAGTCATGCACATGGGTGCTGTGGTCCGGGGGGATCAAGGGTTCATTTATGTGGCTTGAGCCACCTGGATCTGTATGAACACAGCTGAAGGTCTTCATTTGACAGACGTGGGGATGCAGCTGTACGGCCTGAACACAGACAGTGTGCATTTGGGGGCCAATCACCTGCACAGCTGTTCAATTAGGGCCTGCGGCTGTGTTCATACAGATGCTGCATCCCCATAGAATGACAGGTGGCCAAACTGCGATGATATAACTCGCACACATGCACGCGGGTGTCATGGTCATAGCACAGCTCTCTCAATGGATGGTATGTCATCCACTGAGAGTGCAGTGCACATGCGCTGGTGCTATCACTGGCTGCTACGTTTATCAAATATTCACTGTACCTACATGCAAGTCCTATTATAAGCTTACCTGTAGATAGAAGATAAAAAAGGGAGTTTACTACTGCCAGATCAGTTAGTAAATGTTTAAATAGAAGTTAAAACATGGATGCAGAGGGAACTGACAGTGAAGGGGAGAAGAAGCAAAGTTGCATAGATCAGGAAGCAGTCTGGGGGAGAGGAGTGGGAAGCCCAGCTACATAAAGCACACTAAACTGCACTAGGACAAGATAACAGGGAGCTATGGAACCAGTGTAACAGTAAATTCTTCACCCCAAGGGAATGCAGTTGATCAGCTGTGACTGTGTCAGGAAGACAGAGCAATGGGGGAGAGAGATGAAAATATACAGGCTGGGACAAGGAGTATAGGAGGAACTGCAGGGGAGGGGGAGAAACAAAATTACAGAGATAAACTCACCTAGCAGAGCCAACATTAGAGCCAGGACTGGGAGGGAGGCCCACACAGGGAGAGGAATTAGTGACAGATGACAATTGTGTCTCTCTTCCTTTGGCAGCTGAAAGCTGGCAGAAGGGAGAGGGGGAGACACAAGCTTTTATCTGCAGGAGGAAAAGAGACACAATTGTCGTCTGTCACTAATTCCCCTCCCTGTGTGGGCCCCCCTGTATGCTCGGACCCCCTACAAGAGCACCGGTGGCCCACCCTATCAGTGGCCCTGCTGACAATGCATATGTGTGAACCGGCACTGAGAAGAAGTTACAGTGAACAACCTTCAGGGTATACACTCCCGCTGACCCTGTGAGCTGATTCCCGATATCTGGCTCTGATGGACTACAGATATCTCAAATCAAGGTAAATTTACTGCTTAGAATTGTTATTTAAGTGAGGCCTCACATGCCAACAATGCAACTGTTTTTAAAATGAGTTGAAATAGCCAGGCAATGTAGGATTTGGAAACAAATAATAGTGATAAGCACTTCTTAACAGAATGAGATGTCTAAAATGAGATCCTAACATGTTCGTGGTTTGCCACTTGTGTACTCAAATGCAATACAATATTGATCTATAAAAGTTTCAGTAATGACCTAGTAATGACAAACATACCAAACTGTTTTTAACCACTTCAGTTCCAGAAGGTTTTACCCCATTCCTGACCAGGCAATTTTTTGCAATACAGCACTGCATTGCTTTAACTGACAATTGCGCAGTTGTGCGATGCTGTACCCAAATAAAAAATAGATGTATTTTTTTCCCACAAATAGAGTTTTTTTTGGGGGTATTTGATCACCCCTGCGGTTTTTATTTTTTGCGCTATAAACAAAAAAAGAACCATGATTTTTTGGGGAACAGTGACACTAATACAGTGATCAGTGCTAAAAAAAAAAAAAAAATGCTCTGTTACTGTATAAATGAAAACTGGCAGGGAAGGGGTTAACAGCGGGGGCGATTAAGTGTGCTCCTAGGGAGTGCTTTCTAACTGTGGGGGGAGTGGATGCACTAGACTAGAGGAAAAGAGAGATCTGTGTTTCAGCTTAGCTGAAACACAAGATCTCTATTTTTCCTCTCTGACAGAATAGCAGTCTGCGTTGTTTACATAGGCAGACCACCGTTCTGTCATTCTGCCGTACGATCGGCGGGTCCACTGATCGGTTCCTGCTGTGTCCAATCACCGCAGGAGCAGTGCTCTGGAAGGCGCTCGCATGATTTTGCATAGCCGTGCCGCCCTGCCACAGTATATATGTGGTGGGTGGTGGTCCAGAACTGGTTAAACTAAAAATTCTAAAAAGAAAACCTGTCTGAAAGAAACATTGCAACTGCTATTGGTGACCTCTCCCTCCAAACATGGTTGTTGCTTTGCTGTCCTGTTGACCATGTTGTTTCAATATTTTTTGACACTGACCCAGAGAAAGCTCAAAAAAAAAAAAAAAAGGCTCATAAGGGGGTTGATTTACTAAAGGAAAAAAGGCTGTCTGCCATGCAAGGGATGTTTCACTTTACAAGGGAACTTTCTGAAGTACCTGTACAGTAATCCCCCGCTCCATCGCGGTTCAGTTTTTGCGGTCCCGGTAATTCGCGGTTTTTTTTGTAATGTTATTTTACTATATAAATCATTAAAAATGAAAGATTTTTGTGTTTTTCATAGCTCTTGCTCTGTCTCTAAGTATCTTTTATGTGTTTAAATAAGTTTCTATTGTTTTAAAAGTGTGTTTAAAGACCTTAAAATGCTTCTACACGTACAGTGACAGTAAAAAAATCATGCCTACAATGCATTTTAATAGGGTTTTTCTATTTCGCGGAATTTCACTTTTCGCGGCTGGGTCTGGAACGTAACCCCCGCAATGGAGGGGGGTTTACTGTATAGTATATGAGGTAAAGCCCTCCTGGCTTCCATTACACAATCTCGTGCAAACAAAAACCTTTTTTTTTTTTTTATATTTCTTGCATACGATTTGATGTTCTTTGCACACTGAATTTTAACCACATTCACCAAGCTAAGGGAAAATTCCCTTTCAAATGAACAACCCAATTGCTTTTAGTAAATCAACCCCCGCAGTTCTGATTTTTCTCTAACTTTCCAGAATGTTTTACTTTTTCTAGGTCACTGCTTCAGAATATATTTAAGTAGGTTTTGATTGACGACAAGAAAGCAAGTATATTTAAAAGGGGTTTAGCAATAGCAGCCTCGTATAAGCTACAATCAAAATGACATTAAACTCTGATTCCAAAAACAATTCTATGCAAAGATGGACTATGGGATGTGTAGTGTGCACAGAGCAGTGCACATGACAGCAACTAATGTACATTCGCTCCAAACAAACACAGAGGATTATACAAGGAGGCAGACAAACACAGGAAACAATTTCATGAAAACTAGATCTCAGGCCATTAAATAGTGGATGTGGATTGATTATATTTGGAGAATAAGGATATTGTTTAGTGTAGCTTTAAGTACCTTATTAAACACTGTAATATATACTTTTTGATGTCCAGATAACATGACCTTATTGCAATATTACTTCAACCCAATCTGGGAAAATAAATATATTTTCCTGTTGTACCTATGTGTTAAACTGACATTCGCTAATGGAGAGATATAAAGTTGTTGTAAGCCATTATAACCAGTGAAGTGACTGACCTCAGATGATACACAGAGATTAAACAAATCCTCCTACTTACGTTGTACCTGTTTATCTGCAGTCTTCTCTTTGCCACATCCAGTCAAAGTCCAGAATTGATAAAGCTTGCCTGAGCGTTCAGAAAAAAGGGGGGCGGAGAGCTGAAGTTACACTCTGCAGAGCTCAGTGAGGGGAGCTCTGAGAGCTGATTGGAGGGAAGGGACACACCCCCTTCACACACCACACGGGAACAGAGCTGAGGCTGTCAATCAGCTGGAGCTCCCTCCCCTGTAACCTTTTTTCTCTGGCGTCAGGAAAACTTGTCAGTGTACAGTACGTGATTCATGCTGATAGCAGAGGAATGAAGCAGCACACAGAAATGACACTTATTGCTACTAACTGAGACAAGTACACACTAAAGCGGGATATACTTTTTTCATATTTCAATTCTGAGGTTTACAATCCACATTTTTTTAACTCCCCTTTGAAGACTTCTTTTTTTTTTTTATTTTGTATAGCTTTTAGTATCACATAATTTTCAAAGTTAGAACTAAAAAAAACAAACAAAAAAAAAAAACGGCAAATATGCATATCAGTTTCCTTGATTCTACTTAATGTAGATTTTGGCAAACAAAGTGAATTATGCAGAAATGTGAAGACATTATATTATACAGTAAAAACTTGGTTTACGAGCATCGTGGTTTACGAGCGCTTTGAAAGATGAGCAAAGTTTTTTTCTTTTAATGTTGCCTTGATTTATGAGCGCTATCTTGATATACGAGATTAGCGCCCCCCCTCCCAACCTCCATTGGCCTGGTGGTGACCCCCAGAGACAGGGAGGGCTGACATTCCTCCTCAGGGTGCAGATTACTAGGCATTGTGGGCGGTGTACAAGGTAGAAAGATGGGCGCCAGTCACGTTTATGCTTGAACAAAGAAAAGTTTATTTCTCACAACAGGAAAATGTCGGAGAGAGGGGTAGGGCACATGACACTCTAAGTCAAAAACAGCAGCAGACTTGCAGATTGGCAGACTCCTTAGACAAAAATGTAGAAAGAGTAGACAGCAGTACAGAAAAAGAGCCTTTAACCACTTGCCGACCAGCCGCCGTAGTTATACTGAAGACGGTTGGCTCTGTTACGCAAAACAATGTACATGTACGTCGCTTTGTGTTGCAGTTAGTGTGGGCGCGTGCGCACCAATTGGCTAGAGGGGAAGCCAATCAGAGGGCCTGGTGGCCGCAATGTCCGCCGGGCACCCGTGATCGCTGCCCGTGCAGACAGAAAGGCGATCTGCCGATGTAAACATGGCAGACCGCCATTCTGTTACAGATGAACACAGGGATCCTGTGTTCCTCCTATTTAGGAACACAGGTCTCTGTGTTCATCCAGTAAGCCCATCCCTCACACAGTTAGAAAGCAACCCCAAGGCACACACTTAACCCTTTGATCACCCCTGGTGTTATCCCCTTTCCTGCCAGTGTCATTATTACAGTAACAGTGCATATTTTTAGAACTGATTACTGTAGTAATATCACTGGTTCCCCCAAAAGTGTCAAAAGTGTCAGGTGTCTGATCTGTCCACCACAATATCATAGTACCGCTAAAAATCGCTTTTCACCGCCATTACTAGTAAAAAATAAATAAATAAAAATGACATAAATCTTTCCCCCAGTTTGTGGACGCAATAAAACTTTTGTGCAAACCAATCAATATACACTTTTTTTTTTTTTTTACCAAAAACATGTAGCAGAATACAAATTGGCCCAAAATGATGAAAAATTTAGATTTTTTTAATTTTCTTTATTGGGAATGTTATATAGCAGAATGTGAAAAAAAAAATATATTTTTTTTTTCAGAATTGTTGCTGTTTTTTATAGTTTATAGCACAAAAAATAAAAATCGCAGAGGTGATCAAATACCACCAAAAGAAAGCTCTATTTATGGGAAAAAAAAGACATCAATTTTATTGGGGGACAGCGTCGCACGACAGCGCAATTGTCAGTTAAAATAACGCAGTGCCGTATTGCACACTTGCAATGATCACAGAGGCTATGTGATCCTGCTATATAGGATCGCATTTCTCTGTGATCATCTCACAAGCTCAACCCCCCCCCCCCCCCACAGTTAGAATCACTCCCCTAGGCTTACATTTAACCCCTTGATCACCAATAGTATTAACCCCTTCCCTGCCAATGGCATTATTACAGTAACAGTGCGTAGTTTTAGCACTGATTACTGTGGTAATGTCACTGGTACCCCCAAAAGTGTCAAAAACGTCAGTTAGGGGTCCGATATGTCCGCCGCAATGTTGTGGTCGCGCTAAAAATCGCAGATCGCCGCCATTACTAGTAAAAAAAAAAAACAATAAAAATGACATAAATCTTTCCCGTAGTTAGTAGACGCAATAACTTTTGCGCAAACCAATCAAAATACGCTTATTGCGATTTTTGTTTTACCAAAAATATGTAGCAGAAAACAAATTGGCCTAAAATGTTAAAAAATTTAGATTTTTAATTTTTTTTTGGGGAATGTTATATAGCAGAATGTGAAAAATATTGTTTTTTTTAAAATTGTCGCTCTTTTTTTGTTTATAGCGCAAAAAATTCAAATCGCACAGGTGAAAAAGAAAGCTCTATTTGTGGGAAAAAAAGAAAATCAGTTTTATTTGGGTACAGTGTCGCACAACCACGCAATTGTCCGTTAAATTAACGCAATGCCGAATCGCAAAAATAGGGCCTGGATATTAACCACTTGCCTACAGTGCACTTTCACCCCCTTCCTGCCCAGGCCAATTTTCAGCTTCCAGCGCTCTCACACTTCGAATGACAATTGCGCGGTCATGCTACACTGTACCCATATGACATTTTTATCATTTTTTTTTCACACAAATAGAGCTTTCTTTTGGTAGTATTTAATCACCTCTGGGTTTTTTATTTCTTACAAAAAAAAAAAAAACAGAAAAAGACAGAACATTTTGAAAAAAAATAGTTTTTCTTATTTTCTGTGAGTACATTTTGAAAATAAATACATTTTTCTCCTTCACTGATGTGCACTGATGAGGCGGCACTGATGGGCACTGATAGGCTGCACTGATGGGCACTGATGAGGTGGAACTTATGGGCACTGATGAGGTGGCACTGATGAGGAGGTACTAATATGCTGCACTGATGAGCACTGATAGGTGGCACTGATGAGCACTGATAGGTGGCACTGATGGGCACTGAGAGGCAGCACTGATGGATGGCACTGATGGACTCTGACGGATGGCACTGATGAGCACTGATGGGCGGCACTGATGGACACTGATGGGCAGCCACATCAGTGCCCACACTCAGTGCCCATAGTGCTGCCAGTCAGTGCCCATCAGTGCCTAGATGAGCAGACACTGATGGGCACTGACTGGCAGCACTATGGGCACTCATTGTGGGCACTGATTGCGGGCACTGATGGCGGGCACTGTGGGCACTGATGGTGGGCAGTTATGGCACTTTATTTCACACTTATGTAATCAGGGCACTGGTGATCAGTGCCCTGATTACATTTCCCTGTGTCCCCTAAGAGGAGGAGCCGCTGATCGGCTCTCCTCGCCTCACACACTGACAGTGTAAGCTGAGGAGAGCCGAATAACGGCACTTCCTCATTTTGTTCTAGCAACACGGCGCGGTCACAATTGCTGCTCCGCTTTCCCCCGGGGGTTCGCGAGAGAGGCTGTTCTGGTGCGCCGTCATATGACGGCATCTCAGGATAATAGATACACCGGTCCGCCGTCATTTGACAGCGGGTGGGTAGTAAGTGGTTAAGCAGGAAAATCTTCCAGTCTTAAAGTGGTTAACCTATACTCACTGTAATTCATCACACTAATGCCAAGGGCAACATTGCCACCTATTGACAAAAGGGAGATAACACAGCTAAAGGTTTAGGAGGAAATCCAATCACAAAGACTACAAATTAGCCAGGCTAGCTACCACCTAGCACAGCTAAATTTATTAGCAGCCCTGTTTAGGACAAGAATTACACTCACAATGTTAAGGAGTCTGGTGCAATTCCAAAGCCGCTGGTGTACAGTATACAGTTCTGTATGTGGCTAGAGGTCCGGGAGTGCTAGTGGCTCCCAGCACTTCCTGCAGAACTCTGAGACACTCCCAGCTGGGTGGGTGAACATAACATGCATTCGGGGCACCTGGAATTGATGTCAACAGTTCCTCAGTGTCTCCAAGTTCTGCAGGAAGTGCTGGGGGCCACCAGCGCCCTTGGACCTCTGACCATATACAGAACTGTAAACTGTACACCAGCGGCTTTACTGTGCAGTACAGTACATATACATCAGCAGCTTTACTGTACAGCAGTGGCGGCCGGTCTATTGAGGGCGCAGGGGCTCCGCCCCCCCATCCATGCGTCCGGCCCCCTAATCTGCATGCAGTGGCACCGGATGCATGGAGCTTAATGGGTTTTTTTTTGTTTTAATCACCTGATTAGAGCCAGAGGCTCTAATAGGGTGATGCAAAGGGTGGAGCCAGGGAGCAGAGCAGTGCGCCCCGAGCCCACCCATTGTGTGACAATAGCAAATGAAAATTCGCTATTGCCACAGCGATCCTCCTCCTGGCCAATCAGGAAGCGCGTCCGATACACGCTTCCTGATTGGCCGCAAGGCAAACCCCATGCCATTGGCCGAGGAGGAGGCGGGAGCGGGAGGACCCGAGGAGACACACCACCGGGACTGATGAGAAGCCGACGCCGGGACACTGATTAGAAGCCGCCCGCCGCCACTGCTGCTCCAGGTAAGTAAGGGGGCACACACACTTATCTCTGCATTGGGGGCATGTATGCTGGTCACTGCATTGAAGGGGGCACGCACGCTGATCTCTGCATTGGGGGCAAGTATGCTGGTCATTGCATTGGGGGCACGCACGCTGATCTCTGCATTGGGGGCATGTATGCTGGTCACTGCATTGAAGGGGGCACGCACGCTGATCTCTGCATTGGGGACATGTATGCTGGTCACTGCATTGGGGGCACGCACGCTGATCTCTGCATTGGGGGCATGTATGCTGGTCACTGCATTGGGGGCACGCACGCTGATCTCTGCATTGGGAGCATGTATGCTGGTCACTGCATTGAAGGGGGCACGCACGCTGATCTCTGCATTGGGGGCATGTATGCTGGTCACTGCCTTGGGGGCACGCAAGCTAATCTCTGCATTGGGGGCATGTATGCTGGTCACTGCATTGGGGGCACGCACACTGATCTCTGCATTGGGGGTATGTATGCTGGTCACTGCATTGAAGGGGGCACGCACGCTGATCTCTGCATTGGGGGCATGTATGCTGGTCACTGCATTGGGGACATGTACCCTGGTCACTGCATTGAAGGGGGCATGTACGCTGGTCACTGCATTGGGGGCATGTACGCTGGTCTCTGCATTGAAAGGGGGCATGTATGCTGGTCACTGCATTGAAAGGGGGCATGTATGCTGGTCACTGCATTGAAGGGGGCACGCACGCTGATCTCTGCATTGGGGGAATGTACGCTGGTCACTGCATTGAAAGGGGGAATGTATGCTAGTCACTGCATTGAAGGGGGCGCGCACACTGATCTCTGCATTGGGGGCATGTATGCTGGTCACTGCATTGGGGGCATGTACGCTGGTCACTGCATTGAAAGGGGGCATGTACGCTGGTCACTGCATTGAAAGGGGGCATGCTGGTCACTGTGCATTGAAAGGGGGCACGCTGGTCACTGTGCATTGAAAGGGGGCACGCTGGTCACTCTGCATTGAAAGGGGGCACGTTGGTCACTCTGCATTGAAAGGGGGCACGCTGGTCTCTCTGCATTGAAAGGGGGCACGCTGGTCTCTCTGCATTGAAAGGGGGCACACTATACCTTATTTAATGAAGGCCCCTTTCACACTTTTGGGGCCTCAAAGTCACACAATTTTTTTTACAGCGTTTTTTTGCCGCAAAGCAATGCCTATTACATTTTTCTGTTTGTGCCCCCCCAAAAATTTTGAGCACCAGCCGCCACTGCTGTACAGTACAGTACATACACCAGTGGCTTTGGAATTGCACCAGACTCCTTAACATTGTGTGTGTACTATACATTTTTTTTTTTTTTAATACAAAAGTAACTATGGATTGGGAGCCTGGTCATAATGGTATATGGAGGGGTGCTGCAAACTGCAGGTTAATTTTTTTTTTTTTTTACAGTACAGTACACTTATACTGTACAGTACTGTATTTTGAAGTGCAAGTTCATTTGTTTTATTTTTACAGCACACTATATACTGTATTTTGTATTGCAATAATCCTTTTTTAAATGAATAAATGGTTGTGGAACAAATCATTTGAGTTTCCTTAATGGGGAAATGCTTCTGGAACTGTTATGCTTGCAAACCAAGGTATTACTGTATTATTAATATTACTACAATGCTAACTTATATTGTAAACTTAACTGCAGACTCAAAGTCTTTAAAATATTTTTTTACCCTGTTTTTCACCCTTTTCAGACCTGTTTTAACAGGCCACATTGCACGCCAACAACATTTTTATGTGAACAGCAGATATTGAAAACTTTGCTTTTCCTAATGCAGTGGGGTAGACTAAACCTATTGGAATGCATGACTAATTGATTGGAATATTTACCATTTATTAATCTCAATTTGAGGTCCCTAAACTTTTTCTATGAACGACCTTAATTGTTTAGGTGATTTTTTTTTTTCTATAACGATATGGTTGTGATTGTGAGTCAATAATGATTGATCATTCATTTCTTTTTTATAACTTGTGAAGAAATCCTGAAAAAGTCCTAAGGGGTAATTAACTTTTTCTCGCTACCAAAGGTAAAAGATGCATTTCTATTTAATAGTTTTAAAAGCTCTTTATTTTTTATATTTTTTTTAATAATATTTTTTTTAATATCCTGCTTTTCAGATAGAGCTGATTTTTTCTTAAAGTGTGCTCATATCTTATTTTAAAACTAAGAAATAAAAAACTCAAAAACTTCATTGTAAAATTGATGCTTAACCCCATCTCAGCTGTAATATCCATTTAAATTAAATAATATTGCTGAATTATATAAAAAATAACTCCTCTCATAAATTGTAAGGCAATAATGAACAAAAAATTACAATTAGACTTGTTTCAAGAGAAAAGAAATGACTGTTCACAATGTAGCCATATTTTGTTCTCTGTAAAGAGTCAGTGTCTTTCTCACTTTTCAATTACATCTTTCGGTTAGGCTTCTTGATTAGAAACAAGCAATCAATCATAATTAATTAGTTTAAAATGTTCAGCCATTAAAATCATTACCATTAATTAAAATAATCATCTCTATTTTGGCTTCACTTCATTATTGTTTCATGAAAATGTGCTACATTTCTCTAAGCGAATTCTGTGTCAGGATTTTCTTGGATACAATAATACATGTTTAAATAAGCTCATGCCAAAGTCTTCCTAAGAAGCTCATTCATGTTTCAAGAGCCCTTTTGGTTTTTTTTTTTTTTCAATTTAAAAAAAAAAAAAATCATTGATAAATAAAAAAATTATGTGATGTACTGTACATTATATGTATTTAAAAAAAAATGTGTTAATATTATGACAATATATATTAGTAAATAATAAATAAATTACAATTATCCAAAAATTCTAATCCAAATCATAATAAATACATTTTAATAATACAAATAATGAATTATATAACATATACAGGTATATACTGTATTTGTCAATATTACAGGTCGGTTTTTAATCTTTTGTTAATTCCAGGCCAGAGAACTGAGAAATTGAACAGTCTTTTCTATCACATAATGTGTTACTATTATGACAATATGTATTAGTGAATAATAAATAAATTACAATTATGCAAAAAGTCTAATTCGAATCATAATAAATAAGTGATAATATTACAAATAATGAATTATATAACATTTACAGGTATATACTGTATTTGTCAATATTACAGGTAGGTTTTAATCTTTTGTTAACTCCAGGCCAGAGAATTGAGAAATTAAACAGTCTTTTCTTTCACAAAAAAAATTATATATATATATATATATATATATATATATATATATATATATATATATATATATATATATATATTATAATATTTATTATATATAAATGAGCAAACATTTTAAATAAGGAGAAACATTGAATTTGGCACACTATATATTCTACATCTTACACTGGAAAAACAAGTGAAAAAAAAACTGTCATACAGGTTCCTTCTGGTCCTACGATATACCTGCTCAGGATGCAAAATTATGAAGAAGACACTACAAAGCAGTTTTCTCCATTCCACCAGTCCAGCTTGACTCTACCACCTCTCCCCAAGTGAAAGAATGGGGTCCTGAAAGGCACCAGTGTGGACCCCATGCACACATAATTAACTCTTTCCTCTCCCATACCATACTGCTAAGTCTCTAGGGTCTCTGCTATGTGGGTCTGGTCCCAATTGCTGGGGCATTATCGCTGTACTGCCAGTACTCCTGTCCTGCTGTCTGGCTGTCGTATCATCCTTCCCTTGTACTTGTTTCCCAAAGCAACACCATGTCACCACTTCACCCCATGTGTGAGCATTACAGGCCCTGTTCTTCCATATGCCATTACCACCATGCATCCCTTTAAGTAACTTAAGACCAGGCTAGGACATCGTTTCAAAAGCTTTACTGTAAACTCTCAGCATAACAGTCCTAAGACAAAGTGCACAGTCTCTTCCCTAAACTAATGTCTTCTCTCCCATGCAGACTGTGTGACTGGACAGAACCCTCGGCCCTTTTATTATCAGCACAGGGAGAGAGGCAGAGCTCAGTAGAAAGTGTGGGAAACAAGTTAATTGTTTCCCTCTTGGCTGGAGCAGCAGCTGTCTCACTAACCAACGTTTCAACCTGCTTACAAGACATGCCAGTGTTGTTTTTTGCAGTACTTTTAGTGTGTTTGCTGCAGTGTTTTCACTTTCATTCTGCCTACTGGTGCAGGCATGTCTCTGGTGATAACCACCACAGTTGCCAGTATGCTTGTGTCAGTTCTCAAGTGAACTTTCAAGTCCTCAAAAAGAAAATCTGAAGTTTTGGGTTCTCACCAGAAATGTAATAGAGGGGAAATCCTCAAATGGCAACACTAGACCTGGTGATCTTGACATAACCCATAACAAATTGATGGAAAATAACGTTCTTTAGCAAGAAATATTCCACATAAATAAGTATGCTGCCAAAATCACTGTGGGCTGTAAATTGTCCCCAACATTGCACCTGTTTCTACTTGCCGAAGGCTGCCATTTTGCTGAAGCTCAGAGAAGCATCCTGAACAGTAGTTAAACTTTAGGCTATCAGCAGATTGGGCTCTACAAATTTGTCAGTGCCTAAAAATAAAGGTCAACTGAGAATGTGCAGAGCAGGGTGAGCCAGTGTATTACTGGGTTTAACCCCTTGGCGCTGGCCACACGCAAATATGGGGCCTCCCAGTACCTGAGCCTTAGCGCCTGAGAGGCGGCATATTTGTGTGAATTGAGGTCAATAGACCTGTGTCTAGAGCACACGCCCTGCACGCTCCTGGCACAGTGACCGGCGTCTAAACGAAAGCTCCATATCGCTGCATGTGATGGGTAGTTTTTGGATCACGTGACTGCCGTGACAGCCAATCACAGCGGTCACATGATTTTAAGCCATGCCCCACCCCGTCATCTTAAACCTCTTAAAGAGTCGGAAGGTGCTGGTGTGAAGAGGTTAAATAGTAAAGGAACTTATTTCTAATGATTTACATAGCTATACCTGCAAAAGGGGCCAACCTGAAGTGATCTAGCAGGACTTAATTTTCTGACTAAAAAAACACTTTAATTTGCAGAAATGTCCACTCACTTCCTGTTTTGTCTATGGGATAGGAAGTGAAGGCACCCCAATAGGGCACAAATTAAAAAAAAACTGAGAAGGGTTATAACCCCCTTACTCTATCCAAAATGATAAAAAAAGTGTATATATTGCAGGATACCAGTTCTTAGAAGAGGTGGCTGCATTTGGTTTCTTTCTTTCATGCTTTTTCCCTTTATTTTCCCCTGGTTATCCAGCCAGTAACACACTTCCTGGTTGGGGTGGCTACATTCACTGCTCCACTGTAGAAGAGTACCTATTCACTCTCCATGATCAGATGCAAACGCAGGTCCCTTTAACGCCATTTCCAACAACTCCCTGGGTTTCTGGATATGCCTGGGGAATATAGCTTCCTCTTTATCCCTCCCTTAGCAGCTCAGAGAGGCCACACCTGACAAGGCAGTAATAGCTGCAGCAATAGCACCCAGCTTCAGGTCTAAGACCCAGCTAGTGTGAGAGTACCTCCCCAATGCTACCACAATACTCCATTTCCAAAGGGGCAGCACATTGTCCTTGGACAGCTGGTTGCCTGTGTTACGAGAGTTTGTCCTGGACTTTAATGTGAGGGATGCTGAGGATAAATGCAAGTAGCTGCTTATTTTGTGTACTGTTTTGAGAGTCCCAGCAGGACTCTCTGTTATTTTATTTTTATAGAGACTATGCTATGCACCATGTTACCCTGACTGAGCCAAAGAGACATTACTATGAAGAGTCCAAATTTGTTCAGCTTCCACATTTTTTTTGTTTGTATAGAGGTTGAGGTATGTGTTTCCGCAGTATGGATCTGGTTGATATATGGCTGCTGCCCCCCCGTGACTAACCACTAAAGGTGGCGTCTATGAAAAGGGAGTGTGCAAAAAAGTGGGTATTGGCGGTGCTCTATAATATCCCCGAATATTATGCTGATTCATATATATATATATATACAAACAAGAGTGGTGCTAATTGGTAAATATATAAAATATTATAAATAAAAAGCAATGCTGCTAAAAGATATATATCACCATAAGAAAAAATATAAAAAAAAGACCATATGTTATGTGTGTAAAATCGCAAAACAATTAGAACCTGTGCAAAACGTTAATGGTGCAAGTGCTAAAATTCCAAACTCACTTAGTGAATACATGTATAAAAAATATCATACATTATTGGTGAAAAAAAAATAGTTCATAAAAATGTGAGGTCCTGTGAATGAAAGGGTGTACACAATGTGCTTTTAAATTCCACTTGTGGTCTTGCTGCTCCTTCTAGTGCACCAGTGAAACGCCTTGGGTGAAGTTATTAACACTAAGGTTATTCACAACATGCAGTGAATCCCAGTGTCTTCACTAATGTCCCCTGCCCAGTATCACACTCACCAGATATCCTACCCCTTTCAACAGGGGTGTCTCGCTGTATATAAGTATGCCTGGTTTGTGTAACTTCTCAACAGTCTCCGTATGCCCCCCCTCGTATACAGTGGTATAGTGGCATCCTCTCGTTTGGGTCAATGGGATATAAGAGAAACAGCCCCCATAGTATAAAATTGTAAAGGCAGGATTTATTATTAAAAGTAGTGCACTTACATAAAACAGTCAGTCACTCCCTTTAGAATCCAGGAAGTAAATGATTTGTACAAAAATAAAAAATAACTTAAAAAGGTTAATTAAATAAAATCTTACAATGGGCTTTGGGAAAAATATATATAAAGACTCCTAGAGGTCAATCATGTAATTGCTCATTGAAAGTTTAAATTCTCCCAAATAAAATAATTGAAATATGAAAAATATATACGATAAAAAGATCTCACCCCTTATTTGGCATATGCAGACCAATTTGATGCAGTGTGCAGCATATGGTCTGAGCACTGACAGGCTGACCCCCTACCCCTTCAACCTCTGCAGCAATGCTGGCAGCACTCATACATCTCTTTCTAGATATGACGCTGAGCATGTGTACTCAACTTCTTTGGTCGACCATGGCAAGGCCTGTTCTAAGTGGAACCTGTCCTGTTAAACCGCTATATGGTCTTGGCCACCATGCTGCAGCTCAGTTTCAAGAACTGGGGGAATCCATAGCGGAGAAGGATCTGGGTGTTCCGGTAGATCATAAGCTTAATAATAGCATGCAATGCCAAGCTGCTGTTTCCAAAGCAAGCAAAGTCCTTTCTTGTATTAACCGAGGCATGGACTCCAGAGAGAGAGATATCATTTTGCCCCTGTACAGATCATTAGTAAGACCTCATCTGGAATATGCAGTTCAGTTTTGGGCACCAGTTCTTAAAAAGGATATAGGGGAACTGGAGAAAGTGCAGAGAAGGGCAACCGAACTGATAAGAGGCATGGAGGACCTCAGCTATGAGAAAAGATTAGAGGAACTGAATTTATTCTCTCTTGAGAAGAGGAGATTAAGGGGGGGGGATATGATAAACATGTATAAATACATAAGGGGTCCATATAGTGAACTTGGTGTTGAGTTGTTCACTTTAAGGTCAACACAGTGGACAAGGGGGCACTCTTTAAGTCTAGAGGAAAACAGATTTCGTCTCCAAATACGGAAAGGCTTCTTCACCGTAAGAGCTGTGAAAATGTGGAATAGACTCCCTCCAGAGGTGGTTCTGACTAGCTCACTAGATTGCTTTAAAAAAGGCCTGGATTCTTTCCTAGGTGTACGTAACATAATATAAATGGGTACTAAAATTTTTTTTAGGTAAAGTTGATCCAGGGAATATCTGATTGCCTCTTGGGGGATCAGGAAGGAATTTTTTTCCCCTGCTGTAGCAAATTGGATCATGCTTTGCTGGGGGTTTATTTTCGCCTTCCTCTGGATCAAAAGCGGGTATAGGATTGTGTATATGGGATTGTATGGTTGGGTTTTCAATACTGTTTTTTTTTTTGGTTGGACCGGATGGACTTGTGTCTTTTTTCAACCTGACTAACTATGTAACTATGTAACGATGTATGTCTTGGCAATCATCTTATAGCCTAGGCCATCTTTTTGTAGAGTAAGAATTCTTTTTTTTCAGATCCTCAGAGTTCTTTGCCATGAGAAGACATGTTGAACTTCCAGTGACCAGTGTGAGAGAGTGAGAGCGTGAGAGCGATAACACCAAATTTAACATCCCTGCTCCCCATTCACCCCTGAGACCTTGTAACACTAACGAGTCACATGATACCGGGAGGGAAAATGGCTAATTAGGCCCAATTTGGACATTTTCACTTTTGTTGTCAGCGGTTTAGACATTATTGGCTGTGTGTTGAGTTATTTTGAGGGGACAGCAAATTTACACAAGTTGTACACTCACTACTTTATGTTGTAGCAAAGTGTCATTTCTTCAGTGTTGTCACATGAAAAGATACAATAAAATATTTACAAAAATGTGAGGGGTGTACTCACTTTTGTGAGATACTGTATATGAAACACCTATTTAGTCATTTTTTTGTCACTTTCTAGTTATTATTTTTACCTTGATTTAGAGGCAACGGGATCACACATTTTAATACTGATTTATTGCAGATGTGGGAACACATTTGGTGATTGCAGCAGCTGCACCCTGTCATTTCCTAATTTCTACCTATAATAGGTGGCAGTGCGCTACTACCACATTTATACATCTGTGAACATACAGCTTATACTTGCCAAAAAACTCCAATTGTTTTTCATCTGTTCAAAGGACATTCTCCCAGGAGCACTATGCAACATGCATTTTAGCAAATTTAATGTTGGCTTTCTTTATGTTTTTCTTTCAACAGTAGAGACCTACTGCATCATTTTCTTTGAGCTCACTGTCACTCCAAAAGTTACAGATGGTGCAATCAGACACTGATCATCCTTGACCTTGAAATTTAGTTTGTATCTCTTTGGCATTTCCTTGGCTCTTTGTGTACCATTCACACTTCTGTTTTCCTTTTGCGGCCACATCCAGGGTGAAAGTTTACACTCTGATGGACCTTTAACTTCTTAACAATATTTAAAATTTTATTCACAGGAACATCAAGTTGCTTTTAGATGGTCTTATAGCCTTTACCTTTAACAATGTCAGTGTTATGTTGATGGGAGAATCCCTCCTGCAAAGCTATTGTGTTCTCCCGTTGGGGGGGGGGGGTTGCACAGGGAGCCCTCCCTACCGGGAGAGCAATAATCGCATGAAACATTCAACATGCTGGTTGTACCATGGATCAACTTGGGTACAATTATCCTGCCCATAGATGATTCAAACTTGGCCGGTTGCTGCTGAACTGGCCAAGATTCAAACCATCTATGACATGCTTTATTGTAAGTACAAATAATGAACAGTACAGCCATTGAACTTTTATGGAAAATGTAGGTAGAACCTGAAAGAAATGCAGACGAGACACAGTTTGAGAATAACTAACAACAGTGGCATACATACATGTAGGTACAGCAAACTCTTAAGGATCAAGCTAGACCACAAAATCAACCAGGGATGGTCTTAAAAAAATATTGGGCTCACTACTTCTAAGAGTGCTGGTCAAATAGGGTAGAATCCGATTTCTGTTCCATACTGCTCCATAGGATGACAGAAAAAAATACAACTAACATGCAGCTGCATGACTCTTATCACAATTATAAAGGGCATTGTGTCATACATATTGTCATATACATATTTTATGCATTATTATTATAATGCCTATGATATTTACTTTGTGTTTATGATGGGCTGCATATTCTTCTGGGTTGTAATTTTTTTTTAGCCATCATGTGCAATATTTCTCATGTGATGTTTTATTGTACGAAACCAGTGCAAATTACATGAAAATTGTAAGTTCTGTTTAGTACCAGAAAAATTGTGCAGTTTTCTGCTTCAATAATTTTCTTTTGGAAGGTCTGAATTGGCTCTTGAAAATTGTGTACACACTATATAAAAATCTTATGATCGTTTTGAATACGGAATGTTCCCTCCGATTATCATTTAATGTGTAAACCCCATTAATGATTGCCAAATCGGTTACAGGTTAGACTTTCCATTCCATAGATGGTCATATACTGTACAGTTAGGACCACATTTTTCAAATGTGGGCCAAATGTGACATTTCGAGCTTCACCAAATAAGAAAAATGTGTTCCCTTTTGGCCACAGGGGAGGGGACAATGTTACCTGACAGGGCTTCGTCAGCTTTTGTGTGATCACCAAAAACCATTCTGTTTTTGGAAACATATCTGCATATATTCTTAATCATATTAACATTGTCAACTTGAAATAACCTTCCGCTAATCTATCTCTACTGAAGAATGAAAATAGTGATTCGGCGTGGGTTAAGGTTACTTCTACTACACTTTTTAAACTCATCATACTTATCTCTTGCACTAACTTACCTAATAAATCTGCCACCATTATTTTCATAGATTACATTACTTGATGATGAGAAGGCGAGCTGCCTTTAAATGCAGCGGAACAGATCTACTTTACATAAATTGTACCAAATATAAAATAGGAATTTATTGTACAGTACATATTCAATCCATTATGATTGCCAGTATTTAACACATTGGATCTTCTTAAATGCCAATGTATATGTATAGTATACTCATTTTAATCTTTCCCCGGCAACCTTATTCTGGCGGCAAAGGATGGTGTGCACAAGTGAAAGCATAACATGCTTGTAATGATTATACTCAATTTAATTGTTATGCATGAATGTTTTAGGGTGTACAATAAGATAGTATCTTTGATCATGTGAGTTTCATGTTAGTAATAGGAATTACATTTTTATACTACACCAAGTTGCCACCATAATTTCCAATAGAAGAATGTTGTGGTATTTCATGAATAGCATTAAGGCATTCGGGGTCAAGCACATGTTGATACTCAATTATAATGTTGATAACTTACCTAGAATTTCATGTTACATATTCTGTTGGGCCCATTATGGAGACTTTCATGTTGTAAAAACTTTTTTTTTTATCTGCTTAACCACTTAAGCCCCGGAAGATTTTACCCCCATTCCGACCAGGGGGTATTTTGCGATTCGGCACTGCGTGACTTTAACGGACAATTGCACGGTCGTGCGACGCTGTACCTAAACGAATTTGGCGTCCTTTTTTTCCCACAAACAGAGCTTTCTTTTGGTGGTATTTGATCACCTGTGCGATTTTTTGATCACGCGCTATAAACAAAAAAAGAGCGTAAATTTTGCAAAAATAGCAATATTTTTCACATTTTTTTATATGAAATTCCCCCCAAAAAAAAATGTAAAAATCAAAATTTTTTAATATTTTCGGCCAATTTGTTTTATGCTACCTATGTTTGGTAAAAAAAATTGCAAAAAGCGTATTTTGATTGGTTTGCGCAAAAGTTATCGCGTTTACTAACAAAGGGAAAGATTTTTGTCATTTTTGTTGTTTTTTTTTTTAACGCGTAATGGCGGCGATCTGCGATTTTTTTGCGGTACTGCGACATTGCGCGGGACAGATCGGACCCTTGACTGACATTTTTGACACTTTTGGGGTTACCAGTGACATTTCTACAGTAATCAGTGCTATATATATGCACTGTTACTGTAAAAATACACTGGTAGTGAAGGGGTTAACTTTATTTGGGAGGGAGGGGCTGTGTGTGTCCCTAGGGGCGTGCTTTCTACTGTGATTGGCTGTGGCTTGAGCTGTAAGGACACTGATCAACGGATCTACATAGTAGATCCATGTGATCAGTGTCTTTACAGCGAGGAGAATGACAGGTGGCTTGTTTACACAAGCTGCCTGACATTCTTCCTCTCCCCCGCCGATCGCCGAGTGGCCGGCGGACATCGGGTCCGCTGGTCACACGCGCGGGGGGGGTCCGTGACCACGCGGGAGCGGGAGCGCGCCTCCGGCGGCGCGCGCTCGCTCCCTATACCCTCACAAGCAAGCAACGTAGCCCTACGTTAGTTTGCCTGTGAGGGGCTGACCTCTTAACCACTTGCCGACCGCCGCACGACTATCTACGTCGGCGGTCGGCAAGTGGTTAAAACACAAATATTTAAACAGTCTATAAACAAGTAGTACCTAACTAATTTTCAGATATTCGATTCAAATTGATATAGATTTGAATCAAATTTGAATTAAGGAAGGCCATAAAAAACAAATCAAATCTAAAACAAAAAAACTAAACGAAAACAAAGCAAATTTTGAAAGCGAATCGTTCTAACATTACAAATTAAACTAAACAAATTTTTTAACCTAACGAATCCATCCAGAATTAAGCTGAACAGATTTTTTCATTCTGCAAATGTCTAATTTTGAACAGTTTTGAAAGCATATTTAGAAGAGCTATAAAGTAGAAGTAAAGAAAAGAATATACTGTAGAGAAATTAACATGCACACATGTAATTCGGACAAATGCATTTCCTTCAAAGCGAGCATGACATAAATTAAGAACCTATTAGGAATCCCTGTGAGGGTGTTATGCTACTCCCAGCCGGGACTTCCAGAACACCTATTCTCAGAATCTCTGCCAGATTCCTGCTAGAAACTCCAATGGTACCCACAGAATTCATACCAGGAGCTCTAACAGTACTTGCAGAATCCATACCGTGATTTCTAATGGTAGTAGAAGAATCCCTTTCAGGACTTCCAATGGTACTGACATAATCCCTGCAAAGACTTCCAATTGTACTAGCAGAATCACTGCAAAGACTTCCAATGGTGCTAGCAGAATCCTTGCCAGAACCTCCAACAGTCTTTGCAAAATCCTTTCTAGGACTTCCAATGTTACATTCAGAATCCCTGCCAGAACTTTCCATGGTACCTGCAAAATGCCCACCATGACTTCCAATTGTACTCGCAGAATGTTTGACAGGATTTCCAATGGTACTCTCAGAATCCCTGCCAGCACTTCCAATGGTTCTCACAGAATCCCTGCTAGCACTTC
This sequence comes from Pelophylax lessonae, assembly GCF_965119305.1. Classification (NCBI taxonomy): domain Eukaryota; kingdom Metazoa; phylum Chordata; class Amphibia; order Anura; family Ranidae; genus Pelophylax; species Pelophylax lessonae. The sequence goes on along the minus strand of NC_138772.1, from coordinate 438,698,507 downwards.
CAAAGAACCTAGTAATGACTGTGGAAATGTCCTATGGTTAGAAGGGTATTTAAGATCCAGGATTCAAAGTAGCTAATGATGTATATTAACACAGCTCCCTGAGAGCTAAAGAGCTATAATACTTACCTGTCAGTTGCCTGTTTGTTGACAACCAGGACTAACCTGATTACTCTCTCGCTTGCCCTGTGCCTTGACCCGGTTTGGACCTGAATTCTCTCTTGGCTGCTGCCGGCCACACACTCTGCCTGGACCTGACTACTCTCTCTTGTCTATTGGATCAAAAACAGTCCTTGTACCAAAGATCTTAATTTCTGAGGGCTTTGACCTGGTGCCACTTTTACCCAAGAAATGGGGACTACTAGGGTTTTTGACCCATCTCTATCATCAGGAGCTCTGGTGAAGACCATCTGGTACTTAGGCTCCCCTCTTTGAGTGAGTCAGAGTCACTTGCCAGGGGGCATCATAATAGTGAGCAACTCAGGTAGCAGAACAACCAGACTATGACCAATCATCAATAAAGGATCTTTGAGACAAAATAATATGCTACGTTGACCCTCACAACTATTATTTCAATTACTGGTAAGTTATCCGCAGCATATGCCTTAAGGCCACTGTCCAGAAGCATGTTTAAATACAAAATTCAGGGAAAGAAAAGTTTTCCAGCAAACAAGTTAGGACTGGACTGTTGCTCAGTGGTCCATAGTCCTCTTTTGACTGAAATTAAATTTTGCATTTCATTTGGAATTCAATGTCTCAGAGTCTGGATGAAGACTAGAGAGGCACAGAAGGTCCAAATTGCATGAGGTCCAGTGTGAAGTTTCCACAGTCAGTGATGATTTGGGGAGCCATGCCATCTGCTGGTGTGGGTCCATGTTTTTTTTTTTATCAAGTCCAAAGTCAGCACAGCCCTCTATTAAGAAATTCTAGAGCACTTCATGCTTCCCTCTGCTGTTCAGCTTTGTGAAGATGCTGATTTCATTTTCCAGCAGGACTTGGCACCTGCCCAAATTGCCAAAAGTACCAATACCTGATTTAATGATCATGTTATCACTGTGCTTGATTGGCCAGCAAACTCACCTGACCTAAACTCCATAAAGATCCTGTGGGGTATAGTCAAGAGGAATATGAAAGACTCCAGACCCAACAATGCAGATGAGCTGAAGGCCGCTATCAAAGCAACCTGGGTTTCTATAACACCTCAGCAGTGTCACAAGCTGATCGCCCCCATGCCACACCGTATTGATGTAGTAATTCATGCAAAAGGAGCCCTGACCAAGTATTGAGAGCATACTATACTGTACATGGACATACTTTTCAGTAAGCCAACATTTCTATATTAAAAATCCCTTATTTCTTTTTAATGGTCTTATGTAATTTTCAAATTTTCTGAGATACTGAATTTTGGGTTTTCACTAGCTGTAAGCCATAAAAATCAAAATTAAAAGAAAGAAATTCTTAAAATATATCACTTTGTGTATATTGAATCTATATAATATATGTGTTTCACTTTTTGAATTCAATTACTGAAATAAATACATTCTTGATGATATTCCAATTTTTTTAGATGTACCTGTATACGTGATCCGACTCTTCCATGTAGGGGCTGTGCATGAGAGCTGAAGGGGCCCACTCCCACTGTGATCATGCACAGTGTCCACCAGCACCTGCCGATGATCGAGCAGAGAGGCAGAATGGCGGTCTACCTATGTAAACAAGGCAGATTGCCATTCTGCAAAGCAGGGACTAGGATGCATGTCTTCTCCTAGTAAAAGCACCTCCCACAGTTTATAAAAACACTGGCTAGGCACACAGTTAACCCTTTGATCATCCCTGATGTTAACCCCTTCCCAGCCAGTGTCATTAGTACAGTGACAGTGCATATTTTTTTGGCACTGATCACTGGTCCCCAAAAAGTGTCAGTTAGTATCCCAATGTGTGCAGCAATATTGCAGTCCCACTATAAGTTGCTGATAGCTGCAATTACTAGTAAATAAAAAAAAAAAAAATAGTCCTCAGCACAGTTTAGTGTACGGTACCTTGTTATATCAGGGACTGGGAGAGAGAACTGGGAGTGACATTCTCGCCCCAACAGATCGCCAGGATTATGCGTTTGGCACATGTTTCCTCTATCAGCACACGGGTCCAGGAGTCTTCCTATAGGTTCCTTTCCCGGTGGTATAGAACCTCCACTAAACTGGCACACATGTTCCCTACCGTAGACCCCAGATGTTGGAGGGGTTGCGAACAAGAAGGCACGTTCCTTCACATATGGTGGGAGTGTCCCCTACTCAGACCCTTTTGGGATTCAGTGAGCCCTTGGATTCAAAAGCTGACTGTCACCCCTCCGAAACGCACCCCACTCCAGTACCTCTTTCATAATGTACACTCCTCTATTAAATGATACAAACGTAGTATCACCCCATTTTTGCTAAACACTGCCAAGTGTCTAATCCCGAGGCATTGGAAGCAGACCACTTGCCCTACTTTGACTGAGTGGAAACGAGAGGTGAATTGGATAATGGATGCGGAAAGGAGGGTATTGACACTCAGGGGGCAGCAATCCCTGTTCATGGACATTTGGACGGGCTGGATGTTTTACTCTGATGAGCTCCCGAATGAGTGACATGGTTAAGCCAGGTTCCAGTGCTGGGTCTCTGGGATGGGGACAGCGCCTCTCCCTGCAGCGTCCCTCCTCCTGGCCTGAAGCTTCATTCCTAGCTGTACTCCTCCCAGACCCTTTTCCCCTTTTTTACTCTTCTTTTTCTTGTTCTCTATATGTGTACTCCTTTCCGGCTCCCTAGGGGGCAGTTCTTTTCTTTTTTCTTAATCTATTAACTACCCTGTTTTTATTTCACCAAAGTGATTACTGATGATATAGCAGCTTAGTCTAGTAGTTGGTCATATCTGCTGTCGCAGAGCTACCGGGCCACCCTGGGGGTTCATCCCCGGGGGCCAAAGCCCGGAAAATTGGGCAAGGAGTTTTATGAGATTTTTCTCTGTCTGGCCGATAGGCACACTCAACATGTTCAGCAAACCTGCCCCTAATTTCTGTGACCATTGCCTGCCTCATGTTCTGCCTTTACTATATGTTGTTTATGCTGGTGACTGTTTGTTGCTTCTTCTCTATTCTGTATTTTGTTTGCTTGAAAAATAAAGATTATTTAAAAAAAAATATATAAATCCCACAGTTTGTAGACGTGATAACTTTTGCGCAAACCAATCAATATACGCCTAATGGGATTTTTTTTTTACCAAAAATATGTAGCAGAATACATATTGGTCTAAATTTATGAAGAAATTTGATTTTTAAATTTTTTATTGGATATGTGTTATAGCAGAAAGAAAAAAAATATTGTTTTTTTGTGGTTGTTTTATTTGGGGTTTATAGCGCAAAAAAATAAAAATTGCAGAGGTGATCAAATACCCCCAAAGAAAAGCTCTATATGATGGAAAAAAAGGACATACATTTTATTTGGGTACAGCCTTGCATGACCATGCAATTGTCAGTTAAAGTTATGCAATGCCGTATAGCAAAAAATGGCCTCTCATGAAGAAGGGTAAATCTTCCAGAGGTCAAGTGGTTAATCATAATGTCCATAATTGTCCAGTGAAAGCTTTTTTAGGTCCTGGCATTTACTTATGCAATGGCTGAGAACATTTTAATGACAAGTGTACATTTGTGTCTAGGAACATTGCTATCCACATGATTCAGCAAGGCTTTCCATGAATAATGCCTGAGGTTAAGGGCTACGTTTATGGAATGGTACACTTTAATCCACAGGGGTTAAGTTTTAGGGCAACTCTGCCAGATGTGTAGTAAGGAGCTTTCATTGTGACTGCATTTTGAAACTGAAAGAAAAAAAGTAACATAGCATTCTATAGACAAGTATGAAATACCTATTAATATAGAATGGATGGACTGAGCTTTGAACTATAGCTACATTGATTTGGCCAAATAGGTGTTTGCTAGTCATTTAATGATTGTAAATCAATGATAACTGCCTACTTACTAAAGAATGAACTACAGTCTTTAATGTTCAATTTTCTTCCTCTGACTATAAAAGCCAAACCGCACCCATGATGAAAATCCTGTCACTGGAAGCTTCCTATTTTGATCCTGATTTGGAACCTGATTTGGAAGGAGTTATGGCTGGATGAAGCGTACCGGGCACTAAAGTGGTACGCCACCCGGCATGACCACTGGATGGCTGACGACAATATGCCGGAAGGTGAGGACTATAGTGGCCCGGGCTTGCTGTGGGAGGCCTTTGAGGAGAGGGACTTTGGATGTCCAGTAGAGTTTTGGCGCTGGGAAATCCAGGACACCAGGGAAGCCCTACTGGGTCTCCCCAAAGCGGGTGACTTGGGGTCAGACCTGATTCATCTGGTCAGAATGGAGTGGGAACAGGAGCAGGACTACCAATGCCTGCTCTGCTCCATTCCACCCCAATCTACCCTGCAAGCAGAGCCGGAGTTGTGGGTGGCAGATCCAGACCCACAACCCTTCAGTTGGAGAGACAGTACAGACTGGGGGTACTGTGAAGACCCACCGATGGCAGGTGGAGATGGGACCGAGGTCTCTCTACCGGCCCTACAGGGAGGCTGGGCAGCCGGCCCAGGTCCCCAGCTACAGCAGGAGTTACAGGGAGCCGAAGGTGTCGTCCTTCCTTCCCAGCAGCAGTGTACCTTCCAGGGAGAGGAGACAACTATTCCTTCTCCCCAGCCACAGGGAGACAACAGCCCTGACCCCAATGGTACAGATGGGACCGCGGTCTCTGCACCAGACCTACAGGGATGCTGGATGGCCGGTCCAGATCCCCAACCTGCCCCGCAGGAATACCAGGAGGAGGAGGTAGGCGATCCCTCCTCTCTACGGCAGACACCCAACCAGGTCCTGGGGGTAGTATTTGCCAACCCCAACCCAGCAGAAGGGCTGGCGACAGGGCAGAGTGTTACTGACCTCTGCCCAGCACCCGCAAAAGCTACAGTCTTCATTTGTACACCCCAGGGAGACAACAGACCTGACCCCAATGGTACAGATGGGACCGCAGTCTCTGCACCAGACCTACAGGGATGCTGGACGACCGGTCCAGATCCCCAACCTACCCCGCAGGAATACCAGGAGGAGGAGGTAAGTGATCCCTCCTCTCTACAGCAGACCCCCAACCAGGTTCTGGGGGTAGTATTCGCCAACCCCAACCCAGCAGAAGAGCTGGCAACAGGGCAGTGTGCTACCAACCTCTGCCCAGCACCTGCCAAAGCTACAGTCTTCATTTGTACACCCCAGGGATGCTGGACAGTTGGCCCAGATCCCCAATAGCCTGACAAAGTGAGCCCCACCACCCTGTCTTCTCTCCAGCGGCTGAAAGGACTCCCAGGAGAAGGGCCAGTCCACACTTATCCCCAGCAGCGGGTATGTTCTGCGAGAGAGGCAGAGGTTGGCTGGGTGAGTAACACTGTTTTCCCGACAATTTGTTTGGGGTACTGGGTGGGTGCAGACATTGGGAAGGCCTGTGGAACACAGCCTACCTTAGAGAGGTTGGAAAGTTCTTCTCTCAGCCTACTAGGCTCCTCTTATGTCTAAATCATCCTGTGTCTAGTAGGGACACAGGGTTCCCAAGAAGCCCAGTCTGGCCTGAAGATTTAATACCATCTTACACAGTGTATTCTTTGCTTGGCTGTGATAGAGACACAAAGACTTTCATTCACAGACTTCCCTATTGTTTGTGTATTGGGAGGGAATGTGTATTGTGATGAAGTTAACCTGTCTGTTCCATTGTTACATGTTAATGACCTCACATTGTTCTGTCTCATTACACATAACAGTCCTTCTAATCAAGCTATCGGACCAATCCCTGCTGACTCATTTTCAAGTCCTCATTTGCATGGCTAAGGAGGATCTGAAGGAGGACTACATGTACTTTACAATTGACCAATAGGAAAACGGTTGTTGGGGGCGGGATGTTCCAAATTCTGTATAAAAATGTGTTGTGTACTTCCAATAAAGGTCTTCCTGTTTGAACTTACATACAGCCTGCCTGGTGTTTGTTCTCATGGATTCCGAATGGCACATAGCTTTAGTTCGGATCCCGGAGCCTTGGATGAGCGAACCATCAGACGTTGCGATCTGCAAGCTGACTCACTAGTAGCAGAGGAGTGTCGGAAGAGCGGAAGGGAGCGAGCAAGGGTCTCATTACAAATGTAAATAGCTATGACTGAATCAATCCAACTGGATTTATGGAAAATTTTAAAAAAGGCATATACAGTAAAACCTTGGATTGAGAGCATATTTCGTTCTGGAAACATGCTTGTAATCCAAAGCACTTGTATATCAAGCGAATTTCCCCATCCTGTATAATAAAGTCCAAGTGTCTTTGCGTTCAATCCCTGTGTCCGTGGGATTGCGCTACTGCGCATGGGCCCCACGGACAGCCGTTGGGACTTGGAGCGCAGAGACTTTGGGCGGCCGGTGTAGCGTCGGATAATGCCTCTGTCGAAGAATGCATCTGACGGACTGCGCAAGCACGGTAAATGACGTCACTCCAGCTGACTGCTCCACTCAGCTGGGGTTGACGTCATTATTGCGCATGCGTAGTCCATCAGATAGTGCATTCGACAAACTGCGTGACCCGCCATAGCCCGCCCAATAGAATTTAGATCTTGCTATGACGCTGCGCGCATGCGCAGATCGTCAGGCAGAATCTGATGATTCTTCCCGCAGTCTCCCGTCAAAGAATGCATCTGAGGGACTGCGCATGCGCAATTATGACGTCAACCCCAGCTGAGCGGAGCAGTCAGCTGGAGTGATGTCATTTACCGCGTATGCGCAGTCCGTCAGATGCATTCTTCGACAAGAGGCATTATCCGACGCTACCCCGGGCGAAACTGTTGAAGCGGCGGGTGTGCACGGGCCGCTCGCGTGGACTTACTGCTAAGGGGCAGCGGCCGTTACAAGTGGCGGCGGGCGAGAGATGTCACGCGAGAGGCGCTCGGTCAGCTCTGACTAGACAGACAACAGGGACGCTATGCGCAGAGCTGGCTACGTCATGCGGCTCTCGCGTTAGAAAAAAGAACGAGATAAGCGAGAGCCGCTCAGTCAGCACTGCGCATGTCCCCGACATTGCTAGGGCAACAGGGACGCAGAGCTGACAGAGGCTCTCGCTTAACTGGAACAAGTCTGTTTTACAAATGTTTGACCACATATGTTCTAGCGCCCGTTAATTTAACAGGCTTAATGTTTTGTAAGAAATAATGGAAACTCAGATGATTTGTTCCACAACCATTTATTCATAAGTCCTTCAGTTTATACTCCATATGAAAAGATTATAGCAATGTGATAGGTTGTGTAACCATAACATGTCCACCCACAAATGGCAGCCTCCACAAGGGGATTAGAAGAAAAATATAGCAGGAGCTACAGAGTATAAAAGAGAAGAGAGGCACCTCTAAGTGTAGCAGTATGGGGACATTTAATGAAGGTACAACAATTAGCAACTCACATGGTTGATGATTAAAAGAGGCACATCTAATTATGCAAGTATCCAGGGTAAAGCTGTCCACATAGACCATCCGCCGCACCGCTGGCTCTTACCGCTGTGAGTCTGCAATCGTGATTGGGAAGAATACCCTGCAGTAGAGCAATCTGAAATCGAGGCTTTGAAGCGCTCATGGAGCGCAGCGTGGAAGGCAGGGGAGGGCTGGAAGCCTTGAACCTAGGGGGCAAGTCCAGTCAAGTGGCCCATTGAACCACAGAATCAGCTAACCATCCATGCCCACCTGGTTTTATAACCAGGGACAGACTGGCAACTTTCGGCCCAGTACAAACCAGAGGCCCATGGTGCAGCAACTCAGCCCCCCTCCCAATCTCTCTCTTCCTAGTCTCCTCCTGACCCCCCATTCCAAGCTGAGGCTCTGCTCCAGGTACTTTCTACTCACCGGCCAAATCCAGGTTCCCAACCTGGCCAGCGGAAAGCAGTTGGGGGGGGGGGGGGGTGAAACAGCTCGATCAGGGCTGCCTGGGGGAGGGGAGTCTCCAGTGGGGCATGGAGCCTGCCTCTGCTCAGACACAATTTACACCATCCATGCTGGGGAGGGAGGCCTGCGCTCTGTCCTTGTCTTCATCCCACACTCAGTAGGTCAGAAGTGGTGCAGCCTTTTTACAGGGCATCAGAGTGGCCCGGGGGGGCAATTACCCCCCCCCCCCCTGCCCCTGGCCCAGTCGTCCCCTGCATGTGGGCAGGGGCTGACTGGCAACTTCTGGCCCAAGCGGCAAGTACAAACCAGAGACTCATGGTGCAGCAACTTAACCCCCTCCCACTCTCTCTCTTTCTCGTCTCCTCCTGACCCCCATTCTAGGCTGAAGCTCCGCTCCAGGTACTTTCTACTCACCGGCTGAATCCGGGTTCCCAACCTGGCCAGCGGAAAGCAGTTGGGGGGGGGGGGGACAGCTCAATCGGGGCTGCCTGGGGGAGGAGAGTCTCCAGTGGGGCATGGAATCAGCCTCTGCTCAGCAGTGTTGGTCATCTTACTTTAAAAAAGTAATTAGTTACAGTTACAAATTACTTCTCCCAAAAAGTAATTGAGTTACTGACTCAGTTACCACATTGAAAAAGTAATTAGTTACTCAGAAAAGTAACTGCGACTTTTTTTACTATTCTATAATGCAATTACGTTCTAGAAGATCTTTAATAGTGGTGGCGGTGTGGCACACTGTGGGGGTCTGAGTCCGGAGTCCTCCTGACTGTGAGTAACTGTATTTTGTTTTGTTTTTTGGTACCTGCTGCCTGGAGTGGCTGGCTGTTGGCGGTGTGGCACACGAGTGGTGGCGGTGTGGCACACTGGTGGTGGCAGTGTGAAACACTGGTGCTGGGGTGTGGAATACTGGTGGTGGTGGCGGTGTGGCACACTGGTGGTGGCGGTGTGGCACACTGGTGGTGGCAGTGTGGAACACTGGTGGTGGTGTGGCGGTGTGGCACACTGGTGGTGGCGGTGTGGAGCACTGGTGGTGGCGGTGTGGAACACTGGTGGTGGTGGCGGTGTAGCACACTGGTGGTGGTGGCGGTGTGGCACACTGGTGGTGGCGGTGTGGAACACTGGTGGTGGCGGTGTGGAACACTGGTGGTGGTGGCGGTGTGGAACACTGGTGGTGGTGGTGGTGTGGCACTGCCAGAGTCTGCCCAAGCTTGCCCTTGTCACCAACATCATCTGGTCCTCCTAGCGAAATTATATGTTGCATTGGCAATTATCGCATAAAAGAGGACATTCTTTGAAGTGCCAGAAACAGAAGCTGTATTTTATTTCAGGGATCTGAGATAAAACTCTTTCAGCATCTTTCACACATAAATCTGCAACACAGGAAAATACCTCCATCCTCTGCTTGCTGTAACATGGCATATAGATGGAAATTTCCCTTTTGTATCTTCCCGATTGGTACAGTGGTCTGCGCCTACCTCCCTTGCCTGATGGAGAACCCATGGATCTGCAGGGACAGGGCAACCAGATGTTCCACATACGCCCGAGATCGCCCCCTATAGCCCACCAGACCCCAGCAAACTGGCGCCCTACACATGGAGGAAGTCAGCCAGCCTCCCCAGCACACCGCAAGGCAAGACAAGACTGACCACTCTTCACTCCTTGTGCAATCTTCATCACACTTCTGCTTTTTCTCTTTCACTTGAGAACACAGAGACAGACCACAAGCTACCTTTCGACTGGACCAAGCTGCTCTGACAATCTCCTACGATGCGAAGACTCAGTGTGGACGGAGTCGTGGCCTCACGTGACTCACTTGACTGAGTCTCCTCCTCTTCTCTCTCCATGACCGTGGACAGCGGTCATAGAGGAGAGGGGGAATACAATTACATCTACTGCCATCTAGTGGCGGTAGAAGTAATTGCGGTAACGCAGCCGAAAGTATCGGCAGCGGCGTTACAGGGAGAAATCGAGTAATCTGATAGATTACTCGTTACCCTGAAAAGTAATTGCGTTAAGTAACGCCGTTTACTTAAACGCAATTACTACCAACACTGCTGCTCAGACAAAGTTTACACCATCCATGCTGGGGGGGGCTGCGCTCTGTCCTTGTCTTTATCCCACAGGCAGTAGGTCAGCAGTGGGGACTTTTTAGTTCTTTTCACCAGGAATCCTTTAGGCATGTCTGTGGCAGAAGCAGTGCAGCCTTTTTACAGGGCATCAGAGTGGCCTGGGAGGCAATTGCCCCCCTGCCCCCTGGCCCAGTCCTCCCCTGGTGGAAGGGATGATGTAGATGGCAGTGCGGAAGATGGTCAGCTTTACCCCAGAGCCTGCATACTTAGATGTGCCTGTTTTAATCATCAACCAAGTGAGTTGCTAAATATTGATCCTTCAATAAATGTAACCATATTGCTACACTTAGAGTTGCCTCTCTTCTCTTTTATACTCACTTGTGACATGACACTACTTGTATATCAAGTCATCGCTTGTATAAAAAGTAAAAATGTATTTAAGAAATGTACTTGTCTTGCAAAGCGCTCGCAAACCAAGTTACTCTCAAACCAAGGTTTCTCTGTCGCTCATTGACAGACGCAGACTTCTTGATTAATATCAGTAGGGTTATACTGCCCCCTACAGGAGTAGGACACTAGGCAGAAAAAAGTTCTGGCCACACCTATGGGCAGTCCCAGGGGGTATATCCTCTCTCTCCCTGCTATAGGATGTCAGTTTTTTTCTGCCTAGTCAGGAGTAAGGACCTAAGTTCCTTGCTGGGATCTCTGGTCCTGGCAAGCTTTTTTAGATAAATCTTTTTTTTTTTAGTTAGCTTTTTTCTCCAATTGTTCCTGTGAGATCTTCAAGCAAATTTGCCGGATCTGGGCGACGGGCTGGATGTTGAGATCCAGTGGTCACCCCAGCCGGCCTACGAGCGCGTGCAGGCCCTAGCTCCGCGCTGGGTCGGCCGCGACATAGTCCCGCTGCGGGGACTGGCCCTGCGAGTTAAACTTTTCGCCAGGTCGCCTACAACCAGTCTGAATCTGAGTCGCGGCGTCCGTGTTGGCCGACAGCCCCCCACCTTAGTGGAGAGGGGTTCTGTCAGGAGTTGGCGCCCGCCTGTTCCGGTATGGTGAGTAGAATGTTCCCCCTCTCCCCCTGACGGGTTTTTGGGGTGGACGCGGGCCCCTCCTTGGGATGGTAGGACCCCATGATCCCGGGTTCCCCTCTGTCCTGTGATGCATCCCACCTATCTGCCCCCCTCGCTAGTATGAGTTGGTGAGAAAGGAATACCACTCCAGGAAGCTTGGTCTGGGTTACAGCCGCAGATGGGGGTGGGGGGGGGGTGGCGCCGCCGGTGTTACTACTAAAACAATCGTGCGGGAGGGGTGAATACCTGTATTATCAGGCCCACCTACCTATCGATCCTTGGGTAAGCGCACGGGAGTCCTCTGTTAGCTCTGCAGACCGCCCGGAGCCGCCATCTTCTCGCAGGCCGCGTGGGGCCGCCATTTTGTCGTAGCCTAATGTCCCCTACATGGCGGCGTCCATTTTGATACACCCAGCTTCGCCCTGGCTTGAGTGCTGAGCAGCGGTGGAAGTTCCGGAGGGCGTGTAAGGGGGCGGAGCCCCTCCCTATTCCCGGGTAAATCACTCCACAGGACTTCCTGTCCTGTAAAGACAGCGCTGAGAGCAGTCCTCTTCTCTCTCTGCGGGGGTCTCGAAGCACGTGGTCACTGAGGGGCGCTGTTGCGCTGGGGGATTACTTTAAAAAAAAAGAAGTTTTTCTTTTTTCAATTTTGTCATTTGTTTGCTGACAGGTTTTCCTGGCGTTGCCATGGACCCTGCTACACATGTGTCCCCACCTGATCCCCTCGAGGTGACTGCGGGACCCTCCAATCCTCCGCTCACTATCGATGCGCTTTCGTCGGTCTTGGAGTCTTTTGTATCCCGGGTGGAGGTGGCCTGTCAGGGACGGGGGGCTAAAAAGCGACCCCCGTCTACCCCTATCTCGCCTGATACATCAGATACGGATTCTGAGCCAGTCGCTGCGGCTGCAGGTCCCTCCTCTGGGGCTGCTGTCTCGGGTCCCGTCTCCTCGGATAGTGAGGATGACTGTTCTGCCTCCGCCATAGCGCAAGACGAAGCACTGGTGGACGCACTGATTGTGTCTGTCCGGGAGACCTTAAGACTTGAGGTTGCATCTGCGGAGGCAGCTGATACGGAAATTGCTTTTGGTACCCGCAAGCCTTCCAAGATGGCGAAGGTGTTCCCCTTTCCCAAATGTTTGACGGCTTGGCTGTTGAGACCCAGGTGCTGAAGGACAGGGGTTTGTCGGCTTCAGTTATTCCTACTCTGATTAAAGCGAGGAAAGCGACTTCCAGAAAGGTCTATCATCGCACATGGAAGTCTTATATCGCATGGTGTGAATCCCTCGGGTTTCCTCCACGTTCTTACTCGGTGTCTCGGATATTGGCTTTTCTACAATGGGGGGTTGAGCAGAAGCTGGCCTTGAGTACTATCAAAGGTCAGGTCCCAGCACTGGCAATCTTCTTCCAGAGGCCACTGGCTACTCTTTCCCTGGTGGGGAATTTCATTCAGGGGGTACGGCACCTGGCTCCTCCGGTGCGCACGCCCTTGCTGCCCTGCGATCTTAATTTGGTGTTGTCGGTTCTCCAGAAACCTCCCTTTGAAAATATTAGGGAGATTCCCTTGCTTACCTTATCCCAGAAGGTGGCCTTTTTGGTGGCTATCACTTCTGCACGCAGCTGGCCGCGTTGTCCTGTCGTTCTCCATATCTGGTGGTTCATAGGGATAAGGTGGTTCTCCGTCCGAATCCATCCTTTCTTCCTAAGGTGGTTTCCGATTTTCACTTGAATGAGGATATTGTGTTACCTTCCCTGTGTCCTAAGCCCAGTCATCCTCGGGAGTTCGTGTTACACTCCCTGGATGTGGTTCGGGCGATCAGGGTGTACTTTGCTACTACTGACTCCTTTCGTAAGACTGATTCACTTTTTGTGATCACGGATGGCCCTAGAAAGGGGTTGCCTGCGTCTGCCGCGACTATCTCCAGATGGATCAGACAGACGGTGGTACAGGCTTATTCTATTAAGGGTCGGGTTCCTCCGTTCCCTGTTAGGGCACACTCCACTCGGGCTCTTAGTGCTTCCTGGGCCTTCCGCCATCAGGCGTCGGTGCTTCAGGTTTGCAAGGCGGCTACCTGGTCGTCGGTTCATACCTTTACAAAATTTTATAAAGTCGATGTGCTGGCATTGGCGAATGCCTCTTTTGGCCGCAAGGTTCTGCAGGCCGCTGTTTGAGGGGACCGTTGGTCTACCTCGAGGGTTTTTTGTTTTTTTCAGTTGGGTCTTATCCTTTTGTTCGATGAGTCCTTGATGTTTCTGGTTGGCTCTGGTTGGGCCTTCTGGATTGGATTTTTATTTCTGTTATCCCACCCCTCATTTGTGGCACTGCTTTGGGACGTCCCTACTGATATTAATCAAGAAGTCTGCGTCTGTCAATGAGCGACAGAGAAAATTGGATTTTTGACTTACCGTAAAATCCTTTTCTCTTAAGCTCATTGACAGACGCAGGACCTGCCCCTCTATTTTGAGTTGGGTTGGGTTGAATTCTCTGACACTGCTTTGTTACATAACTGACATCCTATAGCAGGGAGAGAGAGGATATACCCCCTGGGACTGCCCATAGGTGTGGCCAGAACTTTTTTCTGCCTAGTGTCCTACTCCTGTAGGGGGCAGTATAACCCTACTGATATTAATTAAGAAGTCTGCGTCTGTCAATGAGCTTAAGAGAAAAGGATTTTACGGTAAGTCAAAAATCCAATTTTTACTGTATTTGAAAACATTTTGCCTCAACTTGGTACAGGTTTTGTGGTACCAGGGGCCTTCACCACTAGAAAGAATGCTTTTATGGTCCTCAGTCCTCACTACATTAGTAGTGGTATTTAATTTATTTTATTTAGATGTAATCACCTAGGTTCCCCATATTTCTCTAATAAAGCATTCTCTGGGTGCTAAGCTTATGTCGCCTGGGAAAGGCATCCTTTAAACTGTTGTTTGGTGACCAGCTACCTGGCTTTTATTGCCTATAAACCCAAGAACAAAAGAGTTTACCATATATTGCAACTTACTAGCTGTGGCTGCATTCGTTTCCCTTTTTTCAGGTTTTCTTCCCCTGCCAATAACGCTCTTCCTGTACTAGGGTGACAATTATAATTTATCTTTCTGCTTCTGTGGAGAAGCAGTGTTGTCACCCTATCCCAAGTTTACAGAACATCTCCCCTTCTCCTTTTTAACATAGAAGGGAATGGTTCTGTACTTCTCATAAATAGATGGGGACAAAATAAGGGCTAGTAGTGTAGCACAGGCAAAGAGCAAAGAAAGTCATTAGCTTACTACATTTCTAGAAAGATCAACAGGTATTTTTGCACATATTGAACAGATGTAACAATGCTATAATTGTATATTTAAAGGGTAACTCCACTTTCATGGGGAAAAAAATCAGCAAATAAAGAAAAAATATTATAGCGTATACAATTGTGACCCCAATCATATTGTGATTTAAGTTTATTAAAAATTATCTTTCCTTTTCAATCTACAGCTGCTGTAATTTTATGAAAATGCAATGCAATATGGCTACCTGGAGCTGTTCTGTACACAGAATGTGTACTGACCACACCCCAGAAACATAATTTCCTGCTTGTGCGATTGGCTCACTGATTTTCCCAGAAGTCTGCTTAAGATACCAGTCAGATTTCTGGCATCCCCTACAACAAAAATGTAATTTTTGGTGAGATACTCCCAATAGGAAAACGTCTAAAGGGATGCAGGCCCAGCAGCTTTCCTCATTAGAGTCCTGCAACTACTAGTACAGATAATTATTGTAGCACCCTCCTAGGTAGGTGCTAGGTAACCTATAGGGGAGACCTTGTCTGCTTATCAGTAGGGTTCAATTATTCAGTCAGGCTGTCATGTGTTCTCAGGTGTGACTGTTGAGTTGGGGAGTCTCCCCACTGTATACAATGAGGGCTCTCATTGGACAGTGGAAGAAACCTGACCAATAGCACACCAGGGCTTGTATCCATCCCAGAGGGCAGATTCTGCCGCAATGCATCCCGGGAGGGGGATATAAGTCTGAGGGGAGCACATGACAGGGTGTCTTTGGCGGGAAGCAGAGACCCAGGAGGTGATGGCTGTCTTTCCTCCTATCAGCGTGGAACGGATGTCCTAGGCGACTGGCCTAGAGGACAGAAGGTTGAGCTGAGCTGCAGAGAGGGATCCAGTGTGCTGAGTACCAAGCAGAGCTGTGGGGGTCAGAGTTTCCAGGAAAGCAGTATCGTGAGTACTGTAAACTGCCCCGGGGTCTGCCTAGGATAGGGGACCACTCCGGAAGGTCAGAGGGATCAAGGGGCCAGCTAGCCTGTGCAGCAGTTATAGAAAGGGGGTGCCAGTGTCTAGACCCTGAAGAGTAAGAGGGTGCCAGTGTGTGTGGGCCCTGAAGAGTTACGAGTTGCAGCAGTGCTTACAAATAGCTACCTCAATCAGGAAGGCTAAAGGGAGCAGTACAAAGGACTTTTGAGCCACAAGGAAGTGTCAGAAGTCAGTGTTAACAAGCGCCAACTGGCGTTGCCCGGCATTCAGCCGGTGTCAAGTCAGCGTCAAAAGGCGTTTTTCGCAATTGTGCCCCTAAATTGTGTATAGTCGAGCCAAAGGAGTATCCCACTCATTCCCTTCTCCCATCCAAGTTCCTAAAATAAATACAAAAACCAAAGATGCTGGACTGTTTCTTGTCTCAGTGCTCACACTTGGAGAACATGCTTAACCACTTAAGCCCCGGAGGATTTGGCTGCTAAAAGACCAGGGGGTATTTTGCGATTCGGCACTGCGTGACTTTAACGGACCATTGTACGGTCGTGCGATGCTGTACCTAAACGAATTTGACGTCCTTTTTTTCCCACAAACAGAGCTTTCTTTTGGTGGTATTTGATCACCTGTGCGATTTTTTGATCATGTGCTATAAACAAAAAAAGAGCGTCAATTTTGCAAAAATAACAATATTTTTCACATTTTTTTATATGAAATTCCCCAAAAAAAATGTAAAAATGAAAATTTTTTAACATTTTCGGCCAATTTGTTTTATGCTACATATGTTTGGTAAAAAAAATCGCAAAAAGCGTATTTTGATTGGTTTGCGCAAAAGTTATCGCGTTTACTAACAAAGGGAAAGATTTTTGTCATTTTTGTTGTTTGTTTTTAACGCGGTGATCTGCGATTTTTTTTGCGGTACTGCGACATTGGGGCGGACAGATCGGACCCTTGACTGACATTTTTGACACTTTTGGGGTTACCAGTGACATTTCTACAGTAATCAGTGCTGTATATATGCACTGTTACTGTAAAATTACACTGGCAGTGAAGGGGTTAACTTTATTTGAGAGGGAGGGGCTGTGTGTGTCCCTAGGGGCGTGCTTTCTACTGTGATTGGCTGTGGCTACTAGTGTAGGAACAGTGATCAACGGTCCTACATAGTAGAACCGTCTGATCAGTGTTTCTACACAGGGGAGAATGACAGGCGGCTTGTTTACATCAGCCGCCTGACTTTCTCCCTCTGTACCGACGATCGGCGAGTGACCGGCGGACATCGGGTCCGCCGGTCACACGCACTGACTTCCCTTTGAACGAGCCGCGGCGGCGCGCGCCTCCGCGGGCGCGCGCTCGCCCGCTATTGGCTCACAAGGAAGTGACAGGCAAGTGACGTACCGGTACGTCACTCTGCCTGGCCGGGGCTGACCGCCGCAGTACATAGTCGTGCGGTGGTCGGCAACCGGTTAAATGTGCTGTTGTTACTAGCGGTAACGCTGGCAGACCCACATCCAGCACAAAGGCTGGAAATCCTGCTACATTATGAAGCCACTCCCATGTGACCCACAAAGCACAGGGGCACAGAGGAACAAAAAATGATTTCTTCAGAATGACAAAATGTAGGAATTTGCATCAGTTTGTTAAAATCCTTGTAATGTACAGAGATCACCCAGAGGAGAATTTTGTTTTCTCAACAAAATTATAGTTACGCTTTAACAGACTACAAGGGGGCAAATAAGAGAAGTTAATTTTTAGGGTTTGCATACACTTTGGGGTGGAGAGTCAATATCTAGTGCAGCTGTGCATGGTAGCCAATCAGCTTTTTTTTATATCTTTTTTTTTTTTAATACAATCTTTATTTTATTTTTCAAAAAGAAAAGAGAAGAGATACATAAGAGACAATGCAAATATTGTGTGATCAGTAGCTGCGTTCATTGCAATAACTTCAAGTGTACAATCACAATGCTAATATATAAAAAAAGGTGCTACACTCCATGTGACAGAAAGATACATTGAAAATGGTGTAAAACAACTCTAGAGAAATATACATAATTATGTTTAATAGTATCCATAGGTTCCCTAGCAGCAAGGATTTAACTCTTGGGTACACTCAAATGGTACCATCCTTTGCAGGGTCAGTATACCCTCTGCACTGCCGCCCAAGCTGTGTGTGCCAGCAGGGCTTGAGGTTCTCCCTCAACGTGACTGGCCATTAAATGTACCAACTATGTCACAGCAGGGGACTGCTACTCATTGGTCAAAACTTAAACACACCAATAAACAAAAGCAGAAGGAAAAAGAACCTCTCCCGCTGTAAGGACAGGGGAAAAAAACAAGTCTCCCTCTGAAAGGAGAGGGAGTGAGATATAGAAAGAATGCCAATACAATTGAATTTCATGTGATTTTCCCATCACGCCCACGTCTAGGCCAATCAGCTTTTAACTGCAGCTTGTTCAATCAGGCTTTGACAAAAAAAAAAAATGGAAGCTGATCGGTTTCTACTGCACCACATTTTTCACTCTCTAGTTTTAGTAAATCAACCCCTTTAACCACTCCTGGACAGCTCCATGCATCTATACTGCGGCAGAGCAGCCCTTCAGCGTGAAATCACATACCTGTATGTTTCTTTTGCTTTTGGGTCCTGGGGTGTGCATGCGCACCGCCAGCGACCCGCTCATGCTGTGATTGGACACAGCGGGAGCCAATCAGCGGGTCCGGCGGACCCAATGTTCGCCGGAACCCGGCGATCGTTTCAGAGAAAGGCAGAACGGCGGTCCGCCTATGTAAACAAGGCAGATCACCATTCTGTCAGAGGGTAAGATGGAGATCCTGTGTTTTTGCTACGCAGGAACATGGATCTCTGTCTTCCCCCAGTAAAAGCAGCCCAAACCACACAGTTAGGAAGCACTCCCAGGGAACACATTTAACCCCTTAATCACCCCTGATGTTAACCCTTTCCTTGTCATCGTTATTAGTACATTTGTTTTAGCACTGATCACTTGGTGTTACTGGTCCCCAAAAAGTATCACATAGTGTCAGATATGATCGCTGCAATGTCGCAGTCCTGCTAAAATTTGCTGATCGCCACCCCATTACTAGTAAAAAAAATCAAAATAAATAAAAATGGCATAATAATTTCCCAAAGTTTGTAGACGCTATAACTTTTGCGTAAACCAATCAATATATGCTTATTGGGAATTTTTTTTACCAAAAATATGTAGCAGAATACATATTGGCCTAAATTGATGAAGAAATTATATTTTTTCCATTTTTTTATTGCATATGTTTTATAGCAGAAAGTAAAAAATATTGTTTTTTTTTTTCAAAATTGTTGGTATTTTTTTGTTTATAGAGCAAAAAATATAAACCGCAGAGGTGATCAAACATCCCCAAAAGAAAGCTCCGATTGTGGGGAAAAATGGACTTTAATTTTATGTGGGTACAGCGTCACATAACGGCGCAATTGTCATTTAAAATAACACAGTGCAGGATCACAAAAAATGGCCTGGTCATGAAGGGGGGTAAACCTTCCAGGGTCAGGGCTGAAGTGGTTAAGTAACCATAGTAAGTGGCAGTGATGGTAATACACCATGGCAATGACAGCACCAAGAAGAACTGGTAATTCTGCAATGAATGGGCAGGTTAAGTTCAGTGACCAGGCATTTGTCTGTCTCCTCTATTTCCTCTTGACAGAAGTTCTTCCTGTCCCCAATAGCAATATGACCAACTGTTGCTGCTTCTTCTCCCCCTGTCCCCCCTGAGCAAGTTTCTGTCACGTATACAGAAAAAAATCATGTTTTAAGTAGAACGTGCCCAGATTATTTTTTTTTTGCTTTTTTTTGCTCTGCAATGGCAGAATGTGTTTCCTTTAACCACTTAAGGACCAGGCCTATTTCTGACACATATTGTTTAAAATCTGTATTTTTTTGTTGGAAAATTACTTAGAACCCCCAAACATTATATATATAGCAAAGACACTGGAGAATAAAATGGTGGTTATTGCAATATTTTTTGTCACAAGATGTTTGCGCAGCGGTCTTTCAAACAGGTTTTTAAAAAAAAATACAATTCACTGAATTTTAAAAAAATAAACCGTAAGATTTTTTGTATATTTTGAAAGATTATGTCACGTTGAGTAAACAGATACCTAACATGTTACGGTTTAAAATTGCACACACTCGTAGAATGGTGACAAACTATGGTACTTAAAAATCTACATAGGTGACGCTTTAAAATATGTTAAGGGTTACCAGTTTAGAGTTACAGAGGAGGACTTTTGCTAGAATTTGTGCTCTCGCTCTAACGATCGCAGTGATACCTCACATGTGTGATTTGAACACCGTTTACATTTGCAGACGCGACTTACGTATGCGTTTTCTGAGCTGCGCGAGCAAACTGGGATAGGGCGCTGTACTTTTTTTTTCTTTTCTCTATTTATTTTATTTTATTTTTACATTTTTTTCACTTTTCCTTTAAAAAAAAAAAAAAAATCTGATCACTTCATTGCTGTCACAAGTAATACAAACATCCCCTGTGACAGTAATAGGCAGTGACAGGTACTCTTTGTGAAAGACCCCAAACCCCTCCACTGGACTTAAAAGTATTCAAAACACCAAAATCTGCATTTTTGAATACTGTCACTTTTTTTGTTTGTTTACTCGGCTGCACCATTGGCAGCCGAGTAAACCAGAAGTGAAGTCGCTTCCGGGTTACTTCATGGGAGACCCGGATCCGGCTTTGTTCGGGACTCTGACCAGCTGGTGGACGTACAGGTACGTCAGTTTGTGGGAATTGGTTAAAGAGACCCTGTCACCAGAAGCAGCATTATATTTTTATATAATAGTTGTATATGTGTATATTATTTCCCTCTCTGGGCAACGGTTTCATGAATGTATCATAGAGTAACATAAAGGGGAAGTGTCGGACACTTCCAGGTTTGTTGAATTTTTCTCCTTCTGGCTGCCTTCTGCTGCTCCTCCCCAGCCATTATTTCCCTTGTAATTGACTTCTAATGCTCCCATTCGCAGCCTCAGAAAACATAAAGATACAATGCTGGAATGGTGATTGAGAGCCTCAATGCTCCCAGTCTCAGTGCTGTCAATTGAAACGCCATGTAGAGATTAGAGTTGAAAAATTCTGGGATGAATTTACTAAAACCAAATAGACTGTGTACTTTGTACTCCCTCGCCCCTGTGGAGAGTGTTTGAAGCCATTCCTAAGGATCTATTAATGGAGGATAATCCAGTTCTGGACCGGAAGGTTTTGCCCCCTTAATGACCAGGCCATTTTTTTTGCGATTCGGCACTGCAATACTTTAACTGACAATTGCACGGTCATGCGATGCTGTACCCTAATACAATTGATTTTTCCCCACAAATAGAGCTTTCCTTTGGTGGTATTTGATTACTTGTCCGATTTTTATTTTTTGCGCTATAAACAAAAACAAGCGACAATTCGGAAAAAGAAAAAAAAACAAACAAAAAAAAAACAATATCTTTCTCTTTCTGCTTCATAACATTCCCCAAAAAAATATATAAAAATAAATTTTTTTCATCCTTTTAGGCCAATTTGTGTTCTGCTACATATTTTTGGTAAAAAAAATCCCAATAAGCATATTTTGATTGGTTTGCACAAAAGTTATCGCGTTTAAAAACTGGGGAAAGATTTATGTAATTTTTATTTATCTATCTTTTACTAGTAATGGCAGCGATCGGCGATTTTTAACGGGACTTCAACATTGTGGTGGACAGCTCGGACCCCTAACTGACATTTTTGACACTTTTGGGGGGACCAGTGACATTACTACAGTAATCAGTGCTAAAAATAGGCACTGTTACTGTAATAATGACACTGGCAGGGAAGTGGTTAACCCAGGGGTGATCAAACGGTAAGGCGTGAGCCTAGGGAAGTGTTTTCTATCTGTATGGGGGAGGGACTTGTGGAATCAACACAGAGACCTGTGATCCTAAATAGGAGGATCACAGACTCTCTGTGTTCATTCCAGAGAGAACAATGGTCTTCTGTGTTTACAACAGCAGACTGTCGTTCTCTCTCAGCGCAGAGCGATCGCAGGTGCTCGGCGGCAATCGCGGCCACCGGTCCCTTGGATCGGCTTCCCCACTTCCTAATGGGGACTGGCGCGCCCCCAGGAGCGCTCCCCTAAACTGCCATACAGGTACGGACGTTGGCGCAGCCGAGCAAGCCTGCTGCAATATATGTGCGGCAGGCGGTCGGCAAGTTTTTAAGATCTAAGCCTTTTAGACCTTTCTAGAAATAGAAGGTCATTGGGTAAGCATGCACTTTTACTGGCAGAGGTGGCAGTTTTGTGCAAGGATGTTACATATCATCTGTGATGGATACTCACTAAGCTTATGAACTTTTAAGAAAAATTCTCTATCATTCACCTGGACTTTTATGTTTTTTCCTTCATTATTGTTAACCATTTGCCGACTGCTCACAGTATATTTACTGCGGCAGTCAGCCCCTCCCAGGCAGAGCGACGTAGGTCTACGTCGCTAGCCTGTGAGGGTCTCAGGAGCGAGCGCGCGCCGCTCGCGGTCACGAACCCCCCTGCGTGTGTGACCCGATCGTCCGCCGGTCACTCGCGATCGTTGGTAGAGAGGGAGAAAGGCAGGTGGCTAATGTAAACAAGCCGCCTGTCATTCTCCCCGGTGTATGAATGATGATCATATGGTTCTACTATGTAGAACCGTTGATCACTGTTCATACATCTCAAGCCACAGCCAATCACAGTTAGAATCACGCCCCTAGGGACACACATAGCCCCTCCCTCTCAAAAAAAGTTAAGCCCTTCACTGCCAGTGTAATTTTACAGTAACAGTGCATATTTATAGCATTGATTACTGTAGAAATGTCACTGGTTACCCAAAAAGTGTAAAAAATGTCAGTCAAGGGTCCGATCTGTCCGCCGCAATGTCGCAGTACCGCAAAAAAAAAATCGCAGATCGCCGCCATTACGCGTTAAAAAAAAACCCAAAAATGACAAAAATCTTTCCCTTTGTTAGTAAACGCAATAACTTTTGTGCAAACCAATCAAAATACGCTTTTTGCGATTTTTTTTACCAAACATATGTAGCATAAAACAAATTGGCTGAAAATGTTAAAAAAATTTGATTTTTACATTTTTTTGGGGGAATTTCATATAAAAAAATGTGAAAAAATATTGTTATTTTTGCAAAATTGACGCTCTTTTTTTGTTTATAGCGCATGATCAAAAAATCGCACAGGTGATCAAATACCACCAAAAGAAAGCTCTGTTTGTGGGAAAAAAAGGACGCCAAATTCGTTTAGGTATAGCGTCGCATGACCGTGCAATTGTCCGTTAAAGTCACGCAGTGCCGAATCGCAAAATAGGCCCTGGTCAGGAAGGGGGTAAAATCTTCCGGGGCTTAAGTGGTTAAGCTGTATATTAATCGATTACCAGATATATTCATTTATTCATTTATTCTGATAGCCCAGCTCTAAAATGTATGATTTACTACACTGTATCAAGTATCTTATGGTTGAGTTGCTGCTTTGCACATTACTGAATTTCTTTTTTGTATATTGTACATTTCCAACTGTTTAAGCTTTAGCAAACTAAATGTTATCCACTTAGGTTTTCCATCTAGTTTAAACTGTTTAATTCTTGTTAAAATAAATTCTGTGTTTGCTTAAGAAGTTTGGAATTAGTATGATGATACTTCCACAGTATACTGTATTCATTAAATATCCTTAATATTGATATGAAATACCATAATATAGAATACTTCAAATTACAAAAACTAGATTACACACCTTTCTAATATACAGTATACTTCCTCAGACATAAAGCTAAATTTGTAGTAGCTAATCAAGTTGATGGAAGCATATTTACTTATAATATTCACTTGATGTTAACATATGTGTTTACAGAATACAGAGCAGCATTGTTAGAAGAACAATCCTTGACAGACTGCTGCGGTGACAACATGTAAAATTAGCTTCCGACTCACCTTCTGGCAATTGGAAGGTTAATAACAGACATCACATAGCACTCTTCAAACTATTTTTTCCTTCTCTTTTTCTTCATTTGGCTCATCATGCCCTGTATTCTTCCTGTTATATCTATTTTGGTCTTGTTACAGATGGCCACTCTAGAAAAAAAAATCTGACACCATTTTGGTTTTATGTTCTTTCTTTTGTGTCTTGTACGTGTCATGTAACGAAGCAGAGTAGTCACAAATGGATGTCAGTTTTTTTCACTTTCAAGACTAGAGTGCTTTATACCAACTGGTAGTGTTTAATGACCATCTGTAGATTTTTCTTCTTTGGCATCCGGAGATCTAGAGCTTTCTCATTGTGTCAAGGCCCGTTTAGAGCACAAAGTCACTATACTACAGACTAAACTTATAAAGTGACTTGTAAATGTTCTCGCACATGCTAATCAGCAATACGAACACGGAAGCTTACCACTAAGATATTTAAAGCGAAGCTCCAGTCATTTTTGTGTTTATTAAAAGTCAGCAGCTACAAAAAGTGTAGCTGCTGACTTTTAATAAACACAGAATCACCAGTTCCAGGATCCAGCCATGTGATCACCTGAACTATTGCTTGTCTCCCTCTTTTCTCCCCGGTGCAGGCATTTCAACTGTAGGCATGCATTTCAACATTTCTCGCACTGCACATGTGAGAGTCGTTGGTCCGGCAGTCTTCTGAGAACTGTGAAGTGACCCAGAGGCCTGCAGGCAGGGAGGGAGGGGGAGAGGAGAACTGTCAAAACTAGGTACCCACTTCCTTCCCCCAAAAAAACGACATGCCAAATGTGGCAGGGGAGGGGGGAGGAGTGCTTAAAGCGTATGCAAAAATGTTTTAATCCCGAAAGGGATTAATACTGAGGGAAAAGGGACATTGCGATACCAGAAAGATATATTTGGAAAAGTTGATGCAAAGAAACATATAAAAAATGTATTTTATTAGTATAAAGATTAAAAAAAGATATTTTTGTTACATTGGCAACAAGGTGATCATAGAGATACAAAAAATTGGACAAAATATAAAATATAAACAATGGCAAACAATTCAACGAAACACTTGATGTACAGTACAGTGCTTAAAGCAGAACTTCCACTTTGGGTGGAGCTCTGCTTTAAGGCATTAACCACTTGCCTAAGGCCCCTTTCACACATGGAGTCCGTTCAGATCCGCTTGTCAGTTTTTTTTGGCGGACCTGAACGGACACCTCATGCATCTCTAAGGGGCATCGGATGTCAGGGGAGACATGTCCGCTGACATCCGATCCGTCAAAACCGGACGGATGGAAACCCTATTTCAATCCGTCTAGCGGATCGGATCGGATGAGAACGGACAGACGGTCCGTTCCCATCCGATTCCCCTATAGAGAAGAATGGGGACCTGACAGCTGTGTCTCCAAACACAGCGCGTAGACACAGCTGTCATCCTGTCTGTTCAGCGGGGGATCGGCGGATCGATCCCCCGCTGAGAAAAATTGAGTCTATCTGACAGACTCTGTGTGTGAAAGGGGCCTAATGGGTACCTTTATCCCCTTCCTGACCAGGCCAATTTTTTAGCTTTCAGTGCTGTTGCACTTTGAATGACAATTGCGTGGTCATGCATAAGTGTACCCAAAGAGTTTTTATCAATTTTTTCACTTTTATTTTGGTGGTATTTTTTGCTAAATAAATAAAAAAGACTGAAAATTTTGAAAAACAAAAAACGATTTTATAGTTTGTTATAAAAATTTGGAAACAGGTGATTTTTCGACTTCAGTAAAGTGCACTGATAAGGGCTGATCTGATATGCACAGATGAGGAGGCACTTGTGGGCACTGATGAGGAGGCACTGATCATGTGGTGGGCGTCATATGACGGCCTATCAGAACTAGCCGTCTGCATTGTAGCAGTCATTCGGCTACAGTGAGGTTAGCAACTGGCTAAAGAGAGGAAGGGGGTTGTTTGAGAACTAAGATTATTTACTCTCTCTGGGAAAATATCCAGAACATCCATACAGATGTTCTGGATATGGTGAGGATAACCAAGTTGAAGATGACCAAGTTTTAGATAAAATGGTTCAATTAGTCCAGGTATTTCATTCAATGTTTAACATGCTTTGTTTATTGAATTTTCCTTATGGCTGTTTACAGCACAATGTATACATCGATTAGTAAAAGAATGTGAAAATTCAGACAATTACTAAGACTTTCATAACCATGAATTTCCTTCAGTAAGCTCAGTGAGAGCTTATTTTAAAGTTTAGTTACTGCTTGCTAAGAATATGTAAATATTTGACTGTCCACAGCTTGGCCACAGTTCTACTTTTAGGATGCAGTCACCTTGGCCATGCTGCTGTCCGTTTACATCAGGCCACCTCTGATCTCTCACACTTAGGTCCAGAAAAAGGGAAAAGGATGCAGTCCTTATGCAAGGATCACTGGTAAGGTGTCGCCACTGGGTTAGCTTCATGTAAATGTATATTCTGTATCATTTTTAATGGTACTATTAGGGCCGTTGCAAGGATTTTTTTTCTACTTAGGTGAAGGTGCATTTTGCCGTATTTCATCAGCTGCTTCCCCCAGCACAGATGCTGGAGAATGACAGCTCTGCTCTAGGAAGTCACATCATACCCATCACTTACTGGTCTGTGTACAGGAGGGAGGTTGAACGGATGGAGTTATGCTGAGCTCCCATCGCCCTTCCCAGCTACACACACACATTGCAGAGCTGGTGGAAGTGATCGGCTGCTTGTATCACATCCACATCAAAGCTGACAGTTGGCCTTACTAAAGCACACACACTCTTGGCCACTATAGTGGCTGGGAGTGTCTAGAAAAACACATCTGAAGCACTGTAAAAATCTGAATACTGCACAAAGTACTGTGGTTTGTGATGTGCTGCAGGGCAGGTGCGATGCCTGCTACTATAATTATGCATTGTCATTCCATACAAAGTTAATGGCACTGCAACACACCTCAAAACAGCTCCTGCATTAACATGTGGCAAAACATCTTTTACACCTGTTACTGCAACACAAAGTTGTGAATGGACCCTAAAGTCTTGTACGCATGATTAGTATATCAGAGGAATTTTCGTCTGTTTTTTTGTTGCATGCTAATCTCATATCGAAAGTGAAGAGGTTACTTACATATAAAAATTCTCGTACGACAGAAATGAACTTTAGAAGTGATGTAATGTGTTGAATTGTTTTGTATATATTCTTTTGTTTCCGAGCATGCATAGTCTTGCTCTTAGTAATAGTAGTCTTGCTCTTTACAAGTTAAAGGTAAATCGGATGTTGTGTTATTGTACTATACAAATTTTATAGCCTGCACATTCAGTTTTTGTCATCTGAAAATTGGTAATCAGCTGGCGAAAGCACTGTACTAACGATCTGAAAATCGGCAGATCGTCCATCGGACGAAATTTTACTTCTGATTTTCTTATCGTGTGTATGGGTCTTACGTGTTAGAAATATGACTTTTTAAAGAGAAACAGTCACAAGCAATGTTTTATATAGCATTTATATTACTAGTCCTTGTTTTTTGTAGGGAATTTCCTTTTAAAGTTGCTTTGGGACTTCGAAACAGGAACATATGGCATTGCTGCCTTTGCATTTCTATGGCAGGTTTTTCTGGAGCTATCATAAACTCTGTCTCAGAGTTTTAATATTCCAAGACACATGCTTTTTTTTTTTTCATGATGGACTGAAGAGCTCATTGGTGTTGTAATGAAAAGCAGACTGCGTTCCCTGTCATGTCAAGAATGCTGCAGTCGGAAAAGTCGACATGATTTCATGGCTAATGATTCACTTGCTAATATCAGTAGGAGCTGTAGTGAAGATAACCAAGTTGAGCTGTCTTAGATCAAATGATTCAATTAGTCCAGCTGTCCCTATTTGTCATGGCTCAACTCGCTTTCAAATTACCTTTCTAAAGTAGATACGTGCTTTTGCACAAAAGCTAATAGCTCAACAGTTTTATTTTAAAAAATATATTAAGAGGTAAAAAGGACAATGAAGTTTGCCCTTTAGTCTTCAATATCCAATATGAAATATAGTCATTTGACATAATAATATGAACCTACAGCATTGATAAATGGATTCTTTTTGGTAACAAGCTTTGTATTAAAAATGTTGCATACTCAGAATAATACTTTAATTTCTTAATAAATAGAAGTAATTTGATAAATAAAATAAGAATGCCAAGCCTAAGAGAACAAAATATGAATAGCAGAACAGAACTTTGGAATGGGATTTATAAATGCATTATAATTGCCTATTTTATTTGGACTTCTCTATACACAGAGCCAAAGATTCCCCTGCTTCCCCAAAAAAACAACAGGTTTAATTAGGACTGTGCACTTAGCTGTAACTGGTGGCGAAAGTTGCTATTGTATCTATACAATTAAAGGGGTTCACAGTTATAGGAAACATTTCAGCCAATAGGCAATTTATTTATTTTTTATAAATTTTTTACATCACATTAATAAAATTGCTCCCCTCAAGATACCAGCCGAAGGCTTTCTAGCTACAGGATGAAGATTTTTTTTTTTTTTTTTTATGTTGCACTGTGTTAAGGCTGGCCTGCAGGCTGTTTGCATCCAGCTGGTGCTTCACATAGGAAGTAAAAAACAAAAAAAAGAGGCTCTAACCCCAAAACAACAGCCTGTACTAAAAATGTTCTAGGCAATCTTCATCATTATTATGTGCCACAACTGCGCTGTTTGCAACAAAGTCCTCTGTCACTGGAAATCTGGCACATGCTGTAGAACCCTGTTCCCATGTACTGTTGAACGCTAACTTGCAAAACCTGGCCATGGATGTTTGCAAGCTGGTGTTCATTCACTTTACCAAAGCTCTAGTTTTGCTGCAGATTCCAAGAATGGCAAAATATGCAGGTCTATTTGTAGCATGATATTTTAGATATAAAATTGTTTATTAGGGAGTAAACATTCAATAGTTTAGAAATGATGATATACAGGATGTCAGGCTTCAAGGGCATGAACAAAAAAAAAGTAATTGGACATGTCGTGATCACCTAAATTCAATCTAACTCTTAGGTTGACCCATATATTAAATAGGGATGATCGAACGGTTCGGGTCGACCATCGGTTCGACCCGAACATTGGCTGTTCGAAATTCGGCCGAAATCCGAACTTTTTGCGGTAAAAGTTCGGAATTCGGCAACCAGAACCGCCCAAAATGCAATGGGACAGGAACTGGGCTTTAAAAGCCCGTGATTGGCCCAGAAACATCAGTAAAAGCAGATTGGAGTGACTAGGGGGTGCAGAGGCCAATCAGGAGTGAATACGCCCCCCATACGCCCCCCCGTATATAACATAACCCCACCAAATCTCTAGCACTGTAATAGAGAAGCTGTGCAATAGAGTGGAAGCATTTCTGTTACTCCTGCTGCTCCAGTGTCATTTTGCAATTATTAGTGTGAGGAAAGGGGCGGAAATAATTTCAGTAGCGCAAGGATGGGGTTCCGCTCCTTTCACACCTATATGTGTGTATGTGTATATATATATGTGTGTGTATATATACCCCTATACAGAAGTTCAGATGTCATGCCTGCCTCCAAAGACACACAAAAAACGCCCAATAAATGCCTGAAACAAAAACACCCAGGTGTGAAAGGAGCGGAACTCCATCCCTGCGCTACTAAAAATTATAAGAAAATGATCTTTCTTTTTCTGGTTCTGGACATGCTACAGAGCTGAAACTTCACATGTACACTTTTTAGACCCCCAGTCACTAAATCCAAAGAAATCTCATTTTTTTTTTCAATACATTTTTACATAATTGGCTCTCTATCAAAAACTTTTTTTGCCTGATTCATAGTCCCTGGGACATGACCCAGAACCCTAGGCACTTTTTAGGGGCATTTATTGGGTTTTAGGGCTTCAAAATGGTGTTTTTTGATTACCGAAGTTCGGGTCCCCTTGATTTCAATGGGGTTCAAGAATCCAAACTGAAGTTTCGGGAAATTCGGGTGTTCTGGCCGAACCGAACTTTTCAAAAGTTTGATCATCCCTAATATTAAACTCTTCCTCAATCAAACCCTATAGTTAATCTAATCCCTAAAAAAAACTTAAAAGGAGGAGGTCACTTAAAGACAATTTCACTATATGTCGGATGCTAAATCAACGGTGCTACTGCTCTAAAGTTTACTTCCCCTGTGCAGAAATAATCTTGCTCAGGAACTGGCTGCTCCTCTGCAGTGGCGGCTCTATGAGGCTCAGTTGGGACCCTGAGGGGTGAGCTGTCATTTTAGAACCACTGTTGCCATTGAGTCCCTCCACCAGTTCTCCACGTCTCCACAGCCAGCATCTCTCCTTGCTGGACTACCTGTCAGCAAAATTGAATTAAAAGCCAAAGGAAGCTTTTCTAGACTCCTTCTGGACTTTGACATGCCACATGACACAAGTTGAAGCAAAGCCTGGGAGGCATGCCCATGCTTTTAGTGCTGCATTTGAGGTTTGGTAAGCTCAGGGAGGTAGGGGGAATTGTGCTGGGTGCCATAATGACCGGAAACATAGATTTGTACTGCAAGGAAAGATTTGGAGGAAAGGCTGAAGACTTGTTCTGTGAGAAGTGATTTGCGGGGTTTAAGACATGCACAGGGAGGAAAGATCTTAGGGGGCAAGGAGAGATTTTGAGGAGTGTGTGTGAGGACTTGTGCTGGGAGGAAAAATCGTGTGAGGGGGGAGACAATTTGTACCTGGAGGAGGGGTTAAGTTTAGTACTTTTGTTTGGGGAAAATATTGGCTTGCAAAAAGGAATTTGTGCTGAGAAGTTAAAGTGGGAGAGAGTATTGCTTGCAAGGGCAGGGGGGACTTTGCAATCACCTGACCCCTGCACTGTGCACTGTGTGTTACACAATCCTGGCCCCTACAATCTGTGTTCTACATACTTCTTTCCCTGAAATCTGTGTATTATGCAATCTAGTCTCTTCATTTTCGGCATTATGCACTCTTGACTCCTGCACTCTGTGCATTATATATTCCTAACCCCTGCACTCTGTGCACTACATACTCCTGGTCCCATGTGTGTTAAGCGTTCTTTGTCTCAACAGTTGCTGGTTGCTAAGTAGACCTTGACTATTTTAATGAGGTTCTTATTTTAGGTTGGCTCAGACAAATTTGTACATTTCTTTTGATTACTATGCCCCACCACCAAACAGCAAATCAAAATAAATTCTCCTACTCCTAATGTTCATGGTGGTACCACATATGCGTAGCACTACCCCTGAAAGACCCGCTGGAATTTGTGCCTTTTTCCTCCACACAGCACTCAAAGCCAGGCAACAGATTTTCCACACTCTCAGAATGGCTCAAGAAACACTGTAGAGGTTTTGTTTTTCTGTGTTTATTTGATAATGATGAACTTGGTTAGGGATTGGGATATATGAATACCCAGGACTTGAACAACTGTAAACTCCAAACAGCAAATGAGAACCTGCTAACTTTAATCTAAACTATAAAACATAGCTGCAACAATGAAAATGATAATGCAGCAATAGCAAATCAACAGCGAATCAAGTTCCAGAAACAAAGGTACAACACCTGGCTCTATTGCAGGGCACCTGGCTGTTCTAGGCACAAAGAAGAGATATGATGGGGTGCTCCAAGACATGTGAGGTATTGCACTTCATTGTTCTCTCTGTATCTTTGGATGTGGTGCTGGTTTGTACTTATTTTAAGTAGAATCTCAAATCCAGAAAGCTACTGCACTGGCCTCTCTGCTGGGCAGGCTGTTCCTGGCTTGGCTTGGTGTCTACAGCCTAACTGAAACTGGGAGTGAAGACATGAAGCTTTCCACTTCTCGCTTGCTCTTTCTTCTGCCCCAGGGGCAGACCCCCCAGCACAGGGGTCTCCTCTAGATGACTGCACCCCAGGCTCTCTTCCCAGACTGCCAAGCTTCTGAGTATTTATGGGTTGTTTCCACTCCTTATGGACCCTGCCTCCACAGGGATTGGTGAAAACTTCATAAATATTTAAGCTGCAGCCTCTGTCCCTCCACCCACTAGATTCTGGAGCTATCCAGAAATTTCCAAAAAACAGGTGGAGGTAAGAGAGTCACAGCCTTTGAAGCACTGCACAGCCTTCTAACAAAATGAACCCATGCTCCTCTGCCTTCAGGGGAGCCAAACAAAATGAACCGACTCTAGTAACAGTGAGGGTGCTACATATGTATGCATTTTTGCTGTTAGTGCCTGTAGTAGGGCCCAGAAGCAATTATATGCCTTTTGCTTTTTTTTTTTTTTTTAATCCAAAACACACTGGCACTAACATGGGCACTGATGCTGACCTTAATCAAGCCTAATGAAGCTAATTGTGCACACTGACACCAATGTGGTTTTGTGGTTTATTAGGGGGTTTTAATTGTGCACGCTGACACCAATGCAGCTTATTTTGGGGGAGGGGGGTTATAATTAGGCACACTGACATCAAGGAAGCTTGTCTGGGGGCTTTATATCTGTAAACACTGACACCAACCATGCTTATGGTGGGGGTTAAAAAACCATAGACAAATACACATACGTTTATGAAGTATAAGATTATCATTTACATAGGTCTTTAAGCTTCAAAAGAAAAATAACTATATTCATCAACACAAGGACTTTGGAGTGAACTGTAACAATTATCAATTATTGTGATAATAATTAGGATGATATCAGGGTATATTAAAACACAGAGTAAAATTAGGAACTTTTAACCTGCCTGATTAAGTTTAGTATGCATAGAGATGTTGTAGGAAGCACTAAGGTTTAGAGCACATATTTGACACTTTTTATGACAAGAATAAAGAGTCAGGAAGAGAATTATCAGGGAGGAAAAGAATATAAAGTAGAATCAAGAATTCAGTTCAGAGAGAGAGGTTCTGAATACTCTCAGGATCCACAGGATCCAGAAAGAAGAGGTATGTATGAAATCTCCCCAAAACCCATGTGAGAAACTCGGATGAGTAGCGGAACATAGACCATGAAGTCCAGGTTAGCAAAAAC
The DNA here is from genome assembly GCF_965119305.1 of Pelophylax lessonae. NCBI lineage: Eukaryota > Metazoa > Chordata > Amphibia > Anura > Ranidae > Pelophylax > Pelophylax lessonae. Next base: position 438,666,161 of record NC_138772.1, on the reverse strand, counting down.
TGTTCTTCTCTATTAGCCTTCTGTTCCAACAACCGTTCAAGGTCTCTGATTGTGTCAACTTCCATGGATCACTCCCCAAGAGAAGGTATGTCTGTCATCTTCCAATGGCGAGGTATGACCACTCTAGTTGCAGATAAGAAACGTCGAATGATATCTTTTTTAATGAATTTGAAGGATCCCGGAAGTATTTACAGGAGAGCTACTTCAGGTAAGGGTAGTATAGAGGTCTCCATCAATTTGCAGTAAAGGTCAAATATATGTTGCCAGAAGGATCTGATAGGGGGCATTCTCACCATCTGTGAATCATAAAACCTTTGGAAAAGTCACAGCGCCAACAAGTCTCAGGTTTGAAACGATTGAAATGGTGCATAACAGATGGGCACCTATACCATCTGGTGGTAACCTTGAATCCTGTTTCCTAGTGCTTAGTAGCTAAAGAAAGTTCAGCCAATCATTAGGGGGAATAGAGTGATAGAGCTCAGATTCCGAGACCTGGGCGTAAGAGGGTAGATCTGGCATTGATGCCGACAGGAGCCCTTTTAGGTTTTAGGGTATTTAGGGGCAAGGTTTGTAAGAGGGTGTGTTATTTACAAAATCTATAATGGTAGAAAATGATGTTCTAGTTAAAGGTCTGTGTCACATGACTGTGGTGGTTGGGTTCACCAGCCTTTTATTCCTTCTTTACGTTTAGTGACGGGCCCTATAAAAGTTTTGCTATGGTGCCCTGTGATTTTACATTTTTGCCCCTGCTCCTCGAAGGGGGGCATATATAGAGTATATGTATTTGGTTCATATCAGCTTAGCTTACATGCTAAACAAAAGAAACTTGCCATATACAGGAGCTAAGATTAAATTCTCTGCATATTTATGCATCAAAGCTTTGATCTGCAATCGCTCCCCGCTGAGAGAAAAGGACGGTCAGCTGTTGTAAACACAGCCGACTGTCCTTCTCCCTGGAATGATCACAGAGCTCATGTGATCCTGCTATATAGGATCGCATGTCTCTGTGATCATTTCAGAAACCCAACCCCCATACAGTTAGAATCACTCCCCTAGGGTCACATTTAACCCCTTGATCATCTATTCTATTAACCCCTTCTCAGCCAGTGTCATTATTACAGTAACAGTGCATATTTTTAGCATTTATTACTATAGTAATGTCACTGCTACCCCCAAAAGTGTAAAACATGTCAGTTAGGGGTCCGATCTGTCCACCGCAATGTTGCAGTCCCACAAAAAATCGTAAATCGCCGCCATTTCTAGTAAAAAAAAAAAACATTAAAAATTACATAAATCTTTCATGTAGTTAGTGCACACAATAACTTTTTCGCAAACCAATCAAAATACGCTTATTGCAATTTTTTTTTACCAAAAATATGTAGCAGAAAACAAATTGGCCTAAAATGTAAAAAAAATTTGGGTTTTTACTTTTTTTTTTTGAGAATGTCATATAGCAGAATGTGAAAAATATTGTTTTGTTTTCAAAATTGTCGTTTTTTTGTTTATAGCTCAAAAAATAAAAATCGCACAGGTGATCAAATACCACCAAAAGAAAGCTCTGTTCTTTGGAAAAAAGGGACGTCAATTTTATTTGGGTACAGTGTCACACCACCGCGCAATTGTCCGTTAAAATAACGCAGTGCCGAATCGCAAAATAGGGCCTGGTTATTAAGGGGGCAAATCCTTCCGGTCTTACAGTGGTTAATAAAGTCATGTATGGAGAAAAAATAGTTCCTCCTATTTCTCTTTAAAAGAACAGTCCCTTATCTTTGTTTGTTTGCTTGGACTTTGTCTATTCAGACAAGGGTTGGGTGCCTGTGACATCAGGTAGATGGATTGGAGGCGGCTTGGCTAGTTATTGGTCAGGCTACCTGTAATACATGCCTGAGATCCCAGACAACCATTCACTGGACAGAATGAGGCTGGATGGACAGATCAGTGCCTTTTACGTTGCTTTGCATTTTGGTAGGTCCTAAAATTGAGTTTTTATATTCGACAATCCAGCCCTGTTAAAATAATAGCAGGCTTTTCCTTTAAATTAGAACAAGCTAGCACTGAAAAAGAAATAAATAATTTTGGTGCTGACTACTGACCATAACAGCTGCCTTGCATTTCTGTCACAAGGAAGAGACACATTAAAAAGGAAAACAGTGTTGAATTTGACCGGTAGTGTTCAATGTGCTGTAAATGGATCTAAGGATTTCATATTATAATCTGCAGCTACAGAGAACTTGGGAGCCAGGGAAAGAATAGGGTAAAAAACAGAAAGAATATGAAATCTGTAAATAGATGTAATGTATAAAGAGGACCAACTAATGTATGTCTGTTCCGCCAGATGCCCCAGGCAGAATCTCTTGAAGTTAGATTTTGATTCAGCTGTCAGGATCTCTGAGTGGACTTGTGGTCATCATAATGATTGGCTGCGGACTCAGTGTTTTACAAGATGATGAGAAAAGAGAAAGGTCATATTTATTCAAATGAATTTACCATCCATTAAGGTGAAATGGACATCCTCGTTAATCCAATTCACATCTTTTGTGTCATTTTTCTAACATACCATGGAGCTGGAAAAATGCAGTGATTTGTAAAATGCACGGGAACACTAAGCAGTTTGCATGATAGTTAATACAGGGTTATACTGTACATTAATTCCAACTTCTTGAATGTTTCCAAAGACAATAGTTATCTTTGCTGTTTTTACTTTTTCATTGCAAACTCCATTTAAAAGACATGCTAGCATTTAGGAGAAAGGAAACAGCTCATAAGCCTTGGTTCAAGGCTTGCTTGCCTGACCTGCAATTGAAGACAGAGGATGGGAAATGACAATATGCAGTATCTCACAAAAGTAAGTACACCCATCAGATTTTATAACTATTTTATTATATCTTTTCATGTGACAACACTGAAGAAATGGCACTTTGCTACAACATAAAGTAGTAAGTGTAATGTCTAAGCTGCTGGCAACAAAAGTGAGTACACCCCTAAGTGAAAATGTCCAAATTGGGCCCAATTAGCCATTTTCCCTCCCCAGTGTCATGTGACTCATTAGTGTTACAAGGTCTCAGGTGTGAATGGGGAGCAGGTGTGTTGAATTTGGTGTTATTACTCTCAATCTCATACTGGTCACTGGAAGTTCAACTTGGCACCTCATGGCAAAGAACTCTGTGAGGATCTGAAAAAAAGAATTGTTGCTCTACATAAAGTTGGCCTAGGCTAAAAAAAGTTTGCCAAGACCCTGAAACTGAGCTGCAGCACGGTGGCCAAGACCATACAGCGGTCAAACAGAACAGGTTCCACTCAGAACAGGCATCGCCATGCTCAACCAAAGAAGTTGATTGCACATGCTCAGTGTCATATCCAGAGGTTGTCTTTGGGAAATATATGTATGAGTGCTGCCAGAGGTTGAAGGGGTAGGGGGTCAGCTGTCAATGCTCAGACCATATGCCGCACACTGCATCAAATTGGTCTGCATGGCTGTCGTCCCAGAAGGAAGCTCCTTCTAAAGATGATGCACAAGAATGTCCGCAAACAGTTTGCTGAAGGCAAGCAGACTGAGAATATGGATTACTAGAACTATGTCCTGTGGTCTGAGGAGACCAAGATAAACGTATTTGGTTCAGATGGTGTCAAGCATGTGTGGCGGCAACCAGGTGAGGAGTACAAAGACAGGTGTGTCTTGCATACAGTCAAGCAAGGTGGTGGGAGTGTCATGGTCTGGAGCTGCATGAGTGCTGCCGGCACTGGGGAGCTACAGTTCACTGAAGGAACCATGAATGCCAACATGTACTGTGACATACTGAAGCAGAGCATGATCCTCTCCTTTCGGAGACTGGGCCACAGGGCAGTATTCCAACATGATAACGACCCCAAAAACACCTCGAAGACGACCACTGCCTTGCTAAAGAAGCTGAGGGTAAAGGTAATGGACTGGCCAAGCATGTCTCCAGACCTAAACTCTATTGAGCATCTGTGGGGCATCCTCAAACTGAAGGTAGAGGAGAGCAAGTTCTCTAACATCCACCAGCCCCGTGATGTCGTCATGTAGGAGTGGAAGAGGACTCCAGTGGCAACCTGTGAAGCTCTGGTGAACTCCATGCCCAAGAGGGTTAAGGCAGCACTGGAAAATGATGGTGGCCACACAAAATATTGACACTTTGGGCCCAAATTGGACATTTTCACTTAGGGGGTTTACTCACTTTTGTTGCAGCAGTGTAGACTTAATGGCTGTGTGTTGAGTTATTTTGAGGGGACAGCAAATTTACACTGTTATACAAGCTGTACACTCACTACTTTACATTGTAGCAAAGTGTCATTTCCTCAGTGTTGTCACTATATTTACAAAAATGTGAGGGGTGTACTCACTTTTGTGAGATACTGTACATGCTGAACATTAACAACATTAAACCTAGTATCACGCTGTCTGCTATGCAGGTCCACGCTTTCTTGAGATAAAATCATGACAGATATTTAAACCATTAAATTTAGTTTTTATATTCATTAAAAATACAATCATTTTAAATATTTCTAAAAGACAGTAAATACCTGAATATGTTTCTGCATTAGTATCAATGTAATCTTCTGAATAAGACCTTGGGCCTCCATAGCCCAACTCGCACAAGCATAATGTCCACTCCAACCTTAACATTTGGGAGTAACCTAAAAAAAAAATAAAAAAACATAAAAAAATGTCTACCGTGCTGGCCTTCCAACTCCCTCAAGACCCTGAAGCAGATCTTCATTGAATCCACAATAAAGATGTCTTCCAACACACCTTCTTCTGCCTCCAAGTGTGTTCTTTCCACTCCAGATAAAGGAAAGTCTATTTTTTGGCCCTGCTAGTGACACATTTTACAATACAAATTTTATACAAATTTTGCCTTCTGAACTTTTTGCTACTATTCATTAAATTATTGGAATTAAATGATCGGAGTCTCTGATTTTGACTGTCAATTACTGCTATATTAGGTGCAAAGGAAGAGAGTGACTGTGAGAGTGCTAAGGCCAGACTTCAACCACTTCTTTATTTCACTTATACACTTTAAGGATAATTTGCTCCACAGCTACAAAACGACGCAGCTCTGGAGCACCTTAAATCACAGTTCAGGAACATCTTATATTATAACCTTTAAAAATAGAACCCATAGTTTTAGAAAAAGAAACGCTGCAGCATCTTTGTACTCAGAGACTAAACATGTTATCTAACAACAACACAAGTCCGGCATTACACAAGGCTTCATGAGACAAGTGCTGTAGCCTCTGTGTGCTTTTATCAGTTTATGTTTTTAGTTATGAAAGCCTTTTTCTCCAATTGCAAGCATTTACAACAAAAGTTGACAGTTTGCACTCTCTTGGTGTCTGAAAAACAGACTGCAGCTCCGGACTCTATGTAAACTAAACAACAGAGGTTAGAAGACAGCACTGCACATCACAGCAGGTCTGTCTGACAGCTTAAGAGTAGTGGAGTGGGTGCTGTGTGGGCACTGTCTGTCACACTTCCTCTCCTCCTGAACTGTCACTTAGAGACCCATCTCTGTTGATCTATCTTGTTGGATAGTTAGGTGGGTGGGTGGGGCTAGCTATTCAACACCACAGCTCAGCAGCCCTTGGTGAAACCTATGTGCACAGGATCCCCTGAAGGGTTAACAAACTTTATGTTCTTCTGGTGATAGATCTTCTTTAACCGGTTGCCGACCGCTTACCGCATATTTACTGCGACAGTGTGGCTCTCCAAGGCAAACTGACGTAGGGCTACGTTGGTCGCTTGGAGGCAGCTAGAGAGCGAGCGCGTGCCACCGGCAGCCTGCTCCCGCCCTCGCTCATCAGCAGCGAAGCCGATGCAGGAGGCAAGTGGCTCCGATTGCCGCCTGACACCCGCGATCGTTACCCTCGGAGAGAGATGAACGGTCAGCTGTTGTAAACACAGCTGACCGTTCTCCCTGGAATGATCATAGAGCTCCTGTGATAGTTCTATATAGGATCACAGGTCTCTATGGTCATTCCACAAGCCACGCCCCCCACAGTTAGAAACACGCCCCTAGGTACACATTTAACCCCTTGATTACCCACACTGTTAACCCCTTCCCGGTCATTAATACAGTAACAGTACATATTTTTAGCACTGATTATTGTAGTAATGTCACTGGTCCCCCCAAAAGTGTCAAAAATGTCAGTTAGGGGTCCGATCTGTCTGCCGCAATGTCACAGTCCCGCATAAAATCGCAGATCGCCGCCATTACTAGTAAAAACATTTATTTTATAGCAGAATGTGAAAAATATTGTTTTTTTTCAGAATTGTCGCATTTTTTTTGTTTATAGCGCAAAGAATATAAATCGCACAGGTGATCAAATACCGCCAAAAGAAAGCTCTATTTGTGGGAAAAGAAGGACATCAATTTTATTTAGGTACAGTATTGTACGATCGTGCAATTGTCCGTTAAAGTAATGCAGTGCAAAATATGACCTGGTCATTAAGGGGGAAAATCTTCCGGTCCAGAAGTGGTTAAAGCCAACACTTTAGTTTTGTTGGATAGAGGGATTGGTTAATTAAAACACCTGATTTTTTTTTTTGCCGTCTGTATTCTGGTCATGTATAATAGTGCTATTACTTCCGCTACTATACATGACAGCTTCCGACTCAAAATTGTTGTTAAGAACACCAGTGTGTGCAGACAGCACTGAGTCCTTAAAGTAGAACTGTAGACAAAACTTTTTTTTTCAAATTTTTGATAAAGTAAGGGAGGGGTAAAACCCCTGTCAGTTTTTTTTTTTTGCCATCTGTGTCCCATTGGGGAGATTTCCCTTCCTGTCCTGTCCCACAGCCAAAACAGGAAGTGAGAGGAAGTCCCTGCAAATTAAAGGACATCAGTAGTAGTGTCTCCATTGGAAGATGTCTCCTCTAGTTTGGGATTTTCTTGTACTTTCACTTTTAATTATAATAATAAACAGGACACATATCCCCAGCCGTTTAAGGAAAGGAGCTGGGGATAGTTAAAAGAAAGAAGATTGAAGGTTCCCCCCTAATTCATGCCAGACCCTTCAGATCTGGTATAAGGTGGAATCCAAGCAAGACACCCCCTCTTGTTGAGGGCATATGTTCTGGTATGATTTTGGAGGGAGGCATACACTTACACCCCCATTTATTGGCCTACCCGACTGCATGCGTAAATAAGGGTCTGGTATGAATTTTTTGGGGGAACCCATGCTGTTTTTTTTTCAATTTTTTTTTCCATTGTGTTCCTCATTAAAATCCAGACCTAAGGGTCTTGTATAAATTGGTAGGGGGGAACACCTTGCATTTTTTATTTTGTGCGAATTTCCCTATTAACCACTTAACGACCGCCCGCCGCAGTTTTACTGGGGCAGGCAGCCGCTCCTGGGCAAAGCACCGCTATACTACGTTGCTAGCTCAGGAGACTCTAGGGGATGAGCTACAGGGTGGCAGCTGTACGCCAGATCACGAATATATACGTGATTCTGAAATTCTGCCTGCAGGAGGCACGCACAGTGTCACTGGGCTGCTTCTGCTCTAACTCTCCTGCGCTTAGGTGCTATTCTCAAGGAAAGAGTGTGTGTCTTAAACTTTGTTGACAGCACCTAGGATCTTGCTGCCCTCTCAGAACCATGGGTATCCAAAAGTACTAAAAGACAATGAAAACAAGGGAAGGGAGCACTGAGTAATAATTGCACCTAGTGCAATTCCATTATAACATTTATTGAAAGTTAAGAAAGTATCACACATAATACTCACTATCACATATATTGAATACGCATGTCAAAACACAATATCGACAAGTAGCCGCCAGGATTATTAGACTGCTCCAATGCTGCAGGGAGACCAGATGGTGTCTGTGATGGCTAGGCTGATGTGTTTCAAGGGAGAACCCTCTTCCTCAGAGCCAAATAACCGAATGACCCACTATACATATATATCCACAACCTAGATCACACTCATTTGTAGGTCCCGCCCCTCAAGCACCAATTGCTGGTGTATATTATTCCAGGGTCCAATTGCAGATCAATAATCACTCTCTGTGTCAGGAAATGCCATGCAATATACATGTAACATCCTTGACTAAGGCCCCAGCTGAAAATAAAACAGCCCAAAGCGTGATGCTGCCACCATAATGCTTCTAACTCGAAAAAAAGAAAAATGGGAAAGCTAATACATTAGGATGTAGTAAACACCCTCTAGTAATCTACCCACTCACTCTTACATATACATTTGATTAAAGAGTGGGGCTCTATAACATAAAAAACAGCATACAAAAAAATTTGGCTAATAGAAAGAGTAGCCTTAGGGCTCTTTCACACGGCCACTCCGATTTTATATTCCGCTGCGGCACTTTTTTTTTTTTTTCAGAGACACGGATGACAATTGTGTCATCCCCTCCGTATGTCCCCATATCACCCCATCCGTTTGCGGATGATATACGGACATAATGTATGTCTATGGGGATTGCAGATGTCAGCGGATGACACCGCTGACATCCGATTATGCATCCGTTCCGTTTTGTAAATGGAAGAAAAAAAGGGTTCTGTTCCGTTCCAAAAAACGTAACAGAACTGAAAGGACGAAAATCGGATGTCAGCAGATCGTCATCCGCTGACATCCGCAATCCCATTGACATGCATTATGTCTGTATATCATCCGCAAAAAATGGGATGAAATACAGACATACAGAGGAGCGCCCGTGTGAAAGAGCCCTAAAGCACCATATCTGATGAGCCACCGGGGAATGGTTACAAAAACATATCAACCTACAATAGGTGTAGCAAAAAGTATCAAATTTTATTGTAAATACAATATGAGCAAATGCAACATGTGGAGAAATTATGTAAAACAAAACACCTTCCCACCATTACCATTAAAAAAAGACAACGTTGTCTTAAAAACAAAAGACCACACGTGCATCAGACGCCACACACTCACATATACAGGAAATCAAATCATAAATGTTGGTAAAGCAATAAGAAAAAATTCAATAAAAAGTTCATGGAATTCACCAAAACTGACTCCTTGAATGGTGAAGCATGTATAGAAAAAATACAGATCAATGAGTATGGCCACCAAAAATATAGGCTATCAGTGTTCTAAAGATGCTGCTACATTGAACTGAGTCAATGGATGCGCCAAACAATAGCATATCATGGACACTAAGCCTGCTGGATACATATAGTAAGGTGACCAGATTTTTAAAATTAAATCAGGGGACATATTTATTTTTTTATTGGAAAATGCCACAGGACTGCATAATACACAGAGTGCTGGCCACAGGACTACATAATACACACAGTGCTGTGCACAGGACTACATAATACACAGAGCGCTGGGCACAGGACTACATAATACACAGAATGCTGGGCACAGGACTGCATACTACACAGAGTGCTGGGCTCAGAACTGCATAAAAAACAGAGCTCTGGGCACAGGACTACATAATACACAGAGTGCTGGGTACAGGACTGCATAATACACAGAGTGCTGGGCACAGGACTACAAAATACACAGAGTGCTGGGTACAGGACTACATAATACACATAGTGCTGGGTACAGGACTGCATAATACACAGAGTGCTGGGCTCAGAACTGTATAATTCACAGCGCTGGTCAAAGGACTGCATAATACAAAGAGCGCTGGGCACAGGACTACATAATACACAGAGCGCTGGGCACAGGACTACATAATACACAGAGCGCTGGGCACAGGACTACATAATACACAGAGTGCTGGGCACAGGACTACATAATACACAGAGCGCTGGGCACAGGACTACATAATACACAGAGTGCTGGGCACAGGACTACATAACACACAGAATGCTGGGCTCAGGACTGCATAATACATAGAGCGCTGGGCAAAGAACTGCATATTACACAGCGCAGGGCACAGGACTAGATAATATACAGGAGGGTGTTAGGCATAGAGTGCAGGGTTCAGAGGTTTGCTATGCACAGAGGACAATTCTGTCCCCATCTCACCGCTGCACCCTCCTCTCACAGATTTTCTCTGCACCCATCTCTTAGCCCTTCTCCCACAACAGCTAATCTCTCCATGCAGCTGCATTAGCTCTGACCTCTGCTCCCCCACTGCCTTCACCTGTGTACAAACAGACCCCCCCATCTGCTCACCTCCAGGTCCCAGCCCTCCACAGTCAATTTTTGTCTCTGCCTCTCCGCTGAACAGCAGCAAGAGTATCAGTGAGATCGTCCAGCATTGGCATCGGAGCCACCAGAATGGGATGCCCTGTCTAAGTTAATCCCGCCCTGAATCTGAGGACAAAACCGGTGACAGACTTGGTCTGGGGACAGTGTCCTCCATCTGGGGACTGTCCCAGGGAACCGGGGACATCTGGTCACCCTAACATAAAGTGAAGCAGTAATTCAAGCACAGCCCAGAGAAGTGAAAGTCTAAACAATGGACTGGGCTGCTAGACAACAGGTGTCCATCTGATTAGAGGTAATTGACAAGACAGAAGGCTAAATATGGCAGCTGTAGCATGAAATAGCAGGTAAGCGGCAATAGAAAATCAGCAGTGAATGTCAATGCAGCCGTTTTAACCATCTAAGAGTTCAGTGTGTGACTGACAATGCCAGAGCATGCTCCTAATGAGTTGACAGATGATGTCCTGGGGTATTTCTTCCCAGATATGGACCAGGGCATCACTGAGCTCCTGAACAGACTGAGATGCAATCTGGCAGCATTAGAAGGACCAAAACATAATGTCCTAGAGGTGTTCTATTGGATTTAGGTAAGGGGAGCGTGGGGACCATTCAATGGTATCAATTCCTTCATCCTCCAGGAACTGGCTACATACTCTCGTCACATGATGCCAGGCATTGTCATGCACCAGGAGGTATACAGGACCCACTGCATCAGCGTAGAGTCTGAGATGGGTCCAAGGATTTCATCCCGATACCTAATGGCAGTCACGGTTCCATTGTCTAGCCTGTAGAGTTCTGTGTGTCCCTCCATGGATAAGCCTTCCCAGACCATCACTGACCCACCACCAAACCGGTCATGCTGAATGATGTTACAGGCAGCATAACATTCTCCACAGCTTCTCCAGACCCTTTCACATCTTTCATGTGCTCACGGTGAATCTGCTATCACCTGTGAAAAGCACAGGTTACTTACCAGTGGCAGACCTGCCAATTCCGGTGTTCAATGGAAAATGGCAATCAAGCTCCACGGTGCCAGGCAGTGAGCACAGGGCCCACTAGAGGATGTTGGGCCCTCAGGCCACCCTGATGAAGTCTGTTTCTGATTGTTTTGTCAGAGACATTTATACCAGTGGTCTGCTGGAGGTCATTTTGTAGGGCTCTGGCAATGCTAACCCTGTTCCTCCTTGCACAAAAGAGCAGATACCAGTCCTGCTGATGTTTTAAGGACCTTCTATGACCCTGTCCAGTCCTCCTAGAGTAACTGCATGTCTCCTGGAATCTCCTCCATGATATTGAGACTCTGCTGGGAGACACAGCAAACCTTCTGGCAATCACACGTCAGACAACGATGAGTAGGGGAAAAAAACACCAGTGGCCTCCACCTGTAAAAGCATTCCTGTTTTGGGGGTTGTATCATTGTTGCCCATCTAGTGCACCTGTTGTTAATTTCATTAACACCAAAGCAGCTAAAACTGATTAACAACCCCCTTTGCTACTTAACTGACCAGATCAATATCCCAGGAGTTTAATTACCTTGATGTTATACTTTGTTTAAAAAGTGTTCCTTTAACTTTTTTGAGCAGTGTATAAGAATTTCCATCCCAATAATAATATAAGGGTAGGAAAAAAATAGTAATTAAAAAATATATATCCATATATTTAAAAAAACTATACAAATATTTAAGGAAAGGCCAAAGGTGACATGTCGATACTGACAATTACTGACATGGGCAGGTGCCCACCTCTCCCCAGGAGTATTCTAAATAATGTTTAAAAGTAAAGCCGAACAAATAAGTAGAGACCTGGCTTCCTTAGCTTAAGGGCCCTTTCACACGGGCGCTCCGTATGTCAGCAAATCATCCTATTTTTTTGCGGATGATTTACGGACATAATGTAAGTCAATGGCAGTGCGGATGTCAGCGGAATACCATCCGCTGACATCCGATTTTCTTCCTTTCAGTTCTGTTCCGTTTTTTGGAACGGAACAGAACCCTATTTTTCCTCCTCAAAAAACAGAAAGGAGGGAAAATCGGATGTCAGGGGTGTCATCCGCTGACATCCGCAATGCCCATAGACTTACATTATGTCCGTATATCATCCACAAATGGATGGGATGATATGCGGACATACGGAGCAGATGACACAAGTGTCATCTGCTCTGTGAAAAAAAAAAAAAAGTGAAGGAGCGGATCGCAATGCAGTCCGCTCCGTGTGAAAGAGCCCTAAGACAGTTGAAATAGGGACTAATTGGTATAGACCTAACTGTCCAAAAAAAAAAAAATAATTATTATCTTTTCATAGATAAATAAATTAGTGCAAAGACTGATAAAACACTAAAATATATTCAAAAAGGACTTAATTGTCCTTTATCTAAAAGAAAGATTTAAGTTAGATTAAACAAGGGCTGTTTCATTACAATATGAAAGATAGATGATAAATATTAGTGCTATATATGTGTGCATGTACGCCAAAAGCACACACATATACAGTCTAATGGAGGTTAAAAAATCACAAATAAACCATGTGCACTCTTATGCCCACACACAGACACTGCCACACAACTCTACCTAAAATTGGCAAAAATAGCCAGCCTATAAGTCAAGTAGGGTGGCACCAGACTTGCATCACCAAACCCACCAGTATGCGGTACCAGTACTACTTGCTTAGTAGGGCTTATATAACTTCAGAAATCTAGATATGGGCTCGGACTAATTCTTCCTAAAAATTGGGACAGCGGTGGGAGAAGGAAGATGAGAGACAATAATAATAGCAATGATGAAAAAATAATATAATGAAAAATTAATGAGCATAAAAAAGGCAAAGTCCATTGAGCAAATCAGACTAGCAGGACAAAGAGGCCAGCCTACCCCTCTAAATGAGAGGCTAAGACTAATGTGGCCATAGTGTAAAGGAGTAAGATTACGTCGCAGAATGAAACTCTATTTCTTCATTTAACCCTTTGGGGGTCAGGGATCCTAGAGTGAAGATCCAGAATGCCTCTCCAATACAAAGAGAGGTATTCTGGGTCTTCACTCTAGGATCCCCGACCCCAAAGGGTCACTGTACCCACATTTTATTCGGGTACAGTGTCGCAAGACCACACAATTTTCATCTAAAGTAACGCAGTGTCGTATCTTAAAAAATGGCTTGGTCATGCAGGGGAAAATCTGCCAGAGGTCAAGTGGTCAAACACACTTTTTTCTCTAGGATATAAAAATGATGATTCCCACGCTTCGGTATCTGTGATTCTCTGTGACAATAAATTCTTGTAGACTGCTGCTGTGGTACAAGGTGTAGGTGCCTTTTAAATTCTAATATGTGAACCCAGTGCTGTTTAGGCCAAAAGAACCTTGTGAATATCAGTATTATTAATATACTGTTTATTGAACAACAATGTGATCAAATGACTGAATCGTAATGAAAAAAAAAACATGCAACAACCTTTAAACTCTAAAAGTGCAGTAGGTATTTAGGTGCCAAAGTGCTTGAAAATGTTTTTAATCCTTTTAAAGTGCTTATACCTACGCCAGATGTTCTTCTAGGTGGGAGACCGCTCTGGACTGACTCACTCGGTTAAGGGTCTGTAAGTGAGTAATGGTGGGGGTTTGTTGGGAGAGTTCACTTCCCGATGGATCCAGCCCACCTTGGCAGAAATTTGGCAGTGAGCCCTTTTGAGGGACTAGGGCTGCTAACTCTGGGTACGGCCTCAAGGTAGTTTCTGCATACAGTATACTTGTGAGGGTAGGTAAAAGGAGCGCCCAGTATCCAAAAATTGAGGTGAATAAATATACCTTTTATTCAAAGTGGCAAAACATGATAAAACCAATGCGTTTCTGGGGAACTGAGACTCCCCCTTCTTCAGGGCTAACAAAGACAAAAATTAAGAAGTACAGGAACATATATGTATATAGCATGATTTACATATGGGAAAATAAAGGTTAGAGGGTAAAAGTCATTTGTATGTCTTATATGTCAATACATCGTTGAAAGGGTAAAGTTGTATTTAGAGAGCAAACAGTATACATATTTAAAAACAATGTTTTTTAAAAACTAAAAAAGCCTGATAACCAGACCTGGGGGGAACGAGAAGCAGAATATTGAAATGGATAAGAGGAGTTTCTTTAAAAATGGTGTGGTCTAAAATCCAAATCCAAAAGATACGTCTAAAAGATACTTAAAAGATATATATTATATCAGAGAAAGAGTCACTGACCTGCTGCGTGTGCTGTGACGGGTGGGGATGTACCCCAACTGGTGTACTAGAATCTGTGGGAAAGGAGTCAATCTGATGTTAGTGTTGGGGGGGGTAAAAAAAATATATATATTTCTTTCAAGTATCTTTAAGATGTATCTATTGGAAAGCAAGGTCCATAAAGACATGGATACATGGGTTTGGGGTGAAGAAACGTGACTGGCCAGCACAGAGTCCTGATCTCAAACTGATAGAACACCTTTGGGAAGAATTAGAGCGCAGACTGCGAGCCAGGTCTTTTTTTTTTTCAAATATGATTTTATTGTAAAGGTTGAACCAGATAGACAGTACAATACAGTGTAATATAACCAAAAACATGTAAATCACCGAGGCAAGCAACAAGTAAGTAGGAAGAAAGCACGCACATACGTGCTGTTAGTGCAAAGGTCAGGACAAATACGGAAGCATCAACAGAGGAAAACAAGTGCGTCATATAAGCATCGACAAATACAAATAATCAAGTTTCCGGGGCACTAGGCCCATGTGGAGGTATGCAAGGTTGTTGTGCGCCAGTACCAAATAAGTGATAGTGACCAATGCAGACTCATCGTTAGCGCAGCACAGTTCCAGTTCAAGGTTTAGGAAGTAAGGCTAAGACAGCATTAGAGAGATAAAAAGGGGAGTAGGAAAGAGAAAGAGGAGGACAGACAGAGTGGGGGACAAACACACATCGACAGGGGGGGGCAAGGGGATGGGGGGGAGGGGGGGAAGGAAGGGGAAAGAGGGGGAGGTGGGGGGACCGCTCCGCACCGGATCCCGGGGACCATTCCCTCCGAGGATGACTTTCTCGTCCAGATTCAGGAGCCCAACAGAGAAGTTCCCCGTTCTGACAGGACGAAAACCCTCCAGTATCCCCATACCTTCTCATACTTCTCACGCTGGTGGAGCGCTGTGAGGGTCAAATCTTCCAGTCTGTTCACCTCGACCAGCCTCCGCATGCAGTCCCTGATGGTGGGCGATCGGGAGGTCTTCCAGTACTGCGGAATGCAGGATTTAGCCGCACAGAGGACATGGGGCACAATAGAAAGTTTATATTTCCTCAGAGGGATGCTGGTGCGTTGTAAGAGGAAAAATTCCGGCGTGTCCGGAATAGTATGTTCGGTCAGATCTCGTAGTAGGGAGCCCACCGCGGTCCAAAAGTCTCGCAGTTTCGGGCAGGACCAGAATACATGAAGCAGGGTACCCCTGTCTTCCTGACAGCGCCAACAGGTATCGGAGGTCCCCGGAAAGATTTTGCTCAGACGGGAAGGGACCCTGTACCACCTGGTGAGTAACTTATAGTTGGACTCCTGCAGTCTGGTACAGGTCGGCGTCTTTAAAGCTATGGTGCAGATGTTGAGCTTCTGCGTCGGTGAGAGAGAAATCTGGAGATCTTGTTCCCATTTGGAAAGGAAAGGAGGGGTGAAATCCTCCGGCGGGGAGATCTGGAGGTGATAAGCCTGAGACAGCGTGTGTGGGAGCATTCCCTCACCCTCACAAAGTTCCTCAAAAGGGGTCAATTCCCTGTTGAAGAGGTCAGGTTCCGGGAGGGAAAGGAGAAAGTGGTGTAATTGCACAGCCGGCCAAAAGGTAAGGGCAAAGCGCCCCGACGGGTCTGACAGTTCTGCTATGGAGGGCCAGCCACCTGGACACGTAAAACGAGATGCCACTCTCTTATCACGGTCAACCAGCGGTTAGAATGTCCGATCTATCAGGCCCGGAGAGAACGCCGGATTCCCCAAAATCGGAAACAGCGGAGAAGTTGCAGAAGAAATAGCAGGGTTAAGGAGTACCGGGGCCAATCGTAGGGTGGGATACCAGAGCGGGTGGCCAGTGCCCCTTACACCAGGGGGCGCCCCCTAGGGGTATCGTAGATTGCGCCAATTCCAGGCCAACCCACAACTTGTATGCGGAGTGCCTGCGCCAGTCGAGAAGGCGACCGAGGTGCGTCGCCAAGTAATATTTGTGCACATCCGGCAGGGCCAGGCCGCCACAGTGCTTGGGTAACGTCAAAAGTGCCCGGGACAAGCGTGGGGCACCCGTGGCCCAGATGAACCGTACAAAGAGAGAGTGCAGCTGTTTAAAAAAGGCAGACGGAAGTTTAATTGGGAGAGCCTGAAGCAGGTACAAAACCTTAGGGAGGACCGTCATCTTCAGCAGGTTGCACCTACCGAACCAGGAGTGAAGGCCGGTTGACCAGGCCTCAAGGAGGCGGCGGACCGTGACGAGCAGTGGGGCGAAGTTGAGCTCGTAAAGCTGTGAGATAATCGGCGATATGCGGGTGCCCAAGTACGTAAGCGCCCCTTTGGTCCAGCGGAAAGGCAGTGAGGAAGAAATGGTGGCCATTAAGGTCGGGGGGATAGCGACCCCCATCGCCTCCGACTTACCGAAGTTGATCTTCAGGTTAGCATGTGTACCGTATAGCGTCAACTCCTTGAGAAGGTTAGGCGCAGAGACGACAGGGTTGGTCAAGGAAAACATCATGTCGTCCGCGTATGCAGAGACCTTACATTCAAAGTCCCCAACGGTAAGTCCGGTGATGTCCGGGTTCGCCCTCACCCTACACAGAAAAGGCTCTAGGGAGAGGGCGAAGAGAAGGGGGGAGAGAGGGCAGCCCTGGCGAGTGCCATTGGAGATCGAGAAGGAGTCTGAGAGGACTCCATTGCACTTCACCTGCGCAGTCGGGTTCGAGTAGAGATGTCCAATCCAGGACAGCATGGTGGCACCGAGGCCCACAGTACGCAAGGTGGACGTCATAAACCTCCAGCTGACCCGGTCGAAGGCCTTTTCGGCATCCGTGTTCAGGAAAACGCAAGGGGTATTAGTGGACCGGGCAACATGAATGAGGTTGAGGACCTTGGTCGTGTTATCACGAGCTTCCCTGGATGGTATAAAGCCGACCTGGTCCAAATGGACTAAACGGGACATGTAAGGTCCAAGTCGATTCGCCAAGATTTTTGCAAACACTTTCAGGTCCACATTTAATAATGAAATCGGGCGATAACTGGCGCAGGCTGAGGGGTCCTTCCCTTCCTTCGGGATGAGGGAGATGTGTGCCCTAAAGGAGTCCCTCAGGAAGGCAGACTCCCCAGATCCTAGAAGGTTGAGCCATTTCACCCAGTGAGGGCCGAGGGTGGGTAGGAAAGTGGTGAAGTAGGGGAGTGTGAAGCCGTCAGGCCCTGGGGCCTTACCCGCCTTACAGGAGCCTAGAGCGCCCTGCAACTCCAGCAGCGTGATCGGGGATTCCAGCGACTCACAGTCTTCTGCCGCGAGGGAAGGCAAGTGCGCTATATTCCTCTAGATGAGACGCGGGGGATACTGAGGGAGGGAGGTTGTATAAGGTGGAGAAAAAGTCGCGAAAGGTCGCGGCGATCTGTTTCGGGAGGGCAACCCGCTGCCCCGACGGGGACAGAACGTGTGGGACGTAGTTAGCCAACCTCTGCGCCCGAATGGAGGACGCCAGCAGCCGGCCACATTTGTCGCCAGAAAGATAGAACTTCTGACGAGCCCTCTGCAAGTCAGCCTTAGCCTTCATAAAGAGGATGTCCTGAACCTTTTGGCGGAGTGCAATCAATTCCAGTTCCAATTCTCTCGAAAAGGAACGCTTATGTCTAATTTCCAGGGCATGGATCTCGTCCAACAGTCGCTCCAGTAGCTGCTGGCGCTGTTTCTTGAGACGGGAGCCGTGCTTAATAAAAAGTCCCCGCACCACTGTCTTGTGGGCCTCCCATATCATGCCTGCGTCACAGTCATCCGGGACATTTACCCGAAAGAACTCAGAAAGCTCGCATTGAATCTCCGCTTGTACCTCGGCGTTCTGGAGGGGCGAGTCGCTCAAACGCCACACCCTGGACCCCATCTCCGATCCCTCAGTCAGGGAGTAGGTCAGGGAGATGGGCGCGTGATCCGAAAAGGTGATGGATCCTATCGAGGCGGTGTGGTACCAAGAAATAATCGATACGGGAGTATGTCTGATGGGGTGGGGAATAGAACAAGTAGTCCCGTTCCCCCCCATGCTGGAGTCTCCAGACATCCACCAGCTATGCACCATGGAGGGCTTGCAAAAACCTCTTCCGGTGTCCGTGGGGAATCGAGGACGTCCCCGAGGAGGTATCCACATCGGGCACTAGTGGCAGGTTGAGGTCTCCCCCTAGAATGAGTTGTCCCTCCTGAAATGCGTTCAATTTCTCCAGAACGCCCACCATGAATGAGGCCTGTCCCTCGTTAGGAGCGTACACGCACGCGAAGGTGAGGCGAGCCGGGCCCAGAGTCCCTTTCAAAAACAGATAACGGCCCGCAGGGTCCACCAGCGTTCCTTCACAATGCCAGGGAGCTTTAGCAGAGAGGAGGATCGAGACTCCCTTAGATTTCGCCACAGGGTTAGTGGCATGGTATGCAAAGGGATAGAAACGGTTCTTAAGGAGTGGAAGGCGATCGTCCCGAAAGTGGGTCTCCTGAATGAAAGCTACATCCGCCTTGCTGCGGCGAAGTTCATTGAGGAGGACTTTCCGTTTCTCGGGGACGTTGAGCCCCTTGGCGTTCAAAGAAACAATATGAATGGCGTCCATGAGCCCGTACGGAGCGGGGGGTATACACAAACAAGGGGAGGGGGGTGAGAAGGGGCAAAGGTCAGGAGTAGACAAGAACGGGAGTATGAGGGGATAGAGAGAGTGCGAGAGGGAGAAAGAATCAGAGGAGAGGAGGAGATAGCAAAACTAGAGAGCAGAAATTACTGCACGAGCGCCAGGAGGCACGAAGCCCACCAGGCGTCAACCTACTGGGGGTCGGGGGTTGGAGAAGGACAGACCAGGAAATACAAAAAAACAGGAAAAATGGAACCCGAGTCCGGCTGTCCGGCCCACCCAGCACTGTGTACGTGTATAGGAGGGAGAGTAGAGAGTAGGAGGCGAGGGAGACAGGATACCATCATGAGAGAGAGAGACCTATTAGTAAGTATGGTATGTAGGATAGAGTTCAGAAACAGAAGTAAGGAAAAGCAGCGTGTCTGGAAGTGGAGGGGGCAGACCGAGGGCCCCTCAGGGCAAGTCTAGTACCCACAGCAGCATCTAAGGCACATAATGAAAACAGGTAGTGTAACCACAGCCATCTGCATCTCCGCTAAGTGGCCCACAAAAGACCAGGGGTCAA
Source organism: Pelophylax lessonae (assembly GCF_965119305.1). Classification (NCBI taxonomy): domain Eukaryota; kingdom Metazoa; phylum Chordata; class Amphibia; order Anura; family Ranidae; genus Pelophylax; species Pelophylax lessonae. The sequence continues at coordinate 438,646,620 of NC_138772.1, read as the reverse complement.
AGGACCCCCCCCCCGCTCTGGGGCATGTGAGGATCGCAGGAGCGAACAGTGAAATAAACAATGACAATAAGAACATAACGTCCCCGGTAACAGATCCCCATGAGAACAAGTGCAGGTCCCCACAACAGGCCACCCCAATCCCCCTCCCCACCCCACACAACCCACGGGGAGCCCACAGGCGACCCCCCCCAGGCACCCACCCCTGGGACTCCATGTACAGCACTGCGGATGGCAGTGCAGGCTGCAGCAGCAGCGGGTACACAAAGTGGGGGCAATATAACGGTCCATGACGTCAGTCTTGGCGGTGCCCGGACCTAGCACCCCCCCCGCCTCGGACAGTGGGGGCAGTGGGTGGAGTAATTGCCAGTCAGTGGGGGGGGCAGCAAGGCCAGTCCATGCAGGCAGGCGAAGCAGGGGCATCCGCGGGGAGGCAGAACCCGGACAAAAAAAAAAAAAAAAAGGGGGGGGGGGTACCGACAACAAGCAAACCTGAGTCAAGCCGTCATCTGCAGGGCAAGGTGAAGGAACCAGGGATCAGTTCAGCCAGCTGACGAGGTGCTTCGGGGCATCAGAGGGTGCCCGGGACGAAGAGTAAATACAGTCAAGGTTCTCTATGTGCTTCCGGCGCCCGGGGCCTGGAATTCCGTCTGGAACGTTGAGGACGGGGAGATCCCAGAAAGCCTCCAGAAGAAGGTGGTCTGCGATCCGACGGCCTGGGCAGTAGAAGGAGCCAGTTGGGTACCTGAATAGGGTCAGCTTCCAAAAAGGCAAAGAGCGCAGGGAGCTCCGCTCGGGAGCGGAGTGTGAAGGAGGAGTTCGGCTTACGGAAGGTGACAGAAAGCGGGAATCCCCATCTGTAGGTGACGCCACTGCGGCGAGCCAGATCCAGCAGAGGTCTCAGCAAGGCCCTTCGGTATAACGTGGCCCTGGAGAGGTCCGGCATCAACTTGAGGGCCGCTCCATCAAAGTCCAGGGTGCCCACATCCCATGCTTTCCGGATGATAAGTTCACGGTGGGCAAACCTATGCAGGCGGCACAGTACGTCACGTGGCCTGTCCGGGTCCGAAGAACGCGGGCCCAGTGCTCTGTGCAGGCGGTCAAAGTCCATGCGGGGGGGTAAATCCTCCCCCAATAGCTGCGCAAAGATCGCGGTGACCGTGGCCGGAAGGTCATCAGCACCCGTGGCCTCAGGCAGGCCCTTAATCCGGACATTGTTCCGCCGACTGCGGTCCTCCAGATCCTCCATATGGATCTGCATGGCAATGGTCACCTCCTCCTGGGACCGCAGTGCAGCCTCCACCGAGGCCAGGCGTCCCTCCATAGCCTGTATGGTGGTCTCCCCCGCCGATACCCGATCAGCCACAGTCTGTACCTCAGCCCGGACCGCGGTCACTTCCTGGCGGTGTTTCGCTTCCAGGCGACCCACGATCGCCTCGATGTCGGCCTTTGTGGGGAGGGCGAGCAACAGGGCGCGGAGTTCAGAGTCCACCTCCACTTGGGTAGTTGGATGGGAAGGGCTGGGTCCCGGGGCTCCAAAGGCAGCCGGAGTGTCCAACAGGGTTTCCGAGGCAGCGGTGGAAGCCGGCGATGTTGGAGGAGGGCTCGCATCCTGCAGAGGGAGAGAGCGTGCAGCCGCCATGTTGGAGGCGGCAGCGGGAGCCGGTGTAGGAGAAAAGAAGTGCTGAATAGCTCCACGAACCGGGTTCCGGCGGGGTGTATTCGGTGGTCCAGCTGCTCCCCTTGACCTCCTGCGCCTCGCTGATCTCATCCCGGGCGTCAGCAGTGAACGTCGGCCGGGTAAGGGTCGGACAGGCACGGAGCTCGGGGAAAGCACAACCTCAGCCGTCCATGTCCAGACCACGCCCCCTGCGAGCCAGGTCTTTTATCCAACATAAGTGCCTAACCTCACAAATGCACTTCTGGAAAAATGGTCTAACATTCTTATAGACACACCCCTAAACCTTGTGGACAGCCTTTCCAGAAGTGATGAAGCTGTTATAGCTGCAAAGGGTGATCCAACTCAATATTGTGCCCTACGGACTAAGACTGGAATGCCATTAAAGTTCATGTGCATGTAAAGGCAGGCGCCCCAATACTTTTGGTAATATAGTGTAGTTGACCTAACCTTCCAGTAAAGTGCTGACTTGCAAATCTTTTTACTATCGGTGTTTATATTTTCTGTTTGGTTAAATTATAGTATGTCAGAACCCAGTGTCAGAGGTGTTTCGGGTTGGGGGGGGGGGGGGGGGGGTTACAAGGTCAGGGCAACCAATAGGGGCAAGCCACTTACAGAGGCCCTTGTGGGGGTAACGCTACATTGAAGAACAGTTACAATTTCTGCCATTGTTATCTGAATCACCACTGGGAGACATACCCATACCTCCTCTTACAAAAGCAGTTGTCATCGGAGAGAAACTGATCACAAATGACCATAGGAGCAGAAGGAAACAATACATCTCCCAAGTGCTTTCCTCCTGATATCTGTCAAATGCTTTCCTAGGTTCTCTCTCACTACCTGTTGTGTCACCAGGATAGGAAGTAGGGGGAACTTTCCCAGCAGGAATGCAAAAAGCAAGTACAAGAAATGGGCAATTTGGGACTTTGTGTGAGAACTGGCGAGTACTGCTCAGTGTCTCCATCCCTGTGAATAGTCAATTGAAAAGCAAGAGGGGATAAATGAAGGTGTGTGAAAAACAGCCGGTCCCTAGTTTGAAATACTTACCCACCAGTCTGCTAACAAACCAAAATAAACCTGTCTAACAATATAAGTTAAAAGCAGGAGTTTAGTTAACACACATTTGCAAATGCATGCGGTAGCTGCAAGGCCAACTACAAGGCACCCTGCGTTTCTTGCAGAACCTACCACTAAATAACACTACTCAACCTGAGTGTCCAAGTGTCTTCACAAAAGGAAGAACATGCTTGCTAATGGATGGATGGGAAACAGATGGGATTGGAGACCGCCCAGTCCTCCCCCACCTGCTCCAATCCATGACTGGCAATGAAAAACGTATGGCTGTACAAACTAGGGACCGGCTGTTTTTCACACACCTTCATTTATCCCCTCAATTGCAAAAAGCAAGTAAACCCAAAAGAAGATTTAGGAGATCATACTCAATGGTTTAGGCACAACACATGCAAGCGTTAGATCTATGACTAAACTAGTATTTTTAAAAGACATGCTTAATCATTCATCTAAAAAGTTCCATTGATAGGTACATAGTTTTTGTAAGTAATTTAAGGTGGTTTCATATACAAGTTTTCTAAGTAGGATGTTAGTGCACAATACAGTATATTATTGTGCAGCACAGAGGCTAAAGCTACTTTCATAATTTTTTTGTTTAACCAACAAGAACCAAATTACTCAAATTCTCCATTTGCACATTCAATGTGGATGGGGGAATCACTCTCACTGTGCTATTGTACTCTGACAGCAGGGAGGCTTCCCCACCATTAGAATACAGTGATCAGTGCTGTCAGATTTAACCGCTGGCACTGATCATTCGGGAAAAACCTGACAGGCTGGTTGTACAGAAGTAGCAATTCCGACTAGCAGCACTAGGGTCGTCGGTCCAAATTCCAACCATGGCACTACCTACACGGAGTTTGCATGTTCTCTCTGTGCCAGCTTGGGTTTTCTTCGTGTTTTCCAGTTTCCTCTAACACTCCAAAGACATGCTGGTAGTTTATAAAAATATGGGGTGGTCCTTCGCAAATGGCTGTGTTATCTATAAGATGAGAACTGCTGCCCCTACTAATATAGCTGCCTAGGTAGAGTTTACAGTGAAGATTGTTTGGGGTAGTAGGTGTAAAAGTGGCATATACTGTGAATATGAGACACCCCCTTGAGGGGAAAGCTTTTTGGTGAGTGCAGTACCATAGGGGGAACACAAAGAGAAGCACCAAGCACAAGCATGAATGTTGTGGCAAACATGATTGAGGAGCACCTATCACTTGATTCACTGATCATTTAACCACTTAAGCCCCGGAAGATTTTACCCCCTTCCTGACCAGGGCCTTTTTTGCGATTCGGCACTGCGTCACTTTAACGGACAATTGCGCGGCCGTGTGACTCTGTACCTAAACGAATTTGACGTCCTTTTTTTCCCACATACAGAGCTTTCTTTTGGTGGTATTTGATCACCTGTGCGATTTTTACTTTTTGCGCTATAAGCAAAAAAAGAGCGTAAATTTTGCAAAAAAAAACAATATTTTTCACATTTTTCTTATATGAAATTCCCCCAAAAAAATGTAAAAATCAAAATGTTTTAACATTTTTGGCCAATTTGTTTTCTGCTACATATTTTTGGTAAAAAAAAATTGCAAAAAGCGTATTTTGATTGGTTTGCGCAAAAGTTATTGCGTAAACTAACAAAGGGAAAGATTTTTGTCATTTTTGGTGTTTTTTTTTTAACGCGTAATGGTGGCGATCTGCGATTTTTTTTTTTGCGGTACTGAGACATTGTGGTGGACAGATCGGACCCTTAACTGACATTTTTGACACTTTTGGGGTTACCAGTGACATTATTGCAGTAATCAGTGCTATACATATGCACTGTCACTGCAAAATGACACTGGCAGGGAAGGGGTTAACTTTATTGGGGAAGGAGGGGTTAAGTGTGTCCCTAGGGGCGTGCTTCTTACTGTGATTGGACATGGCTACTAGTGTAGGAACAGTGATCAATGGTCCTACATAGTAGAACCATATGATCACCATTCCTACACAGGGGAGAATGACTGGCGGCTTGTTTACATCAGCCGCCTGCCTTTCTCCCTTCACGGAGGAGGATGGCGAGTGACCGGCGGACATCGGGTCCGCCGGTCACGCGCATGGACTTCCCAGGGAACGAGCCGGGGCAGGCGCGTGCCTCCGCGGGCACGCTCTCGCCCACTATTGGCTCACAAGCAACTGACAGGCTAGTGACGTATATATACGTCACTTTGCCTGGCCGGGGCTGACCGCCGCAGTATATGTACTTGCAGCGGTCGGCAACCGGTTAAATAAGAACTACCTGTGCATATACCAAGGATTGATAATTTTTTTGCATATATCAAAGGCTGATTAACTGTTTAACACAAAGAGCACTAGTTACTTTAATTGTAAACATTGTTTACTTATTTTTTACATATTCTAAGGTCCATTTTTTTTGGGATGTATTTTAAATTATTTTTATTTTAAATTTAATTTTTATTTTTGAGGAATAAGAGCACTTGATATACACCTTCGGAATATTCCTTATAATATAACCAAGGCTGAATTGAGCGCGAATCTTTCCTTAATAGCAACAGAACAGCGCCATACCTACTACCCCAAACAATCTATGCTGGTAGGTTAATTTGCTCCTATCAAAACTGCCCCAAGTATATGTATGTATGAATGTGAGTTAGGGACCTTGGAGTGTAAGCTCCTTGAGGGCAGAGATTGATGTGAATGTACACTATATATGTAAAGCACTGCGTACATTGACAGAGCTAAAGAAGTACCTGTAATAAAATAAATGATTACATTGGTAACCAGTATAAGATGATGTCTATGAGGTCCCCCTGTCCCACCCCTGTTAAAAATCTTGATCATCTTTTTTTTTTTTATTATTTAAGGTACACAAATAAAAATGATGCAAAATTCTGCCAAATGTTTTTAAAAAGAATTTCTAAAAATTAAGAAAAGAACAATTTTACTTTATATATAACTATCTCTGTGATCTTTCTTTGTCTTAAGCATTGCAATTATTTTATTATCATCTTGCCATGTTTACATCGTGTTTCAATGACCTCAGCACTTTGTCAACACCTTCACATGCACTATAAGTTGGTGCTGAATGGAAAGCCCTAGGGAGCTATTAAACATTCAGTCTTTGGCACACAGTGCATCGCAGGTATTCTCTGCAGCTATCTCTCAGGTATGGATGTCATTTTGCATTGCAAAATTATCCACTTTAATCTATGTGACATAAACAAGTTAATGTTTTTCTATACAAATCAATATTATCTAACTCTAGTTTAAAAATTAATACAATACAATTGTCCAAATAAGTATTTATTTTGCTGCAATCTTCAGAATACAGTACATGTTATTCTTTATTTATTTAGTTATTATTGAGTCTTCTAAACTTCAAATGGTTAATAATTTAAACATCCTAAACTGCAACTTTAATCAGAAAATGAGGTCCTGCTGGATCCCTTCAGGCTGGCCCCTTTTTCAGGTATAGATATGTAAAACAATAAAAAATAAGTGTCTGTCCTGTTTAAAAACCAGTAATACACTGTTTCATCCTGCTCTGCACATGGTCAGTGGCTCTCTATTGTTTTGAACTGTGTCGAAAATGTAGAGGCCGATCTGCTGAAAGCCTAAAGATTTACTGCTGCTCTGGGGCTCTGGGCTTTAGCAAAATGGCAGCCTTCAGCAAGAAAAAAAACAGGAACAATGCTGGAGGCAATTTATAGCACAATAATTTTAGTAGCATGATGTGGAATGTATGTTCCTTGCCTTTTATCAAGTTGTTGTGGGTAAAGTTCCGCTATAAAGCTGAACCTCAGGAAAAAAGCTAAATACACAATTGAAAACAAATATAAAAGGATTTCCACTTTTGTCCATTCAAGCCTTTAGATTTACAGAAGTCTATCAAATTGCACAGCCAGCATAGTGGTATGACTTTTCTCCATTGCAATTACAGCAGTATAGTTAGGTCACCTTCCTGCCCCCAGTCTGCGATTGCAAAGTTAAAGCATATCTATGGTCAAAATATAAAAGCATTCTATTCATTTCCACATTGAATGTCCAATTATAGTCTCCTCCTGGATGATTTGTAAATTTACTTGACATTATAAATCCCACACATTTACTTCCTTGAATCCTGCAACACGTTTTATCTATGAACTGGGAAAAGGCATTGCTGTATCATAGAATTCACAGAGCCTGCCTTCTGAATTAAAGAGGTGCTGAGAGGAAGAGTTTCAGGAGGTGGAGTCAGTACAGGAGTATCTACTTTCAGGCAGAAAGGTACCATGGGATATGTAGTCCTTAGAAATTGGAAGTAAACAGCAGAGGACAAGGTTCAAAGCATGCAGGGGATCCACAAAGTTGTGGAAAGAGGTGGTCAACAGACAGACTGAACTCATAACATGAACAGAGATTTTTCAAGTAAGTTTATTTTGGGTTGTCAAAAATAACTAGTTGTTTGTATTGTTACTACAATGCTGATGCTATAAAATGAAAGTGCATGCTGTAACCATAGAACTCTTTTAAGGAGTATTAGCACAGTGATGAACCCACTTTGTGCTCACTCTGCTTTCCTTATGTCAGTATGTTTCCTGTAAGCATACTGTATGTACATGCGGCATCCCTTATTGGCTTCTAGTACTGCCTCTCTTTTCTTACCAGTCCCCTGTAAGAGGATTACAAAAGGCTGATACCAAGTCAAAATCTAGGGATTTTTAAATGAAAACATATCTTAATTGACTTGCATTGCTTATACTATGCAAATAAAGTTGCTTTTTTTTTTACCCTTTTGTAGCCTTTTCTTCATAAACAAAAAAGGAAGCTGCAGCACCATACCGGGCTTTCTTGTCTTGCCTTTTCATTTTTTTTTGCAATAAACTCTATTGGCTTCTTTTTATATTTTAGCCAGTGAAAGGTTAAAATGGAACTAAATTTGAAAAAAATTGCAATCAAGCAGGCTGTTTATTAACCACTTTAAGACCGGAAGATTTTGCTGCTCAATGACAAGGCCACTTTTTTTCAACTTTTCACTGCGCGACTTTAAAGCGGTTGTAAACCCTATAAAAAAAAAATTAAAAAAAAAAACCTGCAAGACAAAGGCATAATGAGCTAATATGCATCGCATACTAGCCCATTATGTGTAACTTACCTTAGAACGAAGCCCCGACACGGACCCCCGGACATCACTGCGGGCGCTGCCATGATCCCTCGTCGTCTCTTCCGGGTTCGGCGGCTCCTGCGCGCTGATTGGCCGGAAGAGACGGCTCCGGCGCGATGATTGGCCGGAGCCGCGATGACGTCACTCCCGCGCGTGCGCGTGGGAGTGATTTTTCCGGCAAGCTCCCGGCAACTTAATTGAAGGTCCCCCCGGACCTTCAGAGCGCATGCGCTGCTCGCGCGAGCGGCTGCATGCACTGTAAATGTTACAAATATTATTTGTACCTACAGGTAAGCCTTATTATAGGCTTACCTGTAGGTAAAAGTGTCAAAAATCGGGATACTACCGCTTTAACTGACAATTGCGCGGTCATGCAATGCTGTACCCAAACAAAATGTAAAACCTTTTTTTCCCACAAACAGAGCTTTCTTTTGGTGGTATTTGATCACCTCTGCGCTTTTTATTTTTTGCATATTAATAAAAAAATTGTGAAAATTTTGCGAAAAATTGACATTTTCTATTTTGACAGTTAAAAAATATCCAATATATTCAATTTTTGGCATATATTTAGGCCAAAATGTATTTAGCTACATGTCTTTGACAGAAAAATTCTCAATGAGCGTATTTCTATCCATTTTAAGACCGGAAGATTTTACCCTCTTCCTGACCAGGCCATATTTTGCAATTCGGCACTGCGTTACTTTAACGGACAATTGTGCGGTCGTGTGACACTGTACCCAAATTTACGTCCATTTTTTCCCCCACAAATAGAGCTTTCTTTTGGTGGTATTTGATCACCTGTGCGATTTAAATTTTTTTAAAAAAAGAGCGAAAATTAAAAAAAAAAAAAACCTAATTTTTTCACATTCTGATATATAACATTCCCAAAAAAATTTAAAAGTCAAAATTTTTTAACATTTTATGCCATTTTGTTTTCTGCTACATATTTTTTCGTAAAAAATCGCAATAAGCATATTTTGATTGGCTTTCACAAAAGTTATCGCGTTTACTAACTATGGGAAAGATTTGTCATTTTTATTGTTTTTTATTTTTTTACTAGTAATGGTGGTGATCTGTGATTTTTTGTGGGACTGCGACATTGCGGCAGACAGATCGGACCCCTAACTGACATTTTTGACACTTTTGGGGGGACCAGTGACATTACTACAGTAATCAGTGCTAAAAATATGCACTGTTACTGTAATAATGACACTGGCAGGGAAGGGGTTAACACTGTTGGTGATCAAGGGGTTAAATATATGCCTCATGCTTACTGACGTGCGTGGGGGGAGGGGGTTCTGTGACAGAGACAGAGATCGCAGGTTCAGCTATGCTGAATCCTGTGATCTCCTCCTGTCTGTCACAGAGAAGATCCGCCTGCTTTATTTACACAAGCAGGCAGATTTTCTCACACTTTCCCCGACGATCGGGGTAGAGAGACAGTGACCGCTGCCTCTCCTCCTCTGGCCCGACTCCTGCATTTACTTTACAGCTGAAAACGGGCACCCAGAAGAAGCCAGGAAGAAGATGCTGGTGCCAGCAATGGCCCTCGCAAGCATCGGACCCTTGGAACTAAGGAACATTTTTTACCCTTTAGTTTTGCTTTGAGCTGGCCAGACACTGAATAAAATGCACCCAGTTCAGCAGGAACAAGCTAAATTTCAATGAGGCATGGAAGGCCCCTTCAACAGAAGTCGATCCTTTGGTCTACTTCTATCAAAGACACATGTTGGAAAATGTCCTTAATCAGCAGCTGCAGCCAATCAGCGGCAGCCAGTGCCGGGACAAGGTCATCCAGCACCCAGGGCAGAGATGCCAAACTGCGCCCCCCCTTCCTTTAGGGTTAGAGTCAAGGTGCCCCCCCATCCCTGCAATAAACCATTGCGCCCAGGGCAGCCATCCCTCCTGCCCACCCCATGACCCGGCCCTGGCGGCAGCCAATGATCAGCGTATTCTGACTGATTTGTGTCAGAATGCAGCATCACGACAGGGAGATTCCTCTATCCAGCCAGTGGGCTTAATGAAAAAAAAATAAACACTAACTGTGTATGGCCAGCTTAAAAGCGAAGTATGGTTTCTTTAAAAAAATTAAAAAATGTACTCACCTTGGTGTATGCAACATTAGTCTGATGCTGCATCTGTCCCCCACTGATTCTAAGACAGAGAACTAAGCAACCAAAGACCGTTGATCACTCAGCTTTCAGTGAGCAGAGTGCCAATGACTGTCTGGGAGCTGGAGCAGTGGCGGTTCGCGGCAAAAAACGCGGTAAAAAAATTGCGTGACTTTGAGGTCATGGTACAGGCATGGCACAGGTGATGGTATAGGCATGGCACAGGTGATGGTACAGGCTTGGCACAGGCATGGCACAGGTGATGGTATAGGCATGGCACAGGTGATGGTATAGGCATGGCACAGGTGATGGTACAGGCATGGCACAGGTGATGGTATAGGCATGGCACAGGCATGGCATAGGTGATGGTATAGGCATGGCACAGGTGATGGTATAGGCATGGCACAGGCATGGCACAGGTGATGGTATAGGCATGGCACAGGCATGGCACAGGTGATGGTATAGGCATGGCACAGGTGATAGTATAGGCATGGTACAGGTGATGGTACAGGCTTGGCACAGGCATGGCACAGGTGATGGTATAGGCATGGCACAGGTGATGGTATAGGCATGGCACAGGTGATGGTACAGGCATGGCACAGGTGATGGTATAGGCATGGCACAGGCATGGCATAGGTGATGGTATAGGCATGGCACAGGTGATGGTATAGGCATGGCACAGGCATGGCACAGGTGATGGTATAGGCATGGTACAGGCATGGTACAGGTGATGGTATAGGCATGGCACAGGTGATAGTATAGGCATGGCACAGGTGATGGTACAGGCATGGCACAGGTGATGGCACAGGTGATGGTACAGGTGATGGTACAGGCATGGCACAGGTGATGGTACAGGCATGGAACAGGTGATGGCACAGATGATGGTACAGGCATGGCACAGGTGATGGTACAGGCATGGCACAGGTGATGTATAGGCATGGTACAGGTGATGGTATAGGCGGCATGGCACAGGTGATGGGATAGGCGGCATGGCACAGGTGATGGTATAGGCGGCATGGTACAGGTGATGGTATAGGCATGGCACAGGTGATGGTATAGGCATGGCACAGGTGATGGTATAGGCAGCATGGTACAGGTGATGGTATAGGTGGCATGGTACAGGTGATGGTATAGGTGGCATGGTACAGGTGAGGGCACAGGTCGGCTTCAATCACTTACCTGCTCTCCTCCTGGGCTGCCTGCGAGACGTCCACGGCGCTGCTCCTCTCCTCAAGTCCTCTTCTTCTGACGGCGGCGGGATTCCGGGAACCGTCCACGGCGCTGCTCGTCTTGTCCTCTTCAGTCTTCCGATCGGTCCGGGCGGCGGGAAGGAGATCGGGCGGTGACGGTGCGTGACTGACGCACTCACCGACACCGCCCCCATTGCGACGTCAGCAATCGGATGTCCTGGATGATGATTGGTCCAGGCTGGAGACTGGACCAATCACAGCCAGGATATCACGAAAGTGGGGGTGTCCTAGCACTATGACCTGCGCCCAGGTTACGCCCCCAGAAGGCAGCCAATCGGCGCCTCTTCTGGGTCGTAAACCCCACCACCCCATAGCCACCACATAGGCCGGCGAACGCAATTTTTTTTTTCAAAAACTTTATTGTTCTTTTTGTAATTTTTTTTCTTTTTTTAGGGGGGGCGGTGCCCTGGCGCCCCCTATGCACAGGCCACCACTGAGCTGGAGTGCTGGGTTGTGCAGGGAGAAGGAGGGTCTGGACCGGTTCAGCTAAAGCCTGCTGTTGGCTGAAAATAGGTCACAGATTGAAATGCACTCCTGTGATCCATAGAAGGGCCAAAAAAGCTTTGGCCATTCTTCTCTTTTAAGGGGTAGTTCACACCACAAAAACACCACATCCATTCCGGGTGCATTTCTGCATGCCCGTTTTAATGCATTTTTTATGCGTACCAGGGCGTTTTTGTTGCGCTTTTGATGCATTTCCAGGTGCATTTCAGGTGCTCTTTTTCTTGTTTTTTTCCACTATACTGGGGTCCAATGCGTTTCTGGTGCCTGTAGGTTTTTTTTTTTATGCATTTTATTGTGTTCCAGTACAGTTCTGTGCAGGAAAAATACAGCACGTTCTACTTTTTTTTCTGGAACTGGATCGCCCTGGAACTGCAAATACTGGTGTGAAATATGCCATTGAAAACCATGTAACCTACTTTCTATGCATTTTGGATGCAGAAAAAAAAGCACTGCAACGCATGTGGTGTGAACCAACCCTACAGTAATGTGTTTTATTTTTCATAAACTTCCCTTTACTTTTTTGATGTTTCTAGTTACCTTGTTAAGTAACTGAAAATAGGTGGGGCCAGGAAGCCAGAATTAAAGATTTAAGACAGTGGTTTACAATTTGAAAACTATAGAGGGTCTCAAGTGTGATCTTAACACTTCCAGAAGGCCACACAATAGCAGCTCATTTTTGTTCATTGAAATATATTGTGTAGCAATATTTCCAGGCATTGGGCCTGATATGGTTCTGTCATTGTTACCGGTAACACTTCCAACACATTTAAGTTGAGAACCCAAGTGGGAGAGCTGAGACAATGACCATTCCGGCTTTGGTTTGTTTTGTTTATTTTGTAACGGGGATGGGAGAAAGGAATGAGTGGGATACTCCTCTGGCTCAACTAGGTTCAACTGGGACACTTTGCAGAAAAATGCCTGTTAGCGCTATCTTGACGCCAGCTGAATGCCGACCAACGCTTCCTGGCGCTTACAGATACTGTTTTGCTGAACTGTGCTAGAACTTCCACTTTAACACTCTGGTTAACTCAGACGATCCAGGACTGTAGAATATTTGACTCCTGATACTCTGTTTAGCTCAAAAGTCCAGTGAACAGCTCCCTTCAGCCCTTCACTCACTGAGGTAGCACCTTGTAACTGCTTGTGCTGCTGCAACTCTTAACACTGTACACTGCACACTGTACACATTAACTCTTCAGGGCCCAACTGCTGGCGCCCCCTTTACACTTCATGGTCCTCTGACTAGGCACCCCCTCTAACACTTCAGGGTCCTCTGACTAGGCACCCCCTTTACACTAGCTGGCTCTTGGATCACTGGAACCTTCACCGGAGTGGTCTACTCTACGCTAGGCAGACCCCCGGGGCAGTTCACAGTACTAACGAACTTGGAATGCTTTCCTGGAACTGAACCCCTCTTCCTCCGCTGGTCCGACTCCTCGGCACACCGGATCCTCTCTGCAGCTCAGCTCAGCTCTCTCTGTACTCTCAGGCAGCCACCCGAGACACCCGATCCTTCTGACAGGAGGAGAGACAGCCGTACTCTCCCTCCTGGGACTCTGCTTCCCGCCAAAGACGCTGCGCCATGCATTCCCCTCAAACTTATACCCACTCCCAGAATTCTCTGTGGCAGAATCTACCTTCTCGACTAGATACAGGCTTGAATGTGCCACTGATTGGGTTTCCTCCACTGTCCAATGAGAATCCTCTCATGGAGCCAGTGGGGAGACTCCCCTCTCAGCAAACACACATGGGAGACATGACAGCCCAGCTGAAAATCATGGCCCTGCTGTTAGGCAGCCAAGGCCCATTATACTTTTACCTAGAACCTACCTTGTAAGGTGCTACAATTGTGATGAGTTGGGTAGCCCACCTCAATGCTCAAATATTTTGGTCCTGCCATGTTCATTACACGCACCTAAAGTGTCACTAAACCCACATTATAAAAAACTATCAATACATGCTGTGTTACATGCTGTTCATACTTACTGAGTCACTGTGAGATTTGCAATATGTAACCAGGTTGGTAGGCAAAACTACCAAACACTGGATTTGGGGATTTTAATTGTGCCTATATATATATCACAAGCAAAAATCACTGTGAGATTTGTTTTCTGTTATCTGCAAAAAGACTGGTTGATCCTGTTGCTCTCTCCCCCTCCTTCCTCCTTCTATTCATGTCCCCAGTTCAGCTAGGGATTTTGCAGGTGTGGTGGCAACTCTGCACATGCTCAATTTTCAGTGAGTTTCAATGCTGAGCATTTTCTCGCTATCACATTTGAGCAGCCTATGTGACTATAGAGTCACATATGTGGGTTTTTACACTGAAGTAAATGACAGCCCACTGCCTTCCCTTCTTTCCTATGCCCACTAACCAGCTAAACACAATGGGTGTGGGATATTACATGTAGATTAATGGCAGCTTCACCTCCCTCTTATTCTAGGACACAGGCTGGAGGGTCGTGACACAGCTTGTGACTGATAGAAATCCAGCCAAACCATGTTATTTCCACAAAATAATAAATATTTGATTTCAAATATATATTTGTAAGCCAATTTAAAAACCGTTTATTGATAATAATTATTTATTTTTACTCTATATTTCGAAGGCTGTTTTTTTATTTTGAACATGTGACCAGCAGCAGAGGACTAGAAGCTCCTCCTGCTTTCAGTTGTCCTTCAGACAGGCTGGGAAAGAGCTGGTTATTTGACAGCTGTAAAACAATTAGGAAAAAGTTACTTAGATTTTTTTTTTTTTAATTAAAATAGTTACAGTGCCATCATCCAGATATCCACAGAAATAGAAGGGACAATGTAAATTAAACAGTATATGTTTAGTATCACTTTAAGAGAAAGTGGGATTAAAGGAGTTGTAAAATCAGAAGGTTTTTATCTTAATGCATTCTATGCATTAAGATAAAAAAACCTTCTGTGTGCAGAAGCCCCCCCTCGGCCCCCCTAATACTTACCTGATGTCCCTTTCTTTCCAGCGATGTCCACAAGTGTCTCAGCCATCCGAGATTCTACCTCCTCATTGCCTGAAACACAGCAGTGCCATTGGCTGCTGCTGATGTCAATCAAAGTCAGCTAGCCAATCAGGAGACAGAGAGGGCAGGGCTGGGTTAGGACTCCTTGTCTGAATGGACACAGGGAGCTGTGACTCGACTCGGTTGCCCCCACAGCAAGCTGATTGCTGTAGGGACACTGAACAGGAGGGAGGGGCCAGGTGCACAGAAAAGGGACCCGAGAAGAGGAGGATCTCGGCTGCTCTGTGCAAATCTACTGCAACAGAGGAGGTAAGTGTGACATGTTTGTGATTTTCATAGGAGAAAAAATGAGACTTTACATTTGCTTTAAAATGGGCTCCCTTGTTGGTGTCAGTGGCAGCAATATATTACCTCCTGCATTGATGTCAGTAGACACAACATAACCCCCCAGCATTGGTGTTAGTCACTGCAATAATAATCCTCAGTCTTGGTGTCAGTAATTGCAATAATAACCCCCAGCATAGGTATCAGTGGAAACAATAATAGCCCCCAGCTTTGGTGCCAGTGACTGCAATACAAACTCCCAGCTTTGATGTTGGTGGTCGCAATAATAACCCCTGGCATTGGTAACATTGACTGCAATACTGTAATAACCCCCAGCATTGGTGTCAGTGGCCACAATAATAAACCCCAGCATTGGTACCAGTGACTGGACTAATAACCCCTAGCATTGGTATCAGTGACTGCAGTAATAACTATCAAATTAGTGGTCAGTGGCAATACACCCTTCTTCCCCTCCCTGCTTTGATGGCCTGTAGCAGTACTGTTAACCCCCCTTTGCCCATTTCCTGCATTGGTGGTCAGTGGTAGAGCTTTTAAGTTCCAACAATGATGACCAATGGTAATGCCACTGGTGCTCCAGGAAGTGGAACGGGAATTGGGGGTTTATGTACCTGCCTGCATGGGGCAGAAAAGTTGCTATGTGAGTGAGTGAGTACTTCTTTAAGAAATCAACTCCTTCGAATCATTCACTGTAACTCATATTGCTCAGGGAACTAAATACAATAACTAGGACCAAGAACAATAGGTTTCTTTTTTTTTCAAAAAATCTTTTATTGAAATAAGGTTTCTAATAATAAATTCCTATAGATATGCTCTCTATTTTGCTCTAACATCCCAACCTATGGTTTTACTGCAACAGTAAGCAGAAAAGTAAGACTATTTAGATTTTCGGTGTGCATGATATGCAGTTAACATAAGTGTATGATCTGCTAAATAGGTTAAGGGAATGCAGCCACTGTGTGCGTGTACATTTGTGCGGTTATGGGAGCCTACAATGATGGCATGTTAAAGAAATGCATCTCTGTTCTTGTTCATTTCATCTAGTAAATCAGACCCATTATGTCTGAATGAAGAATCTATGATACCAGATTTTATCAGCAGGGGGCACTTCAAGGAAATCTGGATTTGGAGCTCCACTTGCCATAGAGTACAGTGTTTGTTAGCAGATGGCTGATTTCCATTAAACCTGAATAGCCCCTTTAAAAATAATGCAGACCTACCCAAATATATGAGAGGGACGCATTTCCTGGGAATAAAATAGCCAAAGGTAAATCAAGCCTTGATACTGATCTGCTGTAAGATTTTAATTATAACACTGTAAAAATATAACATTTGGAGTGGAAAAGATTATTACATGATACAATTGTCTGGATTAATTTGACAATAACTGCAGTCACATATGGGTCATCTGCATTATGGTAACTTTTTAATCTGCTCTCCTTTCCTGTGTCTTTACCCTAATGTCCTATTTATCCAGAAAAACAATCCAAATGATGTTTGTGCCTTTTCTTCTTGAGCAGCATGGCCTCCTCTCAATGTGCCCCTGAGAATTGCACTGAAATTCCCTTCTGTTGCACACATCAACTGTTCACGAAAAAAAAAAAAAAAACAGCCTTAATTCTGCAAAACAATAAAAACGCAGAGTGAAAGAAACCCTCCTTAGGTAACCTCGGAACAGAAGAACTTTGTGCATTATGCAGCCTAGGCCATGCCAAAATGCAATTTGGAGGGTGTCCAGCACTTCATTGGAAAGTAATGGTTTTCACTGAACTGAGTTATGACCAGCTGTTTGCAGACAGTCTGTGACATACTGATAGAGCAGAACACCGTATGTTGCTTTCCAAATCAAATGATACAAGAAGTGTGACAGAGTGGAGAAACATCTGTCATTAGCAATTTTCAGCACGCTTCACTAATTCTGGACAAAATACGTGTAATGAACTTACCGCAGGAAACTTCAAATTCTACTACTGCTTGAAGAGGTATTCAAACAACTAGTCCTCCTAATGACCAGTAATATAATTTATCTGGTGGAAGAAACAAAGTGGATTACTTGTTTTGATCATGGTTTTAGTTAGCGTGTGTGAGAAATGTTGACTTGAATGAAGGGACATGACCTGCAAAGCATCAAGTACATCATACTACATACGACTGGTATAGATTAGAAATAAATAGTATAAAGTCCTGTGCATCATGGTAAATATATGCCTTATCTTTTTTTTTTTTACTGAAGCTGTCTATGCACCAAGCTGATTTTAATACTTAAAAGGGTCATCTGTAGATGTGAACAAAAATAAATAAATGGGTGCCGCACTATACATATTTCAAACTATACCTAAATGAAATAAAAATTGTGCTTGATATCCCTGTTATAAAATGGTTGCTCACGATAAACAAATTATACAAAAACTACCGTATGTGCTTAAAGTGATTCTTCAAAGCATATTGTCCATAAGTGAACATATACGGGGGATTTACTAAAACTGGTGCAAACGGAATTTGGTGCAGCATAGTAACCAATCAGCTTCTGGGTTTTATTGACAAAGCTTAATTGAACGTGCTGAAGTTAGAAACTGATTGGTTATTATGCACAGCTGCACCAAATACAGTGTGTACCAGTTTTAGAAAATCTCCCCAAAAAATAACATATAGGGTTTGCTTACTAAAACCAGAGAGTGAAAAATCTGGTGCAGCTCTGCATAAAAACCAATCAGCTTCCAGGTTTATTTATTTTTTTTTCAAAGCTTAACCTCCCTGGCGGTATGATTCTTTTGGATTTTAGGTGCTGAAAGTGGTACCATTATTTTGCATGTAATTCTTAAGACTGAGCAGCCCAAACCAACTATTTACATATGATTTTTTTTTTTTTTACTGTGCGTTCTTCTTTATAACATCTCGGGTATGATAAAGTTTGACACAAAAAGTCATAAATTATAATATAATAAAAAACTATAAATAAGTTAAAGTATGTATGTATATATATATATATATATATATATATATATATATATATATAGAAGACGGAAGCCGGGGCTCACAGAGGATCGGGAGGAAGCTCCGCCGCCGCACACCGCCGGGATACATCGCTGGATCACGGTGACAAGGTAAGTAACCCCTCTACCAGGATCCAGCGATCTTCCTAGCAGTACCCCGAGTGTGGCTCTGAAATTTAACCCTGGGCCACGCTTGGGAATACCGCTAGGAAAGTTAATTGAACAAATTAGGGTCCTATTCTCACCACATGCAGTGCAGTTCTTTTTTTTCTGCCTCAAAAACGCAAGGAAAGTAGGTTATATGGGTTCCAATGTCCAAGACCTGCTAGACTTCCAATTCAGCTCCAGCATGCATTCCACTAGCTAGAAGTGATGCTAGCAAAAATTACATTGTGGATGTCTATTTGTATGCTGTTTTTGTAGCAAGACCTGCCAGCTCCGGAGCTCACGTTCAGTTAGCCATGGAGCCAGCAATTACAGATGGTATCAACAAAGTGGAAGGCTGCAGAAGGACATTGTAGCTTATATAGAAGAGGCACTAAGAGTGCAACTATAAGGTAGTTTGTTAACTGTCAGTTTGTCTCTCTTTAAAGCATATCTTCAAACTTTTATTTATTTACTTCAACCCCACAGGGTACAAACTGCATGTAGCTCTTTGCTGAATTTTTAGGTGGCCTGACTGCAGGGCTGGCCCAAGAGATTGTGCTGCCTGGGTCCAAAAATGAATTTCTGCCCCCCCACCCGCCCCCCAAAAATAAATCACGCCCACCAAAAGGCCCCCACATTATTTTCTATCATGATAATTAAAACTTGAACAAATTTATCAGGAAGTCAGATTTACATGCAACAGCACTTTGCCTATATGCATTCCTCCATCTGGCACCCTAGGACATCCATGGGTGCAGTGTGTGTCAGTACAGTGGGCCCCCCATCCCTCAGGGCCCGTGTGCTGTGAACATGTTGCACCCATTGATGATATATCATTGGGATGTGGTTGTATAGGGGCGGGCTAGGGCAGTATAGGGTGGGCTAAGGCAGTATAGGGGCAGGCTAGGGTAGTATAGGGGCAGGCTAGGGTAGAATATAGACAGGCTAAGGTAGTATATGGGCTAGGGTAGAATAGGATCAGGATAGGGTAGTACATATACGGGCTAGGGTAGAATATGGAAAGGTTAGGGTAGTATATGGACAGGTTAGGGCAGTATAGGAGCAGGCTAGGGTAGTATATAGACAGGCTAGAGTAGTATATGGATAGGCTAGGGTAGTATATAGACAGGCTAGGGTAGTACATAGGGGCGGGCAAGGGTAGTAAAGGGGCGGGCTAGGGTAGTATAGAGGCGGGTTAGGGTAGTATGATAGCAAGCTAGGGCTGTATAGCGATTTTTTTTTATATCTTTTTATTAATTTTTTTATAGCAAACAAGTCATACAAACATAAGAAAAGAAAGATTAGAAATCACAATATCAAAAATCTTTACTTTATATTCTAGGGTAGGAAAGAAAAAGGAGAAAAGTGATTTTGAAGCATGACAGGTTATGCAACATTTGGCCATCCAGCAGATCAGCAGCCACTACTAGAAAAAAATAATGGACACCCTTTGTGTCCTGTCACACAGAACTAACTTATATTACCTCTCTGTTGCTCTCTCCCAGTGCTCCGACAGTCTTCAATGCCTAGCCTCATGCATGCCCCAGAGCAGAAGAAGGCGAGCCGTCGCAAAGCAAGCTGCACCCCCTCCTCCAGTTCCACCCAAAAGAAATGCAAGCCTCGCAAGCTGCGCCCAAACATCGGCTGCTTGCGGAAGCCAATGGGGAAGGGATATTTGATCACTCTCTGTCTCCTGTGGGTATCCTGCCCCTGGCAGCATGCACACCTGAGCTCTTAATGCGTGCTCGGGTGTTTAACAGCCGGTGTTAGACTGTGTGTGAGCACCTTTGTGCGCAGCAACTATGAGTATGCGTGTTGTGGGCAGCAAGGTGGCCTTTTTACAGGGAGGCTGCCCCTGGATGACACAAAAAACTGCTTGAAGTAAATCTTCGGTGTCAATTTTCCACTCCTCTCTAAGTTCCGCCTGGGTCCAATGGACCCAGCGGGACCCATGGTAGGGCCAACCGTGCCTGACTGTTGGGATAACATATTTGATGGAGCACCCCCCACCGCTGCTTGACAAAATTACTTTCAAGGAGAGGAATACCTAATGAGGTATGATTGATATTGCTTGTTTTAGGACCAGGGGCTTGCCCTAGCCAAGTCATATCTCTAGGCATGCATGGGAAGGGGGCATGCCAGTTAGACTGCAGAGAAAAAAAAAACTCAGAGCAGAGCTACACCTGTGCTTCTTAACTCATACATCTAGTTCTCCTGTTACACCCCCCTTTTGTCTTTTGACAAATTTATCTGGATCAGCAATCTAGCTTGTGGGTTTATGATGCAGGTGACCAGGCCACACAGCATTATACATCTCCATGGGGCCAGGGTCCTGTCCTTCAGCACCATACCAATTAATAACACTGTGTGGTTAGGATTTACAGGAACAACTGCAGTTGCAAATTTGCTAAGAATTTGAAAGAAGGTGAATTCAGAAAATTATATATAATGTACATAATAGGTAAGGTATCTTCCCACAGGCCAACCTGTACAGGAGCCAATATGTTGGGTAAAAGATATCACCAATCATACTTCATAAAAGGGACAGGTGGTTTGATGACTATATGAGCAATACTTACTATAAGTCTGACATGAATCCCACTCCCACCTTCTATGAAGTACAGTAGTGGATTCCGACAGGGTTCCCGACAGGCATGGTCACTGAACAGCGATAAGTGCTTACTAAACAGAAGGCAGACTCTACCTGAGCTCAACAATAGTAATGCCCACAAATCAGGGTTCTGACAGGAGATGACAGGCAGGACTTCAAAAACGAAAGAAAAGATTTTCCTCTCAATGTATTAGTGTTTTCTGAAGGAAAGAAATAGGTATTTATACATGAATGTATGGACCGGTATTTACATTTTTAATGTTCATGAAAGTTCTTCTTTACCTGCTTTAGTTACTTGGGCATATCTACTGCAGTTAGGAGCTTGCCCTCTGCAGACTGAACCCTAAAGTGCTCAGCTATGTAAAAAAAATGCATTTTTAATACATACTTACCTGTAAAATCAATTTCTTGAAGTACATCACGGGACACAGAGCCATAAATCATACCATATGGGTTATAAAGCCACCTACAGGTAAAGGACACTGGCAACCAATCAGAAAGGATGTCCCCCTATATAACCCCTCCCACACAGGAAGTACCTCAGTTTTGTAGCAAGCAATAAAGGCCCCATAAAAGAGGGGAGGGACCTCTGTGTCCCGTGATGTACTTCAAGAAATTTATTTTACAGGTAAGTATGTATTAAAAATCCATTTTTCTTTTCGTACATTACGGGACACAGAGCCATAAATCATTCCATATGGGATGTCCCAAAGCAATGCCATTAGACTACAAAAAGGACTTCACCGCTGCCTGCCGCACACTGTGTGGCCAAACGCAGACTCCTCCTGGGTCCCAACATCCATTCGATAGAAACAAGTGAATGTATGCACCGATGACCAGGTGCAAATCTGAGCCATAGAGGCTTGATGGCAAAGTGCCCAAGAAGCACTTACTCCTCTGGTAGAATGTGCCTTTACAGGAAAAAGTGGAACTTTCCCTTCTAAACTATATGCCTGGATGATAACTTGGCGAATCCAATGAGAATTCGTAGACTTAGATGCTGACAACCCTTTCCTGGGCCCTTCTGAGATCGGTCTTACGAATCTGAGCTGATCTTTTCAAGTAAATTTTAAGTGCAGGCACTATAGCAAGAGAATGCAACAACTTTTTCTCCTCTGTCTGAGGATCTGGAAAAAAGAAAGGTAGTACCCGCTCGTACCTTAAAGACACTAAGGACTTTCTCCAGACCCTAAATAATGTTGTATTGTCGGATTCGGATGATGTTTACCTGGTGACAGCAGATGTTGCGTCACTTTATACGATAATTCAACATGATGACGCATTACTGGCTCTCAATTGGGCCATGTGTCAAAGGGATGATATACCTGACCCCCAAAAGAGGTTCCTAGGCCGGGTGCTTGACTATTGCTTATCCCACAACTACTTCTGGTACGGAAGTCAATTCTATATTCAGAAGAGGGGTGTGGCGATGGGCGCTAAGTTTGCCCCGAGCCTAGCGAACCTCTTTATGAGTGAGTGGGAGGACAGGTATATCTATTCCACACAGAGAAAGGAGCTGGTTGTCTACCGGCGGTACATAGATGACCTGTTCTTTATCTGGAACGGGTCTGAACCATCACTGAGAGCTTTCACGGACCATCTTAATCAGAATGCCAATAACATCAAGCTTGAATGTAATTGGAGTAAAGAAAGAGTGCATTATTTGGATGTTGAGGTATCCATCCAATGGGGGCAGCTCAGTACTAGGGCGTATTTCAAACCCACTGATCGGAATGGTTATCTGCCCACTTTTAGTGGACACCATCCGCAGTGGCTGAGGAATATCCCTAGGGGTCAGATCCTCAGAATCAGGAGGAACTGTACCAATGACTCCGATTACTTCATGCAGGCTCAGATTATTAGGAATAGGTTCGTAGAGAAAGGTTATGACGGTCCCAAATTGGATAAAACCATTCAGGATGTAGGTCTGTTATCTCAGGAGATGTGTTTGCGTGATGGGAACACTCCTGTGGACACTAAGCATGAATGGGGCTTCATCACCCAATTTAATGAACAATACAAGGAGGTAGAGGACATCTTTCATAAACATTGGAAGGTACTCTGTATGGATAGGGTGTTGGGTCCGGTACTTCCACCGAAACCATTATTTATATATAAGAAATCTCCTTCATATGGTGATCAGGTGATCAAGAAAGTTTTGGATCCTCCGACTAGACCAAAATTATTCTGGGACAAAGTAGGTTTTTACTCATGTCGCAGATGTACATGTTGTAGACAGGTAAAAGAGATACAAAGAGCTAAAACTTCTTTTTTCTCAAGCGCGAATGGTAAAACCTTTGAGATAAAGAAGTTCATCTCATGCCAATCCACACATGTCGTTTATTGCCTGGAGTGCCCTTGTGGGCTTATCTATATAGGCCGTACCAAACGGACATTGTCCAAAAGAGTCTCTGAACACCTGGCCAATATAGAGAAAGGTTTTAAATACCACAATGTTTCCCTACATTTTAGATTAAAACATAATAGGGACCCTTCAGGCCTCAAATTTTGGGGTATAGACAAAGTGGATCCAGTGTGGAGAGGAGATAATTTAGTCAGAGAAATCTCTAAACGGGAGACTCACTGGATCTATTTGACTAACTCTTTAACACCTAAAGGTTTGAACGTCGAACTAGACGTGAATTGTTTCATTAGCGATTTTTGATGTTCAACCTGGATTTTATTGAGGTTTTATTAATTTTTATATATTTACAGCCACTTTTACATTTTATCCCGTGCGTTTTAATTATCTTTTTAGAATTTTATTGTGTATATTTTCTGACTGGTAGTTATACCCGTCTAATTCATTTTAGCTGTTATTTAGCGTTTAAATTTCAGCATGTCGTATAGCACAATTTTATATTATTCTGTTTTAGTTATAATGTATATTGGCTGCTATTATGATTATAAATGTATAAATATGCACCATATGCGATAGCTATTATTGTTTGGATTGATGTATTAATGGCAATGTACATCTCCATGTCGATTTGATGTGTGTGGCTATAATCGGTAGATACAAGGTTTATGGATTAGTAGCCTTTCTAGAAGGAACATTGATACAGTTATATCATTTGTTTTATTTTTATTTTTGTAGCAATTTCTTTTGCCTAGTAAATATAGGCGAAGCACATCCACAAACTCAGTTGTAGCATGTTATCTCCCCAGCAACTATTAGTCTATCTTCTGAGTCGCTTACAATGCTACATATAAGAGCCACATATATGCATCGACATTGCGGGAGTGTGCAAAGCCGTGTCCAGAATCCTCCTATGATCCATGACGGGTTCCCCTCAGGCAAACTGTCAGAAGTGATAGTGAACCGAAGTAAGGGGTTAACCATCCGGAGAGGAGAGAGATAAAGGGAGGCGGTGTGCAGCGTGCTCGCGCCCTCCGTAGAAGCCAGTGTTATGGCGAAACATGTCAGGGCGTGAGCACGCGGACACCCCGTGCTGTGCATATATTGAGGGGTTGGGTGGATTTTAACAATAAAACTTGTGTTGATATACTGCCCTATGAGCCCCCCTTTCTTGCTTATATATTCACTGCTGATACATTGAATCATACTGGAGTATTGCCGATCGCTTGGTGTATGGTATCCAGATTGGGGAGAGTCTGTGCCTAAGGATCGTGGAGTGGTCAGCATCCGGTATATTGAGAGGATATTTAAAGGCTCCTTTCACATAGAATTCTGGTGAGTGAGCAATACCTAAGGGGGACACGTGGTGTGGTGGAAGTTTTCCTTGCTCCTTCATCCGTGAATATCACTCACCTGTGGACTTTGTCTCATTCACAAAGGGGGACTCTCTATGTGGACTCTGTATAGGGTTTGCTAAGCGCTGCTTATGTGTTGAACCCTTCCTACCTACTGATTTCTGAGAGGATTAAGCACATGTTTTAGTATAATGTCATGATTCAAATGAAAGGCAGACACCACCTTGGGATAAAAACCTGGGTGTGAACGAAGAATCACCTTATCTTGATGAAAAATCAAGAATCGCTCTTTACAAGAAAGAGCTGCTAGTGCTGATACCCTTCTAGCCAAAGTTATCGCAATAGAAAAAACTGTTTCCTGGTAAGAAGAACCAGTGGAACTTGCCCCATGGGCTCAAAGGGCTGCTTTTGTAAAACTGCCAGCACCAAATTTAGATCCCAAGGACATAATGGTGGCTTCACAAATGGAAGCATACGTAACAAACTGATAAGCCTGAAATTTGCCCCTTTATAGTGCTCAAGGCTAATTTCATATCTTTGCCTGCTTGAAAGAAAACTAGAATTCTCCCGATTATATATTTGCGGGTAGGCCATTTCCTGGCTTCACACCAGCTAATGTAGGATTTCCAGACCCTGTAATAAATGCCTCTAGAGACTGGTTTCCTAGCATTTATCAGGGTAGAAACTGCAGGGCCAGATACACCCTGCTCCTTCAAGATTAAGGCTTCAATAGCCAAGCCATCAAATTTTGAGACTGTAAAGCAGGGTGGAATATCAGACCTTAAGAGAGTAGATCCGGACGTAGTGGAAAGACCCAAGGCCTTGTCACTGCCAACTTCTGGATTTGTGCATACCAAACCCTCCTCAGCCATGCTGGGATTACTGGTTCCCCTCTAGCTGGATTTTGCGTAACAGGCGTGGTATCAGCTGCACAAGAGGAAAGGCATAAATCAGGGAATACTCCTCCCAAGGAGTCACCAAAGCATCCATTCCGACTGCGAGTGGATCCCTAGTCCTGGACACAAATCTCTTTAACTTGTTGTTGAACCTGGATGCCAACAGATCTACATTTGGGACCCCCCAGCGCAGGCAGATTGATTGAAAAAACTCAGGATGTAAGGACCATTCCCCTGGAAACATCTGTTGATGACTCAAAAAATCTGCCTGCCAGTTCTCTATTCCTGGAATGAAAACTGCTGTCAGGTATGGCACAAACTTCTCTGCCCAGGACAGGATGACTTCCACCTCTTTTTGGGCTGACTGACAGTTTGTGCCTCCTTGATGTTGATGTTGATATAAGCCACAGCCGTGGCATTGCCGGATTGCACCCTGACAGGGTGACCCTGAAGTCTGGGCATCCAGTATTTTAAAGCCCGAATGACTGCTCAGATTTCCAGAATGTTGATGGAGAGACTTTTCTCTACCCAAGACCATTTCCCCCGGACTGTGGCCAGCTCCAGAACTGCTCCCCAGCCGGAGAGACTGGCATCTGTAGTCACCACTTTCCAGGTCACTGGAAGAAAGGATTTCCCATTCTCCAGATTTCTGGTCAACAACCACCTATTCAAACTCTGACGTACTCTTGGTACAAGAGACTGAACCTTTCCGGTCCATGTAGACATATTGTTGTTCTACAAGGGTCTGTCATGGAATTGAGCATAGGGAATTGCCTCGAATGCGGACTACAACTTCCCCAATAACTCCATCCAAAGACCTACAGAAGGATATCTCAGACTTACTACGGACGGAACCAGATCCTTCAGGTCTTTGCCCTTTCTTGTTGGCAAGAATACCTTTGCCTGTATTGTGTCCACAAGGAATCCCAGATATTCCAGATGCTGGACCAGCTGTAATGCTGACTTTGCCAAGTTCAGAATCCAACCCAGACGTTCTAGGGACTGTACTGCCTGGTGGACATTTCGGCTTAGAGGCGAAGCCGATCGATCTATAAATAGTAGATCGTCCAGATATCCTATTACAGATATCCCTCAGGACCTTAGAACAGCCAATATTGGAGTTAGGATCTTTGTGAACACTCTTGGAGTTGTGGCTAACCTGAAAGGCAGGGACACAAACTGAAAATGACGGTTTTCCACTGCAAAGCGTAAAAACCTTTGATGAGCCTGGAATATAGGCATGCGAAGATATGCATCCTTGATGTCTATAGGTGCTAGAAATTCCTGTCCCTATAGGGAGGCCATTACTCAATTAATTGAATCCATACGGAATTTACGAAGGTTCTGAAACTGGTTTAGAGCTTTGAGATCCAGAATAGGTCTCAAGTCCCTGTTTGGTTTAAGAATTATGAACAGGTTTGAGTAAAAACCCCTGAACCACCATTATCACTCTATGGGCCCTCAGCTGGTCCAAAGCCAGAAAGAGAGATCTTTTTTTTTTTAGGAGATCTGTTGGTTTACTTGATCTTGCGGGAATACCTGAAATACCAGTTTGTACCCCTGCGAGATGGTGGGGATAACCCAGTTGTCCTGGGTCGTTTCCACCCAAACCTTTTGAGAACCAAAGCATCCTTCTCCCCTCCCAAGTGAGGGAGGGGCCCTTCTCACAAGGTAGGCTTAGAGGAAGACTTGGCTGATCTCTGAGCCCAGGGCTTTTTCTGTCCCTGCCCTGAAGGCTTGGTTCCGGGCGCAGGTGGCTGAGGCCATCACAACTGTCTGGAATTAGAAGCACTGGTAGTACGAGCACTGGGGATCTTAAAAGAGGGATGTTGCTCTTCCTTGTTACAGGTAGCAACATACTCCCCCCCCCGAGATCTTTTGAATGTACTTATCCAGATGGTCACCAAAGAGGCATTCTCCATGAAAAGGGAAACCAGCCAGCAACCTTTTACATGGTAATTCCACAGACCAGCTCTTTAACCAAAGGATTCTGCGCATATGTACTGTCATTAGAGCAAACCATGACATTTGCTGTATGGAGTCCATAAGAGCATTTACTGCGAAACACAAAGTGCGAGGCAGATCTGACAGATCCTCCACGGACTCTCCTTGAGAAGAAATTGTCTTGGACACTCGCTTTATACGGTCTTTTAACCACTTAAGCCCCGGAGGATTTGGCTGCTAAACGACCAGGGGGTATTTTGCGATTCGGCACTGCGTGAATTTAACGGACAATTGCGCGGTCGTGCGACACTGCACCTAAACGAATTTGGCGTCCTTTTTTTGCCACAAACAGAGCTTTCTTTTGGCGGTATTTGATCACCTGTGCGATTTTTTGATCACGCGCTATAAACAAAAAAAGAGCGTAAATTTTGCAAAAATAGCAATATTTTTCACTTTTTTTTATATGAAATTCCCCCCCAAAAAAAAGTAAAAATCAAAATTTTTTAACATTTTCGGCCAATTTGTTTTATGCTACCTATGTTTGGTAAAAAAAATCGCAAAAAGCGTATTTTGATTGGTTTGCGCAAAAGTTATTGCGTTTACTAACTAAGGGAAAGATTTTTGTAATTTTTGTTGTTTTTTTTTTTAATGCGTAATGGCGGCGATCTGCGATTTTTTTTGTGGTACTGCGACATTGCGGCGGACAGATCGGACCCTTGACTGACATTTTTGACACTTTTGGGGTTACCAGTGACATTTCTACAGTAATCAGTGCTATATATATGCACTGTAGATAAATGTAAGGGCTAAGTTGCGCTAACGGGTACTAAATCCACAAATAAGTATCAGATAAAGCACACTAATGATAGTCCACAGTAATGACAAGTCCGTGTCCAAAATGAGAAAGGCACAGTCCAAAAATGAGTAATTCCAATGGTGGATGGTTAAACCAACATTCAAATCTCCTTACCGGAAAGCAGTACCTTGAAAACGTCACATTTGACGAAACGTGCGTCGGTCGCGGCGTGCTGACGTCACCTGCTTGTGGGAACGAGTGTTGAATAGGACGGGCGGAGGAGCCGACCGGCCGGCGGCCCGCCTTTATCCTCGCTGATATCTGTTTCATTTTCTGTAAGTTGCTGTCTTTTTCTTTATTAAAGTGTTTTTGGTAATGCACTATGTAGTGCCTTTTGTTTTTTACATACCATATGACACATGATCGAGTCAGCAATAGAGTTTTTCTTCTGGTGACATCTGCTCCGTGGATTGGCTTCTGGAGAGAGTGTTTTAACCCATGTTTCTGGGAGAGCCTGACATAACTTGGAAGGACCATTAGAGCTACTGGCTCCGGGGATTGGATGACAGTTTGTGTGGCTCTCACTAATTTATATCTGGTAAGAGGCAGTGGTGTCGGGAAAGGGCTCTGTGTGGTGCTTCTATTTCCAATCATTACCTTTACTATCTGGTAAGCATTTGGGACTTAAGGTTACTGGTGTTTCCTACTATTAACCATCTGGTGACTGTGTGCACTCCTCTGGGTGATGAAATAGCATTCAACAGTATTACGCTATGGATTGTCTATTTATCTTTACATATGACCATCACCTGTGGATGTGAGGACTTCTGATCATATTGACTGAAGGCTGAGGTTTATATCCGACTAGAGTTTTTGGGCGAACTCCATTCTGCTTTCCGGTAAGGAGATTTGAATGTTGGTTTAACCATCCACCATTGGAATTACTCATTTTTGGACTGTGCCTTTCTCATTTTGGACACGGACTTGTCATTACTGTGGACTATCATTAGTGTGCTTTATCTGATATTTATTTGTGGATTTAGTACCCGTTAGCGCAACTTAGCCCTTACATTTATCTATTTTGCTTGTCACAATTTAAGTTGCTGCTGTGTTTCTTAGTAGTTAGCGCAAGTTATATTTTCTTCTTTTATATTTTCTATATATATGCACTGTTACTGTAAAAATACACTGGTAGTGAAGGGGTGAACTTTATTTGAGAGGGAGGGGCTGTGAGTGTCCCTAGAGGCGTGATTCTTACTGTGATTGGCTGTGGCTTCAGCTGTATGCAGAGTGATCAACGGATCTACATAGTAGATCCGTATGATCATCTCTCATACAGAGGGGAGAATGACAGGCAGCTTGTTTACACAAGCTGCCTGACTTTCTCCCTCTCCCCCGCCGATCGCAGAGTGGCCGGCGACACACGAGCGGGGGGGTCTGTGACCACGCGGGAGCGGGAGCGTGCCTCCGGCGGCGCGCGCTCGCTCCCTAGACCCTCACAAGCTAGTGAAGTAGCCCTACGTCACTTTGCCTGTGAGGGGCTGACCGCCGCCGTAGATAGTCGTGCGGCGGTCGGCAAGTGGTTAAAGACTGACAGACTCCTTTGGCCACTACTGCTGATTGTATTGCAGATCCTGCAACAGCAAATGAGGCTTTCAATAAAGATTACAACATTTTATCTGCTGGATCTAAAAAAAACCTGGGCATTATCCACAGGGCAGGTTAAACTTTTGTTAACTGATGAAATGCTGGCATTCACAGTAGGTATATTCCATTTCTTAGTAAACTTTTCCTCCATAGGATACAATAGAGAAAACCTTTTAGGAGGAGCAAAATCCTATCAGGTTGGTCCCAATCATTATACACTACTTGCTCCAAGAACAGATGTACGGGAAATGTCTGAGGACTATGAAGAGGGCTCAATGTGCCTAGAGAGGAAAAAGAGACTTCAGTTGTCTCTAAGGAAGAAAATTTGTATCCAGACCGGACCATTTCAGTAAGAGACTGAACTAACAATCTATGGGTTTGAGAGGCTGACAAAGACTCCTCTGACTCCCCAGAAGTGGAAACCTCAGCTTGACCTTCCATAGGGTAATTTTCAGCTACTTCTTCCACACCCTCTGCCCAATCCTGAACTGACTCAGGGGGTGGCTCAGGTGAGGGGGATCTATCATGTTTCCTCCCTCCTTGTGATGCTGCAATCATGGCTGCAACCTTACCTTCAAGGTCGGCTAATGCCGATGCCAAATTGTCCTAAGTGACTTAGGTTGCGGCAGAAGCACCTGGAGTAGCTACTATGCCTGACAACCGTAATGGCCCAGATTGGCTAGTTGCCTCTTTCTCTTCATGGGGAATAGAAACAGAGGAAGCATGGCTAGGACCTTCAAGGCCTGACGGTGGCATCACAGTGCTACTTCCAGCTGCGCCCCTTCCCCCCCAGCTATTTTTCGGGCAGACATTGCTTTGTAGCAAGACAAACTTGAGGTACTAACTTCAGTGTACTCAAGGCTTGTGCCAAGCTATACAGCTTATCACACACAGCACTGACTATCCTAGAGATACAGAACCTGCTTGTGGCAGTAATCATACACCCACAGTGACTCACGCAACCCAGCTTTTGCTGCTCTGTGTCCCCTTTAGCCTCTGACAGAGGCTTGTGGGTTGAAAACAGTTCCTTATAAATTGCGCGTTTTATGCTGTATTGCGCATGCATGGCGTGCTAGGTGGCATCCACGTGCACGCCAATTGCGTTCAAACATGCCCCCCTGCAACTTACGCCCGTTTGTAAAAGGCGAAGATTCATGTGCGCGCGCGAATGGGTCTTCGCCACAGACACACTATCAAGGGAGGAGACGAACACACGGATGCTTTACCGCCAAGGAGAAAACAACATGGGGTGAGAGCAACTTAGGCCGAATTGGTTTGTCGCAGCTGATATCTTTCAGGTAATCAGTACATGGTGAAAACAGTGTGTCAAACAAACAAGCAAAGAAATAATGTTTAACAAGATGTATTTTGCAAAGCTCAACATCCATTGTCTCATACAGAGATCCACATGGCACTCAGTCTCTGTTCTCTCTTAAAGGGAACAGTGTATAAAATATTTACATTTGCTGTGTGTGTACATATTTTAAATTGGACTTACCAGTCCTGCCACAGGATTTTGTTTGAAACAGGAATCCAATCTTCACCCATCGCGGTGAGCTTTGTCTTGCTGACCTTCAAGGGCTGGGTCCCCTTGCTTTTAGAAGGGCCATGGCCTTGGACCTGTAGAGCACCCTGCACGGAGCACCTTTGGGGTTTGGTATTACCAAGGGTCTGGATCCCAGGGTCAAGCACCTAAAAAAAGACAACATTACAGGCAAAACCATGTAACTGCATCCCGAGGCTCAGGTACCATCTTTTCAGTGTTCTGACTTTTTTAGATGGATCTGATAGCTAACCCCTTAGATTCTGTTATCTTTGATCGGGGTATGTAGCTTAATGTTCTTTCTTCTTCTTTAAAGAGTATGTGGAGAGACATCGCCACTGTGACCATCACCTTTAGACACTGGCGAAAAAACTGAGGTACTCCCTGTGTGGGAGGGTGTTATATAGGGGAACATCCTTTCTGATTGGTTTCCAGTGTCCTTCACCTGTAGGTGGCTATATACTGTAAACCCAAATGTTATGATTTATGGCTCTGTGTCCCCTGATGTATGAAAAGAAAAATATATATGTGTTAAAAATCTAAAATGTAATAAAATAAATAAAAATAACAAAAAAGTAAAATCACCTCCATCGCCCCACGCACATACATACAAAAGCAAATTGGAATGAAGGGTGTGCACATGTATGTAAAGTTTGCACAATGCAAATTGGATATTGCTGCATATGCTGGGTAAGAGTAATAAATCCAGGTCCCTCATTTATGGTTAACTTTAAATTGATGAGCTATAAAAACAGGCTCCT
Source organism: Pelophylax lessonae (assembly GCF_965119305.1). Classification (NCBI taxonomy): domain Eukaryota; kingdom Metazoa; phylum Chordata; class Amphibia; order Anura; family Ranidae; genus Pelophylax; species Pelophylax lessonae. The sequence continues at coordinate 438,614,500 of NC_138772.1, read as the reverse complement.
GATGACGTCAAACTGATGAAACGCATAGAGCGTCGTCACGTCATTTCCGCTTTTGGTTGGAACGCATTTCCGGCGGCTGGAACGCATTGCATTCCGGAAGTGTGCCGTAAAACGGGAAGTTTTGGCTGTTATTACTATCTATCCATGCTCGTTTTTACTGCTGATTATGTGAGTATATTTCCTATTACAATAAAATGGCATATTGAAGCAATACTTCTTTTTTCTCCATATGGTCTGGATCTCCAAATACTTTTATTACCTATTTGATGCCAATTTGATTGAGTTTGATATTTACTGGAGAGTATTGCCCTGTACTTTTGAGGGAGGATCTGACTGGATGCCCAGAGTTACTGAGATCGATGTCCTTTGACCTGATGGGATTAAACCCCTGAGTAATATCACGCCTATTATCCCTGTAGGGGTACTTAGTTCCGGTGAGTGCGGTCATTATTAAGAGGGGAGCGCTATTGTTTCCTCACCTGCATGATCACCTTTGGATCACGTCAAGACCTACCATTTTGGGACTCCATATATTTATTTACCTTATGGACTATTGTCTGATATCCACTTGGCCATCTCTGCACTAGTCCCTTTATTAATTATTTTTTGTGGATTTATCTAGCCACTTTATAACCCACCACAAAATAATTTGGTTTGTTTATTTTATCGAATATTGGATCAACTACCGTTTATTTGATCAAAGATCTATTTCGTTTTTTATAGTGGTTTATTCACTGTTGTACACTTATTTATACACATTGTGTCACTTTTGTGGATATTATTATGATTTATTGATGCTGTGCCCTGCACCATAGCACTTATTGCACAATTGGCACTTTTATATTTATCCATTGTTTACATATTTATTAATTTTGTATTGTTGCAATTATTGATCCTGCTTACTGCACTTTAGCAACTTTTGCACACCTGGCACCCTAATATTTAATTATTGTTTAATGTTATTCTGTGTACACAGTGACATAGGCAGCGCCATTTACCTTCACCCCCCTCTAATATACTCCATATACCCCTCCTTGGGGCTATATTTAGAAGGTAGGCGGCAGCCAAATTAGCTATCCTCAGTGCAGATTCCCTTTCTCTATAAAAACATTCGAGCACCTCCAAAATTCTCCGTTAGAGCACCTGCACTCAAGTCACTTTTTGCTCCCCTAATTTAGGAAGGGTTTTTCCATTGTGGGACCACCCTCCTTTTTAGGCCCTTTTCAGTCACTACTGACTTACTAGCACCTGGACTATTGCTGTCAAATTTTAGAGTGGTTTATAAGGTTTTATATACTTACCCTTTATTTAGTTTCATGTCAATATATGATGTTATTTATTGTATAGTTACACCGTTTAAGGATTTTCACAGTTCACCCATGTGGTATTGTATGTTTTTAAGTGGATCCAACTGATCTTACCAATTTTCCCTATTTATTGGGTTGACACCACTCACATTTTTTCATATTTTTTATTCACATTGCATTTTCACCCAATTTTATTCCCAATTGTTTTAGCACTATTGTAAACCCCTCACAGGGTTGGATCGCCTATTATTGTTATACTTTTCACCAGTCACATATTTGATGCACTTGACACTTTGTTAATTTAATATTCACAGTGGAGACACACATTTAATATACATTTAGCATCGTTGAAAGACACACGGAACAATTAGTTCATTCTGGCAGCGCCATACACCTTTTCTTTTTACCCTTTATTCTTACTATATTTCTAGTAATATAGTGCATAGGTGGGCTGCAGCCAGTACCAAATACCATATAAGAGGCTAAAAATTATCCTAAGCGCGGATTCTTTATATTTCTATAAAAACATTGCCTATTGATTTTGGGTACCATATTTTTTTTACTATTTTGCATGTGCACACAGCTTTAAGGCTTGACATGTCTGGTATCTACTCTACAAAAGCTCAGTTTAAAAAAAAAAAAAAAAAAAGAATTAAATGTTCCTTGCATTTACTAAAATTCATTTTAGTGTAATTTTTCCTTGAAACTATAGGTTTGATAAGCAGTTGCGCAGAAATATCCTGTGACATAAAACATTTCTACTACCATCTTTTTTTTCTACAGGGCCTCTGAAGTAATTTTCTAGCCAAAAAAACAGATTTTACCATAAGTAAACATAAATTAAATCTGTATGTTAAGGGGCAGATTTATTGTTTAAAAATCATTAGTGGTAAATGTTTTGCAGCAAAGTCAACAGGTGAACATTTGCTGAAAGTTCACATTTTACGTACTTAACATGTGACAGCTGGCAAACACTCGGTGAGCACAAAAGTAGTAAGCTTTGGAAAGAACTTTAACTCTGGTTGGTAAATGTAAGAGTTTATTTTACTTTTTTACTACTATTTACTTATAAAAAAGTGTACCCTTATACTCTGTTAAATATCAGCCCAGATACCCATAAAGATCATAAGGTGCTTTAAAAGCAAACCTAAAAAGGTCTTTACCAAAGCACCAGGTCCAATACAAATTGTTCCAGGCTGTTCAGCGTCTCCAAGGACCAGGAGAGAGTGTGCCAATAAAGTGGAGGGATTATGTGGCATTATGAGAAATTCTCCATCTGGGGGCAATATAGCTTATTGGCTGGGCAGCACTTAAGGCATTTCGCCTGAACGCTGCATGTGTCACTGCACATGTAGTGTGAAGGTCTACTTAATCATAGGTGAGGTTTGAATGAGGTGCTTGCGAGCTTCATCTCCATAGCGGATTAGGAGAGAGGTGCCACTGGAAAAAAAGTGAGCCAAGAAGTGGGTCTTTAATAAGACCTGCTTCTGTGTGCTCTTCTTTCTTCCTGCGCCATCCCTCCTAATCTGCTGCAGAGGTGAGGCTTAAAATTGCCTCATTTTACAGTTGTCATGGCTGGCTTAATAAAGGCCCACCCTACTGGGCTGTTCCTTTCAATCTGCTTCAGGGGTGAGGATTGAATGAACCAATTTTTAGACTCACCACCAGTCAGTGCCATCCTTAGAGCATCATCATTTAGCATTTATTATTTTTTACATTTTTTAATTCTTTTTTTTTTTTCACCAAGTTTTATTTTTTACAATTTTTTTATTTTTTTCACAATACTGTTTGGTGGTCTTTGCTGAGATATCAGAGGTCTAAACAGACCCTTGATGTCTATCTTTTGGGACAGAGAAATGTACTCGGGACAAAGATCCCCCATCTTTCTCTGCAGCCTCAGCTGCACTGGAGATGAATGAATGAATAGCAAGCACTCTGAGGCTTCCTGTTTATTCAAAAACTGAAGCATAGTACACACAGTTTACTATACTTCAGTTATAAATGAACAGAGTGAGTGATCAGTACTGATCACTCACTGTGCTCATTAAGTAAAGGAAGAGGCTGGTAAGTACTACCCCCACCCACTTCCTCCATTCTCAATCTGAAGATCCCCACAGAAGCTGGCAGGAGCAAAGGGAAGCCGGCAGTGCTACATGGGGTGAGGGGGAGACACATTGCATGGCAGGCTTACAGAAGGGGGCATACAGCGGGGGCCTGGACAGCAGGGGGAATTGCATGTGGACATAGTGGCATAGTGGGTGATCAGTGTGCTGGGTGGGGGAATCTACTGGATCCGATCTTCTGTCTGGCTCTTCCTGAAGCAGTTAAAAGCTGGTGGGAGGGAGGAGGAGATGCCGACTTTCATCTGCCTCAGGGAGAGCTACACAGAAAATCAATTCCAGTAATTTCCCCCACAGGGCCGCACCAATATAAACTTACTTACTTTCATATTAAGGGTGCTACCTGTCTATTGGCTATATATTTAAACAACTTGGATTCCCTACATGCTTTGTAGCTTCTCCTCTACTAATTACTTTTGCTTATTTTCAATTTAAAAGGACTGTATATTCCATGGTACCTTGCTACCTGAAAGCAGTAATGGTGTCACATGTGGTGTGATACCTGTACTGACTGTGACACAGCAGTGCATATCCACAGGGCATAGTGAATACATAATATTTCATTCAAGAAAGTAAATGTTTGGGATTCTTCAAAATAAGTTTTCAAACTTCAAGACAATTTAGATTGTTAGGAGTAGGCTAGAAATGTAATTTGTTGTAGAATTGAATATATGATTTAAAATCTTCACCATGCATACAGTTTAATGAAACTTTCTGTGTGCTGATACACCACTACTTCATAAAATGATCACGTTTTTTTTAAATATTTTATACCCTTTTAAAGAATAAGGCTGGGTTCACACTAGTGCTAATTCACATGACAGGAGAATGTGCCCAGCTCTCAATGGAGCCGGTTCACACAGTCTCGGGGCGGCTGCGGAGTGGATTGAACAGGGGTCCTGTGCGTCTTTGGCTCTGTTTCAGGTCTGAATTCAGGCAAAAATTCACGCCTGATTCGTCACTGAAAGAGAGACGAACCCTACGGTGAGCATCATCCATATTAAGTGTGAACCCAGGCTAAAATGCTACTAATGCCTCTCTTTTTTTTTATTTAAAAATAACAAACATGTTATACTTATCTGCTCTGTGCAGTGGTTTTGCACAGAGCAGGCCAGATCTTCCTCTTCTCGGGTCACTCTTCAGTGCTCCTGGCCCCTTCCTCCTGTTGAGTCCCTGACAGAAAGCAGTTTGCTATGGGGGACACAGACCGTGGCCTGGCCCTGCCCTCTTTCTTTCCTCATTGGCTGACTGACTGTGATTGACAACAACGGGAGCCAATGGCGCCACGCTGCTGTCTCAGCTAATGGGAAGGAGAGTCCTGGGCAGCCAAGACACTCCAACTACATCGCTATATCTAGATGGACCTCAGGTAAGTATTAGGGGGGCTGAGGGGGGCTGCTGCACACAGAAGGCTTTTTATCTTAATGCATAGAATGCATTAAGATAAAAAAAACTTTTGACTTTACAACCACTTTAAGACTGAAATACTTTTTTTCTTTTTGCATAAATAAGGAAAATAACAAAATTAAAAACCATGAACACTTATAAATATGTTTATTTACTGCAGTGAAATGCCCTAATCATCATTGTTTGCTGTGATGCTAAAGCATATGACTTGGTGTCCCAGTATTTATTATGTGCAGATCATTGATGTACACAGAAATCATTTGTATTTGTGTTACAGTGCCCTTGTTTAAATGCCTGTCATTCTTCATTTTAAGTTTTAAATACTGTTCATAACAAACTATCATAAAAAATGCAGAGGATAAATTTAGCCTGATGCACTAGAGTTCTACCTAGGAGACTTAGGTTGGAATCTATCCCAGACTAAAGACTGAAAGTGATTCGAAGCCGATGAGTGTAAAATGAGTTTAGGCGTCTATAGACTAGGTTTTTAATTACATAATTATTCATGATAAAATTGACCATATTTATAACTTTCTACATGTTTATAATGCTAAGTGATCGGGGATAAATGCAAAGGTTAAAAACATTTAAACTTTCTTTTTTCTGTGTTGAAGGATACAAGTTTCTTCTTATTTCAGCTGCTTGTTGGGGCAGCACATAATCAAATCATTATTTTTAACACGGCTAACCCTAAAGTTGCCAAATTACTACAGTCACTACTTGTGATGGAGCTTACAACCAAATCTCTTTATTGCAATATTCAAGCTAAAACTGGGCCCAGTCAGGGTAGAAAGAAATGTATTTTGAAGTATATTTTATGTAGTGGAAGGACAGTTGGAGTGCCTTCATCAATGCAAGCAGAGCATTCATATGCTGTGCAGATAGTTTTACAGGAAGGAAAATTCCAAGTCACCAGGTCTACAAAGTCAAACTGCTACTGATTTAGTCATAACTTTGTCTATGAAACAGAGTAATACTCACAAGTCGCTTTAACACAATTTCTTTAGATCAGGGGTCTTCAAACTATGGCCCTCCAGTTGTTCAGGAACTACAATTCCCATCATGCCTAGTCATGTCTATGAATGTCAGAGTTTTACAATGCATCATGTGATATTTAGTTCCTGGAGAGCTGTAGTTTGAGGATCCTTGCTTTAGATGATACTTTCATCAAAGACAAGTTACGTAAAGTGAAACCGGGCCTGATTTCCCAAAGTGAACAGACAGGTACACTATTCCACACTTTAGTAAATCACGCTTAGGTTGACTTTTATCACTTACAAGAAGAAAGTAGAGATTGTGGGGTAGATTTACTAAAACTGGAGAGTGCAAAATCTGGTGCAGCTCTGCATAGAAACCAGTCAACTTCCAGGTTTGTTTGTCAAAGCTTAACTCAACAAGCTAAACTTAGAAGTTGATTGGCTACTATGCACATCCAATCATTTTGCACTCTCCAGTTTTAGTAAATTAACCCCTGTAACTCTGGTCCCTTTTATGGCTTTCTGAACATTTACTAATTCTCTGAATAATTTCACTCCTCTGACTATGTTTCTTTTTTATAAATAAAGTAAAAAATATATACCACTACCCTCTGCATATTATTTTCCCAAAGTTCCCAAAACTTACATTTAATTATCACCCCATTGGCTTCAAATGTGAAGATGTTGCCTTTGGAATAAGTACAATTGAAATAAACACCTAGAAAGTTGATGTTGGCATTAGCGCTATTCTTCCTTTGCTCCAGGTCTTATAAATGAGCCACCTTAGGTCCTGCCAGTCGTGCACACAGCGTACTTCTGAATGGTAGTTATGCAACAGCTGGAGAGCCACTGGCTGTCTCAGACTTCTTTGCATAAACAGCAAATGTTTGGCTTTTCCTCTTCACTGACTATCAGCACATATATCATAAACACTAAGCTGTTATAGTGCGTTTTGTGTGTTGTTTCACTTTAACAGTTGTTAGTGTGAAGACAAGAAAGAAAAGTGTGTGTAATGAGACCATGTGCAGGATGCTGTGAAAACAGAGGACCTTATTTGGCATAATGGGCTGTACCATAAGGGCTATAAAATTGTGCATGTGTTAGTATCATTTTAATTATTACGGTTGCCACATGTTAAGCAGGATAGCGGAACTACTGAAACAGCTTCAAAATCCTTACGGCTGATCACTGTATTTTAATTACAAAAAGGAACATTTGGAGATAGGTAACCATAAAAGTCTTCTGTTGTCAAATGAAGTAAAAATCCGATTATTGTAATTGTATTTTTAAATGGCAAATTTAGTTCTGTGGCTGCAGGGAATATACTATATTAATTAGCATGGCTTAAATACAGGTTAAAATGACTTTCCCTGTCATATATTTATAAATACCTATGGAAATTCATGAAAGTTATTGCGGCTTTAATGTTTTATTGGGAGGAAAGGTAATTAATACATGCTTACTAGCTGGTCTACTCTCTTGCACTGATACAATGTATTATTCCAAGGAATTTGTACTGTTCTGTATCCTCTATAATTCAATTTTGTTTAACTTACTACTGATTCTTACAAGATGCATTTGGTCAATTTGGATTTTGGTTTTGAATGCAAAGTAAAGTGTAAAAATACATTGATTTACATTATTGTTAAACTGTCTGTCTGCATGCTGTAGACCAGTGATGGTGAATCTTGGCACCCCAGATGTTTTGAAACTACATTTCCCATGATGCTCAACTACATTGCAGAGGGCATGAGCATCATTTGAAATGTAGTTCCAAAACATCTGGGGTGCCAAGGTTAGCCATCACTGCTATAGACCAATGGTGGTCAACTTACTTAACTACTTGCTCCCCGCCCACTGTCAATTGATGCCAGAGCAGCGCGGCTCTCGTTCTGGGAGGATGTCATATGACGGTGCCCCAGAACGGTCACTCTCGCACGTTCCTAGGACATGGTGCGACCCCAATCTTGGGGTCATCAGTGCCCTGAAAAAGTAAAGAAAAAACAGTGCACATCAGTGACACCAATCAATGCCCATCAGTAACACCAATCAATGCCCATCAGTGATGCCCATCAGTGACCCCAATCAGTGCTCACCAGTGACCTCAATCAGTGCCTATTAGTGATCCCAGTCAGTGCCTATCAGTGCCTGCCCATCTGTGCTGCCCATCAGTGCCACCCATCAGTGTCCATCAGTGCTGCCTATCAGTGCCCATCAGTGCCACCTATCAGTGCCCATCAGTGTGGCATATTAGTGCCTCCTCATCAGTGCCCATAAGTGCCACCTCATTAGTGCTCATCAGTGCAGCCTATCAGTGCCCATCAGTGCCGCCTCATCAGCACACATCAGTGAAGGAGAAAAATTACTTAATTACAAAATTTGCTAACAGAAATTAAGAAAACTTTTTTTTTTCAAAATGGCCTCTGTTTTCTTTTTTTAGTAAAAAATAAAAAAATGAGCAGTAATTAAATACCATCAAAAGAAAGCTCTACTTGTGTGAAAAAAATGATAACAATTGTATTTGGTTACAGCATTGCATGACCACACAATTGTCATTCAAAGTGTAACACCGCTGAATCCTGAAAATTGGCCTGGGCAGGAAGGGGGTGAAAGTTCCTTGTATTGAAGTGGTAAAGTGGTTGTAAACCCTACATATACTCAGTGAGGTGACTGGCCTCAGGTGATACACAGAGATGAAACAAATTCTCCTACATAAGTTGTACCTGTCTATCTGCAGTCATCTCTTCTCTACATCCATTCAAAAACCAGAATTTTTAAAGCATGTTTGAAAGTTCAATAAAAGGGGGCAGAGAACTGAAGTTACACTCTGCAGAGCTCAGCAAGGAGAGCTCTGATAGCTGATTGGAGGGAAGGGACACACAGCGCACATGAACAGAGTTGAGGCCGTCAATCAGTTGAAGCTCAGTCTCCCATTTTAGTCTTGGTATCAGGAAAACTTGTAAGAAGTTATTCCTACTGATGGCAGAGGAACGAAGCAGCAGACAGAAATGGCAATTAGTGCTCTTAATTGAAGCAAGTGCACATTATAGAGGAATATGCTTTGTTCATATTTCATGTCTGAGGCTTACAGCCACTTTAATATAGGGATAATATCAAGTGCAACCCCAAACATTACCAAGGGGCTCCATATAATCTTCAGTGTATGTATTACAAGATGGTCAGAAAATGGACTACAGTAGATAGTCAGAGACTTTGGGCATGCTACAAGAGATAATTAATGACTTTAGACATGCTACAGGTAAGGAGGAATGCTGGAGAAATGTTTCAGTAGATTGCGAGAGGTCACTGCTATTGTATTGCTATTGTTAGTGCCCTATACCACTCCTTTAAAGATTACTGGCAACAAAGTTGATAGTCCTCACAGCAAGATCCATTACAATAGGTCAGAGAATAAAAATACCCAAAAAGAGAAAAAGAGAATTGACCACATAGAAAAATAAAACAATGTAAAGAAATAAACCAAATTGTTTAGTAGAAACTGGTTTAATTAATAACTTTTTTTTACTGTCCTAGAGCTGCTAGGGCTCAAGTGCTGCACAGTAGGTACCAACAGACTGTCCTCATGCCACAAGTTGGCCACCAGGACAATAGATGGTATATAGGCTTTTTGACATACTAAATGCACTACATGCTTTAACCTCCCTGGCGGTATGATTCTGTCAGGAATTCTGTACCAAAAGCGGTACAATTCTTTTCATGGAAATTTGGCGTTATGTATTATAGGCCTACAATTCTTAGTAATTACTGACTTAAACCTGACCAAAACAAGACTCTAGTAGACATCCCAGATGTGATAAATTTGAAACACAAACGCATGAATTATAATCGAATCAATAATATAATTTTATTATATAATATATAATATATATAATAAAATTATATTATTGATTAGATTATAATTCATGCGTTATATATTATATATATGTGTGTATATATATATATATATATGTGTGTGTGTATATATATATATATATATATATATATATGTGTGTGTGTGCATATATATATATATATATGCATATATGTATATGTGTATATATATATATATATATATACATATACATATATATATAAATATGCACACATATGTATATATATATATATATATATATATATATATATATATATATATATGCATATAATATATATAATATAAAATGTGTAATGTGTTTGTGTTTTGTGCAACTTTTTTTTTTAAATTTCCCTCCCTAGTTCCGCTCCCATGCAGCATTGCTGCTGCAGGGAACGGAACTAGGAAGTGATCAGACCGACGGAGACCGACGGAGAGCGGCGGGGATCTCGGCTGGCGGTCACAGCAATGAGAGATCATCGCTGGATCGCCAGGAGAAGGTAAGATAACACCGCTGCGCTCTCTGCACATCCACCCCGAGCGTGACTTGGGGTTACCGATCCTGGTATGAAAAATCCACCCGAGTCACGCTCGGGGTTACCGCCAGGGAGGTTAAAGGGAGATTGTGTTCACAAGTGGCTGTTCAGTAAAAGATTTACACCAGTCAAAAATGAGAGCTAAACTTCGAGAGGAGTGCAAACGGTCTACTAAATACTTTCATGTATTTCCGAGTCCCCTCTTCTTTCTTTTGATAGTAATCTGGTGATCTCTAGTTACATAGTTAGTGAGGTTGAAAAAAGACATCAGTCCATCCTAGTGACCCTCTTGTGTTGCATCCTTGGAAGTTTCAATGTGATTGGTGATAGGAAGCAAAGAGAAAATCGCACATGAGCTTCTGGAAAAATAATTCCAGTGACCTCATAAGATGTTCTTTGAGTTCAGGCTACAGCGGATTATAGAGAGTCCAGATTAAGGTCCATATTTTTTTTAAGTTTTTACATTTATTATTAAAAAAGTTGAATCCTAAATATATAGACAGACTGAGGTACTATTTAAGATGACTTCAAAGGACACATAGCTCATATTTTACTGGCTTTGCTTGATAAACTGGAACTTGGAGGCCATACTATTAGTATGACTGAGGCATTAACAAATATAGACAAATGTAGGCAGAAATGCATCCTGCAAAACACTTGCAAATGTCCTATTTATCTTAATTAGTAAAGACTGCTATTGTCCAATTGTCACTTGGACACAGTGACCATTTTTCCTAAGTCACACACGAAGCCTTCCAGTGAGTGTACAACCCAGATAGCAAGGATAATTTGATACAAAATGTGTACCATGTTGAATTGTAAGTCTTGTTAACTTGCTGCTCATTTTCATTGGCAAGTTGTACAGTACACTTGCAGAGTACTTGAAGCACAAGTTCTAGCTGACACTTCCAATTTGTAGCAAATTTGCTTGGCAAGTCTCTGGCAAGAGCAAAGTTGCAGGGTGAGTCTACAGCAAGAGCTCTGCAAGTCACAGTGACCCCTGTGGTGGGATGACTATTGCACAACATAAGTGAACCAGAACTTGCAGCAGACTTGCAGAACATTTGCAAAGAAAGTTGATCTGGAGTCATGCAATGCAAACTTGCTGCAATTGTGCAGCAAAGTTGTGAACCCTGGCAAGTCTATTAAAAGGTTAGCAAGTAATTTTTAAACTTGCAGCTCAATTGCTTGCTATCTGGGAAACCAACAACCACGGGGTGAAATCAACAGACACTGAAATTCACCAGATGCCAACCTCTCAAGTCTCCATTCCTTGCCCGTACATTATGAGACTTATCACCACAAACCAGCAGAATAAACATGATGTTTTCAAATCATCTTCAGCCCCCACTAACAAGGAAGATTCACACTTGGTTCCTAAATTGCAAGCCTTTGCTTAGCAGCACGTCTTATGTATAAACAAGGATGTGCATCCAACATAGTCATTAAAAGCCACTCCACTGGAGAAAACAAATGACCACAAAATTTTCTTCTCTAACATTGCATGTTACACTTAAAGAAATACATCATCTCCTCTCTTTCAGTTCCCAGTGGGGGGTAGTCCCAAAAAGCCCACATCTTAGACCATGTTCTTTATCTTTAAATGAAGGGTTCCTCAATAAAATGATCTTCCACTTTGCACCACCAAAAATATTGTATTCCCCAATCCCTGAATCCCTGCATGCAGTGTTACAAAAATACTCCCATGACGACTGGGGCAGGACCATCACTTAAAGGCCTTACATAAAAAAAGTATGTTAGGTACATAAATGTAGTCTAGCTCCTTCATTTTTCATGTTCAAATCTTGCTACTTTGACTAGAAATGGGGTAAATATAATTTGCTTTAATATAGCATGCAATAGCAATCTGATGGTTTGAGAATTTAGAGATAAAAGCTAAATTTTGCAGTACCTGTTTTTCATAACACCTCAGTTGAAAAGCATTTTGTAACAGAAAGATGTCTTCTATAAGGAGAGATTGAGATTGGGTGGATTAGGTAGAATACTCTTAGCTATCTGGAGATAGAAATATATTTATTTAGCATGGTAAATCTGCTCTGAAATAGATCATAAAAATAGGAACCTCGCCTGGTAATGGTTCACACAGGAAACACCTGCACATCATGTTTTCTTCATCTAGGAAGGAAGGCTGAAATTCGTTTTCACCATTTATAATAAATACTATAGAGCAAAACTGTTGCTTTAAAATATAATTATTGTGAAGAAAACCTTTTCTAAGACAAGATGGTAAGATTATCTAACTTTTTATGACATGGATTTTCATGAGGTGAAGCTGTGCTTTTCAGAACATGTTCCTTCATTTTACACTGTTTGTTTACACAGAAAACAGTTTGACATTCAAATGAGTCAGTAAGGAACAAGAGCCTTGTGCTTCAGTTCCTGCTTAGTACAGATGACATTGATTTGTGAGCATAATGCTTGACTACGGGATGTGTGACAGATAAATTTTATCAAAATTAAGGCACAATTAAACATTTCATCTTCCTAATTACTGGCTGTAGATTCGGCCTGATGACCATGTGCTGTAAGAAATCAGCGACCATTACACATTTTAATGGAGCACAGCTGTCTTACAGCTTGGTAATATTTGCGCAGTGCCACAGAACTGTAATTTATGATAAAAAGAAAAAATGTGTATTGGCTCTTTTTTTGCCAAAACAGATTAAGGATTCATATACTTTAATGAGATTTGGAGCTTGCTTTAGATTATCGTTATAAATGATTTATGTGCATGTTGGTCGGCACTTGCACATTTGGTTGATTTGTGCCTTGCTCCACATGTGAGGTGGTTTTAACTAAGGTGTCAATATTCTCTGTTGGTTTCTTCTTCTGCCTAACTATTTGTTTGGCAGTTGAGAAAATCAAAATGGTGGATTTAATTTGATCATGTTAGACAAATTCTGGTTTAGTCACACATCTAGAAAAAATAATCCTAGACATAGTTGTGGCCCTCATTAGTCACAGAGACATACCCAAAGGCATTGAGCTGCGATTTGCTTCACTCAGGGGTGACATATAATAGAACAGAGGAACATGGGTCAGCCCTGTTGTACAAAAGTGGCATACTGGCATAAACAAAACAGAAGATAGAAAAATACTCCTAATGTTCTTACTGTAACTGAGAAATTAGCAGTTTAAATTACATCTAAACCCAAGAGCAAACATGTAATATATTGAAGCATAGCAGTCTTTAAATTTGGTGGCTGCTTTAATTTTTTTATAAGCTTTTGGCCTCTATTTCTACCTGGTGATCCTGCCAGAAAGACACTTTGGCGAAGATTTACTAAAACTGGAGGGTGCAAAATCTGGTGCAGCTCTGTATAGGAACCCATCAGATTCCAGTTTTTAATGTCAACGCTTAATTGATCAAGCTGAAGTTAGAAGCTGATTGGCTACCATGTACAGCTGCACCAGATTTTGCACTCTCCAATATTAGTGAATTAACCCCTTTCTGCCCTGGGGTGAAAACACTTACTTGCTGTATATCTATGAAGGAATGGCATTGACACCCTCGATAACCCACTCGAAATATGAAATATAGTCTGAAGAGCCAGCGCCTGTATGTTTAGCCTGCATTTACTGAATAAGCCAAGGTGGACATGACCCCATCTCATCAGCTGGGGACATGCACCCATTCACAGCATGTGAGTGCCTGAATTGGAAGCCTCCAAGCATAGAAGCCACCAGGAAAAGAACCACATGCACCCATACACAGCATGTGAGTGCCTGAACTGGAAGCTTCCAAGCATAGATGCCACCGGGGAAAGAACCACATGCACCATACATAGCATGTGAGTGCCTGAACTGGAAGTCTCCAAGCATAGAAGCCACCAGGGAAAGAACCACATGCACCATACACAGAATGTGAGTGCCTGAACTGGAAGCCGCCAAGCATAGAAGCCAATGGGGAAAGAACCACATGCACCTATACATAGCATGTGAGTGCCTGAACTGGAAGTCTCCAAGCATAGAAGCCACCAGGGAAAGAACCACATGCACCATACACAGAATGTGAGTGCCTGAACTGGAAGCCGCCAAGCATAGAAGCCAATGGGGAAAGAACCACATGCACCTATACATAGCATGTGAGTGCCTGAACTGGAAGTCTCCAAGCATAGAAGCCACCAGGGAAAGAACCACATGCACCATACACAGAATGTGAGTGCCTGAACTGGAAGCCGCCAAGCATAGAAACCAATGGGGAAAGAACCACATGATTACCAATATTTAAACAGTAAGGATAAAAATGTATATTACAGAAAAAAAGGATTTAGTAAAATCAATAATTTTGTTATGAATTATTTTTAATAGTACTTTAATTAACCACTTGCCTACAATGTACTTTCACCCCCTTCCTGCCCAGGCCAATTTTCAGCTTTCAGCGCTCTCACACTTTGAATGACAATTGCGCGGTCATGCTACACTGTACCCATATGAAATTTTTATAATTTTTTTCACACAAACTGAGCTTTCTTTTGGTGGTATTTAATCGCCTCTGGGTTTTTTATTTCTTACAAAAAAAAGAAAAAAAGACAGAAAATTTGGAAAAAAAAAAAGGTTTTCTTATTTTCTGTGAGTAAATTTTGAAAATAAATACATTTTTCTCCTTCACTGATGTGCGCTGATGAGACGGCACTGATGGGCACTGATAGGCTGCACTAATGGGCACTGATGAGGTGGCACTTATGGGCACTGATGAGGTGGCACTGATGAGGAGGTACTAATATGCCACACTGATGAGCACTGATAGGTGGCACTGGTAAGTGGCACTGATGAGCACTGATAGGCAGCACTGATGAGCACTGATAGGTGGCACTGCTGGGCACTGAGAGGCGGCACTGCTGGGCACTGAGAGGCAGCACTGATGGGCGGCACTGATGGGCACTGCGAGGTGGCACTGATGGACACTGACGGGTGGCACTGATGAGCACTGATGGGCGGCACTGATTAGCACTTATGGGCAGCACCATCAGTGCCCACACTCAGTGCCCATAGTGCTGCCAGTCAGTGCCCATCAGTGCCTAGATGAGTAGGCACTGATGGGCACTGACTGGCAGCACTATGGGCACTGATTATGGGCACTGATGGAGGGCACTGATAGTGGGCAGTTATGGCATTTTATTTCACTGTTGATTACCAGTGCCCTGATTACATTTCTCTGTGTCCCCTATGAGGAGGAGCCGCTGATTGGCTCTCCTCGCCTCACACACTGACAGTGTGAGCCGAGGAGAGCCGAATAACGGCACTTCCTCATTTACATGTGACCGGCTGTGATTGGACACAGCCGATCACATGGGTAAAGGGTCATGTCATTGACTCTTTACCTGGATCGCGCCATGTGCTAGCAACACGGCGCGGTCACGATCGCCACTCCGCTCGCCCCCGGGGGCGCGCGAGAGAGGCTGTTCTGGTGCGCCATCATATGACGGCGTCCCAGGATAATAGCTACACCGATCCGCCGTCATTTGACGGCGGGCGGGTAGTAAGTGGTTAATTACTCTTCCATGGTGCCTCTGTACAGTGTAGTAAAAGATTCCTTTTCTTATTTTGCTTTTTCTCCTTAGTAACGATGAGGAGGGTTGTTTAATCCTAAAGTGGAATTAAAATTAAAATCTGCTTGTCATTCTATATGTACACTGAGGCATGCATGCACTGCTCAGTGTACATTTACAGAACCACTCTAATGGTGCCACGATGATGCGACTCCCATACGCCTGCGTGGGAGTGACATCATTGTGGCCCATCTAATCAAGTAGCTAAAGAGTTTGAACCTGGAAGGAAGTCCTGGAAAAGGAAGTACCTTTGTCAGACAAGAGCGTTGACACTGCACTGCTGGAGGGGATCACTTGGCAGGTAAGTTGGTCAAAATGTGCTAATATGCAATGCATACGTGTATATTATGACAGAGAGCTCCTAGGGGGCATTTTTCTTTTTTTTTTTTTTTTACCAGGTTTGATTTTGCTTTAAGACAATGCTTTGATGGTGCTGATTTCCTAAAATTAAGGCTTCATGCACACAGGGCGTTTTTGCAGCTGTTTTTAGGCGTGTCAGGAATTATTATTTTTTTTTAACTTAAAAACGCCCCTCCATGGTATTCTATGGCCTCATGCACACACAGGCTTTTAGGAGCTGTAAGTGGCATAGGCGTTTTTAGGCTGTAAAAAAAAACAGGGCCATCGCATTCTAGAGCAGCAGCGTTAAGCTGTAAAAATGCCTGATGCTGCTAAAGGCTGCTAAAGGCTGCATAATGCCGCATACAGTGTTAGGCCACATCAGACATTTTTAAGCTGTAGTAGTTGGATCTGATGTTTGAAAATAGAAGAAGGCAGAGAACGCTAAATGCAAACGCTGACGCTAACGCTAACGCTAACGCTAACGCTGCTAAACGTGGCTAAAACGTGTATTAGCGACAAAACGCTTCTAAAAGCTTTGCAGCTTGATTTTTCAAACCCCCTGTGTGCATGAGGCCTTAAGGTACACACTAACCTTTTTGTTTGAGCCAAGTCATGGGACCAAGCCTACGCTTGGGTCACTTTATTTTTTATTCTGGCATTCGTCTTGAGCGGTGAGCTTCCCAACTCATTTAACATGCAGTGACATCAACATCCATTGTTTTCTGAATGGCTTTTAGCCTGATCATAGATAATGCTGCCCAGAATACTGTCTGTTAAAAGCACGATCCTCTGTAGAGCACAACACAGAATTATGTGACAAATGATAGCACTCCCACCCAGAAGCACTTTGAAAGCTTAGTGAACCACACAACAATGGATTATATATATTTTAGATCACAAGCAAACTTTTGCAATCACATTTTTTTTTTGTAGATAGCTTTTACAGTTAACTGATTTTACCTTCCGCTTTAGGTTCTATAGAAATAGATATCTGATGCTTAGCGAGAGGCTTTGAAACACTGTTTTGCCAAGGGCAGTGCCTGGGCAAAGAAAGTGAGCAATGTAGAGCATATTTAGGAAATGTGATGGCTGATGTATTTAAAGTAAATAGGAGTAGTATATCGAATGAAAACTAAGCATCACAATTATTAGATCCAGAGATACAGGTCGCAGAAGTTATACACAGATCTATGTTATTCCTGTAAAGGAAAACCTTGTCCATACAAAGTAAGTAACAGGTTAATTATTTTTGTAGTGACTCTTGAAGGGAACCTGTGCAGAAGATACCATTGCTGATAACTTATTCTGAAAATGCTGGTTCCTTGACTGTTATGATCTTGAACTGTTTTTCAAGGACCTGGAACTAATAGGCAGATCAGGAGTTCTGATTTTACTCTGACTTAATATTTTTGCTAAAAAAGAAAAACAGCGAGGGCTAAAAAACTAAAAAGTGACCACCCTAACAAACAATGAATTGAAAAGGGAAGTGCAGTGCCTATATACAGCATAAATATAATATCACATATAGTACATATCAAAAAGCATTTACATAAAGTGTATAAAGATCAACACAGTGCTGAATTGTTAATGAAAAATGAATCAAAAGAATATCTATGTTAGGTGCATAAGAAACATTCCAGTGCTAAAGACTCCTATCTCATGTATAATTCATAATAAAAAAAATCACACATAAAATCCTAAACATTTGAAACTGAAAACAAATATAGAAGTGATCAGAAAATGTCCAATATGTACTTGCCCTTTAAATATCTAAAGTGTGTTGGCCCTTTAAATAGTCCAAAAAGGTCCCAAATGTGGCTAACACTCCAAATTGCCAACCATAAAGTGCCTTAATGCAATGTAAAGAAAAAGAGGAGTATAGTGCATCCACTTGTCCACTGGTGCAAATTCTCCACCACCATGCACTCACCAGAAGACTAATAGTATTAGCTTGTAATAATAATAATTTCCTCTCACAGGGACTCCGTGGTATCCTCTCCAATATGAATAAAATTTAGCCAAACTTTCATCTCCAATGTGTTTCGTCAGCGGGTATGGCTCCATCCAACACGTTTCATGCATGTCCTCAGGGGCTCCACCTAGGTAGATACAGGCTTATAGCTATTAGTCTTCTGGTGAGTGCATGGTGGTGGAGGATTTGCTCCAGTGGACAAGTGGATGCACCATACTTGCGCTGCACAGGGCATTCTAGGGCATTCTAAGGCATTCTAGGGCCCTGATTAGCTGAAGCAATGCACCTGCAAGGCTTTGCTCAATCAGGGCACAGAGCACCGTGAACAGTTGGTTGTTAAGGAGCAGGCTGGGAAGCATACCAGGCCTTTTGGATCTAGTATGGATTTTAAGGGGACAATTATTTTTAAAAAATGGCGTGGTCTCCCCCCAAAAAATCCATACCAGACCTATTTTCAAACATGCAAAAAGGGGGAGCTTACTCCCTTAAGCATGCAGAAAGGGGGGGGGATCTTGCTCCCTCATACATGCAGAAAGGGGGGGCTTGCCCCCTCTTGTACCATAGCAGGTACATTGTACCCCTACTCATTCACCAAAAAAAAGTATCAACAAGAAATAAAAACACACACACACACAGTTTATGGCAATTCCTTTATTAAAAAAAAAAAAAAAAACAATGTCCCCTGATGCAGATCCATCATCAATCATGACACCTTCCCCAAAAAGAAAAAAAAAAAAGCACCGCCTGTGACAGTTCTTAAAAAGGTAAGGGGCAGAGCCACCTAGTGATGTCATCTGGTGCCCCAGCCCCTAAGCTATTTAAGAACTGTCAAACTACGGAGCAGACGGACGGTGGTGGGCCCTTTTTTTTTAACTTCTTAGGTCTGTCGGTGCGGCGTGCGTCATGATTGACTATGCATATAAGCCTTAAAATGGGGACTTTTAATTTTTTGAGTTCGGGTCCCATAGACATTTAATAGGGTTCTGGGATCAAACTTTTCTATGTTTGGGAGTTCTGGTCTCAAACCGAACTGGGGGGTGTTCACCCCATTACTATTATGCACTCTATGTAACTGCTTTTTGATAAGTACTGTTTGTGATATTATATTTATGCAGTATTTACATAAGTGCT
Source organism: Pelophylax lessonae (assembly GCF_965119305.1). Lineage (NCBI taxonomy): Eukaryota > Metazoa > Chordata > Amphibia > Anura > Ranidae > Pelophylax > Pelophylax lessonae. Next base: position 438,595,264 of record NC_138772.1, on the reverse strand, counting down.
GCACTTCCTTTTTCAATTTAATATGATTCATTCCTGTTCCAAGTCAGTGGCTTAGAATATATGAAAGTCACGATACCAATATTGCTGTGAGACAAGTAACATTTTAAGAAAAAGAGTTAGGTATGGTAGCCTTTAGTTTTTTTTTTTCAGAATTTCCTTTACAGTGGTATTAAACCTAAAAGCAAACATTTATCATTTTGCAGCTTTCCATTTTTTTTTTTTAGATTTGATGGCTGCATTAGTTTTATTTTTTCGGCTTTCTTTCTTCTATTTTCATCTAGTGATCCAGTCAGGAAGTCTGTAGTATTTAAAAAGAATAGGCTTGGCAGCAGAATGTATCAATTATAGACATTCCATTTAACACTAGCAGTGCTTATGATAGTCATTTTTTATTAATTTATGTAAAACTTGTATCCCAAAGGAAACAAAACTGTTGTAGTAACTGCTTATAAAGTGGTATCTGGGGTTTGTCTTCAATTTGTTAGTGTATCTAAATCTGCTAGTACATTTAATACTCCTTTTCCGCCCAGAACTGACAATACTGCTAAAAGATGCCCCCCTGTGCTCCTTCATCCAGAGTGTAGGCACTCTAATACAGAAGGTGTTTTACATTATTGGTTTTGGGTTTATTATTGCTTTAAGAACATTTAGTTACACTTCAGTTGTTCCCCTACCATCCTAGCCTGCTGCCTCTATACCACAAATGATTGTGTTTAAACTTGTTGAGCTCAGTTCTGTATACTCTCCCCCAATCCCATAAGACAGACCCCAGTTCTAGATATTGGCTGCTCATACACTGAATGCTGCACTAAATGGAGGCAGGGGGCTTGTCACGTGTTCCCCTGTTCTATACTATACCAGTAGTTTGCCTTGGTAGATGCAGAGTGGCAAATTGAAAGCAAAAAAAAATGCTGAAAAGCATTCCTTTAGTAAAGTGGTCCTTTTAATTTGCTTCAGTCAAAAGGTGTAATATTACAGTACATGGAAGTCATTGTAAGTATTGGAAAAAATGCTTTTCTAATAACAAATCTTTAGACCTTGCTTTTCTCTGCATCTTTTTGTTATATTTGCTATGATTTAGCTGGTGGTATTATCTGTCCTTTTTTTTTCCTTTAGCACCTCTAGCCCCAATAATTAGTCAATTCAGTTTTCATTACCATTTCCCAATTTCTCCTATATCACTGAACTGCATAAAATAGTCTATGGCTACAAATATTAAAACATCCATTATATTAAATTAAATATTAAATTTCTGAAAGTGTGCCATATACTAAATGTTTCCAAAAATGTTGTCCAAAAACATTAAATTCTTAATTGTGTTGATTAATAATTAGTGATACAGAAAAAGAGCACAAATCCTTTATAGCACAATTTGTTTATTTTTTACATGCACACTAACAAGATATAAATTACATTTTTTTATTATAATATATTATTAATAAAATAATGTATTCCATATATTTAAGAAGTCTCAATTTGTGATTTAGCATTTTGAATTTAGACAGACTTACATGACTTCCTATGGGAATTCAGTTTCATGCATCTTTTTAAATAAAACTTGGGGACCCCTCAGTTTTACTGAGATGCAATGGCTGATGTCTGCATTCATTACCTTAAAGTAGTTGTAAAGGCACAAGGTTTTTTACCTTCATGCATTTCTATGCATGAGGGTAAAAAACCTTTTGTGCGTAGCAGCCCCCCCAGACCCCCCTAATACTTACCTGAGCCCCCTCTCTTCTCTCTTGATCCAGCAATCTCCAGGGGGGCTTGCCTCTCTGGGAACTCATACTCCTGATTGGCTTTTGGCAGCAAAGGGAGCCATTAGCTCCTGCTGCTGTCATTCACAGTCAGTGAGCCAATAAGGAGACGAAGAGGAAAGGGCCAAGTCACGGCTACATGTGAGAATGGACTCACAGAGCCTGGGGTGGGAAGCGCGCCTGCATAGGGGATTTATTGATATTCTATCATTTCTTCCTTCTTCCAAGGAATTTCTTAGATTTGAAAAAAAGTCAGAGGACAAATTGGAAGAGGATAGAAGAAGACCTGTTGCTAGATCCTTTTTTAATTGTCTTCAGGCTTTCTGTACTTTCTCCAGCATTATGGGTGACACATTTCCTGACCAGTGTAGTAGTCTTTTTCCGCATCTAGAAATAATTCTCAAAGGCCTTTAAGAATTTCGGGGGCCTTGAATGGTTCTATTACGATAAACCTTTTCATCAAAATCTGGCTTTTAAACCCAATTCAAAATGCCATTTTAGTTTTAGATGTCTTTTAGTCTTTTGACTAAAATGCTATTTTAGTTTTAATCTTATTTTAGTCACTTGAATTGTTTTAGTTTTAGTCATATTTTAGTCGACTAAAATCTCCAGTACATTTTAGTCGACTAAAATCTCATACATTTTAGTCAACTACAAATCAAATGGGTTTAGGTAAATTGTAACGCATTATTTATACATTTCTCTAGAATTTCCAAACTAATTATACAAATTTACTCCTGGAGTAAAAAAGCTAATAATATGTTAATATTTATGGTATAAAGGTTTGAACATGCACTACAGACACAGATTTAGCCATTGTGATAGATAAAGTCTTTATAAATAAAAACAAGTTTCATAAACAGACACAAATATTGCTTTCTGACAAACAGAAATGCAACTTTAAAATAAAAAAAAAACAAAAACAAAAAAACTCTATTTGCTGTAATGTCATTGCATATATTACCTGAATAGATTACCAACATTAATATTGAGAAAAAATATTAGAAAAGCAGCTCAGTAGATGCCCCTTACTTATGCTTATCCAGTAGAGCAATACATGCTTAAACTTTAATGTGCTATTATTGCAGGCTCTGGATGGTATTGTGTTGCCGATTTAGCAATGGCCAGCAGAGTAGTGTTATTTTGATGTCAATTTTCAATTTTGTTTTAGTCATAGTCTTTTAACTAAAATGTAATTTTAGTTTTAGTCGTATTTTAGTCTTATGACTAAAATGCCATTTTAGTTTTAGTCATATCTTAGTCATCTGAATTGTTTTTGTTTTAGTTAAATTTTAGTCGACTAAAATAGTGTTAATTTAGTCGACAAAAATATTTTAGTCTACAAAATTAACACTGCCAGTCTGCTAATTAAAGGTTTCAGAGAGGGTTTTCCTTTACAAACATTTACCGGATCGAGTTAACAATATAATGACGGTTAAAGCTCAATATATCCCTGGTAAATCTAACTCAATTGCGGATGCTTTATCTCGTTTTCAGATTTCGTGTTTACGTCAGCTCCTTCCTCAAGGGGACCGAGAAGGTTGCATTTGCCCGGACCATCTCTGGAATCTAATTTAGACACGTTAGCCATGGCAATCAAAAATTCTCTTTCGCCTTATACATGGTCGGATTATTCAGCAGCCTGGAATAAGTGGTTGCTTTTTTGCAGAACTTTTGTCCCATAGCCAAATAGGATGCTAGCATATCTTTCTTTTTTAAACTCCACAGTTTATGCCCAGTTAATGCTTTCTTTTCAGTGAAGCAAGAATTGGATAGATATAGAAAATTCACTTATGCTCTGGATAAGCGTAGACCCATATCTTTTGAAATACTAAAACAAATTTGTTTGTCCATCTGGCAGGTGTGCCACAACCAATTTGAAGAGTAGCTTTTTCAGGCAACCTTCTGTTTAGCCTTCTTTGCTGCACTTAGGGTGTCAGAATTAGTCCCCCTTAATAAATTAGGTATGACCGGTCTTAGATGGCAGGATGTTATTACCTCTGTAACCAGTATCTGCATATTTATCCATCACTCTAAAACAGATCAGTTGGGAAGAAGTTGTTGGATTAAACTCTATTCTTGTGGTGATCCTGTTATTTGCCTTTCTTTGGTAATTTGAAAGTATTTGGCCATAAGGCCTAAATTGGCAGGTAACTTCTTGATCTACCCTAAAGGTTTGCCTCTTACCAGATTTCAGTTCTCTTCAGTGTTTAAAAAATGTTTGCATGTTATTGGTTTGTCTGATGCCCAGTTCTCGACCCATTCTTTCGGCGCTGCCACTGAGGTGGCCGGAATGGGTCTAGATGATTAAATAATTAAAAGGCTGGGTAGGTGGGAATCCGAAAGATTTAATGTTTATGTTCGTACTAATCTTTCTGTTTAATTTCTTCAGATTCAAACATGGTCCTGTGGATTATTGGCCATACTGTTGTTTTCTGGGCACGTAGGAAATCATCTCAGCGTTGCTTTATGGAAAACCTTTCACTTCCTTCCGATTCATTTTCAATCTATTGGAAAGGTATTCGAAGTTTGCGTTGGAGTCAACTATCTTTTCATCTTTTTCAACTGTGTACACAATAGCCTCCGCCTTCGGTAATTATAGTCCATGCAGGGGGTAATGATATAGGCCATATGAAATCTTTGGATTTATTGTTCATGATCAAGCTTGATTTTCAGCGCTTTAAATTTTCTTTCCCATTTTGTACTTTTGTTTTTTCGGAGACAGTTCTCCGCCTTCTTTGCTTCTCCTTGCCTCTGGACAAGGTGAGAAGGTGGATCAACAGGTCACTATCGGTGGCATGTCCTATCCTCATGTAGACTTAGAAGGTGGTGTCCCTGGCTTGTATAGATACAACTCCATTAATTTATTTGATGTGGGGCTTGTTCTATTCAAGTCTCCAGGCTAGTGTGGAAATGGCCGTGGCTGTTGGGTAGGCCAATCCCATTTGCAACAGGATTGGCTGGTGGGGGTGAATGAGCAGTTTTTTTCCTGATAATGTATTCATTATGCAATATGTGGTTAAGAAATAATGTTGATGATTAAATGTTTGCATGTTCATACCAATAAAAGTGCCACGGCCATTATTCAAGCCATATGTTTTTTTTCAGTGTTTTTTGTTTGGGGTGAGCTGGGGGGAAGAAGGTTGTGAGGCCTGCGATCCCATGAAGAAGGTCAATTACTAGGTCATCTGTTTGATCCAGCTACTCCATCACTGACTTCCTTGTCACCACTTAGTATCATAGTGGTGCCAATGAAGCCAACCACCTGGCAAAGTCTTTATCACATGTGCTCACAGTGAACTATGTACAGTATCTCATAGACTCTACCTCTTAGTATCATCTTTGTATGCAAGGGGCAGACAGGGTCGGTAGAAGTGACCCAGTTTGGTTACCAGGGGCTGTGGACATTACTTGAATGAATTGTGCTACTAAACTCAAACTTAGGCTAAAAGAATTATATGCTTAGAGTTATCTAATTAATCAAGTGTTTGTTTCATGGTCAAAAAGTGCATCTTATTGCTGGTAGAATATCAGGTAATCATTAAAATCAATATATACACACTCTTAACATAATGCTACATTTGATGTACATACCATTGGCAAAAGGGAAACAGCAAAAACATGACAACATGATTGAATAATAAAATATGCCAGCATTTCAGTGTGAGGAATAAGTGGCAGTGACATATGCCCAAGTCTTTAATATCTTGCTCTATTCATCTGGTGCAAGCAGGGTGTTGTTTTTCTTTTCTTCTTCCTATTTTTAGCTGAATATGTTGTGATTTTATGACAGCACAATAATATATTGATGTATTTCTAATCATCAAAGTAGGATTTTATAGATGTACTAATAAGATAAGAGTCATGTACAAACAGTATGATCTTTCTTAGGGTTATAAAATGGTTTCGGTAGGACCATTACTTAAATTTTTTCATGTTTTTTAAAATGTACATTATTAAGGAGCCATCATGGCATAACACTTCTGGCCTTGTAGCAGAGCCATAGCAGATACCATCAGGAGTAGGTATTCCTGCTGAATACTTCAACTCAGTATGGGCTTGAATATGACTCTCTGGACTGCAGCATTGACTCCAAAATATCCATGAGCCTATGGAAGAAGTCATGTTATAGATCACCATTAGAAACTTTTGATTAATGCCTGGATTGCTAAGGGGGTGAAAATTATGAATCTGCTCTATTTGGGTCACATAGGGGTTGATTTGAGGCAAAAAGCTTGTTTACTTTAGAATGGAAGTTGAATTTTACAAGAGAATTTGCCCCAGGCTTAGTGAATGATGTGAAGCTCTGATGTCTGACCTTCAATCAGTCTATGTGCAAGCAAAAGGAATCTTTTTAATTTTCCTTGCAAATGTTGGTGTTTTCTTTGTAAAGTTAAATTTCACCTCATTCAGACAATCTATAAAATGGCTGGCATACTATGAATTAAATCCAATGAGGTGCATGCCACCTCGTGGTCTTATCTCATTATTTAAATTTTGTAGTTTATTGGAAGTACAGCTAAAGCTACACTCCAGAGCTCTGACAGGGTAATCACTGTCCTCTAACACATCACAGTTCTGCCAACCCCTCCCCTTTGCTGTCTATTTACAGGAGGCTTTCTATTTTGTGAATGAATTAACATAGCACAAAGCGCTCTGTGATTGGGAAGGAGGAGGCGAGGGGCAGGCACAGTGGCTGCATGCAACTCCACAGCTGCTGGAGCTGAAAACAGAAGGTCCGGCATTGGAGTGCTGGAAGCATAGTCATAGCTATGCTTCTTGCACTCCATAAAAATGTAGATAAGTCCACAAGGTGGCATGCAGCTCTTTGGTCTTAACCCTTATTTAACCAGAACATTTTCCAAAGAGGCTAAATTTATAAATAAATAAAGTTCAGCTTTAATGATCACCTGCTTGCAAAGCAACTGCTTCTTTCCTAAGTGTTGATTTTAACTATAGAGGTTACGTAAGCATAACTCCCAAATTGCCTCATTCATCCCTCTTTTTGGTCTGCTTTACACTTATTTTACCCATCTTTATTTTACTGTATTAGTTATTTTGAAAAGTCGATATAAAGAAAAAAAAAAAATCAGAAAGAGCCTTTCTGGTTTAGCCAATACATTTTTGCATAATTAATGGCAGTGTCCATTGCCTATATACTTTGTGCTAAAAAGTGTCTCTTTTTATAATTTTATAATTTTAGACAGTTGGGAATTACTGTATGTGTAAGTTGTTTTTGTTGTTTTTTGTCATCTGTGGAATTAGGACTTTTTCCTTTCAAATCTCTCTGTATATCCAAGGAAAGTTTCTCTAGTTTCTCTCTTGATGCCTTTAAAGGCATCAACGCAAACACATACAGTATATGTAAAAAAACATTTTTTATTATAACCTACCGAAGAAGCCCAGTCACATGGTGATAAGCACATATTACCCTTGAGAAAGTCACAAATGTTAGTGACGCAACGCGTCGGGAGGAGCAGGGTGACGTCACTTCCGGTCTGCGGCCGTGACTGGAAGTACTTCTTTTATCTGTTACCGTGACTAGCGGCGAGGAATTAACCTATTCTATATGTAAGTTAATATTTATTTCTTCAATAAATACTTTAATACTACTACACTATGAGGCTCCTTCTTATTATATCTTCATGAGGGAGAGTGACAAGTGAACCCCTGACTAATTAGGAACCACCATCCATCTGATGTCCTGCTGTCCTGGCTGGAGCCACATTGGAGACAGAGTCTCTATACCACGCCTATTATTGCTGTCATAGCGGTGAGCAGCCATTTCACTCAGTGTCGGATTCACTGCAGGAATTGCTCAGATCGGTGACACGTTTGGAATCGAGCGCACATCAAGTTTTTTCAGGCCACTATTATTAGCTGCTGTGTTTGCACGATCTGCACATGATCTTGATTATGAACTTTTTATGCACATTTTATTGATCTATTTTATATGATCATTCACATCAGCACTTTATGGACTTATTTATATATGTTTGGATTATTATTGTGATTATTATTGACACATCTTTTTACATAATTTTTTTTTTTTTACACCAGCACAATTTTTGTGATTTATTTAGTTATGGATTACGGCATTTTGCAATATTAGCACTTTATTGGAATATTTGCACTATTTGATTATATTTGTTTTTTGCACAGCTTTATTTATTCATATGCTGTATTTATTTATTTATTATCTTAGTCCACTTTGAATTTAGTGCCAATTTTATTTATTATATTTATATGTTTCTTATGTGGTGACACTACTAAATTGGCAGCTTTATTTTTACCACCACCACGTGGTTGTGGCTTCACCCCAATTTTAACATACTCTTATTTCTTCATATAGCATTTACCCCATTCTTATACTCTTATCTTTTATATTATTTTTGGATCTTCTCTTAATACTCTATTGGTAGCGCATTAGGCCCCTTCTATTTTATATTTACTATGTTATACTTATCACCATTTCATTTTAACAAATTTTAATTTGAAAGCTATATAGTGTTCGTCCAGCATTAAGAGTCCCAATGACCAGTTAATTATTATAATATTACAACATGTTTAGGCTTTATGTAATAGTGGACTGCACCAATACCCACACTGTAAGTTACAATTTGCAAATCAATTACCTACGGCTGAAGATAGGATATTCTCAAAGGGTAGGTTTATTGCCATAGGAAAATGTATTGTGTGTAATGGTTAGGATGTTACCCACATATTTATTTAGTAATGCTTGTCCTCTTTGTATACATAACATTTAAGTCTTATTTTAATAGTTTTATTTTACTTATGTATTTTTATTAGTGGAAGAAATATTAACAAGATAAACTGTCAGATGGTGTAAATGAATAGACAGTCACATCTTTTACCAAAAAAGCATCACACTTTCACAGAAATTTCAGATCCAACCTTCTGGCCCAATTCATATCCATCTGCATCACAGTGCCAATGTGTGCCAAGAATGAAAGATCAGAAGACAACCATTCTGTGAGAGGGACATGGCTTTAACCTAATACTTTATTCAATGACAAGATAAGTAGAGCAGTGATATGGAGTATTCTCTAACTACAAATCTAAAATCAGATTTAAGCAAAGTAATTTTTTTAAATAAATAAAAGATCCTTTATGATTGGACAATATTATTATTTTTTTTTATATACTGAGACAAACACTCCCGTGTGGTCACACACTTACCAGGAGAATCCCTTTTAAGTTAGGCTTGTTTAATGGTCTTTTGAAGCTATGTGGAGGCACCATCTGGGATCTCTGAGCTGTCAAATGCTGTACGAATATGAATTAAAACTATTGAGTTAGTGAAAGACAATTACTATCACTTGATTACTCTTTAGATCTCATTTTTGGCTAAGCCAGCTGATGTATGCAAGAACAATTTTCATATTAAAATGTAAACCTGTCTCACCTTTTTGCCAAAGTTAAAGGGTATCAAAACCCAAGAAGTATGTAATGTATTGCAAATCAACAGCTCTTACATTTGAATTTCTTGTCCTATTAGGACGTTGCTCACTTATTGTACAGTATCTATAGATGTCGTTGTCACTCTAGGACAGGATACATGTTAAAAAATGAAAGAACATACAGTATCTCCCTCTCTTCATAAATTGGAGGTTGTTTTCATAGGTGTGTGCACACCCTAACCATCCTATGTGGTGCCGATTCCCCCTGCTTCCTTGTGCCCCCTGTCTCCCCCATGCAATGCTGCTCGCTTCCCTCCTCTCATCTCCCGGCTGCTGCGGGGGATGATTCAGGATGGATAAATGACTCAACACAGTGAATGATCTGTACCAATTGCTCTGGTGTTTACTCCAGATGTTTACTACACTTCAGTTTGTGAATGAACAGAGAGCTGTTCAGCACAGAACACTTCTTATTCATCTAGTGCAGCTGAAGGACTGGGGAAGCTCTGTCCTTGGTCCTGTTCTCTCTGTTTAGACCCTTAATATTTCACCAAAGCACCCCAATGGGGCTCCTAAAAATTAAAAAAAATAAAATAAATAATATTGTAAAAAATAATAAAAGTAAAAACTACCGACACCGTCCACTGCCCTACTGACACCAATCTCTGCTTTACTGACACTGTCCACTGCTCTGCTGATATACACACATGTGTAGTTGTGCTCTGGGGAGCACACCATATTGCAATAGGCTGTGCACACCAATGGGGGTGTTTTATAGTCCACAAAGGTGAACTGGACAGGGCTGATAACAGATGGGGCTGATAGGTGCAGTAGAGGCAAAGAGCCCAGGAAATTAGGAGCTTACTAGATTCCTGGCAGATAAGCTGGTGTTTTCTTTTTGTATTTGCAGGATTTATAAGGGAAAAACCAAAGGGGGAAATGTGAATATTACAGAGGTATACTGTTTAATACTAATATTATTTTTTGCTCAGGTATTTGCTGTAAATAAGCATCAACCAGGGATGAAGCAATCATCTGCAGAACCTACCATCTAATAGCTAAAGATTGTTAGTTTGTTAGTTAGTTAGTTTGTAAAGTATGTGCACCTTGTGTGCATTAAAAAGGATGGATTATAGAAATCTTTTTTGACTAAGATTAGGAGAATTCCTGACAAATAGAAAAAGGAAAACAGCGCTTTAACCCATTACAAAGATAGTAGTGCCATGCACAGTTAGACAATTTCAGATCTTTTTTCAACGTGCAAGTACCATACGCAGTGTTTTTTTTTTTAACTTTAAAGATTTTTATTGAGAAAATATAAAAGGTAAGTACAGAGAAATGTCCATAAATAAAAAGTTACAACAGTAAGTCGGCAACATGCAATAAACATTACATACAGATGCCTAGATATGAAAATACAAAATAATGGAAATACCATTTGCCGCCTAAGGCACTGGAGCATCTGATAAGTCTATCTCGACAATATTTATGGAAGCTACCTAGAAGGCATGGGCGAACTACCTCCTTCAACATGAAAAACGTTAAGTAGAAAAAGGAAGAAGAAAGGTCCTGGCGACCAAAAACACCAGGCAATAAAACAGGAAAAGGGGAGAACAAAAGATGAGGGAAAAACAAATATGAAAACATCATTTGCCTATTGATAAGAGTCATTACTACCACCATAGTAAAAAGACTCAAGAGAGAGTTAACAATTTATATTTTGTGATCCAAGGATTCCAGTAATGCTTAAATGAGCTTATAGTCCCATTCGCTTTCATGAATGCATACTCATGAGAGCATTGTAGGTGTACTCGAGACACTACCTCTGCAAAAGCATGGGCCGTGTCTGATTTCCACCGACGGATAGTTAATCTTGCTGCGGTAAATAGATTGAGCATGAGAGTACGAAATTGAATAGTAACATTTTCTATCGTGAGGCCCAATAAAGCTAAAGCTGGTGTGGGTTGTAGGATACAACCTGTGGCAGCAGCAATCAGTTTAAACACAGAGCACCAGAAACTTACTACTGATCTGCAGTGCCACAGTATATGTAGCAGACTACCTGGTTGGCCACAATGTCTCCAGCATGATTTGGAGGTGCCAGGATACATTATTGCCAGTCAGACTGGAGTCAGGTACCATCTATCGGTGATCTTGAACATGTTTTCCCAGTGTAGGACACAATGAGATGCTTTGAGGTTATACCGGAAGGCTTGACACCAATTTCGCTCTGTAAATGTTTGCCCTAGTTCCTGTTCCCATTTGACCATTGTCGAAGTGCATAGTGTCTGATTATGTAGCACACTTGTATAAAGTACTCGAAACCCATACTTGAGTAAAAGTACAAATGCTCGATCAAAAAGTGACTTGAGTAGAAGTGGAAGTGCTCTATCAAAACGTGACTTGAGTAGAAGTACTAAAGTATTCAAAATTTTTTGTACTTAAGTTTCGCAAGTAGTTTTTTTTTTTTAATTTTGCTACTCAAGTACTGAAAGTAAAAGTACCAGTAGTTTTTAATAAAAATTTGCTACTCAAGCACTGAAAGTAAAAGTACAAGTACTGTGTTATGTAGTTATTAAAGAAAGAAGTCAAAAGCTTGAACATCATATTGTTTTTTATTATTTCAAATGATTAACCTAAAGGACAATCACAATTCCTTTGGCTGTAACTTTTTGTAAACAAAAACAGATAAAGTATGTCCCTCCCTTTCCCCTTTAAAGCATCCCTCCTTCTCTTCCCTGCATGTTTTTTTTTTTTCCCACAGCTTATTGGTGCGCAAAATCATATATAAACCAATGTGATATACAACAATATATTCCAATAATGAAATAAAGGAAGAGTGTATGAAATCAAAGTCAATAAAAAGTCCATATATATAATGCCATAATGCCATAATACCATATATATGTGACAAAACAAGATGAATATATTTTCAAAGGTGCAGGAATCAAACAGGTGCTATTCCAAATAATAGGTGCAGACTCCCAACACCTTGTGGATTTCCCCCTTACCTGGCGGATGAAGGTAAGTGCAAAATAATATCCAAATAGACTCTTCCAGTGAAACAAAACTGCAAAACCTGTGCTCTCAACTTCCAGTGAAAAAAGCAAAATCAGCCTCTTACCAGAAAAAAGGTCTATGTACACTTGTGACTCTCCTTGGTTGGGGAAGGTTCTCTTTCCCCTTAACAGCAGCTATGTAGACCATTTTATTTATACATACAGTAGCATTTATTTTCGTATGCGCTGATTTACACATGACATTATACACATTTTTTTGAACTTCATGAAACCTGCCATCTACTGTTCTGGCAGTGGTAATTTTTATAATAGTAACGAGTAACTATGCAGCACAAAAAAAAAAAAATCGGAGTAGAAGTATTGAAATCATCAAAAAAATGTAGTGAAGTAAAAGTGGAAAAAAAAAATTCTACTCCAGGAAAGTACAGATACCGCCTTTCGGTACTTAAGTACAGTAGTGAAGTAGTTCTACTATACATCTCTATTATGTAGTGTAAGAAGCGTATAAAATTCTGAAATTCCACCCTTCTGGATGTTATCTCTATGGTGTAGAATCCAAGCTTCTTTGTCTATTGAGATCTGTCTAGAGGGTAGAGTTTTAATAAAGTGTTTGATGCGGCGTAGGTGAAAGGTATTTAGTAGTTTGGACTCTGCAGAAATTGCAGATAGAGTTAAGAGGCCTTTGCTTAGCCAGGAGTCAACTCTTAAATCTGAAATGAGAAATTCGAAAGTTTGCAGTGGAACTTTATCAATCTGAAGAAGTACTTTGTCATTATTTACTGCTATTAAATTCTTCCAAGCTTTAATGGAGGCAGATATGAAGGGATGATCATCCACATACAGTCGGGCACCAGTAGCTGCCGCCCACAGCAGGGCTATAAAGGTCCCTGTTTTTAACTGATTCCCGCTCCAAAGACACCAATTTTTTATCATGAGACTGAATGACCCAGGCTTGCATTTGATCCAGCTTAGCAGCATCATAATAGGATTGCATTATTGGTAGACCCATACCTTCTCTAGATTTATGTTTACATAGCAATGGATATGACATTCTGGTTTTAGACCCTTTCCACACGAAAGAGCGAGTAATGGCATCCAATTTCTTAAAAAAGGAGTTTGGTAAAACAATTGGCAGGGTCCTGAACAGGTACAGTATTTTGGGCAAAATCACCATTTTGAATGTAGCAATGCGTCCCAACCAAGAAATTTCACATATGAAAACAGAATGTCAGAGTTGGGGGACTGAAAAAAGGTGTATATCTAGTGTATATCTAGTGTATTAAGGTGTATCTGGTACATTATATTACAGGATGATAAAATCAATAAAGCGAAGTTCAACCAAAACGTGGAACTTCAGTTTTAAGTGTTCCTGACATGCCACATTTGGCATGCCAATTTTTTGGGAGGGGAGCGGGTACCCAGCTTTGACAAGTACCCACTTCCACTTCCGCTGGGGCTGCCTAGGAGTCTCAAACGGAGTTTCTCCTCTCCCCTCCCTCCCTGCAATCTTCTGAGACAGAAGGGGTCCCAGATGAATGCCACTAAGGATGCGCAGCACAACTCGCACATGCGCAGTGTGTACCTGGCTGTGAAGCCACAAGCTGTCACAGCTGGGTGCCCAGACTTGTGATGTCAGCGCTGTGGGAAGAGAAGAGGGAGAGAACCAAGACTCCCGCTGGCCACATCGCTGGATCATGGGACAGGTGAGTGTGTGTTTATTAAAAGTCAGCAGCTACACTTTTTGCAGATTGGGAGTTTACTTGGGGTTGCCATATTGACTGTAAATTTGGCTTGTGTCTTTCAGAATTGATTCTGGACTTTGTCATTGTGACAAACCCTTATGGTGGTTTGCTATTCCTGGCGCTGCCATTCGCACAGTGGCAAACCACCAGTGCAAAAGTAGCCTTAAGCTTCATATTGTTTGCTGTTGTTAATACTGTTACCTTTGTCTTGGGCTGGATCTAGTGGACAACCTGCCCTACCTTTTATAGGTGCATAAACTTGAATAGCAGTTTTTTGATTCTACTATGCTGTAGCTGCCACAATTCTTCACTGCTAGGAAGAAGAAGCAGCTGAAAGAAGTCAGCCATCCTTGTTGGCGCATGTTTATTGGAGGACAAAGTCTATGTTCCCTTCTAGGCAGCAAGTAACTTTTATACTTAGGTCCCTTTCACGCGGGCTTTCCGATCTGGTCCGCCTGTCAGTTTTTCAGGTGGACCGGATCAGATGCTCCATGCACCCCCATGGAGCAGCGGATGTCAGCGGAGACATTTCCGCTGACACCCTCTGCTATCCAATCCGATTCTGTCCGTTAAATCCGGACGGATGGAAACCCTATTTTTCATCCGTCTGGAGGATTGGATTGGATAGGATCAGATGAAAACGGACATGCGGTCCATTCTCATCCAATCTCCCATAGAAGACAATGGGGCTCTGACAGCTCCATCTCTGCACACAGAGCGGAGGCGGAGCTGTCATCGGCCTGCTCAGTGGGGATCGGCGGATCGATCCCCACTGAGCAAAACGGACTCCGTCTGATGCACTGCCCATGTGAAAGGAGCCTTACTGTTATATGTTTTATATGATTATATGAATTTCTGTTTTTTCTCCCCAGCTTTTCCACACCCTTCTCCTTATAATAAAGCTTCAAGATTTGTTCACAAGTTTTGTTTATTTGTGAATAAGAGGATTTAGCTGCATATCAAGCAGCTGGATAATGTGTACGGAGTTCAGAACAGTGAAACAATGGCTATCCAGGAAGGGGGGATAAAGGATACTAATTACACAGAGGTCTTCCACTCCGACAGTGCAGTCATCTGCATACATCAGTACAGCAGATTCTACACAATCAAGCACCTCCACAAGACAAATGTCGCAGAGTTGGGCATCTTCATACAAATAGACCTTAAGTCTTCCATTCCTCTAATCTCTCATCTGCAAGTAATACTCTTGCCGTTGCCAGTGCGAAAGCCGAAGCTGTGTAAGCATGAGCAACCTTTTCTGAAGAAGAAGTGAAAATGAACAAAGAGAAAGCATGATTACAGGCAGAAAGTATACAGTGATAGGCATCCTAGAAAATGCAGATGAAAAAGTGCATAGGCTGAGAAAACATGACAGCAGGCTCTCACAGAAGTCATGATAGAAAAACTTGCTGTATAGAAAAAAAGGAGTACCTGCCATACCTGAAGCAGAAGTCCTAAAAAAACAGCCATATATCCTGACAGTGAGGGCAGTGGATGCAGCAATGTACTTGGTTCAGAGCATTATCCAAGATTCTCTGCAATGCACTTCAGAGTATGTCTATCAACACACCAAGACAAACAGCAACTCACCTAAATGAAAAAGGAAAAGGCAGCTTTGATGAGACAAACCAAAGATGCCAAACAACACCAAGAGACAAGTCAGCGACAAGTTTCAAGTCTGCAAACGAGAACTCCAAGGAAAATGACACTCATGGCAGATTCCCTGCACACAAGATAGCTAAATCTGCAATTTATCCTATAAGATCAGTCTTTATGAGTGGTATAACAGAACCTTGTTTAACCAATTCTGGACCGGAAGGATTTACCCCCTTTAATGACCAGGCCATTTATTGCGATACAGCATTGCGTTACTTTAACTGACAATTGCGCAGTAGGGCGACGTTGTACCCAAATAAAATTTGTCTTTTTTTTTTACCAAAAATAGAGCTTTCTTTTGGTGTTATTTGATCACCTGTGCAATTTTTATTTTTTGAGCTACAAACAAAAAAAGAGCGACAATTCTGAATAAAAAACAATATTTTTTATTTTCTGCTATATAACATTCCCAGAAAAAATTTTTTTTTACATAAAATGTTTTCATCATTTCAGGCCAATTTGTATTCTGCCACATATTTCTGGTAAAAATCCTAATAAGTGTATATTAACCACTTCTGGACCGGAAGATTTTCTGTCTTAATGACCAGGCCATATTTTGCGATTCGGCACTGCGTTACTTTAACGGACAATTGCGCAGTCATGCAACTCTGTACCCAAATAAAATTGATGTCCTTTTTTCCCCCACAAATAGAGCTTTCTTTTGGCGGTATTTGATCACCTCTGCGATTTTTATTTATTGTGCTATAAACAAAAAAGAGCGACAATTCTGAAAAAAACATATCTATTTTTTTCACATTCTGCAATATAACATTCCCAAAAAAAAAAAATGTAAAAATCAAAATGTTTTAACTAAATTTGTTTTCTGCTACATATTTTTGGTATTTTTGTGCGACATTGCGGCCGACAGATCGGACCCCTGACTGACATTTTTGACACTTTTGGGGGGGGGGGGGGAACCAGTGACATTACTACAGTAATCAGTGCTAAAAATATGAACTGTTACTATAATAATGACACTGGCAGGGAAGGGGTTAACACAGTAAGTGATCAAGGGGTTAAATGTGCACCTAGGGGTGTGTTTCTAACTGTGGGGGGAGGGGCTTGTGAAATTATCACAGAGACCTGTGTTCCTATATAGAAGGATCACAGGACCTCTGTGATCATTCCAGGGAGGAGAACGGTCAGATGTGTTTACAACAGCTGACCATTCTTCTCTCTCAGCGGGGAGCGATTGCGGGTGTCAGGCGGCAATCGGAGCCACCTGCCCCATGCATTGGCATCTCCGCTGCCGACAACGCGCGCTCGCCCCCTAGCTGCAGGTGCGTGACCGACATATACCTACATCGGTTTGCGCAGGAGGGCCTTCCTGCCACAGTATAACTGTGGTGGGTGGTCGAGAAGTGGTTAATTAGTTTTCGCAAAAGCTATCACGTCTACAAACTACATTTTTTACACTTTTGGGGGGACCAGTGACATCACTACAGTAATCAGTGCTAAAAATATGCACTGTTACTGTAATAATGACACTGGCAGGGAAGGGGTTAACACCAGGGGTGATCAAAGTATTAAATGTGTGCCTAGGAGGTGCTTTCTAACTGCTGGAATGTATTTACTGAATGAACACAAGGACCTGTGTTTCTAAATAAGAGGAACACAGAATCGCTGTCTTCATAACTGACAGAACAGCGGTCTGCCCTGTTTACAACGGTAGACTGCCGTTCTGTCTCCACGGGGAACGATCGCCGGTGTCGGCGGCAATCGTGGCCTCCGGGCCTGCGAATTGTTTTCCCCTGTGGCAAATGGGCGCACGCGCCCACGCAAAGCGAGGTACAGATACGTTGTTTTGCGGGACAGAGCTGACCTGCCGCAGTGTATGTATGGCAGTTGGTCGGCAAGTGGTTAAACCAGACACTTTTAAAAGGTATGATTACACACTACATTTTCTCCATAGCCATACACAACCAGCTTGTCCAAGCTGTGGAGATGGTGGGAAGGAGAGCACTGGTTACATGAGCCCATAAATGGAAAAACATTTATGTCCTTACGATTCTTATCGTGCCAGGCAAGACCGAATGTGGTCAGCGGTGTCAATGGTGTAGTTACTTATATTGGTAGAAGAATCCAGTCACTTAATTCCTCTTGGAGGTGCCGATGGAGAAGTTACATCTGTAGGAGTGGGGGCTTCCGGTGTTAACAGCCCTGAAAACAAGCCGGGTGTTCTGGCCAATAAATGGAGCTGAGTAGGAGCCAATCCTGCAGCTGTCCCAGAAGAATCTAGGGGTGCTGAACGGAAAAGGCTGCTCCTTATGTTCCTTATGTTACTGTTCCCAGGAGCTATAGACTTTTGGGCATACTATGGAGGACCTGCAGGGATCCACTTCCAGATTCACAAAAGGCTCTGTCTAGGTGAGAAGGCAGAGAGAAGACCTTCAGCGTTGGGCTCCACCACCGTCAGTCTTCCAGCTGCCTCCTCGTCTGGACAGAGCCTTTTGTGAGACAGATCTGCATTTGCCAATACATATTGTTGTGCACATTTCTCATGTTCCTTGACACATACATATACATGTACACTTTCAACTTTACAACCAGTCACCTGCGAACTTTGTTGGTACTGAAAGTCTTTCAAGTTGAGAAAACAGGTCTTGTGTATCTACAGAAAAAGAAAACCGTTTTCTATGAATTGCGAAAGTAGACGTTATATCATTGGAAAGGTAAAACATTATTAGCATCTGATGGTGGCTGGATAGGATGGGCTTTCATAAAGTAAAATTTGGTAGTAGTACTAGACAAAAGGTCTTGTGCCACAAGTTTCTTAACCCTTTCACTGCCACTGATGAAAGGTTTTATATTGACAACAGCAGCCGAGTTTTTCACACACTCCTAGCTGCTACAATAGCCAGGAATGCATGTAGACTTCAAAATCTGGCTGTTGGCTTTTAGATGGATCTAGTGGTTGTACTGCTGTCTGATCACTTCCATGAACCCCCAGAATGAGCCCCCTATGCATTCTCCTCGCCATGTTTCCCAGGCTCCACTGTCCCATCTTCGGCCCTAGAATTTGTCAGCATTGTGTGACAGTAATAAAGAATATGTAGAATGTTTTATCAGAACATGTGAGAAATGATTCAGCAGATGTAGAAAACATATATGAAGGTGCAGCAACTGATTCAAAATAGATTTAAAAAGCAAAGGCATCTCTATACATGAATTTACAGATTTTTACATCCCTTTCATAGACCAGATAATAACAGCTTTGAGCAGAAATAGGTACAAGTTTTAGAAAGATGAAACTGCTGCTGATCCATATGCATGCACCCCACCTCACCCAATGCTGGCATCACCTTGCTATGCCCTACGCATTATATCAGAACAACTTAATCAGGAACATGGACAAGGAGACACCATTCTATCTTCAATATGTTCAATGGTCACCATAGCAGCATGATGCTTCCATTCCTTTTACACATCAGTATCAGAAAGCTCAGCTGCCATAACATGAATCGATTTGCGACATTCTGGTAAGGATCTTTTAGGCCTTGTTCACATGGGTGTATCTATGCGTACACCTGTGTGAAGAGCTTCACCTGCATTGGATGCACCAGTGTTCCATGCAGACAGTGTGCATTCAGGGACATGCACCTGCACCTGCACAGCTGTCATATTGGGACCAGTGGCTGTATCCGTGCAGCTGTTGTGTCTGAAGAGACATGGATGAGACTGCACACAGATGCATAGAACACCTGTACATTCTATGCAGTCAAAGACAGCCCTTCACATAGGTGTATGCATAGATAAGCCCATGTGAATGAGACCTTATAAACATATGATACAAAACTACAGGATGCGATTAACAGATGTAAATGTACCTACATGTGGGCATACCATTGAAAATTGTAATAAACGAACTACAAAATCCAGCATGTTCACTAGCAACATCTATTACTAAATATAATAAATAAAGAGGATTAATATGTAAAGGTGTTTGCACATTTAAACTTTTGCAATTATGGATTGACACTTTTCTTATTATAGTGTATTGTTTCTTACCATCTTTTTTACTAAGATGTTTTGCACATAGAAAATTGAGAAGGGTTTTTTGTAATTTAATGGATAAAGATGCAGCACACTTTGTGTCTATTAGCTAATAAAATTAGTTTAGGTTTTTCTGGTTCACTTACTAAAGAAGATGACACCACAAAATCCTTCAAACCACAGCATTAATAATTCAGAAGTGATTGATTATCCTCTGGTTAAATTACACAATTTTTACTGTGCCCCAGGATATGGTTTGTACATTTTTAGTCAGTCAATTATTGAGATTACTTTAGTTTTTGTTTGGTTCACTTAATAGAGAAGAGGATTTCCCACTGCCACACCAAACATCTCTTCGTTCTTGAACACCCAGCCAACACAGCCAGCTCAGCAATGCGGTCTCCTGCAGCTCCCAAGGTACCTCAGCATATGGTGCTTTCTATTCAAGTTCTGTTGGGTGCTGATGGGAGGAGGTCAGGTGATCTAGGTAGTAGGATGTAGGCGTAGGGGAAGAGTAATGTGACAGCCCTCAATTAGGTACATGTAATACTTGCTGAAGCTGCTGCACACTGTATTGATGAGATTGATGGGGTTGGGGGCCCTGGGGGTGCAATGCTTGGCATTGAGAGACAGGCATGACATGGTAGAAATAAAAGTCCCCATCAGATACTTTTTATTTAATTGTTGGGCCACATTGTTGGGCACCCCAAAGGATCCTCCAGTGTCCTGGCAGGGAATTCCAAGCATGAATAAAATCCTGGTCGACTTTCTAAACCTTCCCCACAAGGGTTTTATTGTTATATTCACACCACAGTGATTTTCCTAATTTCTTGTGTGGTCACCGGGATAGGAAGTAATTAGAAATCTTGTGAATGGGGACACAAACAAAAATAAAGTCATTTTGTTTCAGACCGAAAATCTATTTCATAGGGTCACATGCAATGATAAAAAGTTGGAACAAATGTAGTGCCACATAAGTGCCACATAACGCACATAAGCTCCTGAACCATAGTATATTCCATTCTGCCCAAACATTACCCAAGTAGA
Source organism: Pelophylax lessonae (assembly GCF_965119305.1). Taxonomy (NCBI): domain Eukaryota; kingdom Metazoa; phylum Chordata; class Amphibia; order Anura; family Ranidae; genus Pelophylax; species Pelophylax lessonae. Next base: position 438,574,628 of record NC_138772.1, on the reverse strand, counting down.
TAACTAATAATGGGACAGCCAGGAGGATTAATATATGGCAGTTATTAGCAGAAAATGATGACATTTAACAGAAAAATGCTGATGTTGGCCCAATAAGAATACAATGACCAGAAAAATATATCAGCGCAAGCATAAATAGGTAAAATCAAAGCTGCTGAACACCTTGGTACAATAACCAACACCAAAATGGAAACAATAGAGAATATGGTGCAGCGCTAGATATGCAATAAGGATCAACAATAAATAAATTAAAATTGAATACAATCAATAGAACTATTTAAAAAAATCCATGGAAATGGGATAAAATATGCACAGAAAGTCCCAATATGTAAAAGTTGATAAGTTCATTCATGTAAAAACAGCCCAGAGAAAGTGCACAGTGCAATGTCCTAATCCAAAGAGTGCTCACACACTGTGAAAATCCTCCACCGGTATTGCTAGCCTCTCACCTGAAAGCTGCAATACAAACAGCATAGGTTGTAACCACACACTGGCATCTGAAGACATGCACTCGGACCAGGTACAGCCACCAAGACTCCACTAAGCAATGGATGGATTCCTTATCCTCTCGATACTCAGCAGTATATGATCCACCATATAAAGTAAAAACAAGGCAGCACCATAGCATAATAAAGTCTCAAAACTTTATTTATAACAGATAAAAAGCCTCTTACTTGATGTCAGCAGACCAGGAGCATAAAACAATCGGTAATCTTTCTGGATGATGAGTGCAAGTGATTGCAGCACGGCTGGAAGCGAGCACGGCTCCATCCTCTGACCAGACTGCTGGACTGCGGGTGACGTCATGAACTCCTCCTTCCCTCCGCACGCGTTACGTCCCTTGGGGGCAGGACTTCTTCAGCGATCTGAAGGCTTGGCCGGACACAGCCATGAAGACCCTGGTTGAGCCAGGGATACTATCATCTATTATCTGAGGCATTTGAACATATGAGGATATATTATTCTGGATGAAGTAACGTGGTGGATCTGGTGCTGGACTTTAGAGTGGACCCTATCCTGGTGATTATTTCCACGTTCCATGCTTGATTGACCTTGATTGACCTTCTGTTACTTGGGGTCCAAAGTTCCGGTAAGGGAATCACTTTACATGGGCACATGGTGATCGTCAGGATTGTGTTCTTACTTATGGTGTTGGAATCTTCTTGCATTCATCTCTGCACTTCAGCATCTGGTCTCACAGACTTTATGGACTTTGTCTAGTCTGTTTTTTCTCTTATATCCATTTCTTTGGAATTTTGGCGCTGTACTTTATTACATATTGCTTTTTGATCTGATATCACCTTTGTACTGGCAGCCTGTATTTATTTATGTATTGAGCGCAGCTATCTTCTCTTTTTTTGTTTCTACGCATTTAGTTTTGCACACACGTTTTTTTGACGTGAGTGTTATTTCACTATTTTAAAGGACTACATCGTACAGATCTGCAATGTCAAGTACAGGTTTAAGGCATCCCCAAACCTGTTATTAAAAAGATGTGTGTATTATTTTTATTGTTGCCCTTTAAGTAGCCTTAAGAGACCATCTCCCTGATGAACTGTATTTTTCAATTTTTTTTTTGTAAATTGGTACATGTGCCCTTTGGCAGTACTTAGCTAACCATGCCCTTTTTTAACAAAAGATTGCAAATTTGCCTTAAACCGGCCTTGAAAAAAAAAGGATTAGGCTTCAGTGGAGTTTGGCACTGTGCTCAGGATAAGTGGATTTTTTTCTTGGGTTTTCTGAACTCCCAGCAAATCAAACTTTTTCTGGTTTGTTCATCTCTACTATACAATGATAATAGGCATATAGAACAAATGACTAATGTAAGATGGTGTGTTTATTACATATTTTATTAAAGCCAGATGGCTGTGTTTGATGAGTCTGTTACATTTTTTACATTTATGTGTAGCATATTTTCAAGAACCAGTATTTTCAGACATTGTGCTCTGCACATGGACAATAAAATTATAGCAGTTTTGTCATCTTTCAGATTGTAAAAGGGTCTAAAAATAGTGAACAGTGGGATGTACACATAAGACTGTGTGAATATTTTAACAAGAAAAAAATTAGGCGTTCATATTTTAATCATATGTTAATGTTTATGTATTTTAAATGCACACTGAGCTTTATATGCTAATTTCAAAACGACAAGAGGTAGGATATATCCATTTATATAAGTCAGGCATCATATGGTTTACTTTTGAACAATATGGTAAGAGTGGGAAAAAATAAAGAGCTTTTTCAGTGTTTTAGAACAATGCTTTGTATTGTGAAAACATATGAAACACTGTCCTTTGGATTTACTGTACTAACACAGTGTTAATACTTGTGCACAGTGTAGATATAAAAATTAGAAAGTACAATTATTCACCTATGTCCTTTTTTTGCTAACTTTTAACATGTCTTTAAAGTGTAGCTTTGGACAAAATAAAACTTAAAAAAATAGGACACATAAAAGTAAGGCGCTGTTATGCCATAATAATAAAATAATCAATTACACTCCCCATCCACGTCAGTGTACTAACAAATATACAATTGTTATATACAAATGATGCTCGATTGTGTGGAGCATCACTTTTATATGAGTAAAATGCAGGTAGACCGCGCTCATAAAAAATACAAAAATGCAACAATACATTAAACATATGCAATGGGAGAAAAGTGCTCATAAAAGTCCCATAAAGTGAATACAATAAATGTCTTTCTTGAAGGACTTGATAACAAAACCACCCGTGCTTGTAAGATGATCCACTCCTTCACCGGGCACCCACATGCACAAACCACTCACCAGATAAAATTTACCCCCATTATAGGTAGTCAAACCAGCTTTTGGCCAACAGTCGGAGCCGACAAAAGATGTAAAGTTCTGGTAGATAGAACCCCCACTATAGAAACCATATATCTGGACCATCGGTTAAACGTAGATATCCGGATGAGGATGTATGTAAAAGATATATAAACCTCTCATAATGTAGTAGACATAGAATTGTTTATTGAAAAATAGGCATCACAGTAAAAGCTTTTGAGGTAAAACTTGATACGGAGCTTGACCCGAGCAGGGGACACCGTTCTGCGTTCCACCTTCGCTCCACACAACGGAAGTGATGTGTATGCATGTCCAAGTACCGGCGCGTTTGTCAGCAAATGTCTGACCTCATCAGGGGTCATGTGACCGCATACATCGCATCCCTTATTATATACACACAGTCATAGTAGAGGAACCAGTCCAGTTCAATCCTGCCACCAGGGCAAAAATAATGTCCGGACCGGCCCTCCAATGAACAAAGGAGATATTTAACTAAAGATATGCCAATAAATTGGATGTATATAATGGATAAATGTAAATGTTAATTGGAAACAACTAACACTGCCTGATAGGACATGAAAACACTCATCCTAATGCAAACATATATGCCATCTAGTGCTATACTGGTATATTCCCACACAGGTGAATTGAATTGGATCGGATGACAGTAAATGGTCGACATAAACTAAATAAAAAAATGAAAAATCTATAAATTAAAAACATATTAAAAAAATATATGAAAAAAATATATATATATGTAATATATATATATATATATATATATATATATATATACAGTGCCTTGCAAAAGTATTTGGCCCCCTTGAACTTTGCGACCTTTTGCCACATTTCAGGCTTCAAACATAAAGATATAAAACTGTAATTTTTTGTGAAGAATCAACAACAAGTGGGACACAATCATGAAGTGGAACGAAATTTATTGGATATTTCAAACTTTTTTAACAAATAAAAAACTGAAAAATTGGGCGTGCAAAATTATTCAGCCCTCTTAAGTTAATACTTTGTAGCGCCACCTTTTGCTGCGATGTCAGCTGTAAGTCGCTTGGGGTATGTCTCTAACAGTTTTGCACATCGAGAGACTGAAATTTTTGCCCATTCCTCCTTGCAAAACAGCTCGAGCTCAGGGAGGTTGGATGGAGAGTGTTTGTGAACAGCAGTTTTCAGTTCTTTCCACAGATTCTCAATTGGATTCAGGTCTGGTGTCACGTACCCGTGTAGAGGAGGGCCTCTCGTACAACTCCGGCTCGTGGGCCTCTGATAGTGAGACAGCGGCCACAGAAGCACGGTGACCTAGGAGTGCCTGTAATCAGTCCAGTAGTAGCATGGCCGCAGTGAGTGGGCTGGTATGAGACTGCTGGAAGCGAGCTTGCTGGGCTGGAGTTGTAGCAGGCCGGATGAGCAGGGTGCAGGGTCAAACAAGCCGGGTAGGTAATGGTCGGGCAGGAAGGACATAGACGATAGGCAGCAGAGTAATTGGGTCACAAGCCGGGTCGGTACCAGGAGAGCAGCAATGCAGGATCAACAGGCAGAAGCGAAATCCAGAAGACAAGCCAGGGTCAGGGTAGGAAGCAGACAAGCACAGGTTAGAGACAACAAGCCGGATAAAAATCAGAGGTCACAGGAAGTCAGGAACAGTACACAGGAAGCTGCAGACCAAACAGCAATGAATCCATGCAGAGAGTCAGTTTAAATAGCCAGCTTGGCGCCATCTAATGGCGGAAAGTTCTAACTACCTTATGGACTTCTCTGACATCTGGACTTTGACTTGGCCATTCTAACACCTGGATATGTTTATTTGTGAACTATTCCATTGTAGATTTTGTTTTATGTTTTGGATCATTGTGTTGTTGGAAGACAAATCTCCGTCCCAGTCTCAGGTCTTTTGCAGACTCCATCAGCTTTTCTTCCAGAATGGTCCTGTATTTGGCTCCACCCATCTTCCCATCAATTTTAACCATCTTCCCTGTCCCTGCTGAAGAAAAGCAGGCCCAAACCATGATGCTGCCACCACCATGTTTGACAGTGGGGATGGTGTGTTCAGGGTGATGAGCTGTGTTGCTTTTACACCAAACATAACGTTTTGCATTGTTGCCAAAAGTTTGATTTTGGTTTCAATTGACCAGAGCACCTTCTTCCACATGTTTGGTGTGTCTCCCAGGTGGCTTGTGGCAAACTTTAAACAACACTTTTTATGGATATCTTTAAGAAATGGCTTTCTTCTTGCCACTCCTCCATAAAGGCCAGATTTGTGCAGTATACGACTGATTGTTGTCCTATGGACAGAGTCTCCCACCTCAGCTGTAGATCTCTGCAGTTCATCCAGAGTGATCATGGGCCTCTTGGCTGCATCTCTGAACAGTCTTCTCCTTGTATGAGCTGAAAGTTTAGAGGGACGGCCAGGTCTTCGTAGATTTGCAGTGGTCTGATACTCCTTCCATTTCAATATTATCGCTTGCACAGTGCTCCTTGGGATGTTTAAAGCTTGGGAAATCTTTTTGTATCCAAATTCGGCTTTAAACTTCTCCACAACAGTATCTCGGACCTGCCTGGTGTGTTCCTTGTTCTTCATGATGCTCTCTGCACTTTAAACGGACCTCTGAGGCTATCACAGTGCAAGTGCATTTATACGGAGACTTGATTACACACAGGTGGATTCTATTTATCATCATTAGTCATTTAGGTCAACATTGGATCATTCATAGATCCTCACTGAACTTCTGGAGAGAGTTTGCTGCACTGAAAGTAAAGGGGCTGAATAATTTCGCACGCCCAATTTTTCAGTTTTTTATTTGTTAACAAAGTTTGAAATATCCAATACATTTCGTTCCACTTCATGATTGTGTCCCACTTTTTGTTGATTCTTCACAAAAAAATTACAGTTTTATATCTTTATGTTTGAAGCCTGAAATGTGGCAAAAGGTCGCAAAGTTCAAGGGGGCCGAATACTTTCGCAAGGCACTGTATATATATATATATATATATATATATATATATATATATATATATATATAAAACATTTTTTTTTATAAAAAGGAATACAGTTTTCAATAATTAGAAATTAAGCAATTTAAATCTATATCAATATTCATATCCATAGGGTGCATAGTATTCATTTTAAAAATCCATTCAGTTTCATTCATTGAAGCCTTCGGAGTCATTTTTCCTCCCCTCCAATGTGGTTGAACTCTATCTATTCCACAAAAGACCATGTCGCTAGGGTCTCTATTGTGATAGATCTGAAAATGGTTAGACAGATTATGCTTGGGAAAGCCCTTTTTGATGTTACTAATGTGTTCATTTATCCCAATGCCCAATTTTCTAGTAGTCCTCCCAATGTGTTGTAGCCCACAAGGGCAGGTAATAAGATATGTGACATGAGTGGACTTGCAAGTAACACATTCCTTTAGACAGCTACCCAGATAGCAAGCAATTGACCTGCAAGTTTGAAAATGACTTGCTAAGCTATTGCTAGACCTACCAGGCTTCACATGTTTGTTGCACAATTGCAGCAAGTCCGCATTGCATGACTCTAGATCAACTTTCTTTGCAAACATTCTGCAAGTCTGCTGCAAGTTCTGGTCCACTTATGTTGTGCAATAGTCATCCCACCACAGGGGTCACTGTGACTTGCAGAGCTCTTGCTGTAGACTCACCACTGCAACTTTGCTCTTGCTAGAGACTTGCCATGAAAATTTGCTACAAATTGGAAAAGTGTCAACTAGAAGATGTGCTTTAAGTGCTCTGCAAGTGTACAACTTGAAACATGAAGAAAATAAAACTCCAGGTAAGGTCTATATAGTGATAAATAAAGCAGCTAGCACAATATTCTGATACAAAGTATAGACACATGGAAACACAAATGTGCAGTGCTAGTAAGTTAGAATATACTCATTAACACGAAAGTGACAAAATTCAATGTGCATGAGTCACCAATGACAGTAAATAGCACAAATAAGTACATAAACAATGAAAAGAACAGAATATATCTGAATATATCTGCGCACAAAGAACTGATCTAAATAAAATAAAAAATATTAGTTCCAAACCAATAAAATTAGATACAGTTAATGGAGAAAGAAAATCCTTGAATGAGGATGTGTCAGCAGGGATAGTTCAAAACCTTCCAGAAATCCCAAATAGAAGAAACACGCCACCCTGTCTGACAGCTGGGGGCTTACCAGAATATAGGACCAGTAAATGGTCACACACGCATTGGATGGTTAAGGAATCCTGCAAGATCCTCCAAGCCCTGGGCTTCAGTGTGTATGTCACAGAACCTTGTTTGTCCTACCAGTGCAGCAGATTGTGCCAAATGAATGGATCTCATACAATCAGAGATGTATAGTAACTAAGGAGAACTACTTCGCTACTGTACTTAAGTACCGAAAGGCGGTATCTGTACTTTCCTAGAGTAGATTTTTTTTCTCCTACTTCCACTTTTACTGTACTTCACTACATTTTTTCAATGATTTCAATACTTCTACTCCAATATTTTTTTTTGTGCTGCATAGTTAATAGTTACAATTATAAAAATGACCACTGCCAGAACAGTAGATGGCAGGTTTCATGAAGCTCAAAACATGTGTATTATCAGCGCATACGAAAATAAATGCTACTGTATGTATAAATAAAAGCTGCATTTGAAATAATAAAAAACAATATGATGTTCAAACTTTTGACTTCTTTCTTGAGTTACTACATAACACAGTACTTGTACGTTTACTTTCAGTACTTGAGTAGCAATTTTTTTCAAAACTACTGGTACTTTTACTTTCAGTACTTGAGTAGCAAAATTTTTTAAAAAACTACTTGCAATACTTAAGTACAAAAAATGTTGAATACTTTAGTACTTCTACTCAAGTCACTTTTTGATCGAGCACTTCCACTTCTACTCAAGTCACTTTTTGATCGAGCATTTGTACTTTAACTCAAGTATGGGTTTCGAGTACTTTATACAACTCTGCATACAATCACCGACATAAAAACAAAGAGAGCGAATCCCATAGTAAAGTCCTGTTTGACTTATATAAAATGTATTAAAAGTATTGCACTTACAGTGTTGCAGTTAAAAACAGGCAGCATACAGCATACAGTATATGCATGCAGCATACAGTATATGGAGATATATGGAGATCTCCAAACGCCCAATTCCAAGATGGCGGCCATCTTGTAATCGGGCATGGATTGGGCGTGAATGGGCCATTAAAAAGCACAGTGCTTACTGCTTCACCTTAAAACAGTATTAAAATAGCAGAATTTTATTAAATCCTACTTTGCACAAATTTGTTGACAAGTACTGCATTGAATTTAATTTAACCACTTAAGCCCCGGAAGATTTTACCCCCATTCCGACCAGGGGGTATTTTGCGATTCGGCACTGCGTGAATTTAACGCACAATTGCGCGGTCGTGTGACGCTGTACCTAAACGAATTTGACGTCCTTTTTTTCCCACAAACAGAGCTTTCTTTTGGTGGTATTTGATCACCTGTGCGATTTTTTGATCACGCGCTATAAATAAAAAAAGAGCGTCAATTTTGCAAAAATAGCAATATTTTTCACATTTTTTTATATGAAATTCCCCCAAAAAAAATGTAAAAATCAAAATTTTTAAAAATTTTCGGCCAATTTATTTTATGCTACCTATGTTTGGTAAAAAAAATCGCGAAAAGCGTATTTTGATTGGTTTGCGCAAAAGTTATCGCGTTTACTAACAAAGGGAAAGATTTTTGTCATTTTTGTTGTTTTTTTTTTTAACGCGTAATGGCGGCGATCTGCGATTTTTTTTGCGGTACTGCGACATTGCGGCGGACAGATCGGACCCTTGACTGACATTTTTGACACTTTTGGGGTTACCAGTGACATTTCTACAGTAATCAGTGCTATACATATGCACTGTTACTGTAAAAATACACTGGTAGTGAAGGGGTTAACTTTATTTGGAAGGGAGGGGCTGTGTGTGTCCCTAGGGGCGTGGTTTCTACTGTGATTGGCTGTGGCTCTAGCTGTAAGGACACTGATCAACGGATCTACATACCAGATCCGTTTTATCAGTGTCTTTGCAGCGAGGAGAATGACAGGCAGTTTGTTTACACAAGCTGCCTGACATTCTCCCTCTCCCCCGCCGATCGCCGAGTGACCGGCGGACATCGGGTCCGCTGGTCACACGCGCGGGGGGGTCCGTGACCACGCGGGAGCGGGAGCGCGCCCCGGGGGGCGCGCGCTCGCTCCCTAGACCCTCACAAGCAAGCAACGTAGCCCTACGTTAGTTTGCCTGTGAGGGGCTGACCGCTGACGTAGATAGTCGTGCGGCGGTCGGCAAGTGGTTAAAAAAAAAATCAGTTTTTATACAAAAAAAAAACCTGAATATGATTGAAACCCAAAGATTTGCTTGGTCAGTGCATGTGCTTTTATTTACAGCAGAGATTTCCATACATCCCTCACATCTGACTCCCGTACTTCCATTAGACGGATTATCATTGGAGGGCAGCGAGCTTTACATGAAATTGATTACATAATGCCAGGGTTATCAATACCGTTTAACTAAGAACTATTTGAATAATAAAAATCTTTTGACAAAAATGACTAATAACAATATTACAGTATGTTGTAGGTGTCTATGGTATAAATTGCTTTGAAGCAGTTAGAATGTGAACACTACAGAAATTGCTGTTTAGCATTTCAGCAAGTAAATTTCTCTTTTTTTTATTATCTGTTCCTACAATAAGATGTAATGGCTTTCTGACACACCATAAGCACAGTTGTGACCACAGGCTCACTTGTGTCATTTTGTGTGCAGTAATGAAGCCTGACGAGTGGTCTCCTGCTTGCAGATAGCCGGCTGTTGTCCTAAAAATGCAAACCACTGCCTGAGGCCATGGAATCAGGAACAGACTAAGGACAGTGGCACTGTCAGGGCTCCCCACTGTTTATCCTCCCTATAGCACACTGGAGTTGGATCCAGAAGAATGGTGTTTACCCTTGTACATAAGGACAAAACTGGGAAAAAATACAATTGCACAAAGACAAGGTTTGAAAGAAAACAGATTTTAGTAAGTCGCCGTTCTGACATTTCACACAAGAAAAAAAAAAAAAAAAACAAACAAAAGAAAATGTCGCCTGCTGGAAGCTCACATATCCGACAATTCTTTTTTTTTTTTTCTAGCACAACAAATGTTTGCAACATAAAGCCTGGCACTTTTGGTATTTTTTTTCTTTTAATTTAAACAGAAAGTACATCACTGGAACAATGTGATCTCTCTTTCCTAATGGCTCATTGGTATTCTATAGAGAACAGCCTGGCAAACATCCTCTGCAGAACAGTCAGATACATAGCACATTGCCTGTGCCAGCTAGGCATTCCTAGGTGACAGAATAATGGCACTTTGTTTCTGCTAGTTAAATACTGTGGGAAGCCTCATAGTGAGCATGAAAAACTTTTTTTACAGCCACCAGATATGACTCCAAATTGCCCAATAAGTTGTTGCTAGCATTGTTGCCAAAAATAAGTATTTACTCTCCATAATGAAAGAAACTAGTGATAATAAAACTATAGCTATGGTAACTTAGTTAACTTGTTAGTTAAAAGTGTAACAATACTCTTCTGGTCATTTATTTATGCTGTAGATTGGGACCTTATAGCCTGGAGATGAGCTGACATTTTGCTTTGTCATGGAAATAAGGCAACTACATCATAGCTGCCAAGTTATTCCCAAGAAATTGTCCTGCCACGTCCACATCAGGATCCAAAACACTTGGTCTGAGGCACTATGGCCACTAGTAGGGGCAGTTTTCTGCCAGATCATTCAGTCCCTGGTCCCTGCCTGCCACTATTTAAAGGCTTGCAAAACAGCCTTTCTCAACAAAATTGACACCCTACAGACAATATTAGTGGAGCATTGGTAACATCATCGATGTGTGGCTTGCGTTTCATCATGCGCTCCCACACATGCTGCTGATGGGTGGGGCCATACCTAGGGTCCGTAAGCCCTCACCTTCTCTGTCACACCACATGATGAGGTGCAGGGATGAAGTTATGTCTAAGGCCAGTAAGCTTCCTTCTCCTCTTTCTTCTTTACACAATATGTTAAGACTTCTTTCTTGGAAAGGTACCTGATAAATGTACCTGTATAAATATTAGATTCTATCTGGATGAACCACAGCCTGCTGCGGTATTTACATTTCTCTATATTTTTTTGTAAGGACAAGGCTGTGATTTTCACTAACCATTGACCATGGGCCATGACCCATTGGGCTATGTTGTTCTTCCTCTGCAAACATTGGGTGAACAAAACAAGGCTAAGCGTGTTACAGGCAAAGGGTATATGGCTACAATTTCATTGCTCATTTTTAATTACTGTATGTTTTGCTCCATAAGATGCACTCCCCCCCCCCCCCGAAATAGGGGAAATGTGTGTGTGTTTTATAGAGCGAATACTGACTAAATCCCTACATGTTGGGTACCGGGCAGTATCCCTGAGGCTCTCTGCAGTGTCCCAGAGTCTCCCCGCGGTGCGGTGTCCCCACTCCCAGCTCAGCTGTCAGTCTAGAACGGAGCTGCTACTTCCTTTATAGGCCCGGCTCACAGGCGGGGTGATATCAGATGCACTCTGCCTGTAACAGGAAGCAGCGGCAACTGCAGCTGCATGCTTCCTCCCGGACTCAGCCACAGACAGAAAGACAGTGCCTACAAGCAAATCTCTGCAATTACCCCCACTATTCCTGCTATTACCGTATACTGTGTGTACATGTATATATATATATATATATATATATATATATATATATATATATAGATTGTAAGCTTTAACGAGCAGGGCCCTCTGATTCCCCCTATATTGAATTGTACTGTAACTGTATTGTCCTCCCCCACACTGTAAAGCGCTGCGCAAACTGTTGGCGCAATATAAATCCTGTATAATAATAATAATTATATATATATATATATATATATATATATATATATATATATATATATTTGGTTCAGAATATTTTTTTTTCTTCTTATTTTCCTCCTCTAAAACCTAGGTGTGTCTTATGGAGTGAAAAATACGGTACTTACAAAGCCTAAAGACCCATTCAGAATGGTGCATTATAAAATAAGTGCTATAAAACATGTTATTACATAATGCATGGTTTCTTGTGGTGCCATTTATTTTGAATAGCAATCCAATGCACCCAAACGACAGCACACATGCTTTGTGGGCTTTTGTGCATTAAAAGAAGGCACAGTTTTCTCTGTCTTAAAGCGTAACTCCACTTTTGTAAAAAAAAAAAAAAAAAAATTCCCCTCTGGGTGATCTCTGTACATTGCAAGGATTATAACAAACTTTGTTGCAGATTCCTACCTTATGTTATTCTGTAGAAATCACTGTTTGTTCCTCTGTGCTCCTGTCCTGTGCTAAGTGTATCTAAAAGAAAGGTCATTTTTACTAACATTAAAATGCAATATGATTTGTGTCGTTATTGTATGCACTATATTGTATATGCTATATTGTTTTTTCTTTTTTTGCTGTTTTTTTTCCCCACGAAAGTGGAGTTACCCTTTAATCACTTAAGGATTGGAAGGTTTTACCCCCTTAATGACCAAGCCATTTTTTGCGATGCAGCACTGTGTTACTTTAACTTTAACAATTACGCAGTTGTGGGGCTCTGTACCCCAAAAATAGAGCTTTTTTTTGGTGGTATTTGATCTCCTCTGCGTTTTTTTACATTTTTGTTTTATAATGAAAAAAAGAGCGACAATTCTGAAAAAAAAAATTATATTTTTTACTTTCTGCTATAAAACATACCCAATAAAAAAATTAAAAAATCAAAGGTTTTCATCAATTTATGCCAATATGTATTCTGACACATATTTTTTGTAAAAAAAAAATCCCAATAAGTGTATATTGATTGGCTTGCGCAAAATTTATCACATCTACAAACTAGGGGCTAGATTTATGTCAGTTTTATTTATTTTTTTTACTAGTATCAGCGATTTTTAGCTGGACTGTGACATTGCAGTGGACAGATCGGACACCTAACTGACACTTTTGACACTTTGGAGGAGACCAGTGACATTACTACAGTAATCGGTGCTAAAAATATGCACTGTTACTGTAATAATGACACTGGCAGGGAGGGGGTTAACACCAGGGGCAATCAAAAGGGTTAAGTGTGTCCCTAGGGGGTGCTTTCTAACTGTGTGGGGAACCGACTCACTGGATGAACACAGAGACCTGTGTTCCTAAATAGCAGGAATACAGGATCCCTGTGTTCATTACTGACAGAACAGCAGTCTGCCTTGTTTACATCGGCAGACCACCATTCTGTCTCCATGGGGAGCGATCCTGGGTGGCCAGTGGACATCGCGTCTACTGGACCCGCTGATTGGCTCCCCGTCTGGCCAATTGGCGCGTGTGCGCGCCCCCACTATCTGTTACACAAAGCGATGTACAGGTACATCTTTCTACGTAATAGAGCCGACCTGCCGCAGAAAAACTATGGCGGATGGTCGGGAAGTGGTTAAGGTGTGCATCAAAATCAATGTGCTAATCAAGGCCCAGGAACACATTGCTTAAATGCAGGTGCATTAGCGCAACATGCAATTTAAAGATGGCCTTTATAAGAACAGTCCCTTCTAGTAATAATAATTATTAATTTATGTTGCAAATTTTATTTTTGGAACATGAATTGGGTAGTTTTTATTATTTTTTTAATTTTATTTATTTAATTTCCCATCACAAAAACAAGATCCTTATATTCACAAAACAATTGGACAACCTAAAAAACATTACAGTTACACACAGACAGATAGATATGTAAACCCAACTATCCAGTGGCAAAGGCTTAGCTTTTTACCAAACAACGCCCTGTAGTTCTTTCTGAGCTATTGACGGGTTTTACTGTTCACAATGCTTTGTTTTTGTTTGACATGTGTCGTCCTTCCATATGCTCCTTGCTGCAAAGACCGGTTATAGGTGGGGGCAGTGGCCATTTGTTTGTACTGCTGGAATACTGGTGAGGGGATGCACTGGACACCTTCGCTGCCATTGTGCTTAATGCTGGGTGTCCAGTGTGCCCCTGTGCCTTTAAGGAGGGGTGAGCTCCCTCCAGACTCACCTGCCCTCTGCCTATCCATTATAATGCTTCTACTATGGAGACTCTCAAAAATGTATAGAGTTAGGGCTGTATATAATTCTGGGATGCAGTGAAGTGGCTCTGCAGCTTATGCATGTATTTGCAAATGTGTGCAAACGAAACTCGTTTTTAAGTCGTTCTGTTGGACAGGATGATTCGTTCGGCTGCAGGATGGCCGGTAAGTTGAGCTGGGAACTTTCTTTGGTTTTGTTTGACATGCGTCGCCCTTCCATGTACTCCTTACTGCAAAGGCCAGTTATAGGTGAGGGCAGTGCCATTTGTTTGTAATAATGATAACTTCTACAGGAAGTTCTACTATGGGAACAGTCATCTTGGAAAGAAATGAAAATAAGAGAGAGAGAGCAATCCATGATACATGTAATTCAGATCTGTCCAAAAATATATTACCATCATTATCATCTACCATTTATATGCTTGAGTCCCTTCTTTTTTTTTAGATAAACTCTTTTCATTTAGGAAGCTGTTTATGAAGATGTTTGTCTGTGTGCTGTTTACTTTCAAATCAAATAATTATTGTAAAGTAAAAATTCCATTAAATATGATATAATTTGATGCTAACAGAAGAAATATTGCCTTTTTTTTCCAAACAATTTTTATTGGGTTTTCAAACATAAATAAACCAATACAAGAATGTAATAACTGTAACATAGACATTATAACAAGAACGGGTACAATAATATTGCATCAACGTCATAACTAGGATAGGCCCAGGCATTAAGACTCAGTATGCATAAAAGCAAGTACCTTGACCGAGCCATAATATTACCATAGGGTAAAGGGGAGGGAAGAGAGAAGTGGGGGGTGGAAGAGGGGGGGCCAGGGGGGTGAGGTGGAAAAAGGAGAATGAAAGAGAGGGGAATGAGGATTGAGGAGAGATGAAAGAAAGAGGAAGAAGAGGCAGGAGGCAATAGGGTGCAGTACCGAAATTGTAAACTGTGGTATGGGTCCCCTCCCCAGCAGATTAGCCAGGGAGAGGAGAATGTCCAGAGTGCTTTGTGAATCATAAAAAATCTTGAAGGGCGTTAAAGTAACATCCAAGTGAACATCCAAATGGTAGTACAGGTTTGTGAAGGGGGGTTAAAGTCAATATTTAGAGACGGCGTGTGTGGGTAGAATGTTGTTCAAGGGGGGGGGGGGGGGGTCACATTGGTTTTGATAGAAATAGCCCGGTCAGGTAGGCAAACCGTAAGAGTTTTGGGATGAAATTTATCCAAGTATGTTGACCATTTAGCATGGAAACAGAGTAAGTTGGACTTGTAGATAGATAGTTCATAGTTCAAGCTTGTCTTTGTTGAGGGAGGTGTCCAGGTCTGACCTTACCTCTCGGATAGTTGGTAGGGTGAAATATTGCCTTTAATAAATAATTTCCTTAAAGTGGCTCAGTCACTTTGCCAATCAAAACATTTCCTGACAAGTGTAAAATGAAGACACCTAGAGGTGCCTACACAAACCTTCAGCCTCTTTCAATATTCCCAATCTGCCTAAATACAGTGCCATTTTAACCTGGCAAAGCTTTCTGGTTGCGCCAAAGCCTACCCACCACCTTGTACCTTACACACATTCCTATTGGCCAGTGAAGCAGCCTATCTTTAGTTGTACACCAATAGGGGGGTATGGGGGGGGGGGGGAACTAGCAGGAGCTCTGTTCACTTAGAACTGTCCAACATTTAGTCATAGAAGGGTCGCTGAAAGCTTCTGAAGATACCTCTGGGCGGCTCCTGCTTTTCATACCTGCCAGCAGTTTCTTTTTTTGGGACAAGATAGCTTTAACTATATATTATATATGTTTATTTTCCTATATAGGCTGGTGCTGTGATATGTTTCTTTCCATTTTATATTTATCCTCTCATAAGTTTATCAGTTTTAAATAAATTGTAGAATGTGCAACTACAATATGTTATCAACGATTCTTTTTATAAAATGTGTTTTACCATGAAGCAAAGGATTATACTTAGAAATAAAAAAAATGACACATTTTAAGAAACTGTTAATTGCTGTCAATTTGCCAATCTGCTCTGTATGGAAAGAATGTAAAGAATGTATTTATGGAAACGTGTGTATATATTTTGCTAGTAACAAATACAGTCATTTATAGGAACTCCCATGGATATGACTGCATCATTTATTTTTCTGGCTATCAAGCCAGAGAAGTTTTCACTGATTCATCACTGAAGTAAAAGCCATAAGTGAAAATAAATAAAAAAAGGTGTTTTGCACAACAGGTACCGAGAGTCTGTTTTACAAATGTTAACTCTTTAGGAAAACATCATGAGAGATGGCAGATTTGAATTTGCGTCAATAATTTTTGCTCCAGCTGCTCTCTCAGTCACTCATCCAGTCCAGGGACTTATATTGTTGGCACTGTTAGAACTTTCTGCTGGTATGCAGAGGATGATGGGAAATGAATATGCAGAAGGATTACAGGTAACTACAAACAGCACATTTTAAAAATATCTTTATCTGTGTTGAAGTGTATAATTACACAGATGGAAGTAGATGATGTTTTACATTGGACTAGTAATTTGTTTTTGTACAGTTGGCCCTAAAACAGATACAGACTGACTAGAAGACTCAGCTACTTGCTTATATCTTATAGTCTGGATAGTTTAGGTTTGACATGTATTCCCTTTTTTGTTTTGGTGCATTTTTAAGTGTATTTTTGTTGTGATCAGAATGTGTTGACATGTACTGCCATTCCTATAAAATGCCCTTTTAGCACATGTTGAGGGATGAAAAAAAAAAAAACATGAACTTTTTTGGACACCACCACATGTCCATGCACTGCATACACAGTATCTCACAAAAGTGAGTACACCCCCCACATTTTTGTAAGGCCCCTTTCACACAGGGAGTCTCAGTGGGGGAACACTCTGTCCCTCCGATGTCCGCCTGTCCCCGCTGCTATCCCGCCCCCCAGGGGGGCATGCAGCATGGCACCAGGGGATGCAGCGTGTCCAATCACAGCCGGCCACATGCACTGTCCTCATGCACGCAGCTCGTGCACGCCCCCAGGGGCACACAGAGCGGTGATCGGGAAGGAGAGTGTCACTGTGACACAGTCCATCTCCGATCTCCGATCAGGGTAAAGAGCCAATGAAATTATGACAATTTTGTGTAAAAAAAAAAAATATATATCTTTTTTTTCTTAATTTTCCCAAGAATTGTGGGGAAAAAAATTCAACTTCAAAAAAACTCACCATGCCTCTTAATAAATACCCTGGAATGTCTACTTTCCAAAAAGGGGTCATTTGGGGGGTATTTGTACTGTCCTGACATTTCAGGGCCTCAAGAAATGAGAATGAGAATCAGTAAATCAGGTGTGATTAGGTGTGATCAATTTTCAATAATTTTTTCAAAATATCACAAAAAAATAAAAAACCCAGTGGTGATTAAATACTACTAAAAGAAAGCTTTATTTGTGTGAAAAAAATGATAAAAAATTTGATTGGGTACAGCGTTGCATGACTGAGTAATAATCATTCGAAGTGTGAGAGCGCTGAAAGCTGAAAATTATTCTGGGCAGGAAGGGGGTGTAACTGCCCTGTATGGAAGCGGTTAAAATAAAGGAAATTTCACTTTAGACAGTTGTTTTTAGAACACGTGTCCCCAATATAGACTAAATTCCTGTTTTCCATCACTTTCAGATCCAGTGACATTGGTCACCAAGACAGAGAGGTTTGATGTTCCCAGTAGGACACAGACAGCAGTCAAAACCTGAAAAAAGTTCTAGCCTTTACCTATTTAATACAAAAAAAAAAAAAGAAAGGTTTGATTTAAGATATTCTTTTGAAATAAAAACAACACAAAAAAAAACAGAATATTTCCTTTTTCTGCCATTTAGTAGCTTTGTAACTGATAGTGAAAAAAATTGATACAGGACGATTGTAATTCCTAGATACCCACTTCCTGTGTAACCTATTTGCTAATTGTAAAACACATTCATTTTGGAGAGAGAATGTATGGATTAAACTCAAAATGTAGTGAACTAGTAAACATGCACAAAAGACCACTTGCTGGTTTACTTTGAAGGTGTGCAGTCTATGCAAAAGCCCAGGCCAGAGGCCAGACTTCTGGTCAATAGGTGAGCAAACTCATACACTGAAGGCTGAATATTATTTAATTCAAATTAAAAGGACAAGCATAGAGATTATGCCAATTGGCATTTACTGGGCACTAGTTTACTTTACTTTAAAGCTTGAGACATTTATTAAAGAGGAAGTAAACTTCCATCCTTAGGTTTTACCTATAAGTAAGGCTATATTAGGGCTTACCTATAGGTAGTTTAAATATCTCTTAAACATGCACCGTTTAGGAAGTATTTACTGTCCAAGCAGCCAGTTATTTTACTGGCCATACGCTCTGAAGGAATGGCCACCTGTTCTTCAGAGTAATGGGCCACGACTGGCGTTTCCTGCACGCATGCACGGGAGTGACATCATCGCAGCCCAGTCACAGAGCCGAAGCCACAAACCCGGAAGAAAGACGCCATCTCCATTACATCGCATTTCTGTAATGCTTCGTTTTCAGGTAAGTTTAACATAATTTGCTAGTATGCGATGCTTACTAGCACATTATGCCTTTGCCTTGCAGGTAAGGAAAAAAAAAAGTGCAGCAGTTTACAACCGCTTTAAATATTTTATTTTATTTATTTCTACATTTTTCATTTTGAGAAAAAGAAAGATATACAAAGTACAAAGTATAAGCCGTACATAACTGGTATAGAGGTTTTAGTGCAATTAAGCCCATTAGCATAGAATAATCAATGTACATCAGACCTTCAAACCTGGTTCTTTGAGTGACACATATGTGCTACTTATAGGAACATAGTGTTGGCCATGGAGAATAGGCATTCTAAGGTAGAATAAGAAACACAGAGTATATATAGACATTGATATCATATCAGATACAGCTTTACTCAGTGAACTAAGAGGATGGTGTTTGGGTCACAGAAGGGTTTTGAACTTCTACTCTTATTTAGAAACACATACAGGAAGAATAAAGAGTATTCTATCTACTTTAGGCAAACAAAGATAAAGAATACCAAGGAGAATGAAGCAAATGAAGGTTGGGGATAAATAAGGGATAATGAAGATTAACAGAAAAATAATTTAAAAAGTGGCGAGGGGAATGTCACACGTCTGGATCTTGACAGAGCACCATCCTAATCAATGCCTGCCTAGAAAACTCTCAGCAAGTGTGGGTAAAGCTCAGTATAAGTACTTTATAGATATGTAGTAAGGTCAGCAGAGTGCCTGAAATGAAGCCAAGTGAATCAAGTCATTATAAAAGTATCCATTGTATCTTGAGAGCATAATTTCCATTTGATACACAAAGTCCATCTCGCACACCCTTTCTGAAAGTGAAGGTGGATCTGTCCGGCACCTGTTTGATTATAAGTGTTTGAGCTGATACTAAGAACTGTCAGAGCAGGCACTGTTTAACCTTTCTATAGTAGCCTGGGAACATAAAGAAAATATAAGTTTGGGGAACCTGTCATCTGTAAGTTTGTGGTATATTCATAGGATTTTCTCCCAGGAGTAACGGACAGGTACAAGCTCCAGCTGTGTGACATTAAGCCAGGTGATGCCAAGCACCTCCAGCAAGTATCCTGAATAGAATTGTTCTTCTTGTGTAGGATTGTAGGACACTAGTACCAATAAGATATAATTGTATAATTGTCTTCTAGCTGTGATGCGCTCTAGCTGAGATGGATATTTTATGTGTAAATGTCAATATTTTATCCTAGTCAACATTCTCTTCAATTCCCCCATTTGGAGAGAAATTTTGGAGTTTGGAGATGGGTTTCTGGAAGTAACAATTGGTATAGGGTAGACACTGCATGCTCAGGCTCACCCCATGCAGGAGTACCTTTTCAATATTATTAGGGGATCTAGAGAGAAGATTAGAATGGGTTAGAGAGCCGAGGTAATGGGCCAATTAGAAATAATCCATCCATGCCTACTGCTTGACGTGGCAGAAGGGTAGGAGTTGGTATAGAGCCAGTAGCTTTCCACAGCGGACTGACTCTCACTCAGCTACATCAAGAAATTAGATTCTTCCATAGCTTGGTGGGGGGGCGGAAGGGTGAGTTGCCAAAACATTGAAACAAAGCGCTAGGTCTCCATGAGAGGAGTCCCTTAGATAAATGGGCATCTCATAGTAAAATGGCTACTGTCAGCGGTGGCAGGAGATGTTTATTAGGTCCCTTTTTTTAGGATATATCCATAGGAGAGATGTAAGGGTAAAGGGGATGAGACTAAAGCTTTTATTTTGACCCATTTTGGAAATTTGTTTCTTGTAATGTATATAGTGATTTAGTATTTTATTAATTTACTATATTATACTCATCATAACAAAGCTGTCTACATTATCACAATAGTTTAATTAACTGAAATTTAGCCCCTTCTTACTGATACATGATAGGTCCCAGAATTCCTCAGGGCTCTTTACATTGAAAATATGTGAAGGGTCTGTTCAGAAGCCTCTTGCTTTAGGGGGGATTTATAATGATTGCTGAAAGCACCGACTGGAGTTGTACAGAATGTTTACAGATGCCTTTAGAAAAACAGCAGAATGTGGAACTAATTGTGTTTATTCAAGATAATTATGAAACACAAATGACCAGTGCTGCGTACAAGTCCCCTGACAGCAGATGTTTAACTCATGGGATTTTAATCAGTGTAGTAATGATAGCTGTAGTATAAGCTTTAAACATTTCTTCATGCATGCAAAGTCCTTAAGTATATTGCAACTATCTGTAATTATCAGAGAAAATAAAATGCACAAAAAGAAAAAAATTTAAAAATAAATACACAATATTTTCTTAGGGTTAACTTCTTCACCCTCTACGTAAGATGCTTGTATGAATATTACAGTTGAATTAAAGTAAATTTTTGTTAACATTTGCAAACATTTTATACTTAACCACTATGTGCAGTGCTTTTTGCACAGAGCAGCCCTGATGCTCCTCTTCTTGGTTCCCCATTGGCGCTCCTGGCCCCTCCCTCCCGCCAAGTGCCCCTAGAGCAAACAACTTGCAATGGGGGCACCCGAGCAGGCTTATTCCTGAGCTGCAAAATTCATGCAGAATTTCATGTGTGCTCCTTATTGTAACCTGCTGCCCATGATGAAAGGCAGAAGTGGTAACACACATTGTCAGAATAGCACAGCTCCTGATGTACACAGGACGATGTCTTTTGGCACACTGAATTATGAAGGTCAGTAGCCTTGTCCTGCCATTTGTTGGCATGTTACAAAACTCTCAAAGCTTTTTGATACCACCTTGTATAAGAAAAAAGTGTAATTATGGTGTGTTAAGGATGAGAGAAAAAGAAAAAGAAAGATTGAGGGAAAATCAGGAAGAAGAAAGAAGAGGGGAAGACCAAAATGGGCTCGTGATGTGAAAGAGGACCTGATACAGTTGAGAGTCAAGTAATCCCCAGGCAGATTGAAATTCACCAACTAATGCAGTAGTGAAAGGTAGTCTGTAAAGCAGTTACCAGTCCCCTGGACCATTATCAACTTTCCTTGATGACTTTTCTGCCTGGCTACCCTACTTTCTCTCTTCGGAAATTCCCACATTCGTTCTCGACGACTTCAACATCCCTGTTAATATGAACACTCCTGCTACTTCTAAACGTCTTCGTCTAAACACCTTCTTTGACCTGAAGCAAAGGGTACAGGCTTCTACTCACTCTGATGGCAACACCCTCTACCTTGTATTCTCCTACCTATGCACTCCATGCAAACTCTCCAACAATCCTTTTCATCTCTCTGATCACCACTTTTTTAGTTTCTCTCTCTCCCTGCCTTCAACTACCTTTTCCTCCAATCGCCTAACAATCACCCGTAGAAACCTTCGCCACTTCAACCCTTCTCTTCTCTATTCTGCTACTGACAACCTCTATGAGAAAATCTCACCCCTGTCCTGCCCCAATCTTGCCACTTTTGTCTACAATAGATCCCTGTCCTCCACCCTGGACAAGCTTGCCTTGCTCAATAGACACAGAATCAGGCCTCGACCCCCACAACCCTGGCAAACAGATGACACCAGAAGTCTCAAAAAACATTGTCACGCTGTTGAATATCTCTCAAAGTCTTCAACCAATACAAATCTGCCCATCCAAAACTACAACTCCTGCCTCCTCACTGCCAAGCTGACCTATTTTATCACTCACATTAACACCTTCTCATCCAGTCCCCGTCAAATCTTCTCTACCTTTAACTCTACTGCGTCCTCTACTGCCTCCACCCACTAACTCACTCACTGTCCAAAGGATCGCCAATCACTTCAAAAATAAGATTGATTCAATTCGTGATGAAATCTCCACTCTACAGAAATCCCCCCCCCCCCCCCACACTTAACATCCCATGTCAACAGGTACAATCAACCCTGCTGCTAAACTAATTTCTAATGCCCACCTAACCACTTGCCCCCTGGACCCTGTTCCCTCTCAAAAACTAAGGTCCCCCTCTGACTCTATACTACACTCTCTAACCCACATATTTAATCTCTCCCTCTCTCCTGGCATCTTCCCCAACTCACTGAAACATGCACTGGTCACCCCCCATACTTAAAAAGCTGTCCTTGGACCCTACCAATCTTAACAATCTACGCCCTGTCTCCTTATGCCTCTTTACCTCTAAACTCCTTGAATGCCTGCTCTACAACCAACTGAGTGACCACCTTAGTAAGAATAACCTTCTTGATACCCTTCAGTCTGGATTTTGCCCTCAACACTCAACTGAAATTGCTCTTTTAAAACTCTCAAATGACTTACTAACAGCAAAAAGCAACGGACACTATTAATGTTACTCCTTTGGTCTCTGTGAATGTTCTCTTCGCTGCCTCTCATCCTACCTATCCCACTGCACCTTCAGTATCCTTTCTCTGTCAGGGTTCCCCTAGGTTCTGTTATTGGACCTTGTCTATTTTCAATCTACACATCCACCCTAGGTCAGCTGATAGCCGCCCATGGCTTTCAATATAAGTTCTATGCTGATGACACCCAAATCTATCACTCCACCCCTCAGCCCACTCCATAAGTTTCCTCACGCATCATTAACTTACAACTTACTAACAGACACATCTGTCTGGATGTCACACCGCTTCCTCAAACTCAACTTGTCCAAAACCGAGCTCATAATATTTCCTCCCCCACGTGCAATGGTACAACCATCCACCCATCCCCACATGCCAGACTCATCCACTTTACAAACCGCTCAGCGTCTGCTACCCCCCCCCCCTGCCATTCCCTGCATTGGCTTCCACTCACTCAACAAACAAACATTTTACAAAGCCAACCACAAATCAGCTCCCAGCTACATCACTAACCTAGTCTCAAAATACCAACCAAATAGTCCTCTTCTTTCCTCCCAAGATCTCCTACGCTCTAGTCTCTAGCTCCCTCGTCACCTCCTCCCATACTCGCCTCCAGGACTTCTCTTGAGCCTCTCCCATCCTTTGGAATACCCTACCCCAATCTGTCCCACTATTTACAACTCTATCCACTTTTAGGCGATCCCTGAAAACGTTTCTCTTCAGGGAAGCCTATGCTGCCCTCACCTAACAACTGTACTTTTATTTTCCTCATCTGCATATCCCTCACAGTTATTGACCCTCCCTCTTAGATTGTTAGCTCTAATGAGCAGGGCCCTTTGATTTCTCTTGTATTGAATTGTATTGTAACTGTACTGTCTGCCCTCGCTGAGTAAACTGTTGGTGCCAAATAAATCCAGTATAATAATGTATTCTTTAATCATTTACTCTTTAAAAACCATTAAATATATTTAAAGTCCATCTTTGCCTTTAAAGTCAAGGGGCCTCAGTAAGTAAAAAACAATGAAATAAATGTTGATTAATAAGCAAAAAGTTGGGGGAGCAAACCCTGAACATGTATTTCTAAAGCTGGTGCAGCTATGAACCAAGCGACATGCATATTAAAAAAGAATAGCGCAAACATGCAAAAGAAATGACTATCAAATATGAAGACAATCCATAAATAAAAATGGGGATTTGGTCCCACCATATGGCCATATCGTGCTCAAGCCCACCACTACGTCAAAGTACCCCATTGTTAGTGGGTCCTGCACTATCCATAAAAAAGGATGAATCCAGCCTCTCCAACCCTTGGAGACAACACTCCTTGCTGGGAGAGATGTGCTAATGCACTACAAGGGACTCCTCCTATATCTACTTGATAGTGGACACTGGTTTGTAGTGTAGTTTGATAGTCATTTCTTTTGCATGTGTGCGCTATTCTTTTTTTAAAATGTTGATTAATGTAACTGTTATAGAAGTTATAACTCAGCTGCTGCTGTGAAAAGGGGAGAGAGTGCACTACCTGCAGATGCAGAGTTGTGAACAGGGGGGAGAGCTTGTTTCTGTAATGCTCGGGGGCAAGTGTTCAATGTCTCAAGCACCCTAGCTACAAGGGAGGATAGGGGAATACTAACCATAGGAGTTTTCTTGGTCAGGCTTTGGAGGGCACTGATGGCCTGCAGGTATGGCAATTACATTAATTTACAATTTTCAAAGCATTTTTCTATCCATTGGGGCTGTTTGGCTTCATATGGGATTTTCTTGTAAAAGTGAACTTATACTTTAAAGGTTAAGCTCACTTAAAATAAATATTATATGCACATATTGTTGTAGATAAAATGTGCATTCACGCCTCCATCTCTCTGTCCATTTCTCTATATGGGCTTTCAGTTAGAGAGCTGGAGGAAGTGTCAGTGGACTAAGAGCGGGCTGATTACTGCATTTATATTTCACTGAAAATTACAAGTCCATCTGCTGCAGTGGCAGATGGAACTTGTATTTTATTCAAGCATAATATTCCAAACCTGACAGCTGTACATATAAGTGGATGCTGCAGCGACCCCCGGCTGGGAACCAAAGACAAAGTGAAAAGTGTCACCAGAAAAGTGGCCAGAACAGGTCTAAAGCTTTATTCAGTGATCACATCATGGAGTTTTGGAGCCACACAGGACCCCCTCATCATGTAGCAAGCACAGTGAAAAACGGAATGACATTATAAGAACCATCCACTAATCAGAAAACAAAAAATGGGCTGTAATCTGTCCCCTGTTGTAATAATAAAGCTCACCATAATCATATCCCTAAAAAATTATATAATTGCTGAGAACATAACAGATAGAATCATAATAACAAACATCCAAACTATCTCAAGACTTAGTTACACTGTGGAGGCAAAATGCAAGCCAAAGGTTGCCCAAATTGTAATGCAGACTAGCAGTTGTGATGAGGTTCATCTGCTGAGTGCACGTGATCAAAGCAGATAAACAAAGTACTGCAGTCTGTGTATCCCTGATTGCTAGGCACTCATGTGGGTGTGAGTACCTTCTTCCATTCACACAAATGCCTATATGTCTCAGCCCATTACACAGCGGGCTGGCTGCCAGTGGAAAAAAAAAAAGTGGAAAAAAAAATGAGAAGAAAAAATAAGAAAACTAAGAAAAAAATAAGAAAAAAGAAAACATAAAATAAGACAAAATTAGAAATAAGAGCTCAAAAAATAATAAAAAAAATGTAAAGAACTAATAAATAAATATGAAATATTAGAAAAAAACAAAAACAAAATAAGGGAAATTAGATATAAAGGGGTGAAAAGAAGAAAAAAAAGGAATGGAAAAAAACAAAATTACACTGGGAAGAAAGAAAAGAAAAAGGAGGAGTGAAAAAAAATTAGAGAAAAATAAAAATGGAAAAAGAAAAGAGCAAAAACAGAAAAGAAAAAAAAATACAGAAAAAAGTGAGAAAACAAAGAAAAAAAAAAAGGAAAGGGGGGGGGGGGTCAAAAACAAAACAAAAATACAAAAGTTGGGGGAGAACAGGAAAAAAAAACAGTCGAACAACAGAAAGAAGGGAAGGATGAACATGGAAATGGGTAAGGAAAAAAGGAGGAGGATAAAAAAAGATGAAAGAAAAGAAAGAGAAGAAAAAATTATGCCATGTAAATACCAATCATGAAAATATCTATCCACTTTAATTATCTGTCTTCACGGAAGCATGGGAAGGTCAAATTAGTGTTCAGGCCCCCTGGCTGTACAGTTATAAAGTGTGTAAATCCGATAAGCCTCTCGACGCAGGAGGATGCAATCATGATCCCCTCTTCTCATAGGTCAAGATGACATGCTCAATCACCATGCCTCTTAATTCATGAACCTGATGTTTATGTGTGACAAAATGTGTTTTGTCATATGGGTTTATTTAAGTTCACCTGATCACCCTTTGCATAGCCATAGCCAAAGCCTTTCTGATGTCACTACTGTGACTTTAAAAATGTTGTTTTAAAGGGCCTATCATTTTCTCGACATGCACTAATGTACATAGGCATTACAAGATGTAGACACAATACTCAGTGTGGCAATTTTTGTAATCATGTATACGATAAGGCTTACCCATGTGTGGGTGTGTAAAATATTGGCCACATATCAGAGAATTGCAGATGTTACAACTATGGCACCCACAACACTCGTTTGTGCGACAGCTTGACATATTTGGATCTGGGGTCTGCTTGCACCAACATATCCCTCAAAGACCTCCTGTGTTTGTATACCAGTACTGGTGGAGTCTTGACACTACCCACTAGTGTATCATCTGCCCTAAGAACATTAAGATTCTGCAACGCTGCCTGTTTAATGTGATCTGATTTGCGATTTTATGAGCAGTGGCCTATCAACCATCTTGCAGGACTTTTCACAGTTCATGGAGGTTTAGGCCGCTGTTCATAAATAACTTTACCACAAATCAGATTGGATTAAACAGGCAGCCATGTGGAATCTCAATATACTTAGGACTGATAATTCAGTAGCGGGTAGTCTTGAGACTCCCCCATTATTTATACACAAACACAGGAGGTCTTCGAGGAATCCGCTGGTGCAAGCAGACCCCAGGTCCAAGTATGCCAAGACCAGTTTCAAAATCTTGCACAAATGGGGGTTGTGGCAGGTGCCATAATTGTAACATCTGCAATTCTCTAATATGTGACAAATACCTTATACACCCACACAAGGATAAGCCTTATTGTATACGTAATTACGTAATTTGAAATACTGAGTTTTGTGTTTACATCTTGAAATGCCCATGTACAATATTGTATGTCAAGAAAACATAGATATTGTGTTTACATCTTGAAATGCCCATGTACATATTTGTATGTCGGGAAAACGATAGGCCCTTTCAAATGACATTTGACTATCAAAGTCACATTAGTAACATCAGAATGGCTTTGGCTAAGGCTGCAAAGGGTGATCAGGTGGACTTAAGTAAACCATTGGCAGTACATTTTGTCACACCTAAACATTAGGTTCATAGGTTCAAAGGCATGGTGATCAAACAAGTCGACCTATGAGAGGTGGGGATTGTGATTGTCTCCTCCTGCATCAAGAGGTTTATTCGATTTACACACTTAACATTCTACAGCCAGAGGGCCTGAACAATTATTTAACCTTCACATCGTTCCTTGATAAAAGATAATTGAGGTGTATAAATATTTTCATAATCGGTCTTTGTACATGCCATTTTTTCTTTTCTATCATTTTCAGTTTAAACTTTTTTCTTCCTTTGTCTTTCCCTCCTCCTCTCCTTCCTTTTCTCCCAACCCATTTCCATGTCCAGCCCCCCTCCCCCTTCTTTCCCTTATTCATCTGGGCAATAATTTTTACTATTCTCCCGCTATTTTTGTTTATCTACACATTTTTTACCCCCCCCCTTTTCCAATTTTTCTTTGTTTTCTCTTTTTTCTTTTCCCTTTTTGTTTTTTTCATTTTCTCAGATTTTTTAATCCTCCTTTTCTCTCCTTCCTAACCCAGTGTAATTTTGTTTTTTTCTTTTCTTTTTTCTCTTTCTTCTTTTCCTCCCTTAAGATCTAATTTCCTTTATTTTGATTTTCCTTTTTTATTTTTATTTATTATTTCATCTTTAATTTTATTTATTTAAAATCTTATTTTATGATCTCTTTTTCTTATTTCATCTTTGATTTGTTGTTATTTTTCTCATAGTTTTCTTATTTTCCAGCACTCTGCTCACTTCTTACACTAATTCTTCTCACTTGTTTTGCCTGTTATTGCTCCTATATTTAAAGTCCAATATGTTCCCTTTGGATTTGGGTTATGCAATATACATGCTGCTCAGCTCTAGTTTACATCTAACATGCACTGGCATCATAGATTTCTATTACAGCGGCCACTTGCCCGCTGTGCAATGAGCTGTGACATATAGGCCTTTGTGTGCAAATAACTGCCTACCAACCAGGGATAAATGGACTACAAGACTTTGTTTACCTGCTTTGATAGGGCGCACTTAGCAGATAAACCTGATCATAACTGCTAGTCTGTTTATAACTATAAGATTTTAGGCAACCTTGGGTTTGCAATTTGTCTCCATGGTGTACCTAAGCCTTTGAGATAGAATCAAAATAATTAACATCCAAACTATCTGTTATGTTCCCAGCAGTTATGCCATTTTTCAAAATGTGAAATGACGGCTTATGATGTCATTACATTAGGGAGCAGATTATAGCCCATTTTTAGTTTTCTGATTGGTGGAAGGTTCTTTAAATGTCATTCTTTGTTACACTGCATTTGTCACAGGCCTGATGAAGGGGTCCTGCATGACTCAGAAACATGGATATTGTAACTATGATGCTGAATAACGATTTGGACCCATTTTGGAGATCCCTGGTGCACTGGTGACATACAACTCACTTTGTAATTTAATAATTCACAGGTTTCTGTGAATGAATGATGTGGCTGTGCAGGCAGAGCCCCGTACAGCTGCCAATATTAAAGTGACAGTGGGGGAGGAACGGGGGGCACAGTACAAATTACATAAACATCCTCCTACAGTGCAGCACAATCCAAAACCACCATAAAATTATAATAATTATAATATTATAATATCATTTGTGCCATTAATCAAAATCCTTTATAAACAAGAAAAGTTCATGAAAAAATTCTTACAAAAAACAAAGTCCATAAATAAAAGTGTAACACCGCAATGTTCTTCAATCACCCTTCACTTAGTGACACCCGAAAGTGCACACCACCACTGGCTGGAAAACCTAATCACCTCAAACATGAGATCAATCAGCTTTGTATACAATCACTCCTGCAATATCCTGCTGCTATCTCCTCTCTTGGCATCCGCTCTGTAAACTCCTCTTACTGCTCTTCCAACCCCATGTAATTACAAAGGCAGACTACATAGTGCTCTCCATTTAAACAATGTTTATTAACATGGCCCCATAAATACACTCTTACAAGATATAAGATAAAAAGCACTTTGAATGTCTATCATGTCAGTCTGCTCACCACTCTGCATAGATCGCGGTGGCTGTGTGACGTCACGGGCTTGGCTCCTCCCTCCTATATGCGTATCGCCCCCTCATTGGGCTTTTTCAGTAGTCGCCTAGCAGCCAGTGGTGGTGTGCACTTTCGGGGGTCACTAAGTGAAGGGTGATTGAAGAACACTGCGGTGGATCGATCACTTTTATTTATGGACTTTGTTTTTTGGGAGAATTTTTTCATAAAATTTTCTTGCTGTTTATAAAAGGATTTTGATTAATGGCACAAATTATATTATAATATTATAATTATTATATTTTAATGGTAGTTTTGGGTTGGAATGCACTAAAGGAGGCTGTTTAAATGTCTAGCAGGACTGTGTAAAGCCTAATACACATGGGCCGAATGTTGGGTGACATCAGGTGGTTCAAAAGAAACCGGCTGACATTCGGCCCATGTGTACTGCAGCCAGTCCAACAGAAGCCGGTCGTTCTGCTGACTTCTGTAGAATGGTCATGACCAAAAATGGTCTGAAGACCAGCTCCCAATCAGCTCTCTCAACAAATGGCTGGGACCGCTGACCAGAGACTTCTGGTGGGGGGGAGGGGGGGGGGTAACCCCTCAGTCAAAACACAATAGCAAAGCAGGGGAGATAGCTGTACTAAAATCAGATTGTTAGTACAGTGGCTCCACCCTGAGCTGTGAGGTTTTTTCATTCAACTAGTAGTGTGTACCAGGCTTTAAACTCTGGACAATGGGCAGAAATACAATCCCTTTCAGAGCTCATATACAAGATACTCTATATACAATGAATTCAGCTGTCTCACTGAAATATGGCTTAAAAGCCATTGCTTTAAAAAAAAAAAGAGAGAGGGGGACAGAATGAAACAAAACCCAAAGAAATCTTGTATATTTTTATTGGTTAGGTTCATTGGTTTGGTCTCTTTAGTTAAAGAGGTTGTAAACCCATACAACTTTTTTTTTGCAACCTGTAAGAGAAATACATAATGAGCTAGTATGCATCGCATACTAGCTCATTATGAAATACTTACCTTAGAACGAGCCCCCGCCGTGCCATCCGCTTACCTGTATGATCTTCCGGGATCACGGCATCCGGCCATCTGATTGGCCAGAGCCGCGGTGACGTCACTCCCGCGCACGCGCGCGGGAGCCGACAGTCACGGCACGGGGCTCTGAAGAAACGGCACCAGCGGCCGTTCCTTCAGAGCGCATGCGCCAGTGACGTCACTGGCTGCATTTAAGGTAAATATCTCCTAAACGGTACATGTTTAGGAGATATTTACAGTAGCTATAGGTAAGCCTTATCCTATAGGTAAAAGTGTCAGAGGAGGGTTTACTTCCTCTTTAATACATTCAAACTAATTTATTGGACCTATTTAAGTGATTTAAACCAATAAAAAACATTACATAAAATTGTATCAGTGTAGTACTACATCAAAGCAAATAGAGTCTTGAAAATAAATTGTATTTTTTAACACCTTTAACAATTTAAATGCATTTCTTAACATATGCTAATTTGAATGTTGTTTTAAAAAGTTAGAGGTGTAAGTTGATGGCATTTGTTTTAAAAAAAAATACTTTAAGCACCTGGTGAAAGCTCTATAGATACTAAATGCTGTGAAGCATCAATGGGTGGCTCCTTCTGTCACTGAGATTCATTTACATACTTCACATGCACATATTATTTTAAATGCTGTTAGATACGTATATATATTTGTATGATATCCTAATATATTTGCTTGACAACAAAGTTTGAAGAGTTTGAGCAGGTTTTGTCTTATTATAAGCAAAACACATCTTTCTAAACACACCTGTCAATCTTTTAAAACTTTTAAAACGGCAAGTTCCAAATCTAAGTAGGCATCAAAAGTTTTTTATAAAAAAGGGATTGTCTTCTGTACATTTTTCTGTGCTTTGGGTAAAGAAAACATATTATGGTTAGGGATGTATTAAAAGTTTATTTCTTGAAGTATATGTTAACCCAATCACTAAAAGCTCAAAGAATATAAGGTATTCTGTGAGTGAACAAGGAGAGATTGAGAAAGCCATATGTCCTTATTCCAATCACAGAATGTCTTGTATTTCTTCACCACTTGACATCCGGAAGGTTTACCCCCCCTAATGACCAGGCCATTTTTAGCAATATGGCACTGCATTACTTTAACTGACAACGCTCTACCTAAACAAAATGTGTGTCCCTTTTACCCAAAAATAGAGCTTTCTTTTGATATTTGATCGCCTCTGCGGTTTTTGGTTTTTGTGCTCTAAACTAAAAAAGACTGACAATTTAAAAAAAAAAAAAAAAGAAATAATATTTTTTACTTTCTGCTATAAAACATATCCAATAAAAAATTGAAAAAAATGTAATTTCTTCATCAATTTAGGCGAATACTGTATGTATTCTGCTACATATTTTTGGTAACAAAAATTCCAATAAGTGTATATTAATTGGTTTGCGCAAAAGTTATAGTTCTATATATATTTTTTAGTAATGGCGGTGATCAGTGACTTATAGCAGGACTGCAGAAATAGAAACTGTGCCTGCATTGTAAATAAAGTACAATCAGTGGAAATTATACAATAAAGTGCTTATTGTGCCATAACATGTGCAATTCATAAAAAAAGTTTATCACAAAAGAGGGATGAATAAATGAAAAAAAAAAAAAAAAAAATATATATATATATATATATATATATATATATGTATATACAGTGCCTTGCAAAAGTATTCGGCCCCCTTGAACTTTGCGACCTTTTGCCACATTTCAGGCTTCAAACATAACGATATAAAACTGTCATTTTTTGTGAAGAATCAACAAAAAGTGGGACACAATCATGAAGTGGAACGAAATTTATTGGATATTTCAAACTATGTTAACAAATAAAAAACTGAAAAATTGTTTTTGTTTCAAATGCCCCTTGTCCAGTCACAGAACATGTTGTATTCTTTGAAAAGAATATGTAGCACCTTCCTAGGTAGGTGCTAGGCAAAGCATATTTGTGGCCCTGTTCTGCTTATCAGGAGGGCCTGATCTGTTAGTTAGCCTGTCACATGCTTCCAGGTGTGACCTGTTGAGTCTGGGGAGTCTCCCCACTGTATCCAATGAGGGGCTTTGTTGGTCAGTGGAGGAAACCTAGCCAATAGCACACCAGGGTTTATGACTG
This sequence comes from Pelophylax lessonae, assembly GCF_965119305.1. NCBI lineage: Eukaryota > Metazoa > Chordata > Amphibia > Anura > Ranidae > Pelophylax > Pelophylax lessonae. Next base: position 438,542,166 of record NC_138772.1, on the reverse strand, counting down.
TTTCAGTGGGTGGGCATTGCTGCAATGCATCCTGGGATGGGGAATAAATCCAAGGGGTGAATATGACAGGGTGTCTTTTGGTGGGAGCAAAGTCCCAGGAGGAGGTGGACGGCTGTCTCTCCTCCTGCTGAAGTGAGGAAGGTGGTGCAGGCAGTTGGCCTAGGGACCAGGGGTTGAGCTGAGCTGACAGTATCCAGTGTGCTGGCCGAGTGGAGCTGTTGGGCAGAGGACTTCAGGTAAAAGAGTGTAGTGAGTACTCAAGGATCTGTCCAGGGCTCTGCCTAAGAGAGGGGACCACTCCAGAGAGGTCAAAGGGATCAAGGAGCCAGTTAACCCAGAGTGTTACAGTAAAGGGGGTGCCAAGTTGTTAAGCCCTGGAGATTAGGGATACAGGGGGCGCCAGGAAGGGCCCTGAAGTTGTTTAGCAGTACAGTCTACCTCAAGGAATAGCTTGCCTTATGACAGAATAACCTCAGGAAGCTTACAGAGAACCTTTCACAGCCAAGGGCAATGTGAAGCAGCAGCCTAGCTGTGGCTAGCTCAATTTCAGTGTATTCAGCGTTACTCAGCGTTAACCAGCATTGACCAGAGTTAACAAGCATTTATTCAAGTCGTCCCAGCCTATTGTGCATAGTTTAGTTCAGTTGGAGTATCCCACTCATCCCTTCTCCTATCCAAGTTCCTAATAAAACCTAAAAACCAAAGAAACTGGATTGGTCCTTGTCTAAGATAAAAACACTTGGAAACATGCCAGAATGTTCTACCGTTGCTAATGGTAACCCAGGGGAACCCGTCACCAGCAGCTCCCTTGGGAGTAGTGCTACAAATACATGATGTTTTCTCAACGGAGGAGCTGTACAGCGAAGGCGTGATCACTGTTCTCCAGCCCCAACTGTCAGTTTCACCACATGGGACTTCATCAGTGACTTCAATGTCAAAGGCTGCATGTAAGTACCATTTCCAAGAAATAAGCAGCAGCCACCAATTGGGTACACATTATTCGACATGCGTTACTGGTACTTAGCTACAGCCCCAATACTTTTTTTTCTTCCAAATTTCAGCTTTAAAAAATAAACTTTAATTCTGCTTCAAAGCTTATATGAGATTTATAGGAGTAATAAGGTTTACGTATTTTTTAAAGGAATAAACCTTACATACAGCCCTTACCACAAAGCCCCGTACACACGGGCCGAATGTCGGGAGATATAGGCCGGTTAAAAAAAACAAAAATTGATCCATTGGTTGAGGTGTATTGTAAATAATAATATCTGAATAAAAAGGATTTGAACAGCATAATGGGAATATTAATTGAAAGGAAGAGGAAACACTGAAACATTCATTTGAGGGCAAGAAGATTACTATCAATCTCTGTCACTCATGCTGCCACATACGGCAATGTCCTCTCTGTTCTCCTTATACCAACCTTTATTATCAGTTTTTTTATAAGCATCATTTTGCTATAAATGACCACCAAAACTAACAACTGAATGATGAAAATGTTTCCTGTCTTTATACTGCACATAATAATAATGACAAATGTGGGTCATAAAAAGTAGAACTCATCCGTAACGATAAGTTATCGTAACAAGCTACACTCATAAACTTTAATTAGAAATAAAGTCAATTAGTGTAATTATTTATCAGTGGTTTTTAACACAACTTAATGTACCACCTGAAACCCAGATGCTCATTAGGCATCACAATACTTTTAAAAATATGGCATTATCTTCTAGGTTGACCATTAGTGCTCAGTATACAATTTAAATGCTAAACAGCCTATCGTTGTTGTCATTATACTGGAATTAACCCAAGAGTAAACCAAATGAAATATGCTGTTTGCATAGGCTTCAACATATTCAGCATATTACATTGCCACATTATTATAAACTTGAACTTTACTAGAATAACTTCAACCAACCGCTTTTGTAGCTGTTGATCAGACTTATGCAGGTCTATGTAGGCACAAAAACAGCAAAACAATTTAGGTTCATATACATTTTTGGGAAGTCTTGCTTAGATGATCTGCATTACCCATAACAAATTCAAATAATGGATTTCCGGACTAACTGTTGCCATTCCATAACAAGTCAGTGTAACACAACTCAACAAAGCTCGTGGATTGTGGATTTACATATAAAGCTTGTACTACTATTGAGTAGCCAAAGGGTTACTAAAATGCTCTATAGATGCAAGATATCGCCATAGTGTGGATCCATCTGTGGAGCACATCTATTAAACATGACATTTTACTGTTGCTGTTAGCAACAGTCATATTCCAATGTACTCTTGAAGAATGACAGCTGCAATTTGGTTGGTTGTAGTTGCCCAAAAAGTTATTTTCTGTAGTCATTAAAAATGATCTGCATTGGTCTGCCCTTATGTCATTTATATTTCAGTAATGGTACCAATATACACATTCTTTTTTCATTCAATCCATCATAAGGTCTGATTATTTACTTGATTAGATGTCTGAAAAGATACACAAATGGGATGTCTGATATGGTATAAAAATAGTCAGTTTGTCTGCATCAGTTCAATGGTTCAATACCGAATGTTTATTGAAAAAAAAGAACAAAAACTGAAAGTAATTGTTTCAGATCAATTCCTCTTTATACCGCACAAATAGGATTATCTAACCCATTCAATTGCTTTCCCTATCCTTTCAATCCTGCAAAATCAGTTGAAAACACTGAAAGTGAAAGTGAAAAACAACTGATAATTACGCGATTTGAGCAGAACAAATAAATCCCTGGTGCTCAACCTGCGGCCCGGGGGCTGAATGCAACCCCCAGGGTCCCTAAAGATAGTAGTCTGTTTTTTTTCTTACCTAAATGCTTAGTAAGGCCAGTGAAGGAGAAATATACTTTAAACTGGGTTTTAGGAGATAAATGGTTTGGTTTAATTCTTTCAAACTACCTTACTTTTTTCTGTGCTGTCTATTCCTTTTTTTTCCCTCTGATCTTTTATAATAGCTCTTGCTGGAAGAGATATTAAATGTGGCACAAATAATTTTATCAGGGATAAAGAGAGCACGAACTTGGAATCACTGATTCAAATAGGGCTATAATAGCAGCGATCTCTAGAAGTCTCATGTAGTATGTCTCCAGTCTATGACTGTCTCCTAAAGCATTTCCCCAGTCTCCAACAACTCTTCTAGCATTCTGTAGTCTCTGGCTACCTCTTGCAACGTGTCTGCATTTTTTAAACCATCTTTTATAGCATTCCCCTAATCTTTAACCACCTACTTAGTTGCTTGTCTACAGTAGATAGCATCTACAGTCTACAGGTGTCTACTCTAGGGGCAGCACTTGAGCCCCTCTGTATCAAGAAGAAGGACCACCAGGGACCTACATGACTATATCATTGCATGATGGGGTCGATGTATGCATGGCCCATTTTTTTACCAGTCATCTCTGCTAATTTTGTTAGGTTTAGGTTGACTTCTTGTATTTAAAGTTGTTGTATTTAAAAACACACAAAGGCTTAGGCCACCATAAGAACAAGAGTAAGGTAATACATAGCAGTCATTCTTATTATGTAAAATCTGCTTGGTTGATATAATTTACTCTACTGCACTGTCAGTCTAAATAATCTATATGCAAACATATTTAAACTGCTGATTCTTTATTGCAGTAACTCTTAGCTACCAACCCTGCAGAAGTTTGACCAGCACAAGATTGATTTTGTTTAGTTACAATAGGTTATAGTACTTAAAGAGTAACTCCACTTTCCACGTGAGGGAAAAAAAATAGCAAATAAAGAAAAAATAATATAGTGTATACAATTGTGACACAAGTCATATTGTAATTGAATGTTATTAAACATTCCCTCTGTTTTTCAATCTGCAGCCGCTGTAATTTTCTGAAAATGCAATGCAATATGGCTACCTGGAGGTATTCTGTACACAGAATATGTACTAAACACCCGCCAGAAACATAATTTCCTGCTTGTGTGATTGGCTCACCAATTTTCCCAGAAGTCTGCCTAATATACAAGTCAGATTTCAGACATCCCCTGCAACAAAAATGACATTTTTGTTGAGATACTCCCAATAGGAACACGTCTAAAGGGATTCAGGCCCAGCAGCTTTCCGCACTGGTGTTCTGCAGCGGCACAGCTGATTGATAACTAAGAAACCACTCCCATTAGACTCACTCACCACAGAGGAACAACCAGTGATTTCTTAAGAATAACAAAAGGTAGGAATCTGCAACAAAGGTTGTTATAATCCTTGATATTTACATAAATCACCCAGTGGGGAATGTTTTTTTTCTCAACAAAAGTGGAGTTACGCTTTAAGAATAAGAACTCTTTGTTGAATATGGGTGATATCTGTTAGCAGTAGGTACACACGGTTTGGGAGTTAGAGAATAAGCACAGACTTTTCAATTTTTTTACATAAACTGACACGCACAATGGGGGTTTTGATGATCATCAGATTTTCCAAACAACTACCCTGGGTAGGGTAGTAGTGATTAATATTTTTTACTTTTTTCTTTTATAGGAAAACTACTCTTTTTTTGTGTAGATTTTATTATTAAAAAACTTACCTAATTGTCAACAAAATAAAATAAATAGTTTTATGTTGACGATACATTTTAGGTGATCAGTTCATCCTTATCGTGGAAGAGACCACTGTCATGGCAGGAGGTGGATCTATTTTATCCCTTAGAATAATCACATCACAAAAAATACACATGTACCGGTGGCAGAATATAACAAACAGACAGTGAAATTTTGATAATCAGATAGTGCTTTCCCAGCTCTACAAAGAACTCTGACCTCCCTCCTGTTGTTCTGTTCCCTGGAGACAAATGGTGTTATTCAAAGAAACTAATTTTGTTTTGCCATCACTGTGTTAGCATTTTTTCTTGCAACTGAAAGCAATTGAATGCAGACATCTGCGTACTCCATGCTGTTTGTTCCCCCCCCCCCCCATCCTTCCCCCTGATCACTTGAACTGTCAACTTGTGCTGCCAGTGAAATTATAAAATATATGCACATAGATAGATATTTATAGTAGGGAATGATATGAAATCAGGATTCATCTTTTGCTTTGCAGCCGATGGAAATGTGTGGATTGAGGTAATGCCTTTCTAAAGCTGTCGCCTTTGCCGTCTGACATCTCCAAAACACGGTACAATTAATGGTGTATTTGCAAACAAATCCTCTTCCTCTAACACTTACAAAGAGAGAGAGAGAGAGAGAGAGAGAGTGGGTGTTTCCTATGTGGTGTCTGTATGCTTCATTCACATCACTGGCTTATTTTTTTAATTTTCGAGAGCAAGGTTGGTGACAGCTGAAGAAGTCTGTATTTTCTGAAGAGCAGCATGACGGTGGAGAGGAGCTGGGCTCCTGGGGGAGATCTAATGGTTCCTCTCCTTCCTGCACAGAGATAAAGACTTATAATAAGCGTGTATGTTCACCATCTGGCTCTGTGCATGTGGTCCTTATGGAGGCGAAAGCGGCACAATCTGTAAATGATCAGGAGCCATAGAACTCCCTCCAGAGAATCCACAATGCAATCAAGGTGACAGATGGCATGGACACTGCTGTGGCCTTACAGAGAAGAACAAAATCACCTTCAATAAACTCTGACTGCAATGGGCACGAGCACCTCAAAAAGTCAGGTTGTCAGTCAAACTGCGACAGCAAAGCTGCATTGGGGGAAACATTGCGGCCAGCTCTCTGTTTTCAAGCGTTTCCATCTGACTAAGCCTGAACTATGATCTTTTTTTTTCACTCCAACAGCAAATTGTCCTCTCTATTTAGCTGAAGCAGGCCAGCAAATTACCAGATTCATAGTTTTATTGAAGGAAATTGAAAACATGATGTCCTCAATTCTGGGGACAAACAGCTGGCAGGATTTGTGACGTAAGGGAACATCTAATGGACCCCCTTGATTCACTGATCATTTCATCTTACATGCAGCCTTTTGAATTTTTTTCCGTTCTAGTATATCCCTTGTGTTTATATCTAATATAAGTTTTTTTTTTTTTGTTTGCATTCATTTCAGATATTTGTTAGAGATTAGAGACAAGTAAGAGATTTATATTGTGTCAAAAACTGTGATTTATTTTTCTTGTACAATATATTTTACAATATATCAAGCTATTTTTTTTTTTTTCATTTTTGCAAGAGTCATTAATGAATCTTTGGTTTCCGAAAGTAATGCAAGTGATTTGCTTTTATTTTTTTCTGTTTATTAGTGATATCTAATTAGCGAGCATCAGTTATATTATAATTATATTCATTTTTATTTTGGATCATATTATGCTTACATTATCTGAAATAAATGTGGTAATTGTAATTTAAATATTAATTAAAAAAATGCTTTACCACAAAAGAACGTACATATGTAAGTAAAATATGCATGCGTATAGCTGTCAAAGATGTTTGTGTTTTGTGTTGTGGCGTTTATAATACTGATATTAAAAAAGTATATATATATATATATATATATATATATATATATATATATATATATATATATATATATATTAGTGATCGACCAATATCGTTTTTTTAATGCCGATACGGATACCCATATTTTGGTCATCTGATATCGGTATTGGCCGATATCGGTTGATATTTTCAGACACGTAAAAACATTTTTTATTTTTTTTTCCACAGGCAGGTACTCCTTGTGGAGGGATCTAGGGGTCTAAAAGACCCCAAACCCCTCCTCGGCACTGAAAAGCATTCAAAATGCCAAGTTTTGCTGTTTTGAATGCTGTCAGTTTTTTAATTTGGCCCCGAGTACTCGGAAGTGATGTCATGACATCACTTCCTGGTTTTTTACATGGAGACCCGATCAGACCCGAATGCGGCTTTGATCGGGTCTTCGGCGGCCGTGCAGGTAGGAGACCCGGGCGAGCCACGGAAGGCGGTGGGAGGGGGGGAACGTCACCTCCCGCTCCTTGTAATGACAGCCGAGCGGCTTCTCAGCCGCATCAGTTGTCATTACAAGACACCCGACCATCGGCTATGGACGCCGTTACCAGGGTGATGACTCTAGCTGCAGGCATTACTCCGGTACAAGCACTTTCCCGAAATATCGGCAATATCAGTAACCTCAGTGGCCAATTCCGATATATTGGGGAAAGTGCATATCGGGCCCCGATATATCGGTGGTGCCGATAATCGGTCGATCCCTAACCGTTATATACAGTATCTCACAAAAGTGAGTACACCCTTCACTTTTTTGTTAATATTTTATTATATCTTTTCATGTGACAACACTGAAGAAATGACACATTGCTACTATGTAAAGTAGTGAATGTACAGCTTGTATAACAGTGTAAATTTGCTGTCCCCTCAAAATGACTTAACGCACTGCTATTAATGTCTAAACTGCTGGCAACAAAAGTGAGTACAGTGAACAAGTGGGTAAGTTGAAATGTCCAAACTGGGCCCAATTAGCCATTTTCCCTCCCCGGTGTCATGTGACACGTTAGTGTTACAAGGTTTCAGGTGTGAATGGGGAGCAGGTGTGTTAAATTTGGTGTTATTGCTCTCACTCTCTCATAGTGGTCACTGATAGTTCAACATGGCACTTTATGGCAAATAACTCTCTGAGGATCTGAAAAAAAGAATTGTTGCTCTATATAAAGATGGCCTGGGCTATAGGAAGGTTGCCAAGACCCTGAAACTGAGCTGCAGCACAGTGGCCAAGACCATACAGAGGTTTAAGAGGACAGGTTCCACTCAGAAACGGCCTTGCCATGGTCGACCAAAGAAGTTGAGTGCACATGCTCAGCGTCATATCCAGAGGTTGTCTTTGGGAAATAATTGTATGAGAGCTGCCAGCATTGCTGCAGAGGTTGAAGGGGTGGGGGGTTAGCCTGTCAGTGCTCAGACCATATGCTACACACTGCATAAAATTGGTATGCATTGCTGTCATCCCAGAAGGAAGCCTCTTCTAACGATGATACACAAGAAAGCCCACAAACAGTTTGCTGAAGACAAGCAGACTAAGGACATGGATTACTGGAACCATGTCCTGTGGTCTGATGAGATCAAGAACAACTTATTTGGTTCAGATGGTGTCAACCGTGTGTGGCAGCAACCAGGTGAGGAGTACAAAGACAAGTGTGTCATGCCTACAGTCATGCATTGTGGTGGGAGTGTCATGGTCTGGGGCTGCATGAATGATGCTGGCACTGGGGAGCTACAGTTCTTTGAGGGGACCATAAATGCCAACATGTACTCTGACATAATGAAGCAGATCCCCTCCCTTCGGAGACTGAGCAGCAGGGCAATATTCCAACATGATAACGATCCCAAACACATCTCCAAGATGACTACTGCCTTGCTAAAGCTGAGGGTAAAGGTGATGAACTGGCCAAGCATGTCCCGGACCTCAACCCTCTTAGGCATCTGTGGGGCATCCTCAAACAGAAGGTGAAGGAGTGCAAGGTTTCTAACATCCACCAGCTCCTTGATGTCGTCATGGAGGAGTGGTAGAGGACTCCAGTGGCAACCTGTAACGCTCTGGTGAACTCCATGCCCAAGTGGGTTAAGACAGTGCTGGAAAATAATGGTGGCCACACAAAATTTTGACACTTTGGGCCAATTTGTACATTTTCACTTAGGGGTGTACTCACTTTTGTTGCCAGTGGTTTAGAAATGAATGATTGTGAGCTTAGTTATTTTGAGGGGACAGTAAATTTACACTGTTATACAAGCTATACACTCCCTACTTTACATTGTAGCAAAGTGTAATTTCTTCAGTGTTGTCATATGAAAAGATATAATAAAATATTTACAAAAATGTGAGGGGTGTACTCACTGTATATATATATATATATATATATATATATATATATTGTGGGATTGATTAGCTCGGTGGCGGGTGTGGATGACCCCTTTGGGGGGTTAGTTACACAGGGAGATAGCCGAGAAGTGGTTGCAAACAACAGTTTGGTTTATTCATGCAATTTGTCATCACCAGACTGCAAGCGTCAAAAACATCCAAAATAAAATAAAACACAAAATAAATCCTTGCCACTGTGGGTGGCTACCTTCTCACACACAGGAACCTATCTAATGAAGTCTGTCCCCAACCTACTGTTGGGCAGACTTGGCTGATCATACAGCAGACACTCAATAGTCCATGTTTGTTCTCTTCACACAACAAATGTCCATTTAACATGTCCCTTTTCTCTTCACATAGAACACATTCCTTTGTTTGTCTCTTCACCTAGCAACCATTCCTTTGCTTGTCTCTTCACAAAGCAAACAGTGCATTTATTTATTTCCACATAGAAATATTCCAAGACCTCACCTTGAGTAGTCTTCGGTCTTAATTCATTTCCCCTTCACACAGGAAATGTCCATTGGTTTCTTTTCACATAGAAACGATCCTTGAGTAGTCTTTACACTTGTTACCCTCCTCAGCGCACATCGCTTCAGGAGGTCTTCCCCATGCTCACACAGCTTCAGGGGGCATCCCTTCTGATTGTCCTCCGCTACCCACACGGCGTCAGGAGGCAGCAATCCTTCTCCCAGGCTCTCACAGCGTCGGGAGGCACACATCTGACTGTCCTCCTCTCCCCAGCCCACACGGCATCAGGAGGCAGCAATCAATAGGACTTCCTTTGGACAAATTATAGAGGCCTTAACTTCCTCATTCCGAACAGCTGAAGGCCTTTCAACTTCCTTAAGCTGTCCTGGCTATCTCTGCAGCCGACACCCTATAGTAATTGGTGAATTTTCTAAACCAGGTGGAAATGTATCTCCTGTCTGTGACTACATCCACAGATTTACCTGACTTCCTGTCACATACCCCCCCCCCCTCTTGTTTCAACCCTAGGGTTGGGACACAGTTTTCCAGGCACGCATGTGTCAGGCACTGCTCTTGACTCTCACTGATAAGCCTCCTAGTATCTTCAAGCTTCAGGGTGAAACTGTTTCTGTCATCTTCATTGACAGATTTCTCATAAATGTCACACAGTTTGTCCCTCATCTCATATACACATTCTTCAACTGCATTTTTAGCATAATTTCTCTCCTTCTCAAGTTTGTCCTGCATAACCGTCTGTCCTATCCACCAAGGAGGACCGTGATCCATAGGCAACTCAATTGTGCTAGTCTTAAAGTCTTCAACATTCTTGAGCCGTCTCTCTCTGCAATCAATAAATGATTTCCACCAAACTTTGAGAACCTCTGCTTCACTTGGCTTTGTTCCAAGAAATGTCTGTACTTTACCAACTTTCCTTCCACCATCATATGGGTCAAAGGCAGTAGCTTCATTAATTAGCCGTAGACAGTTGAACCCAGCGATCTGGGTGGTATCCATTACAGACCTCCTCTCTGCATCAGTGAAGAAGCATGGAACTGCAACACAGTCTATTACAGGTTTCTTCAATGCACCTTCTGCCATTGCACCACTTTTCTCCTGCAGCTCCCCCAGCATTTCCTTGCCTCGGTTGAATTGCATCTCTGCTGAACTATTTGACCGCTCAAGGTCACCTAGTTCCTTTTCTCTATCTGAACTCCACATGGAATGTATCTCAAGATCACTCTCAAACTTCTGCCACCTGTCTTTCACCAGTTCCATTTTGGAAATATTCCCTGAAAGGCACTTATTCATTTGCTTCACGTTTTCACCAACAGCCTTAGTTTTCTCCACTAGGTGGTGTTTGCTTTTTTCTTCCAGCTTTATATCACTTGCTTTAGTTTTCTCCGCTTTAGTTTTCTCCACTAGGTTTTCAGCCTGAACTGAGAAATCATCACATTTCTTACACAGCTCCTTTGTTTGCTGAAGCTCTAATGATACATTTTCCAATGCTTGAAGTTTTTGAAGGAACTGTTTATTCCAGAGGGGTGATTCAAACAACATGTCATCAAATTTCTGATGCTCACTCAGGACAGACCCCAAAACACTGATCCTTTTATAAACTGCATCAGGTACACTATCCCCTCTTCAAGTTCCTGCAACAGAATCTTCATCTCTTCTACTTGCTGTTCTAAGGCTCGCTTAGACTTTTCTAGCTCCTGAACTCTTTTCCCAACATCATCCTTGGAGCTGACCAAATCTTCCATTTCTGTACGCAGCTGTTTGTTAACTCTTTCTAGCTCAACCTTACACTCTAGAGCTTCCTCCAAGGAGCGAGCCAAGAACAGGGCTTTGCTCTCTTTATCACGCCCCTCCTCTTCTGCACGGTCGCGTTCTTCTGCATATTTTGCGAACACAGTCTTCTCCTCACCAAGCAACTGATCAAACTTCTTTTTCACATCTTCAACACACTCTAATGAACCAACGCTTTCTTCCATGCGTTTTTTCATATCCGCTATCTGAGCTTGCAATGTTGCGACTTGCTCTGATAGGTTTTTCTTTGCTTCCTCCTCCTCTTTTAATTGTTTCAGGGAGCCATTTTTCTCATCTTCCATTTGTTTGAGCTTTGTGATAAAACTCAGCCTTTGACACCTCTCTTCATGTAAGAGTTCCTGCGTGTCTTGCAGCTGCGATTCCAAGATAGAGAAATCTTTGGCAATTTCTCTAGATTTGCTGTCTGCTTGAGAAAGCTGATTTGTGACATTGTCCAACTCAACCTGCAGTCGGTTTGCCTTCTCTGACAGCTTAGCACACAATCGGTCACCTTCTGACACCTTGACTTGCGATTCCTGCAGCTGTGCCTCTACTTTTTCTCTCTTGTGTTCAGAATCTCCTTTTCCCTGCATAAGAGCCCTCACCTCATTGGCTAGTTTCTGGGAATGAGAATGTAATTCTGCCACACAGGCTTCTTTCTTTTTTAGCTGCTGCTGGACACGTTGGGTTTCATCTTTCCAACTTTCACAGTCATCTACCACATTGCTCAAAGTGGTGAGCTCATACACAGTACTCAGTAATTTAGCCTCTCTCTCACTTTTCTCCTTGTCGCTGAGAGACAATGTCGTTTTCAGAGAGACATTCAGTTCCTGCACCCCCTGCAGGTCTATTTTTGTAGCTTCCAAAGACTGAAGACTTTTTTTCAGCTGATTGCGCAACTCCAACATATCACACATACTTTGCTTCTGCAAAGTCTGAATTTCAATTTCCTTTTCCATGAGGATGGTATCTTTCTCCATTATAGTCTCTCTACGTTTTTGTAACTCGGAAAAAAGAAGAGCAGTGGATTCTTCCCACTGTAACACCTGAGCCTGCAAGTTTCTATGCTCCATCCTAAGCAACTCCAGGGCGTGTTCCTTTTCTTCCATTTTCCGTTGCAAGGCATCCAGCTCAGCCCTGCAGACATACTCGGTTTTCTCCAAACCGATGGCCTCCATTTGCTGCTGGCGTCTCTGTTTCCAGCCTGCCATGCTCTTTTGGTGAGCCTTTTGTTGAGCTGCAAAGCTCCGCTGAAAATCCACATTTGCCTGAGTGTTGCTAGGGACAACAACCTTTCTCTTTAGCAGATTCTGTTCAGGCATGGATGGGGCTCATTTAGGCGGTAACATCCCCTCCATCCATAGAATCCGGTCTCTCATTTCAGCTATCTTTGCTTCTTTCAGGCGCTTTGATGGCCCCATCTTCAATTACTCCACAATACATTTTTCACAGTCCAGCAATTTTGAGACCACTGTCTCTTTAAAGCCAGTAGCTTTTCTCTCTCTTGCAGGATCTCTTTTCCTGCAGACACAGTTTGTGCAGTCTCATGCACCAGACAAAGTTCATCAAAAATTCTGAGACCACTGTCTCTTTAAAACACATAGTTTTTCTCTCATTCAGGATTTCCTCTCCTGCACACATAGATTGTGCAATTTCATGCACCAGACAAAGTTCATAGAACATATGCACTTCTTTGCAGGGATCTCTGCTTCTGCCCAATGCATACCTCCACCATATGTGGGATTGATTAGCTCGGTGGCGGGTGTGGATGACCCCTTTGAGGGTTAGTTACACAGGGAGATAGCTGAGAAGTGGTTGCAAACAACAGTTTGGTTTATTCATGCAATTTTTCATCACCAGACTGCAAGCGTCAAAAACATCCAAAATAAAATAAAACACAAAATAAATCCTTGCCACTGTGGGCGGCTACCTTCTCACACACAGGAACCTATCTAATGAAGTCTGTCCCCAACCTACTGTTGGGCAGACTTGGCTGATCATACAGCAGACACTCAATAGTCCATGTTTGTTCTCTTCACACAACAAATGTCCATTTAACATGTCCCTTTTCTCTTCACATAGAACACATTCCTTTGTTTGTCTCTTCACCTAGCAACCATTCCTTTGCTTGTCTCTTCACAAAGCAAACAGTGCATTTATTTCTTTCCACATAGAAATATTCCAAGACCTCACCTTGAGTAGTCTTCAGTCTAAATTAATTTCCCCTTCACACAGGAAATGTCCATTGGTTTCTTTTCACATAGAAACGATCCTTGAGTGGTCTTCACACTTGTTACCCTCCTCAGCGCACATCGCTTCAGGAGGTCTTCCCCATGCTCACACAGCTTCAGGGGGCATCCCTTCTGATTGTCCTCCGCTACCCACATGGCGTCAGGTGGCAGCAATCCTTCTCCCAGGTTCTCACAGTGTCGCGAGGCACACATCTGACTGTCCTCCTCTCCCCAGCCCACACGGCGTCAGGAGGCAGCAATCAATAGGACTTCCTTTGGACAAATTATAGAGGCCTTAACTTCCTCATTCCGAACAGCTGAAGGCCTTTCAACTTCCTTAAGCTGTCCTGGCTATCTCTGCAGCCGACACCCTATAGTAATTGGTGAATTTTCTAAACCAGGTGGAAATTTATCTCCTGTCTGTGACTACATCCACAGATTTACCTGACTTCCTGTCACAATATATATATATATATATACATATGCACACACACACAAACACACACACAAACACACACACACGCACATTCACACACCCAAAACATACAGGGTATATATTTTTTGCTACTCCCAGGGGCTGGGCAGGGGATGGTTAGTTTCAGGGGCTGTGGTGGACTGAAGTGAGTGGTCATCTGGTTTGGTGCGCCAATCCAGAAGTGCAGATGGTTTTGCATCAAATAGGCTAATTGAAAGGGGTGGGGTGGCAGACAGTTCTAATCACAGGGCAGATATGGATTTGGTTATCAGTCTGTGGGTTTTGCTCCTTTAGTAAGTGTCTTTTATCTCATGAGGTTCATTCAGCTTTTCGTGCAAAGTGTCAATCTTATACTATAGCTTACAGCCTTTTGAATACACAAAAAAAAAAAAAAAAAATAGCATAATAAAATCAGACTCAAATCAAAGGTTTTCTTTGTTTTTTTTTAAACACATTATCTGTTAGTTATGTTCAGGTGGGGAACATTAGAACATGTTGCAAATTCCAGTTCCAGTGCAAATACTGTCATAGATAATTATTTTCTTTTCACTTTGAAAAATCAGTGCAGGATATCTAATCCACCAGTTCTCCAGATGGAACTTTTTTGGCTTTCTTTATAGTGTTTACATTTTTTTATTGCTATCTGTGTCTTTGTTGGGAAGACCACCTCATTTCCTGTCTTGTTCACAACATAGAAAGTAAGAAGATCTCCCCAACAGGGACAACGACCGCTGTATAAACATGGCATGGCTTCTCACCCCTTCTCATTCTATTAAAAGTAAAAAGTTTTTTTATTCTTTGAGACATTTTGTACAGTTTGGCACACACAAACAAGCTGTGCTTGTCTCTCGGTATCTAGTTGTGGATACTGAAGATACTACACATTCACAAAAAAAAAACACTGTTAATTTTGAATCTACTATATTAAATTAATCTGCAGATTACAAGGATAAGCTTCAATCTGCATATGATGGCTAGTAAAAAAAAAAAATATTTATAAAGTCTGTTTCTATTTTTCCTCCTATTAATCCATATTTTCCCATATTCAGCCCTAATCAACTCCTCCTTCTCCTTCTCTCCTTACCTGTTATTATTTTATACCCATTAATAATTCATTGTTTTTATTTTAAATTTTGTTGTACTTTTTTAGTGTTTTATTAAAAAAAAAGCACAAACATTAAAAATTTTATTATTTATTTACTTTCAATACGTTTTCAATGCTTTGTATCTGCTTCATATTTTAGTATAATTTTAAATGGGACAAATGATAGGATAGAATGTATACTTTTTTATCAATAGTGATATCATTTTTCTTAAACTAACATTGATCAAAGTGGAAAAAAATTCATTTTTTTTTAATTTTGTAACTTTTTTGTCTATAGATTGTAAACAAATAAAAAGTATTGCAAGACAATATCACTAAAAGAAAGCATTGATTGTTCTAAAAATAATTTGTCCTACTTTGTTATCTTACTAATTGACAAAAATATGCCCAAATCTATAGGCTTATAGCAGAAATGTAAAAATGGCCCTGGTCCATAGGGATGCACAGGTATAAAAAACACAAGAATTGTATTGTATAAGCTGCACCAGTCTATGCACATCTTCCAAGGCAGGGGAAAGCTCTACAGTATTTTACTTTTGTTCTGTTACAGCATCATATCTTGGACAAAAGAGAATAGGAATAAACTGAACTAAGTTGGCTCATGTCACTGAGCTAATGTGAATGGAGCCTAAAAGTTGATTGTGGATGGTGCATGGTAGGGAGCCTAATCCTGCATCATCTTTAGTGTGATAAAGCCTCAGAAGCATGTATAGAAATTTAAAAGAAACATGGAAGAGTCTCAGTAAAAAAAGATCAAGTGAGTTATGGAATTCTCCCCTTCTTTATATTTTGTGTTGTGCTTTTGGTCTTTTTGTTTGGGTATGCTTCTATGTATCATGAGAATGTTTAAATTCACTTACTGTTGACTGACTCATCACCTCCCTGGAAGTCTGTTCTAGGCATCCGCCACTTGTTCAGTAAAATTATACGTTCTGAGGTGCATAAGTACAGGGGCTGCAATTGTGACCCAGCCCCATCCTTCAGGGAGCCTGTGTGGCTCCCGTTTATACCTGGAAGGGAGGAACTGTGGGGGCAGTCTATAGAGGAACCAATGCATGTTCCTCCTGCAGCCACTAAATGCCCATTTATCCTGGTCTCCCTCTCGCAGGCATTTAGCGGCTGCTACCCTGTCACCTCTCCTATACAGTGTCTTTTTGCTGCCCCTGGGCCCCTGTGGTCTTTTCTGGCCTTCCTCATCCCCCACTGCTCTGTGGGATCCCCCCTCCTGCTGGCTGCTGTGGGGGATGCTGTCGGGATGGAGAGCAGGGATAGGACCGATAAACATGTGATTTACCACCCGCACCCTTTCGGTACCGATCACTGACTCTGTTTACTATGCTTCAGTTTGTGAATAAACAGGAAGCTCTGTACAGAGAAATTCCTGTCTATTCATTTTATGCAGCTGAGGTTGCAGAGATGGAGATGGCAGGCTGTATCCTCAATCTTCTTTTTCTGTCTCAAAGGTGGAACATCAGAGATCTGTTTAGACCCCTGAAAATTCCCCAAAGCCCCCCTTACAGAGGCTCTTACAAAAATTTTAAATATTAATAAATAATATTGTAAAATAATAATAATAATAAAATAAAATGGTAAGAAATGAAAAAAGAAAAAATAGCAAAAATAAAAAACTACCGACACCAGTGGCAGAACTAACAGGCTTCTAAAGGGCGCACTTGCGA
This sequence comes from Pelophylax lessonae, assembly GCF_965119305.1. NCBI lineage: Eukaryota > Metazoa > Chordata > Amphibia > Anura > Ranidae > Pelophylax > Pelophylax lessonae. Next base: position 438,525,584 of record NC_138772.1, on the reverse strand, counting down.
CTGGGCACTGGTGTTCTGCCACTAGGCTCAGAGGGAAGGGCCCCAGCCGGGTGTTAGGAGGGGGCCTTCATGGTTTCTTGCACAAGAGCCCTGAAGGTTCTAGTTACAACTCTGCATGTCCCTGTATTCTTGAACTTAGCTTCATATTTATACACTGTCCTCCTCGATCTTATTCACTCCCTCCTGCTGGTGATCCCCTTATATGTTATGAGTGATGTGGACCATTCATATTCAGGTTCCTCTTTTTCTATAAGTCAAAAGAAAGTAGTGAGGGTAGAAAGGGAGGGAAAGGAATGAGGAAAAACCTTCAAGTCCACCTAGTCTGAAATTAACTGGAAGTAATTTTATTTTTGTCCGGACACAAGGCCTTCTTGAAAAAGGACCTGGGGTTATAATCATAAATTAACATTGCAAATAATATTCTTATTCCAAGGTAATATAATTGCATACAAGAGTAACATCCACTGCCTGGATCACACATTTTAGCAGTCCTTGTGTAGATTCTTTTCTTTAGCTGCCATTATGATTATCCTCGAAGTGCTGAAATCTAGCAACCAGAGAGCATGCACTTCCTGGTTTTATTTCCTCCAACTGCCTCTGAAGTTTTCAGAGACTACATACAGATAGGAACAGATGTTCAGCCAAGGGCTAGGGAGAATGCAGATTGCTGATATATTATCTGCTTTAAACCAGGTAAACAGCTAAATACACAGTAGAAAGACATGCATGTCAACTGTTTTACATGCCAAAGGATTTGTAATTCTGTTTAACCAGTCTTGTAATTACCAAACCTCTGCCACACTGCATAGCCAGAAAGGTAATACTCTTGTTTTCTGGTTAACTTTGCAGATTCTGATGCAACTTTTTCACTCTCATCCTGCTTAATGGACAATAAATCAACATTACCTTCTCTGTCTGATGAACAGGAAAGTGATCTGGGATGCAAGACCATTGATAGAGTAATAAAGGGACTATTAGTGCAAAGTGTCGAAATTGGAAATCACAACATTGGTTTAGGGTCTGCTCTAGGGTGGTAGGGCTTCCGTGAGTTTCACACAACCAACCTCACATTATGTTACTGCAGGTACTATCTGTTGCTTTTTTTGAATGCTTTGTACATTTTGTTGATGCAATAGTGAACTGTGTACATACAGTTCATAGACTCTAGGTCTGATTACCTAGAACTGTATTACTGGCAGAGTATGGCTTTAGTTGTTGGATCTAGGTGTACTGATGCAAACTGTTTCTTTCACCCAACCCAAACCTTGGAATGCCACGATGTCTTATTTTGTTAGTGTGATACTAAGGGCCTGTTTACACTAGTCCACAAGCTACAGTTGTTTAGTGTGCAGGCAGCAGCCATTTTGGGCTGCAGAGCCATGTCGAAGTGGGTGGTGTGATGCATGTTTTAGAGAGAGACTACATTATGTATTTAAATGCTAAAAAAAACATCACAGGCTGTGGGTGGAGCTAGACACACAGGAAGGGAACGCTAGAACACTAATATAAAAATTATCTTACAAGGCTAAAATAACCTGATAAGTTTTCAGCACACTAGCTAACAGGAAGCTAGCCAGGAGCTATTAGAAATGTTTTGTAGTTAGCCACTGAACGTCACCACATTTGCTGGCAGGTGTTATTGCCTCTTCAATTGCAACCCCTCCTGTAGTTATATAAAAGGTGAAGATATAGTCCCTTAACATGCCAGCTGTGGGTGGGGACCAGTGCACTTGGGGTTTGGGAGCAGGACTGTAGAGATGTAGTGCTGAGCTAGAGCTGATCCAAAAAGCCCTCTGCAGAGCTGATCTGCCAGGGGGATGAGAGAGCACATTTCTGAGTAAACAGAAAAACTTTAAACCCTCTTGACCCTCACCTAGTGGGTCCCGTGGCTTTGTTTAGAGTGGCCCCTGAGCCTTTGGAGGATCTCCTTTGTGTGTGTGTGGAGGGACACACTAAGTGAGTAACAACCTTTGTATATAGACTGTAACATATGGGTAAGATGGTTGTGTCAAGTGAAAGTCTTCTGCACTTGTATGTTCATTGAATGAAAAGTTACTAGAAAAAGGAACTTCCTTAAGTGAGACATGGACTATGAACTGTACTGCAAAGTGTGAGTAACTGAAGAATTCTGCTGGAGTGATGTTTGTGTAAAGCAATAAAAATACAACTTGTCTGGACATTTGTTTATTCGGGGTAGCAGGCCTCAGGTCGGGAATATGTATTTGGAGGGCCTCTGACTAAGTGAAGTGTGACATAATATGGTGGAGTTCCTTTAAATCAGTGTTTATCAAACTTTTTTGCCTTGCTGCGCACCAAACAGATCTGAAAACCACTACATTGTAGTTCATACATGATATTCAAAATATTCCTTTGGTTTGTCCTCTACAGCTGGATGTTTTGTTTCCAAGTGTCTCTTCAATTTTCTGGGAACAGTCGCCTCATTCGACAAAACTGCGTTGCAGATCAGACAGAATGGCAATTGACCATCTTCAGATCCCGTAGCGATGAAACCATACTCAATGTAATCTTTGTACTTTTTTCTCCTTCCTTGCTTTTCATTTAACAGTTTCTCTTTCAGAATTCCAGACTTAATTAGGTATTTCTTCATCTCTAAACAATGAACAAACTTTATTCATAAGCATCAAAGTTGGAATGGAACAGTCTCTATTATTATAATATAATTAGAGCGATCAAGTTCTCCAGAGATCTCACACAAGTCTTGCATTACGAAAGGATCCAATAAATGACAAACTGACAGAGATTGTGTTTTAAATATGGTACTTTTTTTAACTTTTGCTACGTTGATTTGCCATTAAATTTTTCAATATGTTCAAAGTTTCAAAATGCTAGTAATTTTAAATATTTTTCAAAACTCCCACGGCACACCTGCAAATCTCACACACACAGTTTCAGAACCACTGCTTTAAATCAACTGATGGGTGACTGTTTCACTGTCAACATGGCGCCAACAGCCAATCTATATTTGCCTACCTTACACATTGACAACACTTTTTTGATTTCTCATAGGGTCCTGTGGATTGCTATTTCCTACTAAGCTGGGTACACAGCTTCCAGCATTCCAGAATGTTCATGCAAATTCAAGAAAAGAGGAAATTAAGTTACTATAATACCCAGTTGTTTTTATAGATTTAAGATATTCTTGAATCTATAAAAACAACTGGGCATTATAGTGACTTAATTCCCTCTTTTCTGAAAAGCTGGTAACAATGGCAATGGGAAGGAAAATTCTGTTATAGAAGGAGTATGAAATAGAAAAATAGTGCAGTGCTATCAAATTATGGTGCAATTATACACTGGTGAAATGACAAAAGAATGTGGATTGAATAACATAAAGTGAACATAAGAGTCCATAAAATCAATAATCGTGACTCCAAGAAAAAGGGTCCCAGAAAGGTGTTGGCAGAGCGGAAGGCTTATATCCCAAGGAAGAGACAGGAATACACCCGTAGTATAGATCAAAAGTGGCAGCTTACCAGAAGCTGAGGCCGCCAACTTAATGGAACGGCCATACACGCTTAGATATCAATCCGGATAAATCGTGTCTTTCATGGACCAGGGAAAGCTGATAGTTCCACTATATCATATGGAATGTATAAACTCCAGACGTGATGTCATGAGTCAGTCATCTCCGGGCACCAACACAGAAGTGATGTGCAGGCTGGTAGTCTATTCCTGACTGTTAGCTAGTTCAACCTCTCAGCACACTGCTGAGAGCATGAGCTAGCCACATCCACCTCCGTCACAGTCTGGCATTCCAGGGACTGCTGAAGGGGCAGAGCATACAGCAGTGACTGACAGTCACTGCTCTGTGTTTAAAGTGGACCCAAAAACTGAGTGATCAGCAGTCTTTGATTGTTCTGTTCTCAGTGTAGAGCCAGCAGGGGACAGCTGCAGCTTGGATCGATGCTGCAGCCATCTAAGTGACTATGTATGTTTTTTTTTTTAAATCCAGCACGACTCTTTAAAAAATAAATTGCCATGCTTGCTATATCTCTGTGAATACTCTGAAAAAATGCCGACCCCGAAAACAAAAGTCCACTTTTTTTAAAAGGCATTATAAAACTTCCCACCAGCAACTTGTGTTTTTACCCTGCATAAAAAGTACATTGATCATGTAGTTTCATGTACTGTAGGTCTATTGCAGAGAAATTGTTCACATTCCTATGTCAGTGTTTATGTTCAAACACGAGGCATGCAGCATGGCACTGCACTGGATAACCACTTCTGGACCGGAAGATTTTCCCCCTTAATGACCAGGCCATATTTTGTGATTCGGCACTGCGTTAGTTTAACGGACAATTGTACAGTCGTGCGACGCTGTACCCAAATAAAATTGATGTCCTTTTTTTTCCACAAATAGAGCTTTCTTTTGGTGGTATTTGATCACCTCTGCGGTTTTTATTTTTTGCGCTATAAACAAAAAAAGAGCGACAATTCTGAAAAAAAAAAAAAAAAAAAATATATATTTTTCACTTTCTGCTATATAACATTCTCATTAAAAAATCAACATTTTTGAACATTTTAGACCAATTTGTTTTCTGCTACATATTTTTGGTAAAAAAAATCACAATAAGCTTATTTTGATTGGTATTGCGTAAAAGTTACTGCGTCTACTAGCTACGGGAAAGAGTAATGTCATTTTTATTGTTTTTTTTTTTTTTTTTTACTAGTAATGAAGGTGATCTGCGATTTTTAGCGGGACTGCGACATTGCGGCCGACAGATCTGACCCCTGACTGACATTTTTTACACTTTTGGGGTGACCAGTGACATTACTACAGTAATCAGTGCTAAAAATATGCACTGTTACTGTAATAATGACACTGGCAGGGAAGGGGTTAACACTGTGGGTGATCAAGGGGTTAAATGTGAGCCTAGGGGAGTGATTCTAACTGTGGGGGGCGTGGCTTGTAAAATGACCATAGAGACCTGTGTTCCTATATAGAAGGATCACAGGCGCTCTGTGATCATTCCAGGAAGAAGAACGGTCAGCTGTGTTTACAACAGCTGACTGTTCTTCTCTCTCAGCGGGGAGTGATCACGGGTGTCAGGCGGCAATTGGAGCCACCTGTCCCTTGCATCAGAGTACTTGCTGCTGAATGCCCTAGCTGTAGGCGCGCGACCGATGTAGGTCTGCGTCAGTTTGTGCAGGAGGGCCACACTGCCGTAGTAAATAGGCTGCGGGCGGTTGGAAAGAGGTTAATACATGACCTCTGTCTGTAGTCTAAGAACTGACACCTCCTGTGAGGAAACTTCACATCCCACAGTCCATGGGTCACTCAGTCTAGTGCTCTGCAGGTGAAAGCTACACAATATTTTAAAACTGAAACATACACAAACAGGTAGATCAATCAACAAAGAGATCACTATGCAATCTTTCACCACATTAGCACTCCCACATTTGAGATGTAACACAGAGGAAATGGCAAAGCCTGGAATGGGACTCCACTGACCAGCAGAGATATATAGTAACGAAGTAGAACTACTTAAGTACTGTACTTAAGTACCGAAATGCGGTATCTGTACTTTCCTAAAGTAGAATTTTTTTCTCCTACTTCTACTTTTACTTCACTACATTTTTTCGATGATTTCGATACTTCTACTCCAATATTTTTTTTTGTGCTGCATCGTTACTCGTTACTTTTCTCTGCCTTTCCCTTTTTCTTTTTTGTTTGGTTTCCCTCCTTACTGCTCTCTCCTACTCTTTCAATTATCCTCCCTATTCTGCCTTCCCCCCTCCCCTCCCCTTTTCTATAGGAAGGCAAAGGTAAAGATAGACCCCTTTTTCATGGGTACCTGGTCTCTGGCCATTTGGGTAGCGTTGTTCCGCTCCAGGCTTCCGCTGGGCCGGCGTGGAGTGCTCCCACATGCGCCTCTCGGCGCTCTGACATGTGTGGCGGCCTTCGGACACTCCGCTCCTCCCCTCCTTGTCTCCATTCGCTGACGTCTCAGCGCTGGGAGGCGGGGATTCCGGCGGCCGCACAGTAGAGGCACGTGCGCATGCGCAGTGCGATCGAGGCACTGGCGGCCATCTTGGTTAAGGGAAACATGGGGGGGTCTCTGATGTAACTTAAGGGGGGGCTTTGTGTGGGCGGTCTCTGATGTAAGGGGGCTCTGTGTGGGGGGTCTCTGATGTAAGGGGGGTCTCTGATGTAAGGGGGGCTCTGTGTGGGAGGGCTCTGATGTAAGGGGAGCTCTGTGTGGATGGGCTCTGATGTAGGGGGAGCTCTGTGGGGGGCTCTATGGGGGGGCTCTGATGTAAGGGGGGCTCTGTGGGGATGGTCTCTGATGTAAGGGGGCTCTGTGTTGGGGTCTCTGGATGTAAGGGGGGCTTTGTGTGAGGGGTCTCTAAAGTAAGGGGGCTTTGTGTGGGGGGTCTCTGATGCAAGGGGGGCTCTGTGTGGGGGGTCTCTGATGTAAAGGGGGCTTTGTGTGGGGGGTCTTTGATGTAAGGGGGCTCTGTGTGGGGGGTCTCTGATGTAAGGGGGGCCTCTGTGGGGGGTTTCTGTTGTAAGGGGGCTCCGTTGGGGGTTTCTGTTGTAAGGGGGGCTCCGTTGGGGGGTCTCTGATGTAAGGGGGGTCTCTAATGTAAGGGGGGCTAAGTTTGTAGTGATCATAAAAAAGAAAAGTCAAATGAAGTGCAAAAAAAGTGCAAGAAAAAATGTGCAGGGCGCTGGTGGGGTCAGCTTGCACAGGGCGCTTGAACACCTAAGGCCGGCCCTGGTTGGGAGGTTCTTTCCCATTAACAGCAGATATGAAATTATATTCATCTTGTTTTGTCACATATATATATTTAAAGATTCACAATATTTTGAACTTTTTTTTGACTTAGATTTCATACACTCTTCCTTTATTTCATTATTGGAATATATTGTTGTATATCACATTGGTTTATATATGATTTTGCGCACCAATAAGCTGTGGAGAAAAAAAAACATGCACGGAAGAGAAGGAGGGATGCTTTAAAAGGGGAAGGGAGGGACATACTTTATCTGTTTTTGTTTACAAAAAGTTACAGCCTAAGGAATTGTGATTGTCCTTTAGGTTAATCATTTGAATAAATCATTTGAAATAATAAAAAACAATATGATGTTCAAACTTTTGACTTCTTTCTTTAATAACTACATAACACAGTACTTCTACTTTCAGTACTTGAGTAGAATTTTTTTTTCAAAACTACTGGTACTTTTTACTTTTAGTACTTAAGTAGCAATTTTTTTGAAAAAACTACTTGCAATACTTAAGTAAAAAAAATGTTGAATACTTTAGTACTTCCACTTAAGTAACTTTTTCTGCGAGCACTTCCACTTCTACTTAAGTCACTTTTTGATTGAGCACTTGTACTTTTACTCAAGTAGAAATTTTGAGTACTTTATACAAGTCTGCTGACCAGTGAGCAAAGCTGGGGAAATGTCTACATAATTTTACAATGTAATACTGCTTCAAACACTTGCTTAACTGTCTTCCATGCCGCTCTGCCCACCCAATCTGTACACAGGGCAAAGCCAATTTTAAACTAACAGGAGGACCACTGTAAAGGTCTGGATGGTGGCATGTGGTCCTCATTTTACTAGTTGAGCATCACCCATGTGCGCTGTAAGTATGTGAATTACTGAGTGTTTTAATGAACTTGGGGTAGAGATAATAGCTGTGTAATATAATTAATTTATAATGATGGTGTTGGTTTGTATTTTAATTAACTTTGATAATAGACTTACACTGTGCGCTAATTAATTTGGGGAGAGGGGAATATAGCCCACGCACACACTTCTTGAGAAAATAATTTGCCAAATCATCCCATTCTAGAGAAGATTATTTCTCAAGAAGTTTTGAGTGTTTCTATGCAAAGTATGGAAACACTTTTCTCTTTACATTTCACAATTAGGTAAAGTTGTCAATGTTTGATCAGAAATGAGAGATTTCACTTAAACTGGATCTGTTAAGGAAACCATTCATGCCAACTTGATATATTAATGGAATAAGCCATGTATCATGACCACGCTATTAAAGTATTTGTAAAGCCAAAACTTTTTGTTTTCATTTTGGATTGCATAGGGAAGGGTAAAAACGAATGTCTGGTTCTTTTGCCATGTATGCCCAACTGGACAGATTTCCGTTCACTTCCTATCCCATAGACACAACAATAAGTTCAGGAAAATATCTCTATAGAGAGGGAATTCCTTCCATAGACAATGGAAGAGACATTGACATGGGCTGATCAGCTTTTTATTGTGCATGATTGGATGTATGAAGTGAACACAGCTCCTTATTCACAAAGCTGATTGAATATCTACATTTAGTAAATCAACAAATTTGTGTTTATACTGTGTGTAAGTCATGCATAGTCCAATTTTGAGGATGTCAGGTATTGAATCAAATATTAAATTGACAAGTGTGATGATGTGGTCATACAAGTACTGCATCAACATGGGTGTGTCCTCCTACAAGCTGTGGCTGTTGACTACACAATGAGCTGATTCAGTACTAGCACCAGACATAGAGATCAGTGAGTTGAGATCATGCATTTACCAGTTGTGATGAATATTTACTTTGAAAAATGATTATTAGTAAATACGGTTAAGGCAAAGTTATGTTCACTTTAACCTCTTGCTGACTGGCCAACAGTAATTTTGCTGCTGGCCAGCAGCTTGAGCAGGCACTGCAACATACACATACAGTATCTCGCAAAAATGAGTACACCCCTCATATTTTTGAAATATTTTATTATATCTTTTCATGTGACAACACTGAAGAAATGACACTTTGCTACAATGTAAAGTAGTGAGTGTGCAGCTTGTATAACAGTGTAAATTTGCTGTCCCCTCAAAATAAATTAACACACAGCCATTAATGTCTAAACCACTGGCAACAAAAATGAGTACACACCTAAGTGAAAATGTCAAAATTTAGCCCAATTAGTGTTACAAGGTCTCAGGTGTGAATGGGGAGCAGGTGTGTTAAATTTGGTGTTATCGCTCTCACTCTCTCATACTGGTCACTGGAAGTTCAACATGGCACCTCATGGCAAAGAACTCTCTGATGATCTGAAAAAAAGAATTGTTGCTTTGCATAAAGATAGCCTAGGCTATAAGAATATTGCCAAGACCATGAAGCTGAGCTGCAGCACAGTGGCCAAAACCATACAACGGTTTAACAGGACAGGTTCCACTCAGAACAGGCCATGCCATGGTCGACCAAATAAGTTGAGTGCACATGCTCAGCATCATATCCAGAGGTTGTCTTTGGGAAATAGACACATGAGTTTTGCCAGCATTGCTGCAGAGGTTGAAGGGGTGGGGGGTCAGCCTGTCAGTGCTTAGACCATATGCCGCACACAGCAACATATTGGTCTGCATGGCTGTCGTCCCAGAAGGAAGTCTCTTCTAAAGATGATGCACAAAAAAGCCTTCAAACAGTTTGCTGAAGACAAGCAGACTAAGGACATGGAGTACTGGAACCATGTCCTGTGGTCTGATGAGATAGGGGTAGATTTTTTGGTTCAGATGGTGTCAAGCATGTGTGGTGGCAACCAGGTGAAGAGTACAAAGACCAGTGTGTCTTGCTTACAGTCAAGCATGGTGATGGGAGTGTCATGATCTGGGGCTGCATGAGTGCTGCCGGCACTGGGGAGCGACAGTTCATTGAGGAAACCATGAATGCCAACATGTACTGTGACATACTGAAACAGAGCATGATCCCCTCCCTGCAGAGACTGGGCCACAGGGCAGTATTCCAACATGATAATGATCCAAAACACACCTCCAAGACAACTACTGCCTTTCTAAAGGGTAATGGTGATGGACTGGCCAAGCATGTCTCCAGATCTAAACTCTACTGAGCATCTGTGGGGCATCCTCAATTGGAAGTTGGAGGAGCTTGGAGTGGGAGAGGACTTCAGTGGCAAGCTGTGAAGCTCTGGTGAACTCCATGCCCAAGAGGGTTAAGGCAGTGCTGTAAAATAATGGTGGCCACACAAAATATTGACACTTTGGGCCCAAATTAGACACTTTAACTTAGGGGTGTACTCACTTTTGTTGCCAGCGGTTTAGACATTAATGGCTGTGTGTTGAGTTATTTTGAGGGGACAGCAAATTTACACTGTTATACAAGCTGTACACTCACTACTTTGCATTGTAGCAAAGTGTCATTTCTTCAGTGTTGTCACATGAAAAGATATAATAAAATATTTACAAAAATGTGGAGGGTGTACTCACTTTTGTGAGATACTGTATATACCATAGTTTGCAGACTGTATAACTTTCATACAGACTAAATAATATACGCTTATTTGGGATATTTTTTAGCAAACAAATGTAACAGACTACATTTTGGCCTAATCCTATGAAAAGATATTATCTATTTGCAAAATGGTATAACAGAATTTAAGAAAAACTTTTTTTTTTTTTCAAAATTTTCAGTCTTTTTTTGTTTATATAACAAAAAATAAAAAAAAGAGTGGTGAATAAGTACCACCAAAAGAAAGCTCTATTTGTGTGAAAAAAAAAAATCATGTACATTTCAGCCTTTTACCTACAGGAGGTCAATTGGTAAAAAAGCCAGTACTATATGAGGGAAATAACATATTTGCGCTAACACACGACTGGTATCCAAAGTGAATAGAGCATTACCCTGGTTACCAATGGTCACTTTGCAAACTGAGCAAACTGTATACTGTACACTCCAAAGTGAACATTAATATCGCTAAGTGATTAGCCCTATTGTGTTGTATTTACATGCAACAAAACAGAGGAAGCTTCAAATTTGCTAACACTGTTGTAAATGAAATTATTTGATATCCTATAGCTCTGATTTTTTTAGATAAACAATGAGTGACCAAATCATTGGCAATATGAGGTTTCTATTATCTTGTATGTCTTCTACATACAGACATAAAGCCATATCAATGAGTAATTTTCAGCCTTTGCCAGGCCTTCAATTGAGCAGAAAGAAATCGTACATTTCCGTCTACGCCTTCACTAATCTCCCCTTGCCAATTAATTGAATATAAATGCCAAGACCTTTCCTTCTGAATGGAGTGCTTTGACTGGGATAAACGTACAGTTCGGCAACATTTTTTTCAAGAGATGTTATTTTAATAAAAGCACTCAAAATGCTTATATTTTTATGACTAAACTTTATCAAAAGCTCCATTGTGCCTCAGTTTCTGCAATACCCACAATACATCAGAACCCTGGTCTTTTATGTACATATGAAGGAGTATTTAACAGAATGCAATGAAATGAGCCAGAAACATTTCAGATTTTGTTGGCATCTGTGAGCATTGCAATATGAGAACCATATGACTACAGGCAGATTGGTAGATCAGCTCAAGCATGTGCGCTACATCTTGACCTATGTCTGCTGGATGAAATATTGGGTTTTCTTCCATATTTGCAAATTACTAGTGAGAACAGTTTTACAACAACAGATTTATCACTAACATGGAAAAGTTTATCCCTAGTCAAAGATAATAAAGGTATAAATTGGTCTCAAATGAAAGAATTTTCTTGTACATTTTTAAAATATGATTTAAAATAAATAAGCATATAACAAAAACAAATTCCACCAAAAAATTGATTTTTTAAAGACTTTAATAGGCATATTTAGTTTGAATTGAAATCTTTAGTGTACTTTTACCCCCCTGTGCATTAACATACAGATATCCTCACAGTCAACATTCACAGTTTTTTTTACTGTTTAAGTTGTCATGCCATGCTTGAAAAATGCAGCCCTCTAAGTCAACTGCTCTTTATTCCCAAGTGATCTCCGGTGCAGGTGATCCTTGTTCATTCAACCTCATTGGCACCAAGCCTCATAAAGAATTGATGCTGCACTTCTTCTAGGAACTCTTACTTACCCCAATGGTCTCTTTCACCTGGCAAACTCCTCTGCTCTTAGAGGGATGAGCCTGGAGGGGGTTATAGCAGCCATATTAATGAACAAGCAGGGTTACAGTATATCAGAAGAGCAATATCCTTTCTAATGCAATTTCCATGCTCATATGAGTAAAGATCATTTCCTATTGATGAATATTTTATGTAATGCCTTTTCAACTGTCTTATGATGTTGTAATACCAGATTTCAAGAAGTAGTGCTGGAAAAATAAGGAACTATCTATGAATTAGCAACATTTTTTTTTTCAAACTCATCTTTGCCTCCCACCAACAGGGCATGTTTTTCTGATATCCAAACAGATGATTAAAGTCTTTTTTTTATAACTTTAGCATCAGCTACTCAGGTTTATGAGTAAGAAATTCCTATCTGCTCTATCTGCCAAACCGTTTATATGCTACGCAGTACAATGTGTTTTTTTTATATCCAATTACTGTCCACATATTGCCACCTCAACTTGAACCAAAAAAGACACCCCTTCTTAACCAATGACACCACAAAGCTTCTAATTCACTCCCTGGTTATCTCTCGTCTTGACTACTGTAACTCCCTTTACATTGGATTATCTTTACATAGGTTATCCTCCCTTCAGTCCATCAAAGCCATTCACAGCTTAATCCTTAAGTTGCTCTCTGTTGAAAAGTATTTTTTACATTTACATGATCAGCTTCCCATGTCCTTTGTTTTATAATCCCTTACGTATTAGTCTTAAAAATTGAGAGAATTGATTTTCATTTATTACCTCCTTCTGACTTCAATTGAGTTCACGTTAAAGTTGGCATTTCCAAAACATGTTTCTGAATTGAACCCAGTGAAATCTGTCCATTATACTGGTAATTACCAGTCCTGGTTCGAAGCACTAGGTTGACCCTCCATATCTTCTCTTAGGTAGGCCTTAGATTATGTAATTTTCTTTCCTTCAACCATGGGTTGAAGGAAAGGAAATTGCTCAATTTCCCCATCAGCACAGCCAATGTTGATGGGGGAATCCCTCCCAAAGCGCTATTGTGTTCTGCCAGCGGGGAATGCAGCGAGCCTTCCCCACCAACAGAATATAATCATCACTGCTGGCTGCTACAGCTGCCAGCATTAATCAGGTGAAAAAATGCATCAGGCTGGTTATACTGAAATCGATTGATGGATCGACTTCAATACAACCAGCCTGCTCATAGATGAATTGAAATTCGCATGGTTCCTGCTAAACTGGCCAAATTTAAAACCGGTCTATGGCTGTCCTAATTATCATGACAAATTTCCATGTTTAGTTGCCTCTGCTTTATCTAGCTTTTATTCAAGTATATATCCTTTTAGATACTCCTTGTAGCTTAATTTCCACATCTTTGAAATAGCTATGTGACTATTGCCTATCCCTCAGTTTGCCTGCTTTTAGACATCCCGCATGTCTAAGAATTTACTATATACCTGTGTTCTTCAGCGGACAATAAAAAACAGGATTTTTTTTTACATACTGTGAAATCTTTTTCTTGAAGTCCATTGAGGGACACAGGTCCCACCCCACTGTGTCATTAGCCTTATGTATTGCTTGCTTACAAATCTGGGGCATGACAGCTAGAAGTGGGGTTATACAGGGGCATCAATATTTTTTTTGTTTGCCGGTGTCCCAGCCTCCTAAAGGCAGCAGTATAACACATATGTCTCAAGAATTTATTACATTCTTGTGTCCCTCAATAGATTTTTTTTTCAAAATCAGAATAAAATATATTAACAATTTTTAACAGTGCAATAAACACTGCACATTCTAGAGTTTTACATGATATAATACTTTCGCAGAACACAACGAAGAATAATGTTCTTGTACAAAGACAAAGCAGGTTTATAAAACCAATTGAACCTGAGAAGTCATTAGTTGTTATATCTCAGTGTATGCATCCCTAGGTATGGTTTAGGAAGACATTCTCGTCATATCTTCCCCAGTACTTTAAATTAAACTCACTCCAAGGGGTTTGAAGGAAAGGAAATTGCTCAATTTCCCCATCAGCACAGCCAATGTTGATGGGGGAATCCCTCCCAAAGCTCTATTGTGTTCTGCCAGTGGGGAATGCAGCGAGCCTTCCCCACCAACAGAATATAATGATCACTGCTGGCTGCTACAGCTGCCAGCATTAATCAGGTGAAAAAATGCATCAGGCTGGTTATACTGAAATCGATTGATGGATCGACTTCAATACAACCAGCCTGCTCATAGATGAATTGAAATTCTCATGGTTCCTGCTAAACTGGCCAAATTTAGATCTGTCTATGGCTGTCCTAATTATCATGACAAATTTCCATGTTTAGTTGCCTCTGCTTTATCTAGCTTTTATTCAAGTATATATCCTTTTAGATACTCCTTGTAGCTTAATTTCCACATCTTTGAAATAGCTATGTGACTATTGCCTATCCCTCAGTTTGCCTGCTTTTAGACATCCCGCATGTCTAAGAATTTACTATATACCTGTGTTCTTCAGCGGACAATAAAAAACAGGATTTTTTTTACATACTGTGAAATCTTTTTCTTGAAGTCCATTGAGGGACACAGGTCCCACCCCACTGTGTCATTAGCCTTATGTATTGCTTGCTTACAAATCTGGGGCATGACAGCTAGAAGTGGGGTTATACAGGGGCATCAATATGTTTTTTGTTTGCCGGTGTCCCAGCCTCCTAAAGGCAGCAGTATAACACATATGTCTCAAGAATTTATTACATTCTTGTGTCCCTCAATAGATTTTTTTTTTCAAAATCAGAATAAAATGTATTAACAATTTTTAACAGCGCAATAAACACTGCACATTCTAGAGTATTACATGATATAATACTTTCGCAGAATACAACGAAGAATAATGTTCTTGTACAAAGACAAAGCAGGTTTATAAAACCAATTGAACCTGAGAAGTCATTAGTTGTTATATCTCAGTGTATGCATCCCTAGGTATGGTTTAGGAAGACATTCTCTTCATATCTTCCCCAGTACTTTAAATTAAACTCACTCCAAGGGGACAAGCAAAGCAGTTGAGTTCCCACTTTAGGTTAATTGACTATCAAGAATTAGGTCCAATGGAGCCAAGCCAGGGGTAGCTAGCCAGCATCTCCAGATCTTATTGAACCGGGTTGGGTTGCCTCTATGCTGATATATCAAGCGATCATATCTCAAAGTTAATCCCATACTGGCTAACCACATCTCTAAAGTTGGAGAGGTTTGAGAGATCCAATGTTGCAAGATCAGCTTTCAAGCTTGGAACAGTGCTCTGGACACCGCCTCTCTGACATATATGTCTGTTATAACCTTATCCAGTATACCCAATAAGTAAAGTTTAGGATCAATACAGATGGTTACTTGAAAAATATAGTTAATGGTGTTTACTATGCCAGTCCAAAAGTGGTGCAACTTTGGGCACCGCCAAAGGAGATGTATCAGGTTCCCCTTAGCTCCCTCGCATCTCGTACAAAATGGGTCTGGGCGGAGTCCAAGAGTAAACAGTTTAGGTGGGGTATGATGAACCCACAATAATATATATATATGGGTGTGTTGTAAACACTGTAGAATGTGCAAGGAAGCCAATACCGTTAGAACTAACAAATTCCGCTCTACTGTGACAGGAAGGGTATATCCTATCAAGGAATTCATTTCATGTCACACGAAAGGGGTAGTATACCTTCTTGAGTGTGAATGTATGTTACAGTATGTTGGAAGAACTATACGTACTGCTTCCATATGTATTGGCGAACATCTGGCCAATATATATAAAGGTTTCCCAGGAAACAGCGTATCCCAACATTACAGCACATACCATAGAAAAAATCCCAAGAACTTGAAAATAATCGCCATTGAGAAACATGTACCTCACTGGAGGGGCAGTAACTTGAAGAGATCTATATCCAGGAGGGAAACCTTCTGGATATATGAGCTCCGTTGCTCCAGACCGTTGGGGCACAACACAGAGTGGGATATCAACACCCATATAAATAATAGTTGATTTCATCACCCTACATACATGCACTGTTTATCACAATTTATTCTTTTATTTATTTCATCATTTTAAAATGAAACATTTTAATCAAAATTTTATATCAATTTTATATTTATTTTATAAAATATTACATGTAAAAGATTATATGATTGTGTAAAAATGGAGATTTTATCATAAGGTACACCATTGGACATTTATATGTATTATATATCTATATTCCCTAAATGTGTGCACCTTCTTTTCTGATTCAATTTCTGTATTTGCAAAGGAACAATGGGAATGACACTTCCGGTGTCATATCCGAGGGATTTGTCCGTTACCAGTTTTAAGAGATTAGTTTATTTTAAAATGTTCCATATAGTTAATTCATTAGGATGACTTGCACGTCCGAATCAAATGAATTGTTTTTCCTGTTTTTAGCACCATTACATTTGCATCTATATTGAGTACAGCGGCGTTTCCTTGCAGACACCGGAAGTATGGCAGCTAACCCGGGGATATAAAAAGGCGGAAGTGACGGTACGCAAACCACTCCTATCTCAGTCGATGTCCAATAGGAAGAAACGCATCAAAGAGGAGGCGTAACCGTCACAAACGTGACTCGCGGTCCGCACTGCAGCCGGACGCGAGTCTACATAGAAATTTCCTGCACAAACTTATCATATGCTGATTAACATCTTGGCTCATGTAAGTGCACTACTGTTTTGCTTAATAAATTGTTTGAAGGTAATACACTATCGGCATTCTATCTTTATACCACATGTCTGAGGGACCCTTTGGTTTCCATGGCCTTATAGACCCTTTGGTCTAAGAGGGACAAAGTGGAGGAGATAACGTCTTCAGCTTTACCTACAAGCGCCTATTATCTGCAGTTCGGTAAGGGGCCATCTTTTGGGTGTTTTCACTTGGCGATTGGTAGCACCTGAGATTGCTGTGTTTCAGTCCATATTTGATATATCTGCACCTTATTTTCCGTCGGTAAGGAGGAATTTCACCTGGTGGTGGGTTTCACATCTGAATTGAAGAAGCATCATTTTTCATTTTATTCACAAGTTGATTCTCCATGCCGGGACACATATGAATATTTATTTATGGACTCTTTATTTCATTTATAATATTCTTTACATGTTTGTACCATTCATATATATTTTTTCCCATGCCGGGACACTCATGAATATTTATTTATGGATCTTTGTTTTCATTTATAATATTCTCCATATGTTTGTGTCATTCACATAATTTTTTGAACTACTTCTGAGCAGTTACACCAGAATTTATTTGTTTTAGCGCACCCCCACTTTACACAATATATATATAGTTTGGGCAGTCTTTGGGTCACATTTAAAGAACAACCGTAGACAGATTCCAGGGCCTCCAACCACTGATTCCCATCTATATCACCCACATACTCCTTCTATTTTTCCATAGCCTTGTTGGGAAAATTCTCCAGGTACTCTGGCAGCAGCATTGCATAGCACCTGGAGATGAACCCTTTAGTGGATGTGGATTGCTGCATCATATTAAAAAGAGGGGTGGGAGATAAAATTGAAGGTAGGGGAAGTACATTTGTTTGACAGTATATATATATATATATACAATATCTTACAAAAGTGAGTACACCCCTCACATTTTTGTAAATATTTTATTATATATTTTCAACACTTTAGAAATGACACTTTGCTACAATTTAAAGTAGTGAGTGTACAGCTTGTATAACAGTGTAAATTTGCTGTCCCCTCAAAAAAAACTCAACACACAGCCATTAATGTCTAAACCACTGGCAACAAATGTGAGTACACCCCTAAGTGCAAATGTCCAAATTGTCCAAAGTGAGTAAAGTAAATAAGTGAGTAAGCCTACAGTCAAGCATGGTGGTGGGAGTGTCATTGTCTGGGGCTGCATAAGTGCTGCTGGCACTGGGGAGCTACAGTTCATTGAGGGAACCATGAATGCCAACATGTACTGTGACATACTGAAGCAGAGCATAATCCCCTCCCTTTGGAGACTGGGCCGCAGGGCAGTATTTCAACATGATAACGACCCCAAACACACCTCCAAGATGACCACTGCCTTGCTAAAGTAGCTGAGGGTAAGGGTGATGGACTGGCCAAGTATGTCTCCAGACCTAAACCCTATTGAGCATCTGTGGGGCATCCTCAAATGGAAGGTGGAGGAGAGCAAGGTCTCTAACATCCACCAGCTCTGTGATTTCATCATGGAGGAGTGGAAGAGGACTCCAGTGGCAACCTTTGAAGCTCTGGCAAACTCCATGCCCAAGAGGGTTAAGGCAGGGCTGGCAAATAATGGTGGCCATACAAAATATTGACGCTTTGGTCCCAATTTGGACTTTGTTGCCAGCGGTTTAGACATTAATGGTTGTGTGTTGAGCTATTTTGAAGGGACAGCAAACCACTTTACATTGTACCAAAGTGTAATTTCTTCAGTGTTGTCACATGAAAAGATATAATAAAATATTTACAAAAATGTGAGGGGTGTACTCACTTTTGTGAGATACTGTATATATAAATTAAAATAAATAAATAAATAAATAAATAAATAAATATATATATATATATATATATATATATATATATATATATATATATATATATATATACTGTATATTTGGTATGGGGAGCAATAACCAAGCAAATACTAGTTTTTGTGAATGGATGAATCTATTTGTTATATAACTGCAATGTTTCCTTTTTTTCTGTTCAAACTGAACTTTTTATTTAGTCATTGTGGTGGAATGGTGCCAGTAACTGACAAAGCTTTGCTGGGGCTCTTGAGGTTTTACTATTGTGGATTCTTCCTGTAGGAAGTGACAAAGTTCAAACTCTTGACCCAGTTTTCATACAACGAGCAGCATTCACTCCGTGCCACATTTGTAACTGATATTCATTACTTTCATGGCTTTAATCTTACTAAACAGTCTGCTTCTGTTATTTTTGCAGTCAGTGATTTTGCCATGTTGAGAATTTCAGGGCTATATAAAAACTTGAAGAAAAAAATGTGTTGCCCAAGAAAACCAGCAAGATGCTTGTTTGAATTTAATATGATCAACAAGGAAATGACCGCAAATATGATCTTCTCCTAGGGAGTACAATATACACTATATTGTCAAAAGTATTGGGACGCCTGCCTTTACATGCACATGAAATTGAATGGCATTCCAGCCTTAGGCCATAGGGTTCAATATTGAGTTGGCCCACCTTTTGCAGCTATAACATCTTCAACTCTTCTGGGAAGGCTGTCCACAAGGTTTAGGACTGTGTGTATGGGAATTTTTGACCATTCTTCCAGAAACGCATTTGTGAAGTCCAGGCACTGATGTTGGAAGAGAAGACCTGGCTCACAGTTTCTGCTCTAATTCATCCCAAAGGTGTTTTTTTTGGGTTGAGATCAGGACTCTCTGCAGACCAGTCAAGTTCCTCCACCCCAAACTCGCTCATCCATGTCTTTATGGACCTTTCTTTGTGCACTGGTCCAAATCATTTGGTGGAAGGGAGATTATAGTGTGGTTGTTGTTTTAGGGGTTGGACTTGGCCCCTTAGTTCCAATGAAGGGAACTCTTAAGGCGTCAGCATACCAAGACATTTTGGACAATTTCATGCACCCAACTTTGTGCGAACAGTTTGGGGATGGCCCCTTTCTGTTCCAACATGTCTGTGAACCAGTGCACAAAGCTAGGTTCAAAAGACATGGATGAGCGAGTTTGGGGGCAGTAAAGGCAGGCGTCCAAATACTTTTGACAATATAGTGTAGTTCAAGCAAGGAGCAAGGAAAACACTCAAACAATATCGACAAAGCTGAGTTTTGCCTAGCAATAAACACATTGGTTGCATATCATAAAATAGCCAAACTGATCTTCCACTATTGTCACTGGGTCCCCAGGTTTAAAGCCTACTTTAAAATATCCGTCCCTGATCAATTTTTGGTAAACACATTCATAAAGAGATTGTCAGTATACTAGAGTTAAATATGCTAGTTAAACAAGCGCGAACCAAAGAAAGTGATAACGCATAGAATAATGTTGCACAATAAAGTCTTTATTGGCAATTCAACAGAAATGTATAACTCTTGCAGCAGTAACGCATTTCACACTTGATGGCATTAATTAATAGAGGATATGTATTCTATTTATGCAAACATAGACAGAGTGCTAGGATTCATTGTTCCTTCAGCGATCTTGCAAACAACATGAAAAATTATTTGATCTCCCATCCCTTGTTATTGGCCAAAATCCAGTTCTAGAATATCTCATTATCTATTCTCCTGGATTTTTCTGCATGTCTTTCACTTGAGCAGTATTTGATAATCAGTGCTCATTAAATCCTGAATCTGCTTTCTGCATGCTCATTGTTACTGTGTTCCATGTCTATATGTTGCCATCTACATCCTATGTCTGTCACCTGGTACAATGCTCTTGACTTGTCTCTTACTGAGTTCTGGCTTGCTTCTTTTACAGCCATGATTGGTGCCTCCTGTAACTAAAGACCTGGACGAACTCTGACAATGCTTCTGCTTGGTAACATGGTACTCCACTTGATACTTCTACCACTTGCCTTTCCTGATTCCTGATAAAGATTATATCTTTAGGGGACAACTTCCGGCATAAAGGATCCTAAGAATTTCAGTCTCCTAAGAAGAGCATGTCATTTTTATTACATGCAACTGCTTGTTATCAAGTATTTGTAAATTTTCTATACTATCTTGGTATTGCCAAGAATTTTTCTGATCAGTTTTATTACAGGCATAAAATGTTAGGTTTTGTTAGAAAGGTGTAAGATGATTGCAGCAAAACAAGAATTACAGTGTGTGTCTATTAAGTGTATGTAGGAGTTACACTTTAAAGGAAAGAAGATTCATATTTTACCAACTTTATAAACCGTGGATAGGTTAAGATTAAAATTTACAAAAAGGACATAAAACTCAAATCAAAACAAGACACCAATGCAAAAAGGTATGAACGTACTGTATATTGATGAAGATTTTAATTAACTCATGAACCTTTAATTAAAACTATAATGTGTCAGAAAATGAATAATGCCTAGGGGTTGTAAAATGACTTGGTTTTATGCTTCATATTCTGTCTTATTTCTTTTATAGAAGTAGGAAATTAAAGTAAAAATTATCTCCTTCCATTTGCCAACAATACTTAAAGTTAAGACATTTTTAAAGCAAAAGGCTGGGTGCCTAAACAGAATAAATCTTAAACAAAAAAGTTTTGTTCTGAAGCCAAGAGGGTGCTTTGTGTTGCCCGGTGTTGGCTAGAATGTACATGCCTTCTCCTACTAATGCGATAACCTACACCCCTGCCATTATTACTTACACTATGACTGATGCATAATGCAGGAATTTATATTATCTGTTTCTAAGAATATTTCCTGACTACTTCTGGCCTCATGGTAACTCTTGCATGTAAGACTAGAGAGGATGCAGAACTGTATTTCTGGGTAGTCTATTTGTTATCATAACTCACAAAAAACATATGCAGTACTTGAGATGTGGAGCTAACAACAACAGAATAGTGTTTTTTTTCAGGCACAACCTTTTCGGCCTCATGCACACAGGGCGTCTGAAAAAACGAGCTGCAAAGCTAGTTCTGACGCCAGGAAAAAGCAGCGTCAAAAATGCGCTTTTAGCAGCATTTTGCATTGGTGTCAATGTGCGTTTAGCCGCATCAGCGCTTAGCAGCGTTTTTAAAAAAAAACACATCCCTCTTCTATTTTCCACTCCCAAATTTCCCACAATGCCAAATAAAATATGTTAAATAGCATGTGTTGGTGCCATTTTGGTTGGAGAAAGAGAGAGAGAGGAGAGAGCATTAGAGAGTAGCTGTGAGTTTTTTGGAGTTTAGTGGAGTTTTTTGGAGTTTTTGATTATGAATCCTGTCGTTCATAAAATATATGAGGCAATCCTGCTGATTGTCTTGCAGAGGCTGCAGAAAAGGAGATAGTTGGAGAAGGAGAGAAGCAGCAGTCGGCATTGGTTCTGGATGCATCCAATTGTATCCCAGGGCCTCTCCTTGGGGTACTTTAACAACATGTATTTCCAACTTCGTATGCATCCGGACAAATTCCATAACTTTATGCAGATGTCTGTGCCATTTTTTGATGACCTGCTGGAGAGGCTCAGGCCATGGCTGGCACGGATGGACACCTTGATGCGAAGCAGTGTGTCACCAGGAATGGCTGCTTCTAACACACCGGTAACTGAAATTATTTTTAAGGGTTAGGGTTAGGACTTAGGCTTAGGGTCAAGACTTAGGTTTAGGGTTATGACTTAGGGTTAGGGGTTAGGGTTAGGACTTAGGAGTTAGGACTTAGGAGTTAGGACTAAGAATTAGGGTCAGGACTTAGGGCTAGGGTTAGGACTTAGGGTTAGGGTCAGTACTTAGGGTTAGGGGTTAGGGTTAGGACTTAGGGTTAGGGTTAGGGGTTAGAGGGTTAGGTTGGTTTTATAGTTAGGGGTTTTTCGATTTTGGGTCAAAGGTTATGAGATGTGGCTTGAAAAGTCAAAGGTTAGGAAGCTTGTTATTTGTATGATGATTTATTTTTTACATTTTTTTAATTATTATGTTATTTTATTTTCCTTGCTACAGGACAAACTTTTGTGTCCTTACATCTTTACTTCCTCCTTGGTGTCTCCACGATGGCTAAGATAACAAGTGAAACCTGTGCGGCAATATGGGAGGAGTTAAAGGAGGTGGTAATGGACCCTACTGAAGACCTGTGGGAAGCAGTAGTAGATGAGTTTTGGGAGAAAACTCAGTTCCTCGATTGTATCGGTGCCATTGATGGCAAACACTTCAGGGTGAAGAAGTCTCCACACTCAGGATTTCAACTACAAAAAATATTTCTCAGTGGTCCTCTTGGCATTGGCTGATGCCCATCTATGATTCATTGCTGTGGATGTTGGAGCATACGGCAGCCAGGGTGATGCCCGCATATTTCGTGATTCAACCTTCAGACCTTGTCTACAGAAAGGACAGTTCAACATTCCACCAAGTAGGCCTCTACCCTGTACTGAAGGAACCCAGCTTGCCATTGGTTATACAGTGGGTATGGTCTCACTGATCAAAAAAAAATGTCAACTATCGCCTCAGCCGTGCACGTGAATGTACCTTTGGTGTGTGCACGGCAAAAGGGAGAGTTTTGCTTTCTTGTATGCAGCTTGATGTAGAAAATGCCATCAAGGTGGTTTTGGCATGCTGCGTTCTTCACAACTTTCTGCGGGAGAAGGAGAGAAGCACTGTAGAGCCGGAGCCCTGTCACCCAAGTCAGCAAGTGCAAATTATGGACTTGCGGTCAATGTCACGAGTCACCTGATGGAGAAGTGTCATGGCAAAATCAATATGTGTGAAAAAAATGTGGAACTTTCCCTAATCAGCTTTGCTTTCTGTCTTGTAAAAATGTTTTTTTCTTTGAATAAAGCATTTAAAATTGATGTCTATTCTTTGGATGTCTCTTGTTCCTCTATTGTTCCAGTGCCCTTTTCTTCTGCTTAAGGCAAACATATGCTACCCCTTGTTGGGCTGTGCATACGTTTGTCCCAGGCAGGGGGAAAAAAGTCCTTCTCCTCTCTTATTTTTGTGTGAGATAATGCACCTACTGATGTGCAGATGTACTTTTTTTTTAACACACGTAGAATATTTCACTAGTGCTGTCATGCACTATACCAAAAAAAAAAAACAAAAAAACAAAACTACAAAATATAATTTCAATACTTTTATTTAGTAATGAAAAAAACAGAATGGGAAGAATCCCAACTGGTGATAGGTGGAGGATGATTTGTCACCATGGCTTGCATGTGGGGATTGGGGACGGGTAAAAGTTGATTCAGGGTGTGAGTGGGTAGCTTGGGGCAGGCATTCATGCCCAAAATCATGGTGGTAGGGGATCCTGGAAAATAAGGGAGGTGTGGGATCTGGGTAGAAATGGGAATGAGCAGGGTGTTGAGAAGGAGGAGTGGGGGGGGGGGGTAAAAAGAGGTCTGGGACTGGGTAGGTGGTGGCTGGCATTGAGGAGGGGAATGATATTGGGAGGGGGATGCTAGCACCGCTGAGGTCCCAGGGGCCATTGGGGATGCTGAAAAGCATTGTATGGATTACTTGGTGGTGGCCCACCACTTAATTTAGCATGTTGATATTGCATTGCAGCACCATACTTGTGATCCATACAATGCTTCTAATGGTCTCCCCCAATGTACTCCAGGATATGATATAAAGTGCAGCAGAAGCAGGCGAGTGGGTTGCCAGGATCCAAGAAGGCATCCACACTGCGCCTCTCCTGCTGCACTTCCTTCAGCAATGCTAACGCCCTGTCCTCGTTTTCAATACCGAAACCGCCCCACCCTCTGAAGCTTATTGTGGCCATGCACACAGCTACAACCACGCACCCCGCACCTTGCCACAACTTTGGCTGCATCCAGGTCCCTGGATTCCTGCAAAAAAAATTAAAATGTTCAGATTGGCACATAGAAAGACAGACAGACAGACATACCTGACATAGGAATCATCAGTCGCACTCACTTGATGGGGGGGATGCGAGACCAGTGCTGTCCATTGCACTGGTGGGTACATTTTCCAACAGAGCTTAAACTACCTCCTCCATATGCACCCTTTCATTCACGATGTTGGATGTTGTCCTGAAGAGAATAAAATATAAGATTAAGCTATAAAAGATTAGTTAAGCAATATCCCTGCCAAAAATGTAAAAACGCCTGCAAAATAGGTAAAATATTTAGATATTTAGCAGGAAAACTAGGGTTGCCAATGTTTTTAGGACAGAATTAATATAGGCGGTGAAGGCCAATGCAGAGCTATTAGATGTTTCTCTTGGCCTGTATAATACAAGTTTCCGCAAAATGTATGGACATTAGTTCAGCACTGATACCCAATGTTAGAGCAATGGGAAAAGGGAAATATATGTGAGAATAAAAACGTACTCGCTATTGTTTTCAATCATGGGTTGGCGGAGAAAAGCCAAATGGTTGTGGTACATATGTAGCTTTTTTTGAGAAGCTGGTGCTCCTCTTCTCTGAGCCTTCTCCTCCTCGGTCGAATCCCTCCTCACACAGTCCTGGAGTGACTTCCAGCGTCGCTTAAAAATTTTGCCTACAGAAAAGTGGAAAAGAAGGGTTAATATGCATTCCTAATTAACATGACACAGATAACATATCATGCATTCAATTTGCACTGGGCTGGGATATTAGCAAAAGTAAGTAGGCAAAATACACGCCCCCAGCTACATCCCCTTAACCACTTGCCGACCGTATAACTTACATATACGACGGGAACATGGCACTTTTGGGTAGGGGGTGTGCATGCATGCCGCCGACGCCCCACTCCCGCTGTGATTATATTGTACACAGCGGGTGCTGATCTGCGGGTACCAAAGACTCGATGTCCGCCGGCACCCACTGATCATTCAGTACAGAGGCAAAACAGCAGTCTGTGTATGTACAGTAAACAAGGCAGATTGCCGTTCTGTCAGTAGAAAAGGCATGGATCCTGTATGCCTGCAAAGCAGGGACAAGGATCCATGTCTTCCCCTAGTAAAATCACCTCCCACACTGTACAAAGACAGTTAACCCTTTGATCACCCCTGATGTTAACCCCTTCCCAGCCAGTGTCATTAGTACAGTGACAGTGCATATTTTTAGCACTGATCACTGTACTACTGTGTCACTGGTCGCCTAGGTGAGGAGACACTACTGCTGACATCAGGCTACTGTCCGATACCAGGTCAGCAGTGGCTCCCATTAAGGAGAGTGTGTGTTGTTGCGCCTAATGCCCTTGGAATTGTGTGGTAAAGTGCAAACAAAGTCTAAAATCTTCCACCTTAGTGTCCTTGGTAAATAGTAAGTGGGTGGAATATAAACATCGATATCATAAAATCAAACACTGGTTCCTAGGTAAACTCTAATACAGTGATTATACATGTAAAACACAAATATGTACTGCAAAATAAAATCGCAACTGAATGGCGTAATTTCAATATCAGAATATAATCACATAAACTAAAAACAATCCTTACAAATGCGACATGTATATGCAAGTCATAAGTGAATCCATATTATTACCAAGAACAAGTGCAACCAAAGTCTGAAACCTTCCTCCTTAGTGTCCTTTGTCCTTTATAAATAATATTGGTGAATACACATATATAAGTGGATCATATATCGATATCATAAGTTCAAACCCTGGTTCCTAGGTATACAAATTCAAAATCACAATATTGCAGTATAATCGCATAAACTGAAAAAGTCCTTAAAAGTGCAGCATGTATATACAATTCATAAGTGAGTCCATAATAATCTGTAATCCAAAAAGTGCTGGTGCTTTGGTGATCCCCACCACCTCTCAATTAATGCGCTTATCTCTATGTTTGACCTCTCTTCCTAGGTCAAATATCACCTTCCCCTATATGCTGGGGTATGCACAGTGGGCTCCTCTTGCGTCCTCCACCTTCTCATTTGTCCAACTGTATATCCAGATACCCTTTATTTAGTGTGTTGTGTAGCCATTTAGAGAAAAAAGGGGTCATCATGGTGTAGTAATGTAAAAATAGGTATTTATTTAAAAGTAGTAACTTACATTTACATTTAAAACAAACAGTTCTTGTAATGGACAGCAGGATACAAAGGTTCTCACATCACTTCTGCTGTGCAGCAGTGTCACCTGACTCACCTTCTTCAGGAGTAGGAAGTCACATGACCGTGATGACACACGTAGGGTGGGTCAGGTGACACTGCTGCACAGAGGAAGTGATGTGAGAACCTTTGTATCCTGCTGTCCATTACAGGAACTGTTTGTTTTAAATTTAAATGTAAGTTAGTACTTTTAAATAAATACCTACTCTGAAATTACTACACCATGAGGACCCCTTTTTTAATGAATCTTTATATGGAGGAAAAAGCACAGTTCTAAAGGGCTACACACCCCACTAAAGAAAGGGTATCTGGATATACAGTGGAAAAACTAAGGAGGAGGAGGAGGACGCAAGAAGAGCCCACTGTGCATACCCCAGCATGTAGGGGAAGGCGAAATTTGACCTAGTAAGAGATAAGCACATTAATTGAGAGGTGGTGGGGATCACTGAAGCACCAGCAATTTTTGGATTACAGATTATAATGGACTCACTTATGAATTTTATATACATGTTGCACTTTTAAGGACTTTTTCAGTGTATGCCATTACACTGCGATATTGTGATTTTTCATTTTTTTTTACATTACACATTGTGTTTCACATTTATTTGCACTGTTTTAGAGCATACCTAGGAAACCAGGGTTTGAATTTATGATATTGATTTATGATCCGCTTATATTTGTATATTCACCAATATTATTTATGAAGGACACTAAGGAGGAAGGTTTCAGACTTTTGTTGCACTTGTTATTGGCAATGATATGGATTCACTTATGAATTGCATATGCATTTTTAAGGATTTTTTTAGTTTATGCGATTATATTGTGATATTGCGATTACGCCATTCAGTTGCGTTTTTTTTTTTTTTTTTTTGCAGTACATATTTGTGTTTCACATGTATAATCACTGTATTCGAGTTTACCTAGGTACCAGTGTTTGATTTTATAATATCGATGTTTATATATGACCTACTTACTATTACAGAAACATACAATTATACAACTTTTGTGGTGATTATACAACTTTTGTGGTGGCACAGCACCGAAAAAGGGAAAACAAAGTCACGTTTAAAGCAAACAGTGTCAACAATATGAGGAGTGTGCCTAATGGCCAAACGGAGGATACACCTCATATAAGTCCTGTCTCAGTAACCTGGCCCAGTCCCCAGGGAAGTACCCCCGGAGCGGCCTGGTAAAAGCATGACCAGTAACAGCCTAAATCTTACGGCTGTAGTGCCACATATATCACATGGTAAGGGAATGAGCATAAGAGTAGAATTGAGTTAGAAAGGAGAGAAGAGAGACACGGCTCCTAGAAGAGCCGCCAAAAGATACAGAGAACAAAGGAGAAGAAGGTAACCTGGAGCGTACATGGATGTCATGCGAGCGTGGCTCGGAGAAAAGGGGTCCCAGCAAGTGAAACTCATTACACACCTCCTAGAGGTCCAGCCCAAATGTCCTAGGGGTCAGAAATCTATTCCGAATAAAACATCCACCCAGTCCATGTGTCCTTGAAGCGAGACTGCATCCTCTGTGAGGTCAGTACCCTCCTCTCAGCTTTCATAACCAAATTAACCTCCCTCTTCCATTCAGCCAATGTGGGAAAAGAGGTCTGTTTCCAATGCCTCGGGATCAGGCATTTGGTGGCATTCAGCAAGAACGGAATAACGCTACATTTATACCTCTTAATATAAGAGCGGGTGTCATGAAAAAGGTACTGCAGAGGAGTGCGGTCAGGAGGAGTGATAGCCAATTTCTGTATCCAGGGATGAATAGCATCCTAGAAAGGTTTTATAAGCGGACAATCCCACCATATGTAGAGAAACGTACCCTCCTGGCCACAACCCCTCCAGCAACGCGAGTCAGAGCCAGGAAACATCCGGACCATTTTAGAGGGCGTCCTATACCAGCGAGCCAGAAATTTGTAGGAAGATTTCTGTATTCTGGTACTGATGGAGGAGACATCGGCCAGGCGGAAGATCTTGGATAGCTGCGGGGGGGGGTAAATTCCACTCCCGACTCTCTCTCCCATTCCCGAACATAGCAGGGAGCCGTGCGAGAAACTGTGCCAAGAACCAATTTATGCATATGTGACAGTAAATGTTGGGAGTCTGGGGGATGGACAAACCACCTTTCCAGAGGGGAAAGTTGATCAATCGGGCGGTGCGCAGCGGGAAGTTTAGTCATAAAGTTAGACATAGGAAAGTCCCCAAAGCGATCCCGTAAAGCTGTCAGTGACAACAGCCTTCCAGACCCACTTACTATTTACCAAGAACTCTAAGAAGGAAGATTTTAGGCTTTGCACTTTACAACACAATTCTTTTACTATTGAACAGACAAGGACTCACTGCTCAAGGTGGTGTAATTGCCTGATGACTCACACAGGTGCATGCCCCGGCTCGCCTCCGTGAAAACTTGATAAAAGAAAAGGAATTGGCAGCACTCCAGGTTGAGTCAAAATCCAAATTTATTGGCTGGACATCCAAATATGACAATCGTGACAAGGTAGACGCGTTTCACACTGACTGTGTGCTTAATCATTACGGTAATGATTACGGTCAATAATGATTAAGCACACAGTCAGTGTGTGAAACGCGTCTACCTTGTCACGATTGTCATATTTGGATGTCCAGTCAATAAATCTGGATTTTGACTCAACCTGTAGTGCTGCCAATTCCTTTTCTTTTAACAATTCTTTTGCTGACATTACTAAGGGCATTAGGCGCAACAACACTCACTCTCATTATTTGATTCACATTGTGGGAACACAATTAGGTTGTATGCAGCCACCCATCACAAGACAAGCTGTATAATATTACCTATAAGGTAGAGCGGGATATCCCACATGCACCCATTGTCATATGTTTATATGATATATTTTATTTTGGCTTTTAACATACAAATGGAATAAATACTACACTTTGGAGACTTCATCTGGCTCCCGGTGAGCTTTATTTACCACAGCTACATCTGGATGATGTGAGTTGCTGAGCAGCCTTCCCCACAACAGATGGCAGATCTACACTGAGTGCGTGTTTGCTGCTGTAACGGTAGCCAGCTTTTCCAGTGAGTGTCCATTCCAAAGGGCTGTGGTAGATGATTCTGGAGCACTGTACTGGATTACTTCACTTTTCAAGTCACCGCCAGTTTTTGTGCACATCTTTGCATGGAACTTTGTGATTGCACCAATACGTTTATATTACCAATCCTATCATGGGACTGGGCATTTAAATTTAAATTTATATTTTTCATTATATTGTTTTTTTTTTGTTGATTTTTATTCAAGATTGGACTTATGTATTTTTTCACTTTAGCACTTTTTTGGACTTTATTTCAATGTGCTGTCCGTCTATACCACATTATTCACATTTCATTTCTGTTCATTTACTTTTGGCGCTACACATTTTCTCTTAAGATTATTTATGTTTGGAATATTACTTATCTTTGTTAGCTGTCGCCCCACCACAGCGCAGAGATGCATCTTTTTTTATTTCAAGCTTATAATAAGGCTTACCTATAGGTAGTGTAAATATCTCATAAACGTGTACTGTTTAGGAAATATTTATATTGCTTGCAGCCAGTGACATCACTGGCACATGCGCTCTTAAGGAATGGCCGCCCGTACCTTTGCTTCAGAGCCCTGTGCCGTGAACAGCGGCTCCCATGCGCATGGAGTGATGTTATTGTGGCTCCGGTCAGTCACAGAGCCGGAGTCTGTGAGCCCGGAAACAAGACGGGTGAAGATGGAGGCACCTGTAGCACTGACTTCTCGGCGCATGAGGACTTCATTTTCAGGTAAGTTTAACATAATGTGCTAGTATGGGATGCATATTAGCACATGATGGCTTTGCCCCCACAGCCCCCCCCAAAAAAAAAAAAATAAAAATAAATAAAAAATCATCTAACGGTTTACAACTGCTTTTATACTGAGAGTACACAGTATTCCCAATGAGTGAATTGGTACAGTCCCAATGCTTCCCCCTCAACCCACTGTATCTTTTTATTTATTGCAGTTTAGAAATATGAAATTTCACTGTGTTACACTTAGCAGCAATGAGAATTATGCTGGCCATATTTTTTTTAGCAAGTTTAGCCACTTCCAACAAACCCTTAATAACACAAACAGTTGGTCTGTTTACACCAGGGCATTGCTGAAATGTGCAATATCACATGTTCAATGTGGGTTATGTTAAAGCATAACTCCACTTTTGTTGAGAAAAAAACATTCCCCCTGGGTGATCTCTGTACATTACAAGGATTATAACAATCTTTGTTGCAGATTCCTACCTTATGTTATTCTAAAGAAATCCCTGTTTGTTCCTCTGTCCTCCTGTGCTGAGTGGGTCTAATGGGAGTTGTTTCATAATTATCTATCAGCTGTGGCAGCTGCAGGGCTCTAATGAGGAAATTTGCTGGGCCTCCATCCCTTTGAATGTGTTTCTATTGGGAGTATCTCACTAAAAATGACATTTTTGTTTCAGGGGATGCCTGAAATCTGACTTGTACCTTAGGCAGACTTCTGGGAAAATCAGGGAGCTAATCACACAAGCTAAAAATTATGTTTCTGGGGTGTGGTCACTACACATTCTGTGTACAGAACAGCTCCAGGTAGCCATATTGAATTGCATTTTCAGAAAATTACAATGGCTGCAGTTTGAAAAGGAGAGGTCGTTTTTAATAGCATTCAATTACAACATGATTTGTGTCACAAATACATACCCTATATCAGGGCTCAAAATTTCAAGTCATGAGCTACTAGCCAGGCCTTAAGTGTTACTCGCCACTTGTTGCCCCACCCAAACCGTACCCTTCTCCTACGCCCTCGTAAAATATCTCATAAGCGTGCCCCCTTAAATGCAGAGTGACCACAGCGTGCCCCCTTTCAATGCAGAGTGACCACAGCATGCCCCCTTTCAATGCAGAGTGACCACAGCGTGCCCCCTTCAATGCAGAGTGACCACAGCATTCCCCCTTTCAATGCAGAGTGACCACAGCGTACCCCCTTTCAATGCAGAGTGACCACAGCGTGCCCCCTTTCAATGCAGAGTGACCACAGCGTGCCCCCTTTCAATGTAGAGTGACCACAGCATGCCCCCCTTCAATGCAGAGTGACCACAGTGTGCCCCCATCAATGCAGAGTGACCACAGCGTGCCCCCTTCAATGCAGAGGGACCACAGCGTGCCCCCATCAATGTAGAGTGACCACAGTGTGCCCCCATCAATGCAGAGTGACCACATCATGCCCCCATCAATGCAGAGGGACCACAGCGTGCCCCCTTTCAATGCAGAGTGACCACAGCATGCCCCCTTCAATGCAGAGTGACCATAGAGTGCCCCCATCAATGTAGAGTGACCACAGCATGCCCCATCAATGTAGAGTGACCAGCGTGCAGAGAGACCAGTGCACTTACCTGATGCAGCGGCGGCTTCTCCTCAATCCTCCGCGTCTCCCGAGTCCTCCTCCTCCTCGTTGGCCATTGGCCACCTTTCGGCCAATCAGGAAACTGGTCTCAGACCCGCTTCCTGATTGGCCAGGAGGAGGATCAGGAGGAGGATCCGTGTGACAATAGCGAATATTCATTCGCTATTGTCACACAATGGGTGGGCTCAAGGCGCACTGCTCTGCGCCCCGGGTCCACCCTTTTCTGAAGCCAATGCACTGGCCGCCACTAATGCTCGTGCTGCGAGCCTGTGAGGGGCGGGGACATTCAGGAGGCGGAGAGGGGCGATCCCAGGTGCAGGAGGTGGAGAGGAGCTGTACGAAAGAATGCAGGCTGCGCTGTGAACGGCGGCGGCAGGCACTAATACATTCCCCATACAGCACAGCCCTTACTCGCTATCCTCATCATTCCACTCGCAAAATGCGAGCAGGCGAGTAGAATTTTTGAGGGCTGCCCTATATTGTTTTTTCTTTGTTAGCAAATTTTATCCCACAAAAGTGGAGTTACCCTTTAAGTAACCTATTCATTTTGAATGGGCTGCTAAAGCTTCATAAAGCACTTACACTGGATTTGCAATTTTGTTTTAGCATAATGCACTACAGTGCACAGATGGAGCAAATCTGTATGTTGTGCTGCTTTATAATACAATGGGAATTGCAGTACCACAATGACTGGCACCTCAATGCATCACGCTGCGTTTGATGTGTTCCTTGCATTGCAGCAATCTGCAATAAAAAAACATATTACTCTTTATCATTGCAGTAAATTCAGCATGAATCATCTGTAACAGTTTATATACTAATAGTTTTATTGATTTGTCAGGCATGGTGTAAGGCTGTTGTGATTTGTTGGCTTTCTCTTAAAAAAGAGCTGGCTGAAAATAGATGAAATTGCTAAAACAGATTTTTGGGCAAATTCACACTATACAAATCCATGCTATTAGTTAGACAGTAATATAAAAAAAATGTAATGTGGTGTTGCTCTTATGATAAGAGAACCTGTCATTGCATGACAGACTTTGCCTGGTGAAAATGTTTATTACACTGTGTAGCTAGCATTGACTGTAACTGTTACATTAATGTGAAATTTCACATGAGAATGTGACTATTGTTGTTTCCCTTAGTTCACTTATACAGCAGGATACTTAACTCTTGGGTGGGAATGAGAGTATATTTTGGCTTGGACTACAAGGATAAGATCATTTTTAAGGTGAGGAAAGTGTAGGGAACCTGACCTAAGCTGTCTTTAATTCAATCTAGTGTGTTTTTCAGCTTGGCTGAGCCTGTATGCTAAAAATGGTTTGTTGGGTTTATTTAAAAAAAAAAAAATGCACAGAAGCAATTTGCATCCAGCTTTTTATTTAAATTACAATATAAAACATATGTTACCT
Source organism: Pelophylax lessonae (assembly GCF_965119305.1). Taxonomy (NCBI): domain Eukaryota; kingdom Metazoa; phylum Chordata; class Amphibia; order Anura; family Ranidae; genus Pelophylax; species Pelophylax lessonae. The sequence goes on along the minus strand of NC_138772.1, from coordinate 438,492,217 downwards.
AAACGTACATTTCTGTTTTAAGTGAAAAATGTCATGAATACTAACATTTTATTGTAAGCTATTCTAACTTATTATTCTGTGCTTTCTCAATTAAAGATATTTACAGTAGTTAGGAAAACTTAAGTGAGTGATATAAATTTAGAATTTTATGATATGTTAGCAAACTTTTTCAAACTTTCACATTAGTCCCTGCTCTAAAGATGCTTACAATTTAAGTTTCCTAGTTTGCTTGCAATTAACCAATCAGCAATATTTGAGGTGTGTAGAAGGAAATCCAACCAAGTACAAGGAAAACATGCAAACTCCATGCAGTTTCCTGGCTAGGATTCAAAATGAGGACCCCATTTCTGAAAAGCACTTAGCCTGAATTTTTCTTATCACGTCTAGTGTGTAATATAATGTAATAAAATGTGAATGAAGGAAAATGCTATTGACAGAACTGTATTGGCACATGGAAATAATGTTATTTATTTATTACCATTTATAACCAAATTTAAATTAACAATACAAATGTTCCGCTATTGTGAATATACAGCAAAATGAACAAACAGGTACAATTTAATTTACCTTAATTCTTTTCTTTGTTGTCAAATTGTCTTTTTTTCAAATGGAATGAGACTTTAGCCTTATAGTCATACAGTATACAATTTATTAGTGATTAATTTTTTTCTTAAGGCAAATTTGCTTATATATGGTAAAGAAATATCTTTTTAGTGTAGCGCTATAGTTTGTTCAAAACTTTCCTGTATCCACATTACAATGCATTAGGTACTAGAAGTGATAAAGATAAAACGAAGGCTTGGTGGCTTAGCAGTTACCATTTTTACCTTGTAGCAGTAGGTGCCCTGGATGCTATCCTGGAACAGAGTTTGCTTGCTATCCAACTGTTTGCATGGGTTTCCTTCCACACTCCAAAAACACTGCTGGTAGGAGTATTTGGCATATGTATGTGAGCTGGAAATAGGGTGACCACATTTTCAAACTACCATTCAGGGACAACCCCCCAGCATGCACAGGTCGGTGACATCACAAGGGGACGGTGCTATGTGACGTTGCTGGGGTGGCCCCGCCCCTTACCTATTTAAGCATTTGTTTTATGTATGTTAGCCCAACATTGCAGCTGCAGGTGGCCATTTAGATTAAAGAGTGTAATTGTTCTTTCAACGTTTTACTAACATACATTGAACAAATTCTCTTAATATCTAAGGCACTAAAGTTGTAAATAAAACCCCGTACTTTATACTACATAAGGAATACAAATGACCTAAGGGATCTGGGGTAAAAACTGGACATACATTGACCTACCTGTCCACTACACTGAATCTTACACTGACCTACCTGATTCCTACACTGACCTACCTGACCACTACACTAACCTACCTGACCACTACACTAACCTACATGATTCCTACACTGAAATACCTGACCCCTACACTAATCTACCTAATTCCTACACTGACCACTACACTGACCTACCTGACCACTACACTAACCTACCTGATTCCTATACTGACCATTACACTGACCTACTTGAATCCTATCCCCTCCACTGGGGGGGGGGGGGGCTGTCACAACCTCAGCTCTGAGGGGCTCATTCTGGAACCTGTAGTTCTTCACTTTTGGGGGGGTCACTTCCCCCAAAAATGAAGGACTACAATTTCCAACATGAACACCTTAGATCTAAGGATGTGACTTCCTCCAAAACTGAAGGACTAGAAGTCCCAGCATAAACCCCTGAGATCTAAGGATGTGAGGTGGGTGAGAGAGAGGGGGGTGGGTAAGAGGAAGTAGAGGTGGGTGAGAGAGAGGGGGTTGGGTGACAGAGAGGGGGGTGGATTAGAGAGGGGGGGTGAGAGAGGGAGTGGAAGAGAGAGAGGTGGGTGGGTGAGAGGAACCCCCTAACCCTGCCTGCAGTCCCTCCTGTGCCCCCTTGCCCCAGCCCTTGTCTGTGGGTAGGTGTTTGTGTGATGCACCTACCTCCCGCCCATCCTCGTCCTCTGGTCCTCGGTCAGCTTGTCTTCCTTCTTGTTGATGATAGTGACAGCTGGGAGTGAAGGTTGGAGAAAGAGTGCAGGCTCTGACTTGGAGGCGCTGGGGATGCTGCGCCCACTGCTGCTCAGGTTAGGGTGGTGGTGAGGTCTTCTTGTACAGCCCGCCCTCTAACATGGTACAGCCCAGCCATCCTCCCTCATCCAGCGGACTGTCGGACATGGTACATTCCAGCACATGCACTATGAATGCTCGCGCACTTCCTCTTCCTTTCTGCCGGTTCGGTGGGGGAGCGGAGGCACGTGTCATCACGGTCGGCGGACGGCGGCTCACGGGCTCAGATCATTCCGGGACACTGCATTGTCCCGGAATGAGGGTGACCGGGACCCGGGACAGACTCTCCAAATGCGGGACTGTCCCGGGCGATCCGGGACACGTGGTCACCCTAGCTGGAAATCTTAGATTGTAAGCTCCTACATTTACCTGGACTCTTCTTGTTCTCTTAAGCGCAGTGTGCTGATTGCTTCTGCTTGTTATTGTTGAATAGGTTCCAGTTGCCATTGTGTGATGTGATTAGGTTATACATATTTACTTCACCCAACCACTCTCTGAGGTTTTTGTTCAGAGGTATGGCTTGAGGAGATTAAAAATATTTGGAGAACCTTTCCAGAGTATTCTTCATCTACTGGGTTTTTGCTGGAAAGGATATCTGCATATAGATGATATCTGATGGAGTGTATATCTGGAGGAAGCAGTGCTAAAGGATGGCAGCCTGGAAGGAGCATCTGGAAACTTCTTGTTGAAGAGTTTTTCAGGAGAGCTGGGAGAAGCTACTGCTGGATATAGCAAGCAAGATTATTTGCCGACAGGTCAAGGTATCTTTGTTTGCTATCAGAGGATCAAGAGACAGATTTTTTAGAGAGAGAGAGAGAAAGAGATTCACTGCTACTCAAGAAAGATTTTGACTGCACTAAGGCTTTGTTTGCAATTGCAGAGGGGGGAGAAGGGAGAGGGGGGGCTTAGGTGGTGTTTTTACTTACTTTACTTACTCCTATAAACTCTCCCATAAACTGCAAAGGCAGTGGACAAGAGTGTACACATGCCGAGGCCACAATGCTTTGCATTACGGCAGGTCTAAAATTATCCCCCTGTTATGAATTGAGTTTAACATCCAAAAACAGAAAAAGACTAAAGTGATTGGCACTCAAATACATTTTCTGCCCACCATACGTCAGAAACCAGATCCCAAGAGAGAAATGTTAGTCTTCCATATCCAGGAAAGACTGCCTATAACTCTTGTCCACAATTGCTTTCTGCTCTATTAACGTAACCACAATTGAATCTGCATTTAAGACCATTTTATATGGTTCCATCCTGATTGGAGCATCCCCACCCATCCCTTTTGAATGTATAATTTTTATTGGCTGCACTGTCCCAAGGGATAAATTACATACTTGGTGGATCTGTTCCATGCTCGCCAGATTTTGGACTTAAGTTCTCAAACTTTTACAGACTAGATTTAACTGTCCCTGCCTGAGGCACTTTTGGTTTGTCTTACTCTATCTCAAACCCCAAGCCCTCACCAAAACTCAATTCAAACTAGCTAAGTATGTCCTGTTAGCTGCAAAAAAGACTATAGTAAAATTTTGGAAACAACAGTTTATCTGCTTTACTGAAGTCCATAGGCGCCATGATACATTTTTCATGAATGAAAACTCAATAGTATTCTTATGGACATCCATAAAAATTCCTTGCAGCATTGTCTCCTTGGATAAAGAATGCTTATCCTTCATTGCCAATAGCAAGCTACTCTTCCCCGTAGGAGAGGAGTGCCAGAGACTCTGCTTGGAGGGGGGGCTTCTTCCCATTCCTGTCACACCCTTTTCCCTTCCCTTTACCCTACACTCCTTTCCTTTGTCCACATTTCCACTCCTTAATTTCTATATCTCCTACTGCAATTTACACGTCTAACTCCTTTTCTAAGTTTCCTTAAAAAGGTATTTTCTGTTTTCCAGCTCTTCGTTCCTCTTTATAGCAGATCCTCACCTGTGTTGGATCCCCCAAATATAGTCTAGCCAGTTTCTCATCAGTTATTGCATGTTTTTTCAAACTTTGGTAGGCCACTCCTGCTACATACTCTTGCTAGTTTGAAAATCTATAGGCTTCTGTTATGCTTGAATGTGACCCTGTGATACTGGCTATTATAGTTCAGGCAGCTACTTGTGTATTGCCCATACTTGTGTATGTTTCACTGACTGTCTCTTAGAAAGTCTTTAATAAAAACTTATTGAAAGTGAAATGTGATCTTGCCACACCACCAGGGGGTAATTTTGCATCACCCCAAGAGTAGGAGTGCTACATATACCAAACTGTACAGATGCTCAGAGACACGTTTACTTGTGTTTAAAAGGGATAAGCTTTGGGTTTGGGTCAGGACGAGTCGTGAATTTGACCTAAACTGGACCAATTCACAGTCTACAGGTAAATTAAATTGCCACATTTGTTCACCTGTCCACCCACACCTTAGGCTTCTTCAGCTGGAAGTTATTCATTTAGTTTATTTAGTGGGGGCATTACAACCATCACTAAATTAAGCCTTTAGCCACGTGCCTGCTGACATGTTTTAAAGGTTACATCATTGACCAAATTAGGTCATGACCCTATTTGATGGTGACATCAGTGGCTGGGTAGTTGACATTTAGCTGCCAGCCCAGGAGTTGTCACTTGCAGTGAAAATACAGCAGGACATCATGTTTGTGTCGGTGGATTTATGGACATTAAAGCACAGTATTAACATCATACATAGTAAAAAAAAAAAGTATTTTATATATATATATATATATATATATATATATATATATATATATATATGTATATATATAAAAATGAAATATCAATTACGCCATCCAGCAATGTAAATCCAATATTAATCATAATAAATATTTCCCAACTGACACGCGTAGTGGCCTGCCAACGATCCTTTCCTGTTGGACTCTTGTTGCAAATGACAATTACCAGGTCTGCAGCTGAAAATAAACAAACCATTAAACTGGTGTTATGACCATATTTTGATCATGATGTCACCTAGGATTCCCTGGCTGCTTTAGTTACAAACAGAAACAGCCCCAGGTATCAGAGGTTTTTATTTAAATTTCACTTCTACTGCAGGTTAAGACATCCCCCAAGCATAGTATTTAAAATAATAATATTTTGATGTTACTCTTTACACTGCATATTTTCCCCCTGCTTTTTAACAAATATTGCAAATTCACCTTAAAAAAGGCCTGAAAAAATTACATAATTTGGCTCCTGTAGACTTCAGTTGGATTTGGGCGCTATATTCTGGGTTTACAATATTTCTAAAGTGTTCTATTACCTCATTACTAATGTTTGAAAGGAGATTTCTCTGGGTCTCTTTACCAAAGTAAATGTAGAAAAAATTGACATATGATGGCAGTGTAAATAGGACATTTTGATCTTTATTGCTAGATTATTTGAGAACACTGAGTTCAAATTTATTTTGTGAAGACAAACTGACAAACATATATAGATAGACAGTGAGACAAAGATAGATAGATAGATAGATAGATAGATAGATAGATAGATAGATAGATAGATAGATAGATAGATAGATAGATAGATAGATAGATAGATAGATAGATAGATAGATAGATAGATAGATAGATAGATAGAGTTATTCATACATTATAATAATATCATATCATATCTTATCATATATTCCATTAAAACATCATTAGGTATTACATTTCACTGTGATTGGCACTACTTATATGTCTTACAGGGCTTTTCTCAAGGTTATGATTCACTTTGTGCATGTCCGTACAGAGTTTGAGATTGTCTCCTAATATAAATTGCTTAAGCTGTTCTTCTTAGGGTGTGAAGCATGGAGAACATGATTTGAAAAGAATGATTTATGACAATACAATATCTGAAAGGTGTAGCATTTGATTTTCAGCAGCCATTTAGATTTCAACCGATCACATTACACTTTTCCTAATTCTTAACTCAGAACAAAGCCAAGGCGAACATTTTTACATTTTAATTTAGCTATCTGCCGCATGTTACATAAATAAGAGGGGGCACTGCATTTTCATGGTAAAATAAATCAGTTCACGCTATGTTGAAATTGCCAGTTTGAATGAATGTTATCGAATGGATAAGAGGACTTCTTTTGAAAGGCAATACTCCATTTCTCAACAAGAATCAATCAGATTACGCTGACCTTCATGTTGATCAGTAGGGGGTGAACACTGGCACTAAATCATTTTGATCCACAGATGAGATTAACATATTCATATTTGTTTGCCAAACGTGTGCTTTAATTTAAGCTTCATCTGATTGATGCCTGTAATTTATGCTGCTTAGAGCTGCACTATCACATTTTTTTTCTTCCCTTTTTTTTTTCAAGTGAACAGGGGGGAGACTTTCTTGGAAACAGATAAAGGAAATAGAAGTTAATTTGTAGCAATAAGACTACAGCCACACATGTTCTAGAATGAATGTTCTTCATTAAGGTGAAAAATATCAGCTGTATGTGCATCAGAGTTTTAATTAACATGGTCATCAGGACACACTGCGAGCGCTTTAGTACAGCCTTCCAAAAAGTTTACTTACCCAATAGATAGGGTAGGGTATCCGTGTATATGCAGTACATGCTGGGGGACCTAAAGAGATTTACAAGCAAGATTAAAAATCATTATAACCAACTATATAACCACTTTGCCCATGTTCTATGTGGGATATTTTTGGACTAAAAATCATTATAAACTTGCAAAACCTCCAAGACAGGCACAGAAATGTATCAAACACTTATTTTAACTAAACATTGTTTTGGAAGCCAAACGACAGATAAAAAAGAACCTAACTTTGCATTTTAGAAATGTGTTTTTCAAGTTAGTGTTTTTCCTAAAGTACTCTGTTTTCAAATACAAAGTTTTCTAAATTGAAGTAAGCAATTTTTAAAAACAGTAACCACAATTGAAGTCTATGCACTGATTTGCTTCCTTATGGTTTGTAATATATACCATTAAAAGTGTTTTGTTATATCTGTTTGATAATTTCCTTTATTCCTGATAGCAATCTTGTACACTGATAATTTTCTGTGCTCTGTGTCAGCCCTGGCTGTTGACAGTTATTGTTGTTCCCAGCTACTTTGTGGACTACAGAACACTTCCCACTATGTTATATAGATGAAAAGTGTAGGTGCCATTCTTTGGTCCTAAAATACATCCTCTCCTAGGATGACAACATTGCTCCTCCTTAGATACACAATGGACAATGTGGACATTGTAACTCTAGGACAGGAAGTTGGTACTGGCAGGTATAGATTAGTAAAATTTGGCAAAGTTGTTTGTTGGATGTTTGCTAAACAATTTTAAAAAATGTGCGATTCCTGAATAAATGTCCAAACCCTATTTAAGTCTTTTGAGGCAAATTCTGTAATTTTTTTCTAACTCTTTTCAAGGTCAATTTGTATGGGATATTTTCTTCTTTTGTTAATAAAATACTTGACTATGCCAAAATACATCAGTGTTTTCTGTGTGTAAACTTACACTTTAATTTTTTGTTGCTAATGAATACAAAGGGCGCTACTTATCCACATGGGAGCTGAATAGCTAACTGTATTCTAAATGAGGCTTCCAGTTTCTGAAAAGGTACCCCCAGAGATCTCCACATGCACTGGGTCAGGGATGTGGGGGGTGAGGGCCTTATCATTGGGTGCCTCCATGGAAAGCTGCCTTCCATTGGGGCACCCATGTGGGCTTGCTCCTGAGTCCCACTGCTGTGCCCATTGAAACAAACAGTGAGACTTGGCCCTGCCCCCCGCTCCTGTGTCACAGAGCCAATGGCTCCTGCTGCTATCAATCTGTCCAATGAGGATAGCGACAGCACCTGGAGCCTCTGCACTTGTGCACATTGCTGGAAGGGATGTGGGGGGTGAGGTCCTTATCCCCTTAAAGTGGATGTAAATGTTATTTATTACTATTATTATTATTTTTAATAAAAAACATGCCTATACTTACCTGTTCTGTGCAATAGTTTTGCACAGAGCAGCCCTGATCCCCTACTTCTGGGGTTGCCAGCCAGCACTCAAGGCCCCTTCTCATCATCGGGTGCCTCCACAGAAAGCTGCCTTCCATGGGGGCACCCATTCGGGCTCGCTCCTGAGTCCCGCTGCTGCGCCCATTGAAACAAACAGTGAGACTTGGGCCCACCCCCCGCTTCTGTGTCACAGAGCCAATGGCTCCTGCTGCTATCAATCTGTCCAATGAGGAGAGCGACAGCAGCTGGAGCCTCTGCACTTGTGCACATTGCTGGAATGGATCGGGCTCAGGTAAGAAAAAGGAGGGGGGGGGGAGCTGGAGCACAGAAGTTTTTTCACCTTAATGCACGGAATGCAATAAGGTGAAAAACCTTAAAGCTTTACAACCACATTAACATGTTGAGAGCATGGGTCATGCTAAATGCCTGGATGAGGGTTTGTTATAGATTTTTGGGGGAACACCATGCCATTTTATTTATTTTTTTTTGTTGCTTTTTTTCCTGGGGTGTCCCTCCAAATTTTTACTAGACCTTCATGTAGGCATGCAGCCCCTTACTGTAAAAAAAAAATAAATAGAAAAAACAGGCAAACAAAAAACCCACATGGGAGCCCCCCAAAATCCATATTAGAACCTTATCCAGGAACCAGTACAGGATCTATACCAATCCACATGCCCTAAACATGTCCTCCCTCCAATCACACCATGGTCAATCACTATGAATGACACCCCACTGACACAAACACGATGGCCCATGCATGACCACCCTCTCCTGCTGGACTTTTGCTGAAAATAACAGCTCACCAGCTGACTGCGGAATGTCAGCAAACCAGCTGGAGATGTCCACTGACATCATTGTCCATTGTGGTCTTGACCATATTTTGTTTCTGGTGTCACCCAGAATACCTGCTACCTTGTTTACTGGGTAAAACAAGCCAGTGGGTCAGGAAGTAATTTATTAGCAATAGTAATAATACTGCCACTAAATGAACCACTGCTGGATGAAATAAAAATCAGAGGTCCTGGTAAGGTGTGCAGGAAAAAAATTCCCATTCAGTGAATCTCCAACAGTTTGGATTTGAGAAAAACTAATGCCTCGTACACACGCAACGATTATCGGCCGACCGATCGTCCAACTTTTGTACAGAGTGGTGTTTTGTTGGTTGGAATGTGCCTAGACTGCACACGAATTTTCTCGGCCAACAAAAATCTACTTCAGAAGTGATGTCATGTGCTGGTTTACTTTCCGTGTGTTTTTTCTTCTCTGAGCATGCCCAGTCTTGCTCATCAGATTTTTGTCTGCCGAAATCTGTACTGACTGACGGAAAATCGGCCGTTGTGTTGACGGCCAACAAAAATTTTATAGCCTGCACACCAGATTTTTTTTGGCTGAAAAGTCAGAGTCGGTTGTTGGAAGCATCATACTAACAAGCCGAAAATCGGCCGATCGGACGTTGGCCCAAAAATTCACGGCCAATTATCGACGCGTGTGTACGGGGCTTGAGAGTTGATCTGAACCTGAAGCTTATCCCTCTTTGCACGATTGCAAAATGAAAAAAAAGGAAACATGCCAGAAAGGAAAAAAATGAATGCAGCCATCAGCTGAATGCTGAAATGCATCAAGTGTAGGTTCTTGGACTCAAATACCCTCGAAAGCCTTTTCAGGAATTCCTCTTCTTTTTTTTTTTTTAAGAATAGAGAAGTAGAGCCCATGTCATGTTTTTATAACTTTATGTGTCCATACTGCAAAGCTTTTTCCTCTCTTTCTGCCAGGACACTAATTGATAGAAGAACTCTCCACTGGAGAAAAAAACACATTTTTTTAGAGAGGTAAAGAACTACTTACAATATTTTATTGCTGTCTGTGCTTTTCTTAGAAGCAATTGTTTCCTGCATTTCCTGTCCTGGAGTCACAGGGACAGAATGTGACAGAAAATGTTAACTCTTCCTCATTCTAGGCAAAAATGAGGAAGGACATTAAGCCCAATTGCGATCAAAACTTTTTTTTTTCCATATAATGTGGTAGGGTGATAGCCTCTTCCAGGTTTATTATACAGGTAATGGGTGTCAGACATAATAGGAACTGCTTCTGCAGGGGGTAGTTGTCTGCATTGGGTGTCAATAATAAGGTAATACTATAGTTGTGGGTAAGACAATAATGGTTGTGAGTAAGACAATAATAGGGTCTCACAAACTCCAAACTGTGTTTGATTTGTCAGTGTCGATGTCATACTGTCTGGCAAAAGCAGTTAGATTTAAATGTCTGTTTTAGGCAGCCATGTACAATGGCACCCTTGACAAAAACAGACCAGCTAAAATGGAATGCAGCAGTGTCATAAATAGCCAGGTGATTCAACAGTCTACCAGGGCCCAACTCAAATATTATTCCATAAATCCTACTGTGATGAAGTAGTCAACAATTAAAGTTAAATGAGGTGTGGTGCACTAACATAGAAATCAGTGTGGCTTAACAGAGTATCATACCATATACAGTATATACAGTATGTATTAACCACAGAAAAACGTTAATGTGGGACTTTATTTATACTACTACCATGAATGAGTTGTTAGGCCAAAAAAAAGTTGTGTATAAAACTGTAAAGCTTTATTATATATTTGTTTAAAACAGTAAGGCCCCATGCACACGTGTTTTTGCAGCTGCTGTTAGGAGTGTCAGACTTTTTTTTTTTTTGCAAAAAAAACCCAGGACCAGTGCATTCTGGAGCTGCAGCGTCAAGCTGTAAAAACGTCTGAAGCTGCTAAATGCTGAATAATGTTGCTTAAACAGCGTTAAGCCACGGCATACGTTTTTTTTTTTCATTCAAAATCAATGGTTCCCTATGGGAGCCTATTGATTTGAATGGAAGGTGCATAGCAAATCGGATCAGGATGATCCGACTTGTGGTGTGACTTGCGCTCTGAGAATCCATGCCAAAATGGGAAAAAAAACGCAGTCGGGGTCCCCCCCCAGGTTCCAAACCAGGCCCTTCGGGTCTGGTATGGATTTTGAGGGGAGCCCCATGCCAAAAAAATGGCGTGGGGTCCCCCCCAAAATCCATACCAAACCCTTATCCAAGCATGCAGCCCGGCAGGCCAGGAAAGGGGAGGGGATGAGCGAGCTGCCCCACCCCCCTGAACCATACCAGGCCCCACGCCCTGAACATGGTGGGGGTTGGGTGCTTTGGAGCAGGGGGGGCTCTGCACCCCCACCCCAAAGCACCTTGCCCCCATGTTGATGAGGACAAGGGCCTCTTCCCGACAACCCTGGTCGGTGGTTGTGGGGGTCTGCGGGCAGGGGGTTTTTTGGAATCTGGACGCCCTCTTTAACAAGGGGGCCCCCCAGATCCTGGACCCCCTCCCTATGTGAATGGGTATGGGGTACATTGTATTCCTACCCATTCACCCCATAAAAAGCAGTGTATGTAAATAATGACAGGAGACGTTTTGAAAAGTTTATTAAAAATCTTCATCAGGTCTTCTCCGCTCTGGTCTTCTCCACTCCGCTCTTCTGGTCTTTTCCCCTCCGCTCTTCTGCTCTTTTGCCTTCTGCTCTTTTGCCCTCCACTCTTCTCCCCTCCACTATTCTTCTTCTTCTTCCTCTGGTCTTCTTCTTCCTCCGGTCCTCCTCTGATGCTGTCTCTGGTAAATATGCCGGTCTCCGGTCTATGCAGCGTATTATATAGCCATTAGAGGCGTGGCCTCTCGGTAACATCATTGGGAGACCCCGCCCCCTTATGTCACAGATGACGTCTGATCCACCCACTGATCCTGCAGCCCTTTACTCTCATTGCGGGGCCCTTTATTACAGTCCTGCAGCAGGAGCTTTTCACAAGTTCTGCAGTGGGCCCCCTTCCTGCAAGTCACAGCTCTCACCTGTTCACAAATCCTTCCCCTCCCCCCAGCTATAACACCTGTTCACAAATCTTCACCTCCCCCTACACAAAAAGCTCTCTCACCTGTTCACAAATCCCCCCTCCCCCAGCTCCCTCACCTGTTCACAAATCCTCCCCTCCCCCCAGCTCTCTCACCTGTTCACAAATCCTCCCCCCCGAGGGAGTTAGAGGGAGCACCTCGGTCTGAATATTCTCCCATCAGTGGATATCTGAGCTTAAGACTAGGGGTGAGGACACCCAGGGGCCATGCAGCACCACCCACATTACAGCAACTGCCCTGCTGCTTCTGGGAGACTGGACAATCCACTCACCCTCTGCTTTCCATTGCTAATTATTATAGGGAAATATCAAGGGGGGCTCCCTTCTGCAATAAAAGATTACCATAGCAACACAGGAACTGATGAGAGGGCTATTAGCCCATTGCTGATACAGCTAGCAGGGACTGAGCCACTGAAAGCAGGACACCAAGTGTACCCAATTCATACTGCACCCCTAATGCACTCTATACTGCACTTATTCCAAATCTAGGTGGCACCTATACAAACCCTTTACCACATTATACCGTACCTTTACCACATTTGAGCCACATCTACCTTGCACCTGTGTCGAGACTATACTATACCTATACTGTACCTATACTGCATGCAGATTAACTGGAACTGTTGTTAAGTGCATCAACGCTCCTAAAAGGCCCCGGCAAAGGCCTGCAGAAGAACATTTTAAAGGACTGCTAGACTGGTAATGATAATTCTGCAAGTCCCATTTATTCCCCTGCCCCCCACCTATACCATCCTTCTTTTCTTTTGAAAGGACATCTTATTTCTAGTCCTTACTGTTAATCACATTGTATGCTAAATTGTGCTATTACCAGGCATAGTGAGTGACAATATATTTAGTTTGCCTTTACTGCCTGGTTTGGTGCCTGTTTTCTTTTGATATAGCACTACCACTGGATATTAAGCATTACTTTTAGTAATCTCCTGTGATATTGTATGCTTGTACACTCAACCTGGTGTGTTAGAGAGGTCAAGGTTTTTAGAAAAAGTCAAGACAAAGAACAGAGGACCCATCCTGATCAGGGGGTAGCGATACACTTGATTTCTTGTCCCATTGACAATGTTGTCACTTGAACAGGGGGTGAAAGAAAATCTGCAGCAGGGACATGTACAGCAAGCTAACAGGGTTTATAGCCTTTGTCTATTTCACTAAAAAAGAGTGCTTTTATTGCAGTCTGTATGAATGTATTTGAGATTTCTTCTGCAGGTCAAGAAGTGAAAAAAAACCCAGCTAGGACACAGAAACAAGCTTGCATTCTAAATTGCCAACTTATTTGACTGAAATATGGCATATCATGTCACAAAGGAAAGGGAGGAGAATAGAAAAGTCCCTGTTGCAGGTAGCCCCTGTTTCAGGTATCCTTTCACTTCCTGTCCAGGTGACAACATTGGTACCTGAGCACTAGAACAAAAACTTCTAACTCTTCCCTGCTCTATCCAAAATTAAACTGGGTGGAGATACACTTTAGGTTCATTCAACTTGTTTAGTATGAAACATTCCAAAGCTATGAAAAGCTTAATTCAGTTTTGTATTTGCTTCTGAAAAGCAGAAATGTAAAGAAAGGACTCAACAGCCCCCCATTGCTGTAAATGCACTAATGGGAAAATTGCCCAGCATGAACCGAACAGTGGTAATGCAAGTGTCACTTATTTTAAATAAATACAGCATTTATATCAGACGATTGGAGGACTACAATAAACATAGAGATCAAGTATAGACATTAAATATTCCTTTTCTTTCCTTTTTCATTCACCTCTGTTTCCTTTACAACTATTTATGACATCTTATGCCACATTTCAGTCAATTTAAGATGTCAACTCAGAGTACAAATAATCTATACAGAAACAGAACAACCAATCCTGATCAAGAGGTCCGACATTTCATAATCTGTTGTTTGCCTTTCAGCTTCAAATATGGTTAATGATTAACATTACTAAACCTGTAATTTCTGGAGGTCATGCTCTATGGTCATGGGCTTGTTTTTATACTAACATATCATTTAACTTCCACAGGGAACTCTATAATTACAAATGAATCTCTTTCTAGACCACACTCATCCAATTTGGCAGAGATAGCCCACAGTAACAGCTATACCAAAAGTAATACCTTGCAACAGGAATTATGATAATTTATGCACTTGAGACAATTCTCTTGATTTAAGCAATGGACTTACACTGAAGTCCTCATTACTGAGCTGTCATTTTTTATCAAATGCCAATATTCAAACTTTATTAGAATTGCTAGATCAGTGATGGCTTGCTTGAGAAATAAAACTTACTTTCTTCTAATTCGTTATCATTTAAAGGAAAAGAATGACATGAATATAAATAATTCTCATCACATATTGTAACAGTAACACAATTAACTAACACTGGGGGATTAGGTTGTGACAGAGTTGTAACACGGGATCAACTTTTTATCTGCAATTCATAAAATGATTATAGATGACACTTAACTCTCCCGCAACCTAACCTTCTTAGAGCTTTTATGATAGTATGAATATTAATATGAATTCAGGGAAGCATGGGAAGGATACTGCATAACCCTATGCCACTCCTTTGCATCACATCATTTGACCCTTTAAATAGAAACACAAATGATTTACATTCTAGGGCTGGTTGGTTTCTCACCTGATTGAATAATTAGAAGTCTCCAGCAATCATTTTATCTTTTTGTCACCCCTGTAGCTTGTGTAAACCAAATCCATGTCACCAAGAGGTTGGCACCTAACAATAACTCACTTTATTTATTAAGAGCTGCTAGACATCAGCTGCCATGGTGAGGAGACATGGAACAGATAGAAGGCGCTACTAAGTGCAGTAAAAACAGGACTTTATTTTGCCCAAAATAGTTAAAAAAACTCTTACAAGAGGGAATGTGTTTACAGCCTCATCACATAATGTAGGAAGCCCAGTGAGAGGTTCTCCCCGGATTATCCAGTTGCTGTGTCTCCTAGTCGGCCATCGGTCTGGAGTTGCATGTCAGACACCCTGGAAGATCTGCCATGCTGCTGGAACCAGCATGGAACCTAGATGTGATGACAGGACGGGGCGGCGATGCGTTTCGGAGCATGCTCAACTGGCTTCTTCTTCATGAACTTTCACATCCGGGTACTGCATTCCACACTGGTTCCGGCAGTGTGGGAGATCTTCCAGGTAGTCTGACATGCAGCCCCACACCTCTGGCCAGTTAGGAGACACGCCAAATGGATAATCCGGGGAGAACCTCTTGCTGGGCGTCCTACATTATTTGATTAGCCTGTATATACATTCCCTCTTGTAAGTGTTTTAAATTGTTTTAGAAAATGAAAGAAGTTTGCTTCTCTCATGGAGTGCTGCTGATTTGTACTACAGAACACTTGCCTGATGTCCCACTTGCCTTCACCATCTCATAGACTTTGAAATGTTAGATTCCTGGAAGGTCTTTGTCTAGAGTGCCCTGTAACCAACCATAGTGAGGAGACAGTATGAGTGGCATTATCTTGGCCATGATATGACTCTATTGAGAACATGCCATACAGAGCATCATGTTTTGTCTCAAATGCTGTTTTATGCAAAACATATACCTCCTGAGACCCAATTTGTGCCTGTATGACAACATGACTTGACAAAATCCACAGGCACTGGCAACTTACCAAAAAAAGTTAGAAGTAGACTGCAATGTAGTTTATCTAAACTTGACACCTTGCAGAGGATATTTTGCCTTACTTTTTTGAAGATGAATACACATTCCTAGCTCAATTCCTCCTTACTCGGCAGAGTTGAAACAGAAACTAACCAAAGAGCATAAGAGTGTCTAGCTAGAGGTTGGACTAAGTAAAGCAAAACAGAAGAAGGCAAGATCATACCAAAACACAATATACGAATAAAATAGGACAGGTTTCTGTTGCAGCCTAGCCCCTGTGACCCGCTCATTCAACCAATGTACAGTATAGCGTATTCTGCCCCCCTGCGGAAGAACACAAACACGTTCATCAATTTCTCAAAAGCTCTAAGAGCCGGTTCACATTAGCGCGACTTGTCAGGCGACTTGTCAGCCTAACAAGTCACGCTCCCTCGCGGTCCATTGACCGCTACAGGCCCCTTTCCAATAGGAGCGACACAAGTCGCTCTGACTTAGAAAAAGGGTCCTGTACTATTTCGGGGCGACCTCGGAGCGACTTGCATAGACTTTCATTATGTGAAGTCCCTGCAAGTCGCTCCGAAGTCCTGGTGCAATGTAATGCACAAGTCGCCCCCGAAGTAGTAAGGAGTCGTGTCGCGCTAACGTGAACCGGCTCTTAAACTAATAATATTAAGGTAATACAAGGCAAAAAGATAGTTCAGTCAAAATACACAAAATAAAATAAAAACAAAGCTTTCTTTTTTTCTCCAGCCTCTATTCTGCATCCTATACATATATATATATATATATATATATATATATATATATACATATATATATATATATATATATATATATATTTATATATATATATATACAGTATCTCATAAAAATGAGTACAATATTTTATTATATCTTTTCATGTGACAACGCTGAAGAAATGACACTTTGCTACAATGTAAAGTAGTGAGTGTACAGCTTGTATAATAGTGTAATTTTGCTGTCCCCTCAAAATAACTCAACACACAGCCATTATTGTCTAAACCACTGGCAACAAAAGTGAGTACACCCCTTAGTTAAAATGTCCAAATTGGGCCCAAAGTGTCAATATTTTGTGTGGCCACCATAATTTTATATATATAACTTAGTGGTATAAGTGCCACCTCAGTGCAAGTTCTAGGTCTGTAGCTATACTCAGATAGAGGTTCAAGCATGCGTCATGATATCAGTAACTAGATCAGTGAAGATAGATAATGTGAATATGGGAGCAGAATTACTTTTTCAGATATAAAGGCAGCTGACAAGAGAGCTTCCCACAAGTTCATATGGAGTTGTTTTCTAAAAGTTGATGGTTTGGCTCAAACCCAAATATTGCTTCTTTCAGTAACCAGACTAAAGCAGCTGATTCTCCCTCAAGATGACATAATTTCAAACGCTGTGAGTCAGTGAGGGTTGGAACTTTTCCTTTGGGAATGGTTGGTTTGTAAAAAATAAGACAGGACCTATCGCTAATAGCAACATCTCCTCCAGGTTTATTCTTCACAGTTCTCCTGCAGTCCTCTGTAAGATGAGGTTTTGGGGTGGATTTTTTAGATTTGGAATTATCCAAGTACAGACAGGAATCCTGCAAAATATGAAAAACTCTTCAGTTTGATCTTCATGTACTGTCTTTATGGAATACATTGTGCTGGAGGAAGTTAATTTTCTAAGAAGTTATTTAAAAGTTCTCACTTCTATATCCTAAACAATTTTAAAATGGACCTCCAAGGAACTTCACAAATCAACATAAGTAAATTCATGAGATTTCACAAAATGCAGCAAAAGTATAACTGTCAGGCAGGATTACATTTTTTTTTTTTTTTTTTTTTTTTAATAGATGAAGGGAGGGTTATAACTCCTATCAGTTTTTCTTGCCATCAGAGATGATGAGATTTCCCTTCACTTCCTGTTCCATAGCCAAAACAGTAAGCAAGAGGAAATCCTTCCAAAGTAATGGAATCCCTGGTTGTCATCAGGGTCACCAGAGCTAGTATTCCTTTTGGAAGATTTCCCTTCTATTCCTTTTCCAAAATTCCATCACATTCATCCTCAGTGATAACAGTAAACAGGACTAATAGAGAGGGTGAATCTTACTAACAGGAGTCCAAAAGCAATAAAAACTGGCAGATTTTCTAATTCCTCTCCAGTTTATCAAAAAGTAAAAAAAAAAAAGTTTTGCCTTTAGTTATAATTTAAACATTTTCTCAGTCTCCTCTCCCACAGTGATTTGACTATAAACACTGTAACTATGCAGCAGCAAGTCACAAGTTGACATGTCATCTGTTGTAAACACAACCAAGAACTGCACAGGTGTAAGAGGGCTTGTAAATGGCTATGCATTGGTGGCAAGAGCACAAGTCCTTATCCTGCTTCTTCCAACTAGAACAACAACCCTCCTGCTTGGAAAGGAAATTAAAACAAGGAATAACTAAATTAAAAACAAAGGACGGAAGGTATGTAGAAGAGAATAAAGGGCTAGCCGACTGCCTTAATGAATACTTCTGTTCAGTTTTTACAGAAGAAAAAGAAGGAGAAGGACCTCCACTCGAAAGGATGACGAATGAATCATTTGATGCATGTGTCTTTACAGAGGAAGAGGTTCTAAGATTGCTGTCTAAAGTGAAGACAAATAAGTCACAGGGTCCTGATGAGATACACCCAAAATTATTAAAAGAGCTTAGTGGTGAGCTGGCAAAACCATTAACAGATTTATTTAACCAATCATTAGTAACAGGAGTCGTCCCGGAAGATTGGAAATTGGCAAATGTCGTGCCCATTCACAAGAAAGGTAGTAGGGAGGAATCGAGCAACTATAGACCAGTGAGTCTGACATCAATAGTAGGCAAATTAATGGAAACCCTATTAAAGGATAGGATTGTGGAACATCTTAAATCCCATGGATTGCAAGATGAAAAACAACATGGGTTTACTTCAGGGAGATCATGTCAAACAAATCTTATAGATTTTTTTGACTGGGTGACTAAAATAATAGACGGTGGAGGTGCAGTAGACATTGCATATCTAGATTTTAGTAAGGCTTTTGACACTGTCCCACATAGAAGACTTATCAATAAACTGCAGTCATTGAGCATGGACTCCCATATTGTTGAGTGGATTAGGCAGTGGCTGAGTGACAGACAACAGAGGGTTGTAGTCAATGGAGAAAATTCAGAACAAGGTCATGTTACCAGTGGGGTACCTCAGGGATCTGTACTGGGACCAATTTTGTTTAATATCTTCATAAGTGATATTGCAAAAGGCCTCGATGGTAAGGTTTGTCTTTTTGCTGATGACACAAAGATATGTAACAGGGTTGATGTTCCTGGAGGGAAACGCCAAATGGAAAACTAGAAGAATGGTCAGAACTCTGGCAACTGAAATTTAATGTGGATAAGTGCAAGATAATGCACCTGGGGCGTAAAAACCCAAGGGCAGAATATAGAATATTTGACACAGTCCTGACCTCAGTATCTGAGGAAAGGGATTTAGGAGTAATTATTTCAGAAGACTTAAAGGTGGGAAGACAATGTAATAGAGCAGCATGAAATGCCAGCAGAATGCTTGGATGTATAGGGAGAGGTATAAGCAGTAGAAAGAGAGAAGTGCTTATGCCGCTGTACAGAACACTGGTGAGACCTCACTTGGAGTATTGTGCGCAGTACTGGAGGCCATATCTCCAGAAGGATATAGATACTCTAGAGAGAGTCCAGAGAAGAGCTACTAAACTAGTACATGGATTGCAGGGAAAAACTTACCAGGAAAGGTTAAAGGACCTTAACATGTATAGCTTGGAAGAAAGAAGAGACAGAGGGGATATGATAGAAACTTTTAAATACATAAAGGGAATCAACTCGGTAAAGGAGGAGAGCATATTTAAAAGAAGAAAAACTACCACAAGAGGACACTGTTTTAAATTAGAGGGGCAAAGGTTTAAAAGTAATATGAGGAAGTATTACTTTACTGAGAGAGTAGTGGATGCATGGAATAACCTTCCTGCAGAAGTGGTAGCTGCAAATACAGTGAAGGAGTTTAAGCATGCATGGGATAGGCATAAGGCTATCCTTCATACAAGATAGAGCCAGAGACTATTCATAGGATTCAGATATATTGGGCAGACTAGATGGGCCAAATGGTTCTTATCTGCCGACACATTCTATGTTTCTATGTTTCTATGTTTCTTGAGGCTTTGATCCTCTGCCATTTGCGCCCATCTTCATGCCAGAGGTCTTCTCATGACATTCCTGGCCATTAACATTTATAAGAAAACAACAAGAGAAGGGCGCACCGACCTTGTGCATTACCACTTAAAAGTTTATTAAAATCAAAGAAGGGTAGTGTATAATATACTCACAAACTTCCAGGACACTTCTCTACTGCTGGATAGCGTGATGGCGTCCTCAAAACCTGATGTGGCTTATGCGTTTTGAGGGAGGACCCTCTTCCTCAGAGACAAAATCGCCACTCAACTTTTAAGTGGTAATGCACAAGGTCGGTGCACCCTTCTCTTGTTGTTTTCTTGTAGTGCCTTTTGGATACCCTTGGTCCTGAGGGGGGCAGCAAGACCACTTCATTTGTGTCATAAAACCGCCTAGAAGATTCACCTTCCTGCATACCACTCGAGCGCAGGAGAGATATTGTTGTTTTTTGGAAATCATTAACATTTATATCCCAAGGAAGTAATGTCCACACAAAAATATAGATTTGGTGCACTTTACTGATGTTACTTTAAGATGACATTTATAGTCACATGACATAGTAATACTATCCGGGGTCACTTGGCAGCATTTTGTCAATCACATATAGTGGATGATCCGTAGCAGTCATATGTGAAAGCAGTACATGGTACATTTTTAGTAAGCCATCTTCCCAGACTCAGTCTCTCACCTTTCTGGGGTCATTAGTATTCACTCAGAGGGCTCTGACTTAACTTAGGCTGTCTGTATCCACCTCACTGCTCCTTACAGGTAGTTACCTGAGACAGAATTACTGTAGTCAACTCTGGCTTGGGTACACTTCTCCCAGATCCACCATTGGGATAGCCTCACTCCAGGGAACAGTTGGCCTGGCCGAAAAGGCCTTTTGCAGCCTGCTCACCTTTGTTAGCCTCTGTCACCATAAGAAACAAGATGAACAAAGCTGGCACTTCTGGGTGCAGATCTAGCTCTCCCTTTCCTCTTGCCCTGTCTAGCTGACTACGACCACATACTGGTCGTTTTTCTGGCTACCATGTCCTGACTGCACTAAGGTTCCTTCCTTATATGTGGTCACTGACTCACCCACAACATCACTACAGGAGGGCTCTAACCAAAAGGAACCTAGCACCTGATTGCACTGTTCTCTGGTACCAGCACTATTCTGGGACAGAGCCACCTAGTGGCCGACTAGCTAGCTGCACCTGCTTACATAAGCACAAATATTCACAGCCCTGGAAGTAGATGCTGAACCTGGATAGTGTTTGAACAAAGAAGTCGCTATAGTTCCAGAAAGAAAAACAGACATATGCAATGTCCGGAGGAGTGCTGTAACCTCTGAGGAGTGATAAATACACTTACACCTTAGTTAACAAAAGCATGTATGCATTTAACATGAAAACATACACTCACCAGCCACTTTATTAGGTACACCAGTTCAATTGCTTGGTAACACAAATTGCTAATCAGCCAATAACATGGGAGCAACTTAATGCACCTAGACATGGTGAAGACGACTTGGTGAAATTCAAACCGAGCAACAGAATGGGAAAGAAAGGGGATTTAAGTGACTTTGAACGTGGCATGGCTGTTGGTGCCAGATGGGCTTCTCTGAGTATTAAAAAAACTGCTGATCTACTGGGATTTACGCGCACAACCATCTCTAGGGTTTACAGAGAATGGTCAGAAAAAAGAGAAAA
Source organism: Pelophylax lessonae (assembly GCF_965119305.1). Classification (NCBI taxonomy): domain Eukaryota; kingdom Metazoa; phylum Chordata; class Amphibia; order Anura; family Ranidae; genus Pelophylax; species Pelophylax lessonae. Next base: position 438,470,684 of record NC_138772.1, on the reverse strand, counting down.
TATCCAGTGAGTAGCAGTTGTGTGGACAAAAATGCCTTGTTGATGTCAGAGGAGAATGTGCAGACTGGTTCAAGATGATAGAAAGGCAACAGTAACTCGAATAACCACTGGTTACAACCAAGGTATGCAGAATACCATCTTTGAATACACAGCACATCGGACCTTGAAGCAGATGAACTGCAGCAGAAGACCACACCAGGTACCACTTTGGTCAGCTAGGAAACGGAAACTGAGGCTACAATTTGTAAAGGCTCATCAAAATTTTACAAAAGAAGATTGGAAAAACATTACCTGGTCTGACAAGTCTCAATTTCAGCTGCTACATTTAGATGGTAGGGTGAGATTTTGGCGTAAACAACATGAAAGTGTGGATCCATCCTGCCTTGGTTTAATGGTTCAGGCTGCTGGTGGTGTAATGGTGTGGGAGAAATTTTCTTGGCACACTTCATGCCCCTTAGTACCAATTATCCACTTAACTACCAGCCACCTAGACCTATGTCAGCTGACTTTAAGTGATTGTACCAGGGGGATGCCTTTAGCTAGAGACATCACCTTGGTACCATTTTTTAAGAGCTGGCGGTCGGCTTTCCGGCGGGCGGTAATGACCGATGTGGCTCAGGAGTCGCTCGATCGTTACCCCAGCGAGCGGGAGGGGACGCCCCCCCCCTCTAGCCGCCTTCCATGGCTTTTGAATGTATTCAAAAATGCAGTTTTCAGCATTTTGAATACATGGAAGTGTAGTGGAGGGGTCGAGGGTCTTTTAGACCCTCGATCCCTCCATAAGAGTTCCTGTCACTGCCTATTACTGTCACAAGGGATATTTACATTGCTTGTGACAGCAATACAAGTGATCAGATTTTTTTTTTTAAAAACCTGTGCTAAAATAAAAAAAAATAAATAAAATAAATAGAAAAAATTTTTTTAGCCACCCCCCCTTTAGCGCACGAAAGTATACGGAAGTCGCGCCACAAATTAAATCGCTGTTCAAACCACACATGTGAGTTATCGCCGCAATAATTTAAAAAAAAGAGCTACACTCTAACTCTAAACTGGTAACCGTTAACATTTTTTTAAAGCGTCACCTATGGAGATTTTTATTGACCGTTTGTGGACATTCCGCGGGTGTGCGCAATTTTAAACCGTAACGTGTTGGGTATCTATTTACTTAACGTGACATCATCTTTCACAATATCCAAAAAAAATGGGCAAACTTTACTGTTTAGTTTTTTTTAAATGCAGTGAAATGTAATTTTTCCAAAAAAATTACGTTTGAAAGACCGCTGCACAAATATCGCGTGACAAAAAATATTGCAATGACTGCCATTTTATTCTCCAGAGTCTTTGCTAAATATATATATATATATATATATATATATATATATATATATATATATATATATATAAAACGTTTGGGGGTTCTAAGTAGTTTTCTAGCAAAAAATACTGATTTTAACTTGTGAACAAAATGTGTCAAAAATGGGCTTGGGGCTAAAGTGGTTAAGCATTGTTTAAATGCCACGGCCTACCTGAGTATTGTTGCTGACCATGTCCATCCCTTTATGACTACAGTGTACCCATCTTCTGATGGCTCCTTCCAGCAGGATAATGCACCATGCCACAAAGCTCAAATCATTTCACCACTGGTTTCTTGAACATGACAATGAGATCACTGTACTCCAATGGCCTCCACACTCACCAGATCCTAATCCAATAGAGCACCTTTGGAATGTGGTGGAACGGGACATTCACATCATAGATGAGCAGCCGACAAATCTGCAGCAACTGAGTGATGCCATCATGTCAATATGGATCAAAATCTCTATGTTGAATCTATGCCACAAAGAATGTAAATGATCACCTTGTAAAACAACCCATTCAGTTTAAAATAAAAATGAAAGGCAAAACATTTTTGTATAGATATAAAAAAAATTATAAATACCTTTTCTTATAAGTGGTCACATTCCCTCTGTTCTCGGCTGCATAGGAGCTGGGGGAGGAGAAGCAGAAGCAGAATGAGCTTCCCAATAAATGGCTGTGCAGTGGGGGTGTGTCAGGACAAGTTTGATCATTGGAAGAGAGTACACTGAGCTCCCAGCATACCTAGAGAACTGACCATGGTGTGTTCTCCTGCTTAGTGTGGTCAGTTTTTAATTGGAAAGGGACTGGCAGGACAACCAGGGATTTCACATAAAGGAAGCAATACAAAGAGAACGTTGTACTTTATCATACAAGTACATGGTACAGCAGGCACATATCAGGAATATGAAGTGTTGAGGTAACACAAATGCTTTAGGAAAGTTCTGAATGCAAAAGGGGGTCTAACCCGATACTAGCAAGGTGTAACTAATAAAGTGGCTGGTGAGTGTAAATCTGCTGCTAGATCCACACCAAAGGCAGTTTGATTTTTTGCCTAAATAACCTTAGCTAAGGTTTTCTAGGTTGTGACAAGGATTGAAAAGGTTTTAGAGAATAGATGATCTCTCCTTACCACAGAATGATCGAAAAGGTCTTCTGCAAAAACAAGAATGTCATGTGAAGTACCTAAGTGAACATATACTCCACTTTAAACTTTAAACTGGCTAAAAGCTGACATTGCGTGAGGCAATACCAAAGAAAAAAACTCCCCTGGTAGGGAACGGGACTTTAACGGCCAAAAGTAACACCACAATTATTAATTAAAATATAATTTTTTTTAAAGTCACGATAAAATCAACATAGTGATAAAAATAAATACATGTAACAAAATAATACATTGTAAAAACTTGTCATAATTTGACAAAGAAGTGAAGCATAGATTTCCAGTGGGAAATTCCATTTGCGTGAGGCAATGCCACTATTATCTTTGCTAGCCTGAAAATTCAAACAATTTGGTAATTTTTTGGACAACCCAACTTAAAGCGGAGTTCCGGGCACAAAATCAACCTTTTTTTTTGTGCCCGTCCGTTTGGTCTCCTTCACCTGGAAAGGAATTGGATAGTTAGGCATTTTTTTTTCACTCACCTTGTAATTGTAGATTGGAAATACTCACCTATTCTCTACTTCCTCCCTCTGTGCCGCGGCTCCGCCGTCACTTCCTGTCTTGCGCTGATTCCTGGGAGCTGAACGTCATCGCTCCCAGGAATCAGTGCGACGGCACCGGCCCCGCTCGTCACTTCCGGGGTGACACCGCATTCCCTGCTAAACAGCTTCTGGGCATGCTGTATAGTCCAACTTGGTATAGAGAAGTGCCATTTACATGTCCATTTACATGACTTAAAACTAAGGAATAACAGATTTACTTGACAGTGAATAGATTAACTAAAGATTGAGTTAACGACATAAGATAGGTGAATACAGGGCAGCCATCAGAAATGTTGGGGCCCCTTACACAGCTTTAGGACTGGGCCCCCCCGGTGCTTGACCACCAATCTTCCCCATGGCCCGCCCACTGGCCGTCCCACCAAATTTCCAAAATGTAAACCACAGTGCCCCGTACATCACTGTGCCCCCTATACGTAACAGTGCCCCGTACATCACTGTGCCCCCTATACATAACAGTTCCACTTACATCACAGTGCCCGTACATCAGTGCTGCTTACATCACAGGGCCCATATATAACAGTGCAGCTTACATTCAGTGGTGGCTGGTGCTTAAAATTTTTTGGGGGGCGCAAACAGAAAAATTTAATAGTTATTGCTTTGCGGCAAAAAACGCTATAAAAAAATTGCGTGACTTTGAAGTCGCAAAAGTATGAAAGGGGCCTTCAGTAATTAAGGTATAGTGTGCCCCCTTTCAATGCAGAGAGACCGGCGTGCCCCCTTTCAATGCAGTGACCAGCATACAGGCCCCCTTTCAATGTAGGTACCAGCATACATGTCCCCTGAGAATGTAGTGACAGGTGTACAGGTCCCCTGAGAATGTAGTGACAGGCATACAGGCCCCCTGAGAATGTAGTGACAGGCGTACAGGTCCCCTGAGAATGTAGTGACAGGTGTACAGGCCCCCTGAGAATGTAGTGACCAGTGTACAGGTCCCCTGAGAATGTAGTGACAGGTGTACAGGCCCCCTGAGAATGTAGTGACCAGTGTACAGGTCCCCTGAAAATGTAGTGACAGGTGTACAGGTCCCCTGAGAATGTAGTGACAGGTGTACAGGTCCCCTGAGAATGTAGTGACAGGTGTACAGGTCCCCTGAGAATGTAGTGACAGGTGTACAGGTCCCCTGAGAATGTAGTGACAGGCGTACAGGTCCCCTGAGAATGTAGTGACCAGTGTACAGGCCCCCTGAGAATGTAGTGACAGGCGTACAGGTCCCCTGAGAATGTAGTGACAGGTGTACAGGCCCCCTGAGAATGTAGTGACCAGTGTACAGGTCCCCTGAGAATGTAGTGACAGGTGTACGGGTCCCCTGAGAATGTAGTGACAGGTGTACAGGTCCCCTGAGAATGTAGTGACAGGTGTACAGGTCCCCTGAGAATGTAGTGACAGGCGTACAGGTCCCCTGAGAATGTAGTGACAGGCGTACAGGTCCCCTGAGAATGTAGTGACAGGTGTACAGGTCCCCTGAGAATGTAGTGACAGGCGTACAGGTCCCCTGAGAATGTAGTGACAGGCGTACAGGTCCCCTGAGAATGTAGTGACAGGTGTACAGGTCCCCTGAGAATGTAGTGACAGGTGTACAGGTCCCCTGAGAATGTAGTGACAGGTGTACAGGTCCCCTGAGAATGTAGTGACAGGTGTACAGGTCCCCTGAGAATGTAGTGACAGGCGTACAGGTCCCCTGAGAATGTAGTGACAGGCGTACAGGTCCCCTGAGAATGTAGTGACAGGCGTACAGGTCCCCTGAGAATGTAGTGACCAGTGTACAGGTCCCCTGAGAATGTAGTGACAGGCGTACAGGTCCCCTGAGAATGTAGTGACAGGCGTACAGGTCCCCTGAGAATGTAGTGACAGGCGTACATGTCCCCTGAGAATGTAGTGACAGGTGTACAGGTCCCCTGAGAATGTAGTGACAGGCGTACAGGTCCCCTGAGAATGTAGTGACCAGTGTACAGGTCCCCTGAGAATGTAGTGACAGGCGTACAGGTCCCCTGAGAATGTAGTGACAGGCGTACAGGTCCCCTGAGAATGTAGTGACCAGTGTACAGGTCCCCTGAGAATGTAGTGACAGGCGTACAGGTCCCCTGAGAATGTAGTGACCAGTGTACAGGTACCCTGAGAATGTAGTGACAGGCGTACAGGTCCCCTGAGAATGTAGTGACCAGTGTACAGGTACCCTGAGAATGTAGTGACAGGCGTACATGTCCCCTGAGAATGTAGTGACCAGTGTACAGGTACCCTGAGAATGTAGTGACAGGCGTACAGGTCCCCTGAGAATGTAGTGACCAGTGTACAGGTACCCTGAGAATGTAGTGACAGGCGTACAGGTCCCCTGAGAATGTAGTGACAGGCGTACAGGTCCCCTGAGAATGTAGTGACCAGTGTACAGGTCCCCTGAGAATGTAGTGACAGGCGTACAGGTCCCCTGAGAATGTAGTGACAGGTGTACAGGTCCCCTGAGAATGTAGTGACCAGCGTGTGTGCTTGCCCCCTTCAATGCAGTGTGCCCCCCCTGGGCGGGGATGGGGATGATGGTGTTGCATTGTGAAAATGGATGAGGATGATTCTGGGTGGAAGTGAGAGTTACTAAGTGAAGAGGTTCTCCACAGTGTAATTCCTTTCCCCACACAGAATCATCCCCAGCCATTTTCACAATGCAACTCCATCATGTCTGCAGTCTGTCTGTGTCCCATCAGGAGTCCTGTGCAAACAAAAGAACAGGTGGACAGGCAGCACATTCAAAGTTCAGTCACTTACCCTCCACTCTGATCTTCTTTCTGCTGCATGTACCGAGCGGGCTGGGGACACTTCCTCCTGCATAGTGATAACTCCACCCCCATGCTGAGTGCTGGCCAATCAGCTACTTGCCAGCCAGGATATACGGCCACTCGGAAGCCTGTATTATGCAGGGATTTCTTCTCTCCTCAGTCAGACGGCGGCAGCGGTGGGGGCGTGTGGCGACGATCTTGCTGGTGATGATTAGAACGCCGGCGCCCCCACCCCCATTAAACACAGACATGCACAATTTAACAGTATTATCCCATAATCCCCCCCCCCCGGCGGGGGGAGGGGGGGCCCGGTGCGGGCGGCGGTCGGAAGTTCAGAAAATATTTTTTTTTTAAAGTGTAAGGGAAGCACTCCCCGCCGGGCCCCTCTAGAGGCTGGGGCCCCTTACACCAGTACTGCCTGTACCCCCCTGATGGCGGCCCTGGGTGAATAGATGAATAGATGAAATGTGAATTATAGAGTTGAGTTGAACTAATGAGTAAGTGAATTCAAGTGTTACTAAACCCATGGGAGTGAAGACTGCACAATTTCCCCTTATGTAACCAACACAGAAATAAACAAATACACGATTTGGTAGTTAAAATAGCCGCAGCACCTTTATTGGTATATAAATAAATCCTCAGTACTATCTTTATTAAAATTCATAAATAAACAATTAAAAACTTTAAAATTCAAATAAAAAATAAAAAATATATATATACATATATATATATAAATATCTCGCTCAGTCATAGAAACTCGAGCAAATAAATAAATTAATTTATCAGAAGTCCCCCCTTGATTCAAGGTGGACAAAAACACATAACAGGTGGTGTGGCAGGGTGGGGGGGGGGGGGGAGGAACTTGCCAAGCCGTTCTAGGTTAACTGTGACAGGAGCTCTTGGGTGACACCTTTTATAGCCCTTCTGACACGTGAGGAGAATCTTCTCCAAAGACACGTGTTTACAGCCTAAAAGGAAAGCACGGGTCTCCTGCCAAAAAGACATGTGACCCCCGCAGAGAGGCTTAAAGGCATAGTAGATAACATTTTTTTTTTAAATACTTAACTGTGGCAGCCACCATCCCATGAAGTGGGCCCCTGACTGTGCCCACTTGCCATGGGAGAGTAGACTGCACAAATTCCCCTTATGGAACCAACACAGAAATAAACAAATACACGATTTGGTAGTTAAAATGGCCGCGGCACCTTTATTGGCATATAAATAAATCCTCAGCAATATCTTTATTAAAATTCATAAATAAGCAAATATTAAAACTTTAAAATTCATATATATATATATATATATATATATATATATATATATATCTCTCTCGGTCATAGAAACTCAAGCGAATAAATAAATTAATTCATCAGAAGTCCCCACAAGGCGGTTTTGTTGTAAACAACAAAAATGTCTTAACCCACCACCGCGGCCATTTCAATAATATCCTGAAGACCCAGATTAAAAATGCCTAGGCTTACATCAGACAAGTGGACTCCATATTGCCTGTATAGACCTGGAAAACCCCCTCCAAATCCACATGTCGAAACAAAAAACTGCCAATCAACGGCATGAATTTTGCATAGAATGGTTAATTCGCCTCTGAATTTTCTCGAGCGGCGTTTTTTCTGAGGAAGATACCCACATGAGACATGGCACCATTTCAGAAAAAACTAAAAATAGACAAAAATTTAAATTTTGTGAGGGGGGGAACTATCCTCATAAACTAAGAAATTAGCCAAACAGTGGGGCCTAACTGAAAAATATTTTTTGATCACAATATGTGGGTAAATAATGGAGCCGCCACAAGCCTGCAGACTAAGCCAATGACCCTTACCGGTTAAATCAGGTTTTGACCTTCGTATAAAAATCTAAACCTTATTCTCAGAGATAATGACCTCATTATATTTCAAACCAGATACACCCTTTATATTATTTGGGACCATTTCTGAAATCCTACGCGCAGCAAAGAAAATTAACACAAATGAAAATGAAAATTAAATAACGCTTTGAAATCTGAACGGCAAACAATAGAAGTAGCTAAGCAGATCCTTCTGTCTAAAGAGATCGGCCTATGCATATCGGGTTTAAAAGTTAGCCTCTTATAACCTTTAAGAGCCTGGCGAACAGATAAAAAACTATTACATGCAGGTAAATTATAAAGTTTAAAGAAAAAGGAAATTCCCACTAAAGTCTTGCTAATATGACTATATGAGAATTTAACTTGAAATAAATAGCAGATAAAAGCCAAAAAAGATTGCTCTGTAGGAGAATGACCCGACAGACCAATATCTTCATTAAAACCCAGACACCTTTTCCATGCGACCGAATATTCGATCCATGTTTTAGGGGCAATGGAGTTATGAATAGCAGATATAACTGGAGTTAAATCCAATCCCATAGATGACTCGGGCAAGCAAAGCCAACCAGATCCGCTTCTGGCAAAAGCTGACGGAAACGTGCCATCTGGAAACGAGATAATGCATCAGTTACCACGTTATGCTTACCTGGTACAAACTTTGCCTTAACCCTGATATTCAGCTTTAAACATAACAAAACAAAATAACGCAACAATTTAATGACCGAAATAGATTTTGATGACAAACAATTAACAGCAAAAATTGCATCCTTATTATCTGAATGGTATAATACCTGTTTATTGGTGAAAAATTCTCCCCATAACTCAAAAGCCACCAAAAGCCACTACAATGGGAAAAAGTTCAAGTAAAACAATATTCTTGGTCGCATTGCTTGCAGACCAAGGTGGAGGCCAGGAACTGCAGCACCAATGGGTACGCCAGATTGCTGCAAAACCGTGCGATCCAGCCGCTTGAGTGAACAACTCCATGTCCACTGCAAAAACAAATTCTTCCTGGAAAAAAGACCTACCATTATAATCCAATAAAAATTGCAGCCAAAATAACAAATCCGCTTTAAGCTTGAAAGTCAAGCGGATATGTGAAAATGGGGATTTAAAACCGGACATAGCTAGCGCCATCCTTCTGGAAAAAACTCTGCCAACAGGCATGATCCTAGAGCAAACCTAGAAAGATTGAAGTTCTTTCAATAATACTTTCCTCCGCCGAAGAAAAAAGGCTATCGCCGATAACAACCTAGCAATTTTTAACGGAGGAAGCTGATACTGAAACAACTAAGTATTGATGCCAATACCTAAAAAGTCAACACTGCTAGAAGGAAAAAATGTATTTTCAAAAGAAATGGGAACCCAGAAATTCTGCATAATAAGTAAAACCAATTGCAACATTAACAAACAAATAGGAGAATCTAGAGGACCGACAAAAAGGAAATCATCCAAATAATGGATTATCCCTTCAAAACCCGACTCGTACATTACCACCAATTGTAAGAATGTTGCAAATGTCTCAAAATATTAACATGACAATGAACACCCCATAGGAAGACACATGTCATAGAAAAAGGATCCTTCAAAACAAAAACCTAATGACTAATGAGTTAAACAATTCCGGCGCAATGGGCAGCAATGTAAAAGCAGATTGGATGTCTAATTTTGCTAAAAGGGAGCCCCGGCCAAATTTCTTGATGAGTTGGATAGCATCATCAAAAGTGGAATAAGTCACTGAAGACAACGAATCATCAATCTCATCATTTAAAGAGCTACCTTTTGGAAAGGAAAGATGATGTATAAGGTGATAAGAGTTTGGCTCCTTCTTGGGTACCAAACCCAAAGGAGAAACCTGAAAATTCTGAAAAGGAGGAGATTGAAACGGGCCATCTACTCTTCCAGCTGATATTTCTTTTACTTTTCCCTCACCACCTCACTATGCAATTCAACCGATTTTACATTTCTTACCATTTTGCACCCGGAACCTGAAAAAACAGGAAGCCTAAAACCTGCAGAAAAACCATCAATTAAAATTTTGTCCTTCTCCCTGTGTCTGGTTCAAGCTTATAGGAGGAGTTTTCATTCTGCACTGACTGTCCTATCAGGATGCAGGACCATTGATCCTCTATCTGGAGAGTGCTGGTTGGCCCTGTGCTGATCACATGCTTCCTCCCAAGAAAAAAAAACTCTCTAGCAATGCACACAAAACTATGCATGTGCCCTGGTTCTGTATTATAAGGAAATATATTGGGGACAGCGGAAGCAGGAGAGGATCAGAGAAGACAGGATCAAACAGCCTTTTTACTCAATGCAGAGGATAAAACCCCTTAGGTTCCACAGTGAGTATAACAAGCATGCTTTACTGCATATACAGATTTTATTGTTGTGGGTTTAGTAACACTTTAAAGGAATAAATAGGTGAATCAAAATGGACCTTCATTTAAAAGTGGCCTAGGCAAGAATTATGTCAGCTTCGCCCGGCTCCCCCACCCACAACTTCCTGGGACATCTCACACATCTAAGGAGGCTGTAGAAACAGTAACACAGGGCTGCCCTGCCTTGTGCATGTGCAGAAGGGAGACGACTCTGAGATGATAGGAAGTCAAAGCCAGCTCCCACATCCAAGATGGCAGCACCATGGATCTGAAGCCCGAAGTAGTATCAACTCCGGTGAATACAGCGCTGGACTCCTGGACTGATAAGCACCTGTTTGTTAAAATTCCTCAGTTGCAGTATTATTTACATTCAATATCTTAACCACTCAGATATACTGTGGCAGGCTGGCTCGGCTGCGCCAACCGCCGTACCTGTACGACGGTTTGCGGGAGCGCTCCTTGGGGTGAGTGCGCGCCGCCTGCCCTCACTAGGCAGCGGGGATGTTGATCCACAGGACCGGCGGCAGCAATTGCTGCCGAGCACCCGCGATCACTCCCTGCTGAGAGAAAAGAACAGTCTGCAATTGTAAACACAGCAGACCGTTGTTCTTTCTGAAATGATCACAGAGCGCCTGTGATCCTCCTGTATAGGATCACAGGTCTCTGTGTTCATTTCACAAGTCCTTCCCCCCACAGTTAGAAAACACTCCCCTAGGCTCACACTTAACCCTTTGATCGCCCCTGGGTTAACCCCTTTCCTGCCAGTGTCATTATTACAGTAGCAGTGCATATTATTAGCACTGATTACTGTAGTTATGTCACTGGTCCCCAAAAGTGTCAAAAATGTCCGATCTGACTGCCACAATGTCGCAGTCCCACTAAAAAAATCACAGATCACCACCATTACTAGTAAAAAAAATATATAAAATATAAAAAGGACATAAATCTTTCCCCTAGTTTGTAGACGCAGTAGCTTTTGCGCAAACCAATCAAAATATGCTTATTGGGATTTTTTTTACCAAAAATATGTAGCAGAATACAAATTGGCCTAAAAGGATGAAAAATTGTGATTTTTTATTTATTTATTTTTTTTGGCAGAAAGTGAAAAATATTGTTTTTTTTCTCAGAATTGTCGTTCTTTTTTTGTTAAAGCGCAAAAAATAAAAGTTGCATGGGTGATCAAATACCACCAAAATAAAGCTCTATTTGGGGGGAAAAAAAGGACATCAATTATATTTAGGTACAGCATCGCACGACCGCACAATACTCCGTTAAAGAAACGCAGTGCCGAATCACAAAAAATGGCCTAGTCATTAAGGGGGCAAATTCTTCCGGTCCAGAAGTGGTAAAAACAGTATTGAAGTTCCTTTTTTTTTTTTTTTTCTATACATATCACCAGTTTATTCTAGCAGCTATCAGTACAAGAGAAAAGCTTACTCGCAGTATTTTTTAATTTTTTTCTTTCTTTACTATTTTTTTTAACTCTGGGTAATTATTCTTTTTTCTCTTTTTCCTTACAATTCTAAAAACAACAACACAAAAAATGAATGCATATTTTTATTCTCAAAGTTCAGAGTTGTTTACGGACTTGTTCCTATCAGGCACATGTTGCATGTGTTATTATAATGTCATACTATAGACTAGAGTTGTTATGATGAAATCACAGATATTGGCAGCTCCTTATAACCAGGTGTTGTTTTATTTGTCAGATTGTTATTTACTATTCCCTAATTATTATTATTATTGATATAAAAAAGGAATTAGCATGTGACATTTCTGTTGTGCATGATTGCTGTATCTTATGACTGCGTATCTCACCTGTCAAGCAATATTTTGAAGGGAATAAACAAATTGCACATTGTGTTTTTAAGCTTATTAACTGTAACGTCACAGGCAGAAAACCTGATTATTTTCCAACAACCCGATTTCACAAATGGAAAAGCAGCATCTGTTTTCCTGCAGCTTCACATATGGCTATCAATGTCGCTTAGAAAAGCTTGTGCAGGTAACTGAAGCAAAAGAACTTCTCTGGAGGGCAACAACCTGAGGGACTGCGAGACAATGATCCCAAATGGTAAATATTTGCTCTCCAGGAATAACAAATGTACTTTTATCACATGGGGCCTTTAGTGAATTCGCTTTGGAAGACAAATACAAATGTGCAATCTTTGTAGATTTTGGCATAGGCTGTTGACTTCATTTCACATACTGCACCTGCACACTGTATTTGTGTTGTCTTTTAGGCCTATATAATTCAGAGATAGCCTTGCCTGACATTCTTTGCACCCAGTGGGGGAAAAAAACATACTATGCGGTATCCATGCTTATGTAGGAACCCTGCCTTAACCACTTCTGGACCAGAAGATTTTCCTCCTAATGACCAGGCCATTTTTTTGCGATTTGGTACTGCGTTACTTTAAAGGACAATTGCGCAGTCGAGCAATGCTGTACACAAATCATTTTTTTTTTTACCCACAAATAGAGCTTTCTTTTGGTGGTATTTGATCACCTGTGCGATTTTTATGTTTTGTGCTATAAACAAAAAGTTCCCTTTCACATGGGCGATCCGATCCGATCTGCCTGTCAGTTTCTCAGGCGGACCTGATCGGATTGCTCCATGCATCCCTATGTGGCAGTGAGTGTCAGCGGAAACATCTCCACTGACACCCGCAGCTATCCGATTCCGATCCTGTCCGTGAAATCCGGACGGATGGAAACCCTATTTTCCTTCCGTCTGGAGGATCGGATCAGATGGGATCAGATGAGAACAGACAGGCAGTCCATTCTCATGCGATCTCCCCATAAAGGAGAGCGGGAATCTGACAGCTCTGTCTCTGCACACAGCGGAGACGGAGCTGTCAGCCACCTGATCGGCGGATCAATCCTCCCGCTGAGCAGAACGGACTTCGCCTGTGTAAAAGGGGCCAAAAAGAGCGAAAATTCTGAAAAAAAAAAACAATATTTTTCACTTTCTGCTATATAACATTCCCCACATTATTTTTTTTAAAAATCATATTTTTTCATCATTTTTTAGGCCAATTTGTAATCTGCTACATATTTTTGGTAAAAAAAAAATCCCAATAAGCGTATTTTGATTGGATTGCGCAAAGGTTATCACATCTACAAACTAGGGGAAAGATTTATGTAATTTGTGTTAATTTATTTTTGTATCACTAGTAATGGCGGCGATCAGCGATTTTTAGCGGGACTGCGACATTGCAGCTGACAGATCGGACCCCTAACTGACATTTTTGAATCTTTTGGGGGGACCAGTGACATTACTACAGTAATCAGTGCTAAAAATATCTACTGTTACTGTAATAATGACACTGGCAGGGAAGCGGGTAACCCAGGGGTGATCAAAGGGTTAAGTGTAAGCCTTGGGGTTGTTTTCTAACGGTGGGGGGGTGGGCTTGTAATATGAACACAGAGACCTGTGTTCCTAAATAGCAGGGGCTCTGTGTTGATACCAGAGAGAACAGCGATCTGCTGTGTTTACAACACGCCACCGCCGACCCCGCGCCTCAGATTTCCCGCGCCTCGGCTTTCCCGTTGTCGAGTGGCCGAGCCCACAGGAGCGCTCCCGCGAACCGCCGTACAGGTACAGCGATTCACGGGAACCTGCAACCGTATAACTGCGGCGGCTGGTAGGCAATTGGTTAAGGACTTATTCACACCAGTGAGCCGCACTGAATGCACATCCCTTGTATGCGCCTGGAGACCCACTGATCTTGGTACAGCACATTGTTAACTGTTTTTTACAGAACTTCTTTAAAAGGTCTTGAGTAATGCCTCAATACAGTTCATTTTGCCACAGCAGCGTTACCTTTATCTCAACACATGGCGTGCCTAGAATAAATGCTATGTAGGGAGCCTGCCTTTACCCTTTCTCTGCCAGGCCCTGTACCCCACTTTTAAACTTAGCTGGCCAAGCCATTTTTGCCATTTTTTCTCAGCTTTTTTATTTTTCCCTTACAGCATTCAGAGTTTGTTAAAGACCCCCCCCCCCCCAAACCATATATTTTCTGAAAGCACATGACCAGTAGAATACAAATAAGGTGCTACTGATTTTTAGGGCACATTGACATTTGGGAAAATGTTTATCAAACAATATTTTTGCAAAAAAATTACACTAAAATCATTATTAGCAGATAAAAACACAGCACATTTTACAAAAGTCCTGCTAAATATAAAAGCTAACCTGTATTGAATTGATAACTAACCACTATTTGTAAATTTTAGATTGCACCTTTTTGCAAAATAGTGAAAATCAAACAAAAATGGAAATATCCAAATTTCTCTAAAAATCTAGAGGTATTCATTGCTCCCTTACACCTTTCAGAGTCTGTTTGAGACACCACCCCCCCCCCCCCCAAACCATATATTTTCTGAAAGCACATGACCTGTAGTAAAAAAAGAAGGTGCTACTGATTTTAACGCCCTGCGATATTTGCGCAATTGTTCATCAAAACAATATATTTGCTAAAAATGCTCTAGAATTCATTTTTAGCAGATACAAACACAGAAAATTTCACAAAATGACTGCTAAATTCCTACTAAATATAAAAAGCTTAACCTGTATTGAGTTAATAAATAACAAATATTTGTAAATTGCGCCTTTTTGCAAAATGGTGAAAATTGAACGTACGCAAAAATGTAAAGAGCCACATTCTCTAAAATCTGAAGGTTTTCATTGTTCCCTTACAGCTTTCAGAGTTTGTTAAAGACCCCCCAAAACCATACATTTTCTGAAAGCATAGGACCAGTAGAAGAAAAGGCAGGTGATACTTATTTTTAAGGCCTCACGATATTTGCGCAAACACTTACCAAATCAATATTTTCGCTAAAAATACACTAAAATCATTTACAGCAGATACAAAAACAGCAAATTTTACAAAATTCATGCTAGATTCCTACTAAATATTAAAGCTTAAACTGTATTGCGTTAAAAAATAACAAATATTAGTACATTTTTAATTGCACCTTTTTGCGAAATGGTGAAAACTGAATGTACACAAAGCTGTAAATAACCAAATTTCTCTAAAAATCTGGAGGTTTTCATTTTTCGCTTTCAGCTTACAGAGTTTTTAAAAGACCCCAACTATACATTTTCTGAAAGCAAAGGGCCAGTAGAATAAATGGAAGGTGCTACTAATTTATAAGGCACCACGATCTTTGCGCAAATGTTTGCCAAAACAATATTTTTGCTAAAAATGCACTAAAATCTTAATTAGCAGATATAAACACAGCAAATATTACAAAATCCCTGCTAAGTTCCTTCTAAATATAAAAGCTAAACCTGTATTGAGTAATAAATATCAAATATTTGTACATTTTAAATGGCACCTTTTTGAAAAATAGTGAAAATCAGACATACACAAAAATTTCTCTAAAAAACCTGGAGGTTTTCCTTTTTCACTTACATCTTTTAGAGTTTATAAAAGACCCCCCAAACCATATATTTTCTAAAAGCACATGGGCAGTAGAATAAAAATAAGGTGCTACTGATTTTTAAGGCACCGCGATATTTGCGCAAATGTTTATCAAACCAATATTTTCACTAAAAATACACTAAAATCATTAATAGTGGATTCATACCTGGTGAATGTACTTTCTACTAAATATAAAAGTTAAAACTGCATTGAGCACTTTTTTGTGAAGTGATGAAAACTGAATGTATGCAAAACTGTAAATAAAAACAATTTACTAAATCCAGAGGTTACCATTTTTCACTTACAGCTTGAAAAGTCCCCTCAGGCTCAGTTCCCTCTGGTGCGATGTGGGAAACCCTGCGAATCCAGTGCGGGCTCCCGCATCGCACCTGAATTACCGGCACTTCACACAATGGGAACTGTGATTTCAGACAGGAATCTAATTGCATAGTGTGAACACCCATGCGATCCGATTCTGGTGCAGACAAAAAAAAAAAGGGTCCGACTGCAATACGAATTCATCCATACAGTTTGTATGGCTGAATTCGCATCGCACAGACATTGCATGGGATCTGCATAGCAATGCAGTGCGAATCACATGTGATGTCTGGCATTGCACCAGTGTGAACCGGCCCTAAAACCAGACATTTTCTGAAAGCACATGGCTTGTAGAATAAAAAAAGTGCTACAGATTTTTTGGGCCCCACAATAGCGCGAATGTTCATCATATCGCTATTTTCAAAATAAATACACTATAATCATTATTAGTGCACATAAACACAACATAACTTGCAAAATTCCTGCTAAATTACTACTAAAGCATCGTTCACATATGGCATACTAAACTGGACACCCATTGGGTGCCATGTTTACCCGCACAGGGATGCACAGGTGTTCCGTGCATCCCCATACAGGCAGTCCCATTTATGTCAATTGGGATGCAACGGCTGTATAAGCATAGCTGCTGTTCCCAATCCAACATCCGTGTGGGTGTAGGTGCACGACTCTGAATGCAGACAGTGTAAACTCAGGGACATGTACGCGGACCTACATGGATGTAAAATTGGAAGCGACGGCTCTGCTTGTGCAGTTGCTACATCCCAAATTACATCAATGGGACTGCCTGCACAGGGATGCAAAGGAATCCCTGTCCGTTTTTCAAGCAGGCCATATCAGACCACCTATTGTTTTCTATGGAGAGGCTAATGTAAATGGACATGTGTCTGTTTAAACCCGCCTGCATCCGATCCAATCCGGTCCACTAAAAACAGATGAGGATCCCATTCCCCATCCATCTAGTAGATTGGATGGAAATGAACAGGTGGCCCTAGTCCATCCGACCGCCTCATAGAGAACAGTGGGCTGTGTCCGTGTCCATTCTGCATCCCGAGCGAACGTGGACCTGTCATCCGCCTGCTCAGCGGGGATCAGCAGAGAGATCAGCTCATCAGCTGAGCTGTCAGTGGACACAGGAGCCATCGTTAGCGATGGCTGCCTTGGTCTACTGCACTAAAGGGAGGGGGCTGGTAAACACATGTTTACCAAGCCCCCCCCAAGCCCCAGGTTCATCAGCACCGCCACCCCCCCCCAGCACAGTGCAGCTGCAGGTGGAGGGAGGGAAAGGGAGGGATAACGCCGGGGGGATGGACGGATGGGGGGGTGCAGGGGCTGGTACAGGGAGGGATCAGCCTGCCGGGAGGGACATTCTGTGATCCCCCTTAAGCCCCAGCAGCACTTGAAGCCAGCGAGAGCGCAGAGGAGGGATGCCAGCTTCTAAAGGTAGCTGCAAGGAATCGGGTTTTCAGGGGGGGTTTTGGATCGGGTTTTCAGTGCTGGGGGGCAGGAAAGGGGGTGAAGGGGATAGGAAAAGAGGGTGGGGCGAGTAATTTTAGGTGACAGGGAGGTTACAGACTTGGCCAGCTGCAAGCAGTGCT
The DNA here is from genome assembly GCF_965119305.1 of Pelophylax lessonae. Classification (NCBI taxonomy): domain Eukaryota; kingdom Metazoa; phylum Chordata; class Amphibia; order Anura; family Ranidae; genus Pelophylax; species Pelophylax lessonae. The sequence continues at coordinate 438,453,233 of NC_138772.1, read as the reverse complement.
GTAGGTCAGTACGCCGTACAGACCTCGCAGTGAAAGGGTTAATGGCTGGTTCACACCAGCGAGCGAGGGTGAATGCACAGCCACTGGATCTCTTTGCACTGCGTTCTATACTTTTTTTTTAGATTGTGGTGATTTGCTTTGCAATCCACACACTTCTTTTCAGCGCTGTGTGGTGTGAACTGATAGTATAGGAAACAAGACAGTTTGCCCTGTCTATGCATTAGGACTGCACTTGAAGTTGTTGCAACAGTAGCTCCAATGCATCTGGTGTGAATGAGCCCTTGTCTTGTGTTTGCTACTAGGCTGGTCAGCCCACATTTTGTTATGTTATGAGTGTTCACTGGGTTTCTTGTACGCCTAGGACATTGATTACTTCTGCCTGCTGCTGTTGACTGTTCTCCAATAGTTAAGCCTCATGCACACACTGGACATTTTAAAAATGGCAGTAGCGTTAGCTGTAGAAAGCTGTAGCTGTAGAATGAGTTTTGCAGCGTTTTTGCAGTAGCATTTACAAGCGTTTTTTTAATGTTTGTGTTTTTCAGCTTTTTTAAAGCAAAACTATACTCCCACAAAAACGTATTGCTCAAAAATGCCCATAAATGCCGAATAGCTGCGTTTTTGAGTGGTTTTCAGCGTTTTTAAGAGTTAGAACGTTTTTACAGCTGGAAAACACTGATAAAAGCCTATGTGTGCATGGACTCCTAGGATAACATGCTGGGGAGGTTACTGGCTGCAAAAAAAAAAAAAAAACGCCTAAAGCCAAAAACAGCAGCTGTAAAATTGTCTAATGTACATGAGGCCTCAGAGTGAGAGGTTATAACGTGTTGGACTATGAATATTTATTCTGGCTTGACTAATAACTGAAGGGTTTATTCCTGCGGTGTGTGCTAGGGAAGCGGGTAAATATTTGGACTTTCTGGAAGGATTCCTGCCTCCCAGACCTTACCTGGTGAGAATATCTGTGAAGAAGTGGCCAATTTTTGCCTCCCAGGTTTTTTCCCCGGGAGGGAAGCTGTAGAAGTACTGTATGGTTTTGCTCTCTTAGCTGCCTGTTAGCACCTAAAGAATCCAAGATGATCTGTGGCAAAGACCAACAGAATTCAATGCCTTTTGCAGAGGTTGAGTTAGATGCCTATCTTGTCCTTCCAAAGCTGGCCTGTGGAAGAGGCCTAGAGAGTCTACACTGATCTGTGACGGAGGTCCAAAAAGTCAAAAAGCACACTTTAAAAAGGAATTTCCCTAAAGCTTAGTGATTGTGGTGAAATTTCACTTTGCAAAGAATTCTCAATTACAGCAATAAAAACAAATAATATAAATAAAAAAAAAAAATGTTTGCACTTTTGGATGATGGAAGTCAGCAGAGCTACATCTCTGCTCTCTCTACATCTCATCACTAAGCTTTGGAGAAAGTCCCCTTGCAAATTGCAACTTCTCTTGCAAAGTGAACAGTCTATTTGCAGTTAAACAATCAACCTATATACTGTAAAGAAAAGAGCCAGTCTATTATTGGGAGCCACTACTACTGAAATATTAGGGCCGCCATAAAATTTGCTACTATTAAGGCTTCTCATTAGGTTTTTTTGGGATATCTTGTGTCCCAAACCTTCTCTCTAGGTATTGAGCATAAAGGTAAGGTATTGAGCAAATAAATCTTAGAAACCTAGAACAAGCCTGAATTCTGATATTTGCTGTTGGTGGGTTGGTGTGTTGTTGGGTGCGGCTACAGGGCAAGTCATTAGGATGGCAGGAGAGTCTGTAAAATTCCAGCAGCCCTCATAGGGGTAATGCTACATTTATATTTGAGTGTTCGAGGGAAAGGCTTATTTAATTGATATATGAAATCAGCTTTGCTGCATACTAATATGCACAGTCACTTCCACGCACCACTAATCCCTCTCCTGGTTGTGTTGTGGGAGGAAGGTAATAGAAAAAATTGTTCAAAATGTATATTATCTACTACTTCCCAAGCTGCCACATACAGGAGGTGAGGCAATTATAAACTGCATATTAAAATACTTCTTATAATAGGAACTTAGGAAGGAGGTAGACCTGGAACAGAAAAAAATGGGGCATGTGCAGAATTCCAGCACCCAGAAGGAAGTTAAGTTCTGCAACCGTGGGATGCTGGAATTTTGTGGAAATCCAAGGACAGCCCCTCAGGATCTGGGGAAGTAGAGGGGCTTGTATTACACCTGTGTGGCTGCCCTTGCAAGGTACCCTCCCAGTGTTGAGGGCATGTGGCTTGGTAAGGTAGGAGGATGGGGGTGCGTCCTTTTCTGGCCATTCAAGCTGCATGCTTGGATAATGGTTGTCCATTAATTTTTAGAGGGCCCTCACACCATTTTTAAAATGGTGTGCTGGCCCTTTAAGATAAAAATGGTGTGGGGTCCCCCTTAAAAGATCCATAACCAGACTTGCAGCCTGGCTGGCCAGAAAAAAAGGAGGGGGGAGTGAGCGTGTTGTTCTCCTCCTGAACCATATCCACGTAAATGGCCACCTATCTAATGCCTTCTCAGTTACGAACGAAACACAGTAGGGGTGCCCTATTTCTCCCATAATTGTTGTCCTCACTCTCGAGCCACTACTCCACTGCATTAGAGTGAACCCTGATATCAGAGGCATCTTGATTTCAAACCAAACCCATAGGTTAGCTGCCTTTGCAGACGATATTCTTTTATTCCTTTCAGAACCGCTTATTACAATCCCTAACTTGCTTAAAGACTTTGCCATATTTAAACTCCTAACTAATCTATAGATTAAATCGAACACTCTGAATAGGGATGGGCCAAACACCCCCCTGTTCGGTTCGAACCAGAACATCTCGAACAGGGAAAAAGTTCTAGCGAACATGACAAATCAAAAGTCCTAATTTTAAAGGCTTATATGCAAGTTATTGCAAAAAAAAAGTTTATGGGGGCGTGGGCACTGCCCTGGGGGACATGTATCAAAGCAAAAATGTTTTTTTTTTTAAACAATCGTTTTTACAGGAGCAGTGATTTTAATGATGCTGAAAGTGAAACAATAAAAATGAGAAATTCCTTTAAATATAGTGCCTGTGAGGGTCCCCTTAGTCTGCCAGTGAAGTGGCTCATCTTTACGATGTTTGGAGCCTGCTGTAGTAATACTGACATTTCTAAAGGAAAAAAAATGTTATTTAAACTTGCTTGTGGTTGTAATGTATTGCCAGTTCCCAGCAAAACAGATAAAAAAAAATGAAAAAAAGGGCATGCCAAAAAAACGCCAAAATGTAAAAAAAAATGGTGTGGGGTCCCTCCCAAAATCCATACCAGACTTTTATTCAGGCATGCAGCCTGGAAGGTCAGGAAAGGGGGGTGCAAGTTGATGGAGACAATGGCCTCTTCCTGACAACCCTGGGCTGTGGTTGTCGGAGTCTGCAGGTGGGGGCATATTGAATAGTGGGGGCATAGTGAATGGATATTGGGTACATCATACCCCTACCCATTCACCAAAAAAAGTGTAAAAAAGTAAAAACCACAGAACACAGTTTTTGAGAAGTCCTTTATTAAAAATAAAAAAAATAGTGTCCCTCAATGTAAATCCACCATCAATCAGGAAGCCTGCCGGACCCGAAAAATAGAAAACAAAATCAAAAACAGAGGCTGCCGCCATCTCCTTGTTCTTCAGCTTTGACAGTTTTTTAATAGGTATGTGATGTCAGAAGTGGGAGGTGTCGCAGGGTGACATAACGGGGTCACCCTGCCCCTTGCCTATAAAAGAACTGTCAAATCTGAGGATCAGGTAGAGGGCCGGTAGCCTCTGAAGAGGCAAATCATTTTTAAATTTTTTTCTATTTTTTGGGTCCGGCGGGCGTCGTGATTGACGATGGATTTACATCGAGGGACACTATTTTTTTTCTTTTTAATAAAGGACTTGTCAAAAACTGTGTTCTGTGGTTTTTACTTTTTTAAACTTTTAATTTTAAATTATACCCATTCATATAGAGGGGCGGGGTCTGGGGGGCCCCCTTGTTAAAGGGGGCTTCCAGATTCCGATAAACCCACCCCACCCACAGACCCCGACAACCACAGCCCAGGGTTGTCGGGAAGATGCCCTTGTCCCCATCAACTCGGGGACAAGGGGCATTGGGGCCACCCCAAAGCAACCTCCCCATATTGAGGGCAAGCGGCCTGGTATGGTTCAGGAAGGGGGCGTTCGCTAGTTCCCCCCCTTTCCTGGCCTTGCAGGCTGCATGCTCGGATAAGGGTCTGGTATGGATTTTGGGGGGGACACCAGGCCATTTTTTTTAATTTTGCCATGGAGTTCCCCTTAAAATCTGTACCAGTCTCAAAGGGCCTGGTATGGACTTTGGGGGGGGGGACCCCACACTGTCATAGGGTTCCCCTTAACCACTTAAATGCTGGGCACTTTCACCCCCATCCTGCCCAGACCAATTTTTAGCTTTCAGTCAACTTACATTCGACTCGAACACAGAACCCGTCCCTTGCTCTGAACATTTCACTGACACAAGTTGCTCTTAATCAATGTAATTCTAATTTCTCATTCAAATGAGCTCAAAAATGATCACATACCTAAGTATCCAATTACCCTCTAAACTTTATACAGATTTATACTCTAAAAACTCTCCCCCGTTATTACAAAATATACATAGTGACCTAAAGTCATGGTCTCTTCTCCTGGTTTGGCAGAGCTGCAATCATGAAAATGAATATTCTCTCCAGAGTACTATGCCTATTAAAAACCATACTGATACAACTTGCACCTGCATTTTTCTCATTATATCAGAGAGCTTGTACGGCCTTTTTTTGGGTCACTTCTTGTCCCAGATTGAGTTATAATAGGCTGGCGATCCTTAAATTGAAAGTTGACATAGGCCTCCCAGACATTTTGCAATACCACCGAGCCTGCCAACTAGCGAGGATTATTGACGGGATTGTTCATTTTCACGTGTAAGCATGGGTACAAATGGCGCCATCTCCCCTTCACCAACTCCCCTTGATTACTTTCAACCATATTCTGCCATCCTGCAAAGCTCACCCCTGATTATCACTACGCTAGTAACTTTCAAGGAGACTTGCTGAAAACATAAAATCTCGTCTTCCCCAGGCCCCCTGATGCCACTGCGCCAAACCCGGATTTCCCCCCAAGTTTGTCTGCCTCCTTTCTTTTAGACGTCATGTTGTTAGACAAACATGTTTTTACATGCGAGCTATCACCAATTGTTTGTGAGTACAACGTATGTTGCCATTGGATTTTAATAAATCTTTTTAGTGCTAAGAGGTCAGTGCGCCCATCTCTTGTTATTTGTCTTTTAGTGTATTTGGATACCCTTGGTCCTGAGGGGGCGGCAAGACTTTGAGCGGTGCCTATAAAGACCACACAAGACTAATCATACATTACATATCACCTGAGCACAGAAGAATTATTGTTTTTTTGATTCATCCAATTTTTTTTACAGAGGCCACCTACTTGCCATCGCTTTCTTCCCAGATGACAAACTTTCTAGATAGACCCCAACCCAGACTGGTCCCGACAGCTTACACCACTTGTCTAAAAACTGAACCCCAAAGACATTTAATTTCTGACACATATGCTATGCTTCTTGCTGACCATGACCCTGAGTCCAATATAGCCAGCCGTAGATGGGGAGCAAGAACTATCTATAGATCTTTCAGAGCCTGAATGGAAAAATATCTATACATATATCCACAAGGGGACATTAAATATGTACACACACAGGAATTCAAAATCTTTTACAGATGGTACAAGACCCTGCCTAGACTACATAAAATCTCACCTACACCGAGTGCTGGCGCTGTAACGAAGTGTTGGGATCGCTCTTACACATTTGGTGGTCTTGTCATACAACCCTTTTGGAAAGAAGTCCACCGGCTCACAAACCAAATCACCACTTTAGAATACTCTCTAGCTCAATTTTTGCTACACCATTCTACAAGTCCAAAATCTGAAAACTTACACTCTATTGCAATGCACTTTGTAAATGGAGACAGGATATGCATCCCTGCTCGATGGCGTTCCTCTGATCCTCCGACCATAGCAGATTGGTTTAAATGTATACAAAAAACTGCAGAAATGGGGGAACTTGTGCATCAAGTGAAAGATACCCCCTCTAAATTCAGAAACATATGGTCCTGTTGGCTGCATTTCATTACAACAGATGTTAAATACGGTGCATAATCTCCCAATCATTACTCTGGCGGGAGAAAAGGTTGGAACTCTGGTTCCCTATTTCACCCTTTCCCCTTCCCACTAATATCCACTTAAGGCACCCCAGTCCCCCCCTTACATCTTTGCTGTTCTCCTTTCATACCCCAATCTTTACATTTCCCCTCTCACACTTCAAAAGAATAACAACAAATGTCTTGTATGTCTATTATACTATGTGCCTTGCAGTTAGAAAATTATTTCTTTGCCTATGCCTTGTACTATTGATACCACTTGTATGACACCAGTATCATGTACAGCTATTTCAAAAAGATACTCATTGACCATTGCTACTGTAGTGGCTCCATAAAAACATCCACACCATGAAAAAATTGATTTTTAATTTATACTTTCCTGTAAAATCCATTTCTTGAAGTACATCATGGGACACAGAGCCATAAATCATAACATATGGGTTATAAAGCCACCTATAGGCGAAGGACACTGGCAACCAATCAGAATTGATGACCCCCTATTTAACCCCTCCCATACAGGAAGTACCTCAGTTTTGTAGCAAGCAATAAAAGACCCCATAGAAGAGGGGAGAGGCGTCTGTGTCCCGTGATGTACTTCAAGAAATGGATTTTACAGGTAAGTATGAATTAAAAATCCATTTTTCTTTTCGTACATCATGGGATACAGAGCCATAAATCATAACATATGGGACGTTCCAAAGCTATGCATCTGAGGGGAGGGGGACACCAAAAAATACCGCCATCTGACCCAAAAAAGAAGGATTACACCGCCGCCTGCAGAAAACTGCGGCCAAAAGCAGACTCCTCCTGGGTCCCAACATCCACTCTATAGAAAGTGAACATATGCACCGACAAACAGGTCGCGGCCTTGCAAATCGGAGCCATAGAGACTTGATGGCGATGTGCCCAAGAGGCAGCTACTCCTCTGGTAGAATGTGCCTTTACAGGAAAATGTGGAACCTTTTCCACTAAACCATATGCCTGGGTAATAACTTGGTGAATCCAAAAGAAATCGTAGATTTAGATGCTGCCAATCCCTTTCTGGGCCCTTCTGGCAGCACAAACAAGCTCTAGGTATTACAAATCTGAGTTGTTTCCTGTAAGTAAAACTTAAGTGCATGCATTACTAGGGATGATCGAACGGTTCGGGTCGACCATCGGTTCGGCCCGAACATTGGGTGTTCGAGGTTCGGCCGAATTTAGAACTTTTTGCCCAAAAAGTTCGGAATTCGGCAACCAGAACCGCCCAAAATGCAATGCTTCAGGAAATGAGCTTTAAAAGCCCGTGATTGGACCAGAACCATTAGCAAAAGCCAATTGAGGGGGCAGGAGAATGCTAGGAATGTGATTGGAGTGACTAGGGGGTCCCTAGACCAATCATTAGTGAATACGTCCCCCAGTATATAAGATCGCCCCCGCCATATTCCTAGCATTGTTATACTGGACATGGAAGAGAGTGGAAGCAGTTCTGTTAATTTTACTTTAAAAGTGTCATTTAGCTATTTTTAGTGTGAGGAAAGGGATATCTAGTGTAGTTAGAGTGCTCCTTTACACTTAAGTTAGCTTCAAAAATTTAGTTTCTGTAGGGAAAGTGTTAAGTGTAAGGGGACCGTAGTGTAGTGTAGGGTTAACTGGCAGTGACTGCTATGGCAGGGTGACAAAACCCTTCCATAGCAGGGTGACCGCTATAGAGAAATGATCATTTCTCTGAATTGCTTCGGCACACCCATATGGCTTCTCACCAGCCAAGCATTTTTTATGCTGCAGGGGCTGCCACTGCCAGTGCTTTTTTGAGGACATGTTTGATGTCAGACATGACATCTGAACATGTGTATAGGGGGTATATATAGACATATATGTCTGAATATATACCCCTAGACATATATAGGTGTGATAGTAGCAGAAATAAATGCTTGCGCTAATGAAATCATTTACAGTAATATATTTCTGCTACTATCACACCTATATATGTCTAGGGGTATATATTCAGACATATATGTGTATATATACCCCCTATACACATGTTCAGATGTTTTGCCTGCCTCAAAAGAACCCCAAAAAAATGCCAAAAAAACGCTAGCGTCAAAAAAAAAATGCCCAGGTGTGTTTTTGCTGGCATTTTTTGGGGGGTTTTGGAGGCAGGCAAAACATCTGAACTTGTGTATAGTGGTGTATATACACACATCCATATATTTATATACACACCTAGACATATATAGTTGTGATAGTAGCAGAAATATATGCTTGCGCTAATGAAATCATTTACAGTAATATATTTCTGCTACTATCACACCTATATATGTCTAGGTGTGTATATGAATATATGTATGTGTGTATATATACCACTATACACAAGTTCAGACATTTTGCCTGCCTCAAAAGAACCCAAAAAAAATGCCAAAAAAACGCTAGCGTCAAAAAAGAAATGCCCAGGTGTGTTTTTGCTGGCATTTTTTGGGGGGATTTGGAGGCAGGCAAAACATCTGAACTTGTGCACAGTACCACTGTACACAAGTTCAGATGTTTTTCCTGACTGCAAAGAACCCAAAAAAATGCCTGCTTTGAAACCGGCAAGGTGTGGAGAGAAGCTAACCCCCTGAGCTGAAAGTTTTCTAATACATACAATCCTTTTTTTTTCTGGTTCTGGACATGCTACAGAGCTGAAACTTCATAGGTACACCTTTTAGACCAAAAAGATTTGGTGCTAACCAAAAAACCTGCGCAAAAGGATATTATTTGATAAGAGGAATTTTCAATAAATGAACAAGTGAAAATAAAATAAAATAAATAAATTTGTTTCCGGGAATTTCTTCCACACTGCGAGCCGCAATATGAACGTGAAAACGTGAAAGATTAATAACAAAGGTGAGTATTGCGCTCAGCAATCAATTCTCATTTAAAAAGTGCTATAGTGCATAAGTGCATAAGTGATTGGTCACAATCTTGCAATATGCAAATACAATAAATGTACAAATAAATAGTTGCATAAATGGTAAACTAAAAAGTCCTTAAATTGCTCTGTGCAAACTGTGCAAACTGTGTCTTCAGCAATCTTGGACTTGATGGGAAACCTCCACCAAAACACCTCCACCCAGTGGTCAGATAATATACTCCTTACCAGAATACGATGACCCCTTAATTACAGGGGGTCAAAACCGGCATTTATCTCCACACTGGCTCAAGATTGTCCTCATCGCTGTCATCACATCAAAGGATTTTTAGCCCCAATGCCTTTACAAAGCTCCTGATCTCCGGGCAATCATAGTGCAAAAAAGATAAGAAAACTCCAATAGTGCATTACCATCATATACTGGGTTTTAATAAGATAGATTGCACTTACATCATAGCAGTATTCCAACGCTTAGAAGTACAATGCATACAGCTGGTCTGGTGGATGGGACGCCACTCACGCTCTGCGCTCCACCTCACCGGAACTCTACGGTCTCACGCTCCCAAAGCGTGAGGCAGGCAAAACATCTGAACTTGTGTATAGTGGTATATATACACACATCCATATATTTATATACACACCTAGACATATATAGGTGTGATAGTAGCCGAAATATATGCTTGCGCTAATGAAATCATTTACAGTAATATATTTCTGCTACTATCACACCTATATATGTCTAGGCGTGTATATAAATATATGGATGTGTGTATATATACCACTATACACAAGTTCAGATGTTTTGCCTGCCTCAAAAGAACCCAAAAAAATGCCAAAAAACGCTAGCGTCAAAAAAAAATGCCCAGGTGTGTTTTTGCTGGCATTTTTTGGGGGGTTTTGGAGGCAGGCAAAACATCTGAACTTGTGCACAGTACCACTATACACAAGTTCAGATGTTTTTCCTGACTGCAAAGAACCCAAAAAAATGCCTGCTTTGAAATCGGCAAGATGTGGAGAGAAGCTAACCCCCTGAGCTGAAAGTTTTCTAATACATACAATCCTTTTTTTTTCTGGTTCTGGACATGCTACAGAGCTGAAACTTCACAGGTACACCTTTTAGACCCCCCAGACACAAAATCACACAAAAAAAGTTCTTAAAAATTGTAATTTTTGATAAAAAAGCCAATTATTGAAAAAAAAAAAAAAGAGATTTTTACTTTGGATTTCAGATCTGGGGGGTCTAAAAAGTGTACATGTGAGGTTTCAGCTCTGTAGCATGTCCAGAACCATAAAAAAAAGATTGTTTGTATTAGAAAACTTTCAGACAGGGGGTTGGCTTCGCTGCTGTAACACCTTGCCGGTTTAATAGAAGGCATTTTTTTGGGTTCTTTGCAGTCAGGAAAAACATCTGAACTTGTGTATAGTGGTACTGTGCACAAGTTCTGATGTTTTGCCTGCCTCCAAAAACCCCCCAAAAATGCCAGCAAAAACACACCTGGGCATTTTTTTTTGGACGCTAGCATTTTTTTTGGCATTTTTTGGAGTTCTTTTGAGGCAGGCAAAACATCTGAACTTGTGTATAGTGGTATATATACACACATACATATATTTATATACACACCTAGCCATATATAGGTGTGATAGTAGCAGAAATATATTACTGTAAATGATTTCATTAGCGCAAGCATATATTTCTGCTACTATCACACCTATATATGTCTAGGTGAGTATATAAATATATGGATGTGTGTATATACACCACTATACACAAGTTCAGATGTTTTGCCTGCCTCAAAAGAACCCCAAAAAATGCCAAAAAAACGCTAGCGTCAAAAAAAAATGCCCAGGTGTGTTTTTGCTGGCATTTTTTGGGGGTTTTTGGAGGCAGGCAAAACATCAGAACTTGTTCACAGTACCACTATACACAAGTTCAGATGTTTTTCCTGACTGCAAAGAACCCAAAAAAATGCCTTCTATTAAACCGGCAAGGTGTTACAGCAGCGAAGCCAACCCCCTGTCTGAAAGTTTTCTAATACAAATGATCTTTTTTTTCATGTTTCTGAACATGCTACAGAGCTGAAACTTCACATGTACACTTTTTAGACCCCCCAGATACTAAATCCAAAGTAAAAATCAAAAAATCTCTTTTTTTTTTTTTTTAATTTTTCAATAATTGGCTTTTTTATCAAAAATGACAATTTTTAAGAACTTTTTTTGTGTGATTTTGTGTCTGGGGGATCTAAAAGGTGTACCTGTGATGTTTCAGCTCTGTAGCATGTCCAGAACCAGAAAAAAAGATCATATAGGTGTTAAAGTTAAAGGAGTTAAATGACAATTTTTAAGAACTTTTTTTGTGTGATTAATAGTTAATGGGGCATGACCCAGAACCCTAGGCACTTTTTAGGGGCATTTATTGGGTTTTAGGGCTTAAAAATTGTGTTTTTTGATTACCGAAGTTCGGGTCCCATTTATTTCAATGGGGTTCGGAAATCCGAACCGAACTTTTGGGAAATTCGGGTGTTCTGGTCGAACCGAACTTTTCAAAAGTTCGATCATCCCTATGCATTACATCAAGAGAAATGTAATAACTTTTCCTCCTCTGAGTGAGGATCTGGAAAAAAAGAAGGTAGTATGATATCCAGATTCAAATGAAAGGCGGACACTACCTTGGGCAAAAAAATCTCGATCAGGACATAAAATCACCCTATCTTGATAAAATTCTTAAGAATGGCTCTTTACAGGAAAGAGCTGCTAGTTCCGATACCCTTCTAGCTGAAGTTATCGCCATCAAAAAGACCAGTTTTCAGGTCAAAAGTACTAGGTGAACCTGCCCCAGAGGTTCAAAAGGCTGTTTTTGCAAAACTGCCAGCACCAAATTTAAGTCCCAAGGACATAATGGTGGCTTCACAGGTGGAAGCTAAATGCAATATTCCCCAGACGTTTGAACCAACGAATGGGAAGCAATCGGTTCCTGGAAAAAAAATGCTAAAGCTGAAATCTGCCCTTTAATCATGCTCAAGGCTAATTTCATATCTACCCCTGCTTGCAGGAAGGATAGAATTCTCCCCATAATATATGTGCGGGGATGAGATTACTGGCTTCACACCAGGCAATGTAGGATTTCCAGATCCTGTAATAGATATTCCTAGAGACTAGTTTTCTAGCGTTTATCAGCTTCAATAGCCAAGCCATCAAATTTAGAGACTGTACAGCAGGGTGGAATATCTGACCTTGAGAGAGCAAGTCCAGACGCAGTGGAAGGGCCCAAGGCCTTGTCACTGCCAAACTCTGGATTTGTGCATACCAAATCCTCCTCGGCCGGAATTACTGATTTCCTCTCTAGCTGGATCCCGAGCAACCAATGCGGTATCAGCTGCACCAGAGGAAAGGCATACATCAGGGAATACTCCTCCAAAGGAGTCACCAAAGCATCCACTCCGACTGCGAGTAGATCCCTGGTCCTGGACACAAATCTCTCCAACTTGTTGTTGAACCTGGATGCCAACAGATCTACGTCTTGGACCCCCCAGCGTAGGCAGATCGACTGAAAAATCTAGGGATGTAAACACCATTCCCCCGGAAACATCTGTTGACGGCTCAAAAAATCTGCCTGCCAGTTCTCTATTCCTGGAATAAACAGGCACAAACTTGGCATGGCACAAACTTCTCTGCCCAGGACAGGATAATATCCACCTCTTTCTGGGCTTACCAACTCCTTGTGCCTCCTTAATGGTTGACATAAGCCATGGCCATGGCATTGTCGGATTGCACCCTGACAGGGTGAACCCCAAAGTCTTGGCATCCAGAATTTCAGAGCCCGACTGACAGCACAAATTTTCAAAACGTTGATGGGGAGACGACTCTCTACCCAAGATCATTTCCCCTGGACGGTAGCTTCCTCCAGAACCGCTCCCCAGCCAGAGAGACTGGCATCTGTGGTTACTTCCTTCCAGGTCACTGAAAGAAAGGATTTCCCTTTCACCAGAGTTTTGGTCAACAACCACCAATTCAGACTCCACCATACCCTTGGTACCAGAGACATGGGCCAATCCTGGGACTGAACTTTCCCTCTCCATGCAGACAGAATGTTGTTCTGCAAGGGTCTGGCAGGGAATTGAGCATAGGGAATGGCCTTGAAAGTGGACACCATCTTCCCCAGTAACATCATGCAAAGACCTATAGAAGGATATCTCAGTCTTACTATGGACCGAACCTGATCCTTCAGGTCTGAGACCCTTCTTGCTGGCAAGAATATCTTTGCCTGTACCGTGTTGACAAGAAACCCCAGGTATTCCAGATGCTGGACCGGTTGTAATCCTGACTTTCCTAAGTTCAGTATCCAACCCAGATGTTCTAGAAATTGTACTGTTTGGAGGACATTTCGGCTTAGAGCTGACGCTGATAGATCTATTAGTAATATGTCGTCCAGATATCCTATTACATATATCCCTCAGGACCTCAAAACAGCCAATACCGGAGCTAGGATCTTTGTGAACACTCTTGGAGATGTGGCTAACCGGAAGGGCAGGGCCACAAACTGGAAATGATCTCCAATTGCAAAACGAAGATACCTTTGATGGGCCTGAAATATAGGCACATGAATATTTGCATCCTTGATGTCTATGGATGCTAGAAATTCCTTTCCCTGTAGGGAGATTATGACTGAACGAATTGGCTCCATGTGGAAAGAACGTATTTTCAGAAACTGGTTTAAAGCCTTGAGATCCAGAATAGGTCTCACATCCCCGTTGGGTTTGGGGATTATGAATAGGTTTGAGTAAAAATCCTTGAACTGTTCGATCTCTGGAACATCAGTTATCACCCTTTGAGCTCTCAGCTGGTCCAATGCCTGAAAGAGAGATCTTCTTTCTAGGGGATCTGTTTGTACACTTGACCTCACAAATCAAGGATGCGGGAACAACCAAAATTTCAGCTTGCATCCCTGTGAAATGGTGGAGACAACCCATTTTTCTTGAATTAACTCCACCCATGCCCCTGAGAACTGCAGGAGCCTTCCCCCACCCAGGTGAGTGGGGGTGCCCCTTCACTAAGAGGGCTTAGAGGAAGACTTGGCTGATCTCTGGGCCCAGGGCTTTTTCTTACCTTGCCCTGAAGGCTTGGGTCCGGATGCAGATGGTTGAGGCCATCGCCACTGCCTGGAATTAGAAGCACTGGTAGTATGGGTGCTGGGGATTTTCAAGGAAGCACGCCTGCTCTTCCTCTTTACAGGTAGCAATGTACTCTTCCCCCCTGAGATCTTTGGGATATACTTATCCAGATCATCACTAAGAAGGCGTTCTCCCTGAAAAGGGAAGTTAGCCAATACTCTTTTACATGGTAATCATGCAGACCAGCTCTTTAACCAAAGGACTCTGCGCATATGCACTGTCATCAGAGCAAACCGTGACATTTGCCTTATGGAGTCCATAAGAGCATCTACTGCGAAACACAAAGTGCAAGGTAAATCTGACAGATCTTCCACAAACTCTCCTTGAAAAGGAACTGTCTTGGATACTCGCTTTATGCGGTCTTTCAAAGACTGAAATACTCCTATGCCCGCTACTGCTGCCTTTACCGCAGAACCTGTAACCACAAAAGAGGCCTTCAATAAAGATTCCAACCTTTTATCAGCTGGATCTTTAAAAACCTGGGCATTATCCACTGGACAGGTTAGTTTCTTGTTAACCGAAGAGATGGCCACATCCATTGAGGGATTTTTCCATCTCTTAGTACATTTTTCCTCCATAGAATATAAAAATTAAAACCTTTTAGGAGGAACAAAAATCCTGTCAGAATGATCCCAATCATTATACACTTCTTGCTCCAAGAGCGGATGAATGGGAAATGACCGAGAACTCTGAGGAGGGCGCAATAAGCCTAGAGAGAAAAAAGAGGTTTCAGTTGTCTCTAAGGGAGGAAGCTTGAGTTCAACCCTGACCATCTCAGTAAGAGACTGAATAAACCATCTCTGGGATTGAGAGGCTGATAGAGACTCCTCTGACTCTGGCTCCCCAGAAGTGGAAACTTCAGCTTGACCTTCCATAGAGTCACCCTCAGCTACATCTTCCACATTCTCTGCCCAATCCTGAACTGATTCAGGGGGTGGCTCAGGAGAGGGGGGGGGACTATCCTGTTTCTTTCCTCCATGTTGTGCTGCAATCATGTCAGCAATCCTATCCTCCAGGCTGGTTAAAGCCGATGCCAAATTGTCCTTGGTAACATAGGCTGTGGCAGAAATACATGGAGTAGCTACTATGCCTGGCAACCATAATAGCTCAGATTGGCTAATTGCCTCTGGCTTATCAGGAGGAGTAGACACAGTGGAAGCATGACTGGGACCTTCAGGGCCTGACAGTGGCATCACAGTGCCCTTTCCACCTGTGCTCCCTCCAGTCCTTTTTTTGGGAAGATGTTGCTTTATAGCAAGACAAACTTGAGGTACTAACTTTAAAGTGTACTCAAGGCTTGTGCCAATCTTATACAGCCTACTGCACACAGCACTGATTATCCCCAGATACAGGACCTGTTTGCGCCAGTAACATACACCAACAGTGACTCACACAACACAGCTGCTGCTCTGTGTCCCTTTCAGCCTGTAACAGAGGCTAGTGTGTTGGAGACAGTTTCTTGCAGAACATGCCCTTTTATGCATGTGCGGCATGGTATGTGGCGTCCATGTGTATGCCAAATTGCATTAGAACATGCCCCCCATGCGGCGTACGCCTGTACTTAAAGGCGAAGATTCCTGCGCGCGTGCGAATAGGCCTACGCCATAGACACGCGGTCAAGGCAGAGACGAAGATGTGAACGCTTATGCGCCATGGCGAACAAAACAAACAAATGGGGGTGAGAGCAGCTTAGGCTGAATCTTGTTTGTTACAGCTGATACTACTGAAGTGATCAGCTCAGGGTAAGAAACAGTGTAATAACAATATTCTTTAACATACTTTTGCATAAACCTGTTACAATATATGTAAACATAAGCAGAAACACATTTGGCACACGTCTCTGTAATCTTTTTTAAAGGGAACAGTGCACAAAATATTTACAGTTTGCAATTTTTACCTTTAAGGTTTGTTTGCTGTGTAAATATTTGACTCACCAGTCCCCCCCCCCCCCCGCAGGAATCTGATATAAGCAAGAATCAAATCTTCACCCATCACAGTGAGCATTGTCTTAAAGACCTTCAAGGACTGGGTCCCCTATATAAGAGGGGCCACGGCCTTGGACCTGTAGAGCACCCTGCACGGAGCACCTTTGGGGTTTGGTATTCCAAGGGTCTAGATCCCATGGTCGAGCGCCTAAAAAGGACAGCGTTACAGGCAAAACCTGGTATCTGCTTCCCGAGGCTTGGGTACCATCTTTTTAGTCCGTTGACTGTTTTAGATGGATCCGATAGCTAACCCCTTAGATCCAGTGTTCATTGTTCGGAGTATGTAGCATAATCTTCTTTCTTCTTCTTTAAAAACATAACAAACATGTGGAGCACCTCTCCACAGCAACCTTCACCTTTTAGACACTGGCGAAAAAACTGAGGTACTTACTGTATGGGAGGGGTTATATAGGGGGTCATCAATTCTGATTGGTTGCCAGTGTCCTTCACCTATAGGTAGCTATATAACCCATATGTTATGATTTATGGCTCTATGTCCCGTGATGTACAAAAATAAAGTACTTTACTAGAAAAATAATTATAAAATAAACAATGTTCCCAGATGTAAATCCAACATCAATTACGTCCTCCGGCAATGTAGAAAAACCCACCAATCACAATGACCTGCTGTGCAATGATCTGGCGCATCCATTGATGTTCATCTGCCACTACTCCAAAAGCAAATGATAGGTCCTGTTTTTGCATGTAACCAGAAGTCAAAGATGACTGGGTGACATCATTGACAATATACAGTACAGTCAGGACTATATTTGGTCAAGGATGTCACCCACGATCCCCAGACTGTTTAAAACCCTATGGACTAGGACTGTGATGCCATTAAAGCTCATGTGCGTGTAAAGGCAGGTGTCCCAATACTTTTGACAACATAGTGTATCCTTCAAAATATAAATTACAGAAATCCTTTAATGAGTATATTTCTTATATCACAGATTAGACTTATTTAAAGCCATTAACAAGATGTAGTTATGTCTATCCTATCAATGAGTAAAATGGTCACTAATAGGATACAACAGAGTGTTTCAGATGTTCTCCTCTAGGTGATTACAGAGAATAAAAAGCAGTCACATGTCAAACGAATTTCAACAGTGAAATTTAGCAGCCTATTGTCCCAATCATTGCTTTCAATCATTTTAAAAGGTCTCCAGAGACTGTCATTATTATCGGACATGTTCCTAAGAGTAGATAAATGAAACCCCCACCTGCCAGCCTTCACTGGGGAATGACGGACAATCAAGGCCAAAAATATGATAGGGCTTGCAGCTTTATTGACATTTACATCAAAAATAGTTAGCAATGAAAGCAGCTGTTGTGGAGAGCATTCAGCACATCATGTTTAGAGTCTGCTGTGAACTGAAATACAGAGCTCCCGACAAGCAATTTACCTTCTGTCAGTCTCCATGTGCTTGCCGTGTTATAGAGTACTTCCACAGATAACCCACTTAAAACTGCACATGTGTACTATTTTTTTTAAGGAACTGAGTATCATTTGAAGTAAATTGCAGAATGTCACATTTCAGGCTTTACTAGCATGCATGAGATGACATTATGGTTTAAATGCTCCACTGTTCCAACTGAGATTCCAGAATGGTGAAATCAAAGGCTGTTTAGTCATAAAGAAGGCAGTTTTTGTCTTTTATCTTAGTAGCCCATACAGTTAGCTATTATGCTAGTTGAACTTTAAAGTTCAATTCTAGCCCCCAAAAAATGGATATTGATGAGAAGGGTTAAAAACTCAGCCACTTTTTTAATGTTGTCCATGTTGGATAGATTTCCCTTACTTTCTCTTCTGCCTGACACCTATCACCTGGATAGCAAGTGAGGAGAGATCTCCTCGATGGAAACACAAGTAATCCAGGAAAAAAATAAAAATAAAATTAATTCATAAAAAAAGAAAAAAAAACTGACGAGTTGTAGACTGAAGCTGGATCACCATAACATATGTAAAACCCCATTTTGTAATCCAGTTTTGCCTGTTTCCTGCTAAAGGTGACTATAATAGCTTTGGAAAACATACTGCTACTGCCTGGGAATCCAGCTTTAATTCACTTTGAGACACACTTCCTGACTTCAACTTTGGCTGGATAATAAGTTTCAATAAAAAGAGATGATGGCAGTTGCATGTCAGGAATTGTTTTTTTTTTTCTTTTTAATTATTAATTGAGCAATGATCACCAAATATAACATATGGCCTTATAAAAGCAATATAAATTGTAATTTTCATTTATTTAATCTTATTTTTTATTTAGGGGTTGTGCTAATTAATGTGGCAAAGATGACATCAATCATAAAACAAGAACAAACTAAATATCCATACTCCTCAAAAAAAGTCCATATTTTCGTGTTTGAATAATAGTGAATAAAAATAATGAATAAAAATAGTGAATAAAAAATATTGAATAAAAATAAGCAATTTTGTAGTTCTTCAGTGAAAGAAAGACCAACACCGCCACTTGTGAATCCGTCACCAAACAAAGATGGCTCCTAACCAAACAATATGACCATAAAGGTTTTCAGCACTTGTGATTAACACCTGTGGATTAGGAGACAGGCTGGGATTTCAAGCCTGTCTCCTAATCCAGGACCTCTGGATTAGGAGACAGGCTTGAAATCCCAGTCAATAATGAAACTACACTTCCAACTCCAAGAGCTATGGATGTAACTCACCATGAAAGAGATAACAGTTCGCCATAATGTAAAATCGTAAACTACTTTATAGGTAAAAAAACAAATTGCACTTACAAACATCCAAAATTGGAAGGCAATAAAAACATCCAAAGTGAATCGCAGTAAAAATGCTCTCACAATATCGCCCGTCCTTCCGGGATAGCATGCAGTAACGTCAGCACATCGCGATCTGGCGCGTTTAGTCACAGATGACGTTGTCCTGGGGTCGATAAAAAATAAATATATTTATTTATTATCATAGTATATTATGATAACCTAAGTCTCAGCTGTCTCATGTTATAAAGAATGATTCATGCTGTGAAGACTCATTTGACTTTTTCAGCATAGCTGAAAATTAAGTAGCTCAGTTTGCAAGATTAAAGTAGAAGTCCACCCTAACACTAAAATCCCTACATTAACAGACATCCATGACCTAACACTAACCTATCTAGCCCCATAAAGAAGAAATCAGTATACATACCTTTTTTGAAGCCAATCTGACCCAATCCCACGCTGAGCTGTCACCTGCGGCTTTACTGTGGAGGCGGGTGCAGAGGACACATCCGACAACGGAAGCCCCATTGTCAGCTGTGTCCTCTGCAGAGCTTCCATCACTGTAGACCAGATCAGATCGGCTTCAAAAAAGGTATTTATACTGATTTCTTCTTTACAGGGCTAGATAGGTTAGTCTTAGATCATGGATGTCTATAAATGAAGAAATTTAGTTTTAGGGTGGACTTACACTTTAATAATATGCAATATTACATATTTACCAAAAACCCTTGTTTTTTTTTTCATTACTAAATTACAACTAAATTCAATACATAATTTATATATATATATATATATATATATATATATATATATATATATATATATGCAAAGCACTACAGTACACCTCCCTATTCATCAAAATGCTACAATGCACCCTTCGTCAAATCAGGTCTCAGAATTTACAGTGTGTACCAATCACCATCAAATTATATATCCACTTAATTTGCAAGTGAAATATGTCCACACTGTAAAATCCCTCCAATTTCAAAGAAATTCAATATATACAAATCCGTATAAAGTGTTCTTCATATATATGACAGGATAGTATATGTGCGAAAGTCCCAAATAATAAATCCCAAAAAAGTGCAAGTGCAAACTCTTCATAATAAAGTACAAAAAAATGTGCTATTGCAAATACCTCTCATAATTTTGGTGGTCACACTCATCCTCCTCCATTGGAACACTCACACACCAAATACATATGACCCCTTAACCAAATAAGTGGGTCCCTTTGTGCTCCAAAGCTCCTGTGGTATTTGATCTCCAGCCTTTGCACACACCAGGTCAACATACCCCATGTACAGGGTTAATTAACCCCTACTCCTTCTCCTTTCCATCAAGTGGTGATAAGGAAATTTTAAGAAAGGAACAAAGAAGGTGCCAAAGAATAGTGTAATACCACTTTATTAAATTGTCATAAAAATATAGTAATGCACTTACATATACCGTAAATAGCTTTCACAATGTCACAATCAATGAAGAAGTATGTTAGCCAATAGCCACTAGGGATGATCGAACGGTTCGGGTCGACCATCGGTTCGACCCGAACATTGGGTGTTCGAAATTCGGCAACCAGATCCGACCAAAATGCAATGGGACAGGAAATGGGCTTTAAAAGCCTGTGATTGGACCAGAACCATCAGTAAAAGCCAATTGAGGGGGCAGGAGAATGCTAGGAATGTGATTGGAGTGACTAGGGGGTCCAGAGGCCAATCATTAATGAATACGCCCCCCAGTATATAAGATAGCCCCGCCAAATTCCTAGCATTGTAATACAGGGCTGTGGAAGAGAGTGGAAGCAGTTCTGTTACTTCTGCTTCAAAGTGTCATTTAGCAATTATTAGTGTGAGGAAAGGGATATCTAGTGTAGTTAGGGTGCTATTTTCCACTTTAGTTAGCTTTAATAATCTAGTTTCTGTAGGGAAAGTGCCAGGGTGACCGTAGTGTAGTGTAGGGGTAACTGACTGCTATGGCAGGGTGACCAAACCCTTCCATGTCAGGGTGACCGCTATAGAGAAAAGATCGTTTCTCTTAGGTCACTTATAGAACAGCGATATGGCTTCTCGCCGGTCAGCCTGCTTTTTGCTGCAGGCGTTTATAGGGCTTTTTTGAGGACATGTTTGGAGTCAGGCATGACATCTGAACTTCTGTATAGGGGTATATATACACACACATGTATGTATATATACACCTACACATACATAGGTGTGAAAGTATCAGAACACTATGCTTGCGCTAATGAAATAATTAACAGGCATAGGGCTCCTCTCATATCACACCTATATATGTGTATGTGTTATTGCAGGCGTTTTTTTTGGGCATTTTTTGTGGGTCTTTGGAGGCAGGCAAAACATCTGAAATTCTGTATAGGGGTATATAGCAGAGAAGCCATATGTGTGTTAATTATTTCATTAGCGCAAGTATAGTGTTCTGCTACTTTCACACCTATATATGTGTATGTGTATATATACATATAAGTGTGTGTGTATATATACCCCTACACAGAAGTTCTGATGTTATGCCTGCCTCCAATAACCCCCAAAAAATGCCCAAAAAAACGATTGCTACAAAACCGGCAAGGTGTTAAAATAGCGGAGCCATATCCCTGTTCTATATTAATTCTAATACAAACAACCTTTTTTTTCTGGTTCTGGACATGATACAGAGCTGAAACTTCACAGGTACACTTTTTAGACCCCCCAGACACTAAATCCAAAGAAATCTCATTTCTTTTTTCAATAATTTTTTCAATAATTGTCTCTCTATCAAAAATGACAATTTTTAATAACTTTTTTTTGTGTGATTAATAGTCCCTGGGGCATGACCGAGAACCCTAGGCACTTTTTAGGGGCATTTATTGGGTTTTAGGGCTTCAAAATTGTGTTTTTTGATTACCAAAGTTCGGGTCCCATTGATTTCAATGGGGTTCTGAAATCCGGGCCGAACTTTTGGGAAGTTCGGGTGTTCTGGTAGAACCGAACTTTTGAAAAGTTCGATCATCCCTAATAGCCACTAGTGGAACACGTCCTGCATTCCATGCACCGGAAACTAAACATCAGAAGTGACATAGGATGCTTCTACCTCAGCGTTTTGTCAATTGGACATCATTGCAAAATGTATTGAGAATGTGTCATAAAGGCGTCTCAAGAATAAAGCCCAATATTTTCAGACTAGGTTTATCTTCTGATCAGAGTCTCCTCATGAGTGAAACTGCGGGTCCTGAGTAAGGATGATCGAACTTTTGAAAAGTTCGGTTCGGCCAGAACATCCGAACTTCCCGAAAGTTCGGCCCGGATTTCAGAACCCCATTGAAATCAATGGGGCCCGAACTTCGGTAATCAAAAAACACCATTTTGAAGCCCCAAAACCCAATAAATGCCCCTAAAACGTGCCTAGGGTTCTGGGTCATGCCCCATTAACTATTAATCACACAAAAAAAAGTTCTTAAAAATTGTCATTTTTTATAAAAAAGCCAATTATTGAAAAAAAAAAAAAAAAGATTTTTTGATTTTTACTTTGGATTTAGTATCTGGGGGGGGTCTAAAAGGTGTGCATGTGAAGGTTCAGCTCTGTAGCATGTCCAGAACCCCCCAAAAATTAGCATTTTCTTATAATTTTTATTAGAACAGGAATACGGCTTCTTTACGGCGTTTTTTCTTGCATTTATCGGGCATTTTTGGAGGCAGGCATGACTTTTTTTGGATTTAGTGTCTGGGGGGTCTAAAAAGTGTACCTGTGAAGTTTCAGCTCTGTAGCATGTCCAGAACCAGAAAAAAGATCATTTTTCAGTAGAGCAGGGATGGTGGGACCCCTCTTTTACATTTATATGATCTTTTTTTTGGGGTTCTGGACATGCTACAGAGCTGAAACTTCACAGGTACACCTTTTAGATCCCCCAGACACAAAACCACACAAAAAAAGTTCTTAAAAATTGTCATTTTTGATAAAAAAGCCAATTATTGAAAAATTTAAAAAATAAAAATAAAAAAAAAGAGATTTTTTGATTTTTACTTTGGATTTCAGATCTGGGGGGTCTAAAAAGTGTACATGTGAAGTTTCAGCTTTAAGCACAGGAATATGGCTTCTCTGCTGTAACAACTTGCCGGTTTAATAGAAGGCATTTTTTTGGGTTCTTTGCAGTCAGGAAAAACATCTGAACTTGTGTATAGTGGTACTGTGCACAAGTTCTGATGTTTTGCCTGCCTCCAAAACCCCCCAAAAAATGCCAGCAAATACACACCTGGGCATTTTTTTTTTTGATGCTAGCGTTTTTTGGGCATTTTTCTTTTGAGGGTTCTTTTGAGGCAGGCAAAACATCTGAACATGTGTATAGGGGGTATATATAGGCATATATGTCTGAATATATACCCCTCGACATATATAGGTGTGATAGTAGCAGAAATATATTACTGTAAATGATTTCATTAACGCAAGCATTTATTTCTGCTACTATCACACCTATATATGTCTTGGGGTATATATTCAGACATATATGTCTATATATACCCCCTATACACATGTTCAGATGTCATGTCTGACATCAAACATGTCCTCAAAAAAGCACTGGCAGTGGCAGCCCCTGCAGCATAAAAAATGCTAGGCTGGTGAGAAGCCATAATGGTGTCCCGAAGCTATTCAGAGAAATGATCATTTCTCTATAGCGGTCACTCTGCTATGGAGGGGTTTTGTCACCCTGCCATAGCAGTCACTGCCAGGTAACCCTACACTACACTACGGTCCCCTGACACTTAACACTTTCCCTACAGAAACTAAATTTTTGAAGCTAACTTAAGTGTAAAGGAGCACTCTAACGACACTAGATATCCCTTTCCTCACACTAAAAATAGCTAAATGACACTTTTAAAGTAAAATTAACAGAACTGCTTCCACTCTCTTCCATGTCCAGTATAACAATGCTGGGAATATGGCGGGGGCGATCTTATATACTGGGGGGCTTATTCACTAATGATTGGTCTAGGGACCCCCTAGTCACTCCAATCACATTCCTAGCATTCTCCTGCCCCCTCAATTGGCTTTTGCTAATGGTTCTGGTCCAATAACGGGCTTTTAAAGCCCATTTCCTGAAGCATTGCATTTTGGGCGGTTCTGGTTGCCGAATTCCGAACTTTTTGGGCAAAAAGTTCTAAATTCGGCCGAACCTCGAACACCCAATGTTCGGGCCGAACCGATGGTGGACCCGAACCGTTCGATCATCCCTAGTCCTGAGAATGACGTTTTAAAGTGGGACAACGCTGTGTAACTTGAGGCTTCGAATGAGCGAAAAGTATGTTACGGATGGGATCCGAGCATCAGAACATCCCTGGCTTCCAAGATGCATAGCTGGCAGGCTAGAAAATAAAGTCTGGGGTTGGGTACCGCTAATCCCCCCTGATCTTTACTAAACTGCAAAGTGGGGAGGCATATTCTAGCTATCTTTTTCTTCCAGATAAGATTTCAAAATAAGGTTTTGATGCTCACAAACCATCTGCGAGGAATCCACTGTGGGGAATTATGAAGGATGTACAGTAACTGCGGGAAACACACCATTTTGATCAGGTTGACAAAGGGCACCCCTGTGAAGTGCCTCTATGGAGTGGGTTAGATTCCTGGTAATCCTTAGCCTAGCCATGGGGGCTGAATACAGCAGCTGCACCCACTTAAAAAAGCAAGCACCCAGGTCAGAGCTGTTCAGAACCCCCTAAAGATATAGCCATTTAACGCTGTCAAAGGCCTTAACAGGGTCTAGGGATAGGACAGCTTGGTTACCTGAATTATCTACATCTGAAGGTTTAGAAACCGACATCTAATGTTTAGCATCGTAGATCTATCAGGGATCAAACCTCGATTGAACTCTATGAAAGAGTTTTGAAATGACCTTCGCCAAATGCGTGGCCAGAAATTTAGCCAAGAGTTTGACATCCGATGTCAACAATGATATGGGTCTAAATGAATTGGGGAATAGGCTATCCTTACCAGGTTTAAGAAGTAGAATTACCACTGCCTCATTCATAGATGGTGGAAGGCGTCCCTGCTCCAGAGCTTCAAAAAATACCGATTTTAAGAGTGGTAAAAGAGTATCAGCATACTTCTTAAATGCCTCCGCAGGGAGCCCATCTGCCCCTGGGGATTTCCCAGATGGAGAAAGAGCCAGCGCTTCAGCCAGGTATTCACTAGTGAGATGATCATTCAACACAGCCCTGGCAGCCCGGGGGACTTTGGATGGCTCACTTTTTTTTTTTTAAAAAAACATATACGGATAGAGGAGTATAAATCAGAATAACAATCACGAAACATCTTGAGAATGTCAGAATGCGTATAGACAGTGTTCCCAGAAACTTTGTTAACTGCAGGAATAAAGGATAAGCCTTTATAGGAATTAGATAACATAGCTAACATGTGCCCTGTATTTTCCCCTTAACCAAAGAACCTCTCTTGCAGAAAAAACCTGTTGTGCTTAGCTTTCGTGAACGACACTTGCTTGGCTAATTGCTGAGCCTCCTTCCACACTCTTTCGGTGTGTACGGAAGGGAGATCAATGTATACATCCCCAGCATTTTTAACCTCTTGCAACACAAACTTTTCCCAGGATATAGTCTCTGTCTTTTTAATGAAAAATTATTTGAATGAATTGGCCCCTTAAAAAGGCCTTGAGGGCACCCCAGAACATTCCAGAAGCCACTGTGTCTTTGTTAAGGTGGATAAAAGGAGGGTGTGCAATATAGGATCAGGGTCTGGAAATAGGGATAACCAGAATGAGTTTATTTTGCAGTAGGAATGTTCAGCTAAGCCTGAGTTTATGACCTGAGGTAAAAAAGGAGAATGGTCAGATATAGACCTTGGTTTATAGTGGGATATGGGAATTATAGAAAGCATTTCCTCATTGCAAAGGCCAAGATCAATCCTCGAGAGACCCCTATGTGAGGCTGAATAGCAGGAGTAAGGTCTAGTTTGTGGATTTCTGGTGCGCCACATATCCCGTAAGCCCATCTCCTAAAAAGTCTGGCAAAGGAGGTTGGAGGCTCTGCTACCATTCCACTCAGGGAGGAGGCAGAATTTTTTCTAGCCCAGCATCATTAAAATTATTGAAATCCCGGACAACCAATACGGGGATGTTTGGGTGGTGAGCTAAAAAGCTTGTGAGAATCTTGAGGACTTCTGCAGAGAAGGAAGGAGGGATGTAAATATTGGCTATTATGCATTCCAGTCCTTCCACGGTACATATTAAGAAAATATACTTATTATGCGGATCAATCACAGAAAGAACATATGAGATTGTGACATTTTGAGAGATTAGTGTGCTTACACTCCTAGAAAAGGAAGAGTAGGAAGAGTGAAGTTGATGGTTAAATATACGAGAGGAGAACAGTGATGAAGGATCTGGCAAGTTGGTTTCTTGTAAGCAGATAATGAAGGAACCCATAAGCTTTGTCGTATGTAACACTGCCAGCTTTTTCACTCTAGTACCCAGGCCCCTCACATTCCAGCTAAAAATGACATGGAACTTAGATATAGTGAGAGCAATAGAAAATGGTATGACAATGAGTATACAGAAAAAACATGTGCAGTGGTGCGCTGTTTAGATAGATGCAAATGTGTAACAATACTTTCAAATGAATTAGTGATAATATGATATATCTCATAACCATATGAAAAGCAATTCCATATGTTTGTTGATGCAAATTTTCAAAAATAAATTGTTATAGTGTGACAAACCATGCACAATCTTGAGCCCTGTACACACGATCAGATTATCGAGCGATCTGTCGTCCGTTTTTTGTGGCATGCTAGTCTGATGTGGAAAGTGAAGAGGTTATTTTCATACAAATTTTCCCGTACGACAGAATTCTACTTCAGAAGTGATGTCATGTGTTGGATTGTTTTGTATGTGTTCTTTCGTCTCTGAGCATGCCTAGTCTTGCTCTTAAGATTTTTTTCCATGGAAATCTGTACTAATGAGACGAAAATCGGACGTTGTTTTGACGGACGACAAAAATTATATAGCCTGCACATCAGGATTTTGTCGGCCGAAAAGTCGGAGTCGGCTGTCCAAAGCACCATACTAACAATCTGAAAATCGGCAGATCGGTCGTTGGACAAAATTTCCCTTCAGATTTTCTTATCGTGTGTAATACGGGCCTTTAGACTATACCTGAAAAATAGTGTTGCAATTAATATATATCAGACAGCTTGAAACTCAAAACACAAAAAAAAAAACCACATAAACAAAAACAAAAAATCTTCTCCCAATATAAGGGTAAAAATGAATGATGCCTGTGAATCATCAGTGCATATGTGGTCCACAGTGCTCTATAAAAGTTCCATGATAATAGGTGATTCTTGATTATGTGACCTACCACGCTCACCTGCCGCTCTCAGTATCTGTCAAGCTCATTTTTGTATGGAAAGATTTTAGGGTGACTTACAAGCCCTTCTCAATGTGAGTGCATTGGATACTTTGTTTTTAACTGAATACATTTTAAAACTGTACTGCACAATTAACCTATCTTGTTTTTGTATTTATGTGCCTGTGGGGTCTGATCACTCAGGATAGAGGATGATCCAAAATGGAAGATAAAGGAGCACTTTAAGGCTGGCTTAGCCTTTACTGCGAGTCTTTTGTTTTATCTCAGGTGAGTGCGCATTGCACGTAGGGGTGGATATTAGGTGGTTGGTCACACAATCAAGAATCACTTATTATCACTGAACCTTTATAGAGCACTGTGGACCACATATGCACCTCCATCATGCACTTCATTCATTTTTAACCTTATATTGGGAGAAGAGTTTTTGTTTATATGTTTTTGTGTTTTGAGTTTCAAGCTCTCTGATATGTATTAATTGCAACACTATTTTGCATGTATAGTCTAAGACTGTTCAAGGTTTATCACACTATAACAATTTATTTAGAAACTTTGCATCAACAAACACATGGAATTGCTTTTCATGTGGTTATGAGATATACCATTTCTTCATTAATTCAATCGAAAGTATTTTTACACATTTGCATCTATCTGAACAGCTCACCACTGCACATGTGTTTTCAGTTTTCATTTTTTTCAAGATTCAGAGGGCTTGAGTTGGTGGTTGCAGCAGTTTATTTCTATTAGGGAACATAACAAAATCACATTAGCAGTGCACCAGTGCCCCTGCTATATACAATTAGTATACAGGTTCTCTGCATGTCATAAAAAAAGCATGGGCGCAACGAACTGGAATGGGTAATCCAGCAGGCATAGCTATTTGGAGGTCCCATAGCCTCAAGTCTTAGATTCAAAAGTCTTTGTACCTCTCTGGGACAGCAACTAAACAATATCCAAAAAATGTCAGGTGCATTGTCAGCATAGAACAAAAGAAAAAAAACAAAGATAACATACAAACCAACCGGGTTCTATAATTCAGTAGAGTACAGTAAAATATCCACGGGGGACCAGCAACTAGGGGGCAGAAATAGTTGGCCTGCACAGGTATGCCAACTTTGCAGTTGTGATACTTGTGCGATAGAAATTGAAAATAGGAACTAGGTTATCAGGCATTATATCCGCCTAAGAAAAGGAATTGTGGGCAGACACATTCTAACTTTCTAAGTAGTAAAAGCAGCTTTAGGATATTTGATTAAGATCAGGTTGCCAGTCAACGCTTTACTGCTTCTTCACAGAGTGTGTGCTCCTCTCTATCCAGCCATTGTGACACCATTTAGGGCTTCTCAAAGAAATGAGCTTCTCCCTTATCCACAACCCATAAGTGAGCGGGGTTGAGCATGGTGTGCTGGAGATCTAGAGCACAAAGGCGTTTCTTCACCTGAACTGGGCTTTTTGTTTTTGGACCTCCGCCGAGAAGTCTGGGAGACTTTTGAGTTGTCAATCACTAGGGCATCTCCCATAAACCTAGCTTTGGATAGGATGACATTGTAATCTTTATAATAAAGCATCTTGAACAAAAATGGGCTGGGAAAGTTGCCTGGAGGTAAAGGTCTCGGAGAGACTCTGTGTGCTCTTTCCATTGAAAATATAGGGGAAAGGAGTCCTTCCCAAAGCCAGTGAGCAACCACTTCTCAATAAAGGTGACAGGAGTTTTCCCTTTAGTCATCTCCAGTATACTAATGGCCTTTACATTGTTTCTATGCAGCCTATTTTCAAAATCATCAAGAAGAGCAGCTTATTTGGCTATCAGAGAATTTTGGTAATGTCACATCTCGCTGTAACAGTGACCATTTATTCTCCAGGTCATGTAATGTTTTCATATCTTGGTGGAGGAAGAAAATCTCTACCTTGACCCCTTGATTTCTGATGTAAGTTCTGTAATAGAGGAACTGTAGGAAGTAACAGCAGACAATATGTCTCTCAAGGTGGGTTCCGGACAATACGGGTCCAGGCTGTGAGTAGGCAGGTTATCAGTGATAGTACTCACTGTGTGACATTCTTGCGAGGAAGTGGTCGGATCTTCCAGCGGTACTGTATTGTCCCCCTTGGATTTATTGCCATTATGATCTTTCAGAGGGTTGGGTAATGCAGAAGGTTCGCGTGGTCCTTGTTTGACAAAAAACTTCTGTGTCACCTCCTTGGCCGGCCGTTGATGTAAGCTGTCATCTTGGTCCGCATGGTCAGAGGTCGGATGCGTGGTAGAACCGCGTTTAGACATGTCTGCCATATAAAAGAAAGATGTCCTCAGGTAGTCCGGAGTGTAGGCTGTCTCTCTGTGTAAGCTAAATTGCGAATGGAGGTGCAGAGTGTTAGCCTTCAGGATTAGTGCACGGAAAATTGGTGGAGCTAGCTGACCAAGCATCCGGGTTACATCCACTGCTAAGCTACACCACCCTCTTTGACCTGTTTACTGTTCTCATTAAAGTGAAAGTAAAAGAAAATCACACATTTTTGTTGTCCCCAGAACCGAAATAGACGGGAAATCTTCCAATAGGGACACCAGCTCTGGTGACCCTGGTGACCACCAGGGTTTCCTTTCCTGTGGAGGGATTTCCTATCACTTCTTGTTTTGACTATGAAATAGGAAGCAAAGAGAAATCTCTCCAATGGAACATGGATAGCAAAAAAACCTGGCAGGGTTTATAACCATCCCTTACATAAAAAAAAATGTTTTTCCTATAGTTCTACTTCAAATAAATCAGTCCCATATGCAAAGATAGATTTCTTCTCAAGGAATTAAAAAAAAAAAAAAAAGATCATAAGATTTACTTCTGCAATACTAAACTGTAAACTAACCTTTTACTGTACCTAGTTAAACATATTGTGCTTTTCAAAAGATCTAAGACTTTATTCAGTATGACAAACATTGGTGAATTATTGAACTGAGAATTATGTTTCAGTATTTGAGTATTCCCTGCTTTGTCAAGTTCACAGTCAGTTACACATTACATGATGACATTGACATGTTATCATGCCTCACCTTTGAAAACTATGCCACCTTTATTCCTATTTAAACTGAGTCACAAAGGTCAATGGGAAACTGCCAAGGCTCATTTTTTTTTTTTTTTGTAAAATCAAGGTACAACAAAAGTCACAGCAGGTCACATTTCTTAGGAAAAGAGCAAAGGTGTTCAATTAGCAGGCAATTGCTTTATTACACTTTCATACATTATGCATGACTCATACCATACATTGGAAAATACCCAGACTGCTTTTCTTATATATTATACAGTCCAAAAAAAAAAAAATATATATATATATATATAGTATCTCACAAAAGTGAGTACACCCCTCACATTTTTGTAAATATTTTTTTAAACCTTTTCATGTGACAACACTGAAGAAATTACACTTTGCTACAATGTAAAGTAGTGAGTGTACATCTTGTATAACAGTGTAAATTTGCTGTCCCCTCAAAATAACTCAACAGCCATTAATGTCTAAACTGCTGGCAACAAAAGTGAGTACACCCCCAAGTGACAATGTCCAAATTGGGCCTAATTAGCCATTTTCCCTCCCCGGGGTCATGTGACTTGTTAGTGTTTCAAGGTCTCAGGTGTGAATGGGGAGTAGGTGTGTTAAATTTGGTGTTATCACTCTCACTCTCTCATACTGGTCACTTGAAGTTCAACATGGCATCTCATGGCGAAGAACTCTCTGAGGATCTAAAAAAAAAGAATTGTTTCTCTACATAAAGATGGCCTAGGCTATAAGAAGTTTTCCAAGACCCTGAAACTGAGCTGCAGCACGGTGGCCAAGACCATACAGCGGTTTAACAGGACAGGTTCCACTCAGAACAGGCCTCGCCATGGTTGACCAAAGAAGTTGAGTGCAAGTGCTCAGCGTCATATCCAGAGGTTGTCTTTGGGAAATAGACGTATGAGTGCTGCCAGCATTGCTGCAGAGGTTGAAGGGGTGGGGGGTCAGCCTGTCAGTTCTCAGACCATAAGCCACACACTGCATCAAATTGGTCTGCATGGCTGTCATCCCAGAAGGAAGCCTCTTCTAAAGGTGATGCACAAGAAATCCCGCAAACAGTTTGCTAAAGACAAGCAGACTAAGGACATGGATTACTGGAGCCATGTCCTGTGGTCTGATGAGACCAATATAAACGTATTTGGTTCAGATGCTGGTAAGCGTGTGTGGCAGCAACCAGGGGAGGAGTACTAAGACAAGTGTGTCTTGCCTACAGTCAAGCATGGTGGTGGGAGTGTCATGGTCTGGGGCTGCATGAGTGCTGCAGACACTGGGGAGCTACAGTTCATTGAGGGAACCATGATTGCCAACCTGTACTGTGACATTCTGAAGCAGAGCATGATCCATTCCCTTCAGGGACTGGGCCGCAGGGCAGTATTCCAACATGATAATGACCCCAAACACACCTCCAAGATGACCACTGCCTTGCTAAAGAAGCTGAGGGTAAAGGTGATGGACTGGCTAAGCATGTCTCCAGACCTAAACCCTATTGAGCATCTGTGGGGCATCCTCCAATGGAAGGTGGAGGAGCGCAAGGTCTCTAACATCCACCAGCTCCGTGATGTCGTCATGGAGGAGTGGAAGAGGACTCCAGTGGTAACCTGTGAAGCTCTGGTGAACTCCATGCCCAAGAGGGTTAAGGCAGTGCTGGAAAATAATTGTGGCCACACAAAATATTGACACTTTGGGCTCAGTTTGGACATTTTCACTTAGGGGTGTACTCACTTTTGTTGCCAGTGGTTTAGACATTAATGGCTGTGTGTTGAGTTATTTTGAGGGGACAGAAAATGTACACTGTTATACAAGCTGTACACTCACTACTTTACATTGTTGCAAAGTATCATTTCTTCAGTGTTGTCACGTTAAAAGATATAATAAAATATTTGCAATATTTACAAAAATGTGAGGGGTGTACTCACTTTTGTGAGATACTGTATGATTATATATATATACCAGGTTTCATCGAAATTCCTCCACCCACAACCATTCCTGGTCCTTGGCTTCGCTACATACAGCGGCATACAAGGCATTTCCTGTCCTTTGAATGGCAAATTTTTGGGGCCTTTCAGGGCCAACAATTATTTTTTCTGTGAATGCCTAATGTACCTCCAACCATCAAATATTAAGTTCTTTGCTTTCAGTTCAAACCATGTGAGCTAATTTTTGGAGCCTATACAGGCCAACACTTACCGTTCTGTGTACTGTGAACGCCTACCGTACCTCTAGCCATCAAAAACTAAGTTTTTGTCTGTCAGTTCAAACCATGTGAGCTAATTTTTGGAGCCTATACAGGCCGACACTTACGGTTCTGTGTACTGTGAACGCCTACCGTACCTCTAGCCATCAAAAACAAAGTTTTTTGCTGTCAGTTCAAACCATGTGAGCTAATTTTTGGAGCCTATACAGGCCGACACTTACCGTTCTGTGTACTGTGAACGCCTACCGTACCTCTAGCCATCAAAAATGAAGTTCTTTGCTGTCAGTTCAACCCATGTGAGCTAATTTTTGCATCCTATACAGGCCGCCACTTACTTCTGTATACTGTGAACGCCTACTGTACCTCTAGCCATCATATATTACGTTCTTTGCTGTCAGTTCAACCCACGTGAGCTAATTTTTGCAGCCTATACAGGCCGACGCTTACTTCTGTATACTGTGTGAATGCCTAATGTACCTTCAGACACAGAATACTACGTACTTAGCTGTCAGGTAAACCCATGTGGGCTAATTTTTGGGGCCTATACAGGCCAACACTTACTTCTGTATCCTGTGAATGCCTAATGTACCTTCAGCCACAGAATACTACATTCTTAGCTGTCAGGTAAACCCATGTGGGCTACTTTTTGGGGCCAATACTGGCCGACACTTACTTCTGTTACCTGTGAATGCCTAATGTACCTTCAGCCACAGAATACTACGTTCTCAGCTGTCAGGAAAACACATGTGAGCTAATTTTTGGGGCCTGAAATGGCCGACGCTTACTTCTTTATCCTATGAATGCCTAATTTTTCAGACTGGAAATGAAAAACAATGGGTCTGTATAGGTTCTACCAAATTGTGGAATGGATGCAGACCCATTTTACAGATGTGTGAATGGACCCTATATGTATTAGACAATGTATTTACCGGCTGCTGTCAGTTCTGGCTGATTTATGAAAAAAAATATATATTTTTTGCTGTAAAAATAAAAAGTTAGGGCAACTCTTTCAATTGCAATACTTCTGTTATGACATTGTCCATGTGCTGGGACTATTGTGCACAGCTAGTACGTCTTTTGTGGCTGCAAATATGACCTAAAGGTTTTTAAAGTTCGCCTCCCATTAAAGTCAATGGGGCCCGCCGCAAACTCGTGGTTCGCGGACTTTTGAGAAAATTTGCGGCTGACGTTCGCAAACCGCCCAGGGCCGATGTTCGTCCATCACTATCCATGAACTGTACCATAAAATTGTCTTGTAATAGGTTTATAAACTGTTTCCTTTACAGTGTTACTAAACCCACAACAGTAAAATTACTCTGTAAATGTAGTAAAGCATGCTTGCTATACTCACTGTGGAACCTAAACTCGTGCATTGTGTAAAAAGGCTGTTTAAACAAGAACAGAGCCTTGGGGGCACTCTGCACATGCTCAGTTTGGTGTGTATTGCTAGAGAGTTTTTTTTTTTTCTTGGAAAGGTGCATGTAATTGCCATTTGCCACAAGGCCAATTAACAATCTCCAGACAGAGGGTCAGGGGTCCTGCATCCTCATGGGGCAATCAGAAGATAATGAAAACTCTGCCTACAAGCTCTAACCAGTGCTCGGCTGGACATTGATAGAAGTCGAACGACTGCTATATACTGCTAATGAGAAAAGGTATTTAGCAGTTTATATTTACTAAAATGATTGCATTACCATGTTTTGTGTCCCAGCCTTTGCAGCCCTTTCTATCTGTGCAAGGAGCTGAGTCTCCACCTCCCCATTAACACTCGGTAGCCTATAACAAACTCCATTGATTTCCTTTGTAGTACGCACACCCATGTGCATTTCCACCCATAATGCCGCATCGTACTTTCCATCAACTATGTCCTCTTTCACATTTGTTTTGAGATTACTTTTGATATAGAGACAGACACCAACACCTCTATGTTTTACCCTGTCTCTCCGAAAGAGAGCATAGCCAGGAATATTAATAGCCTAGTCATGTGAAGAATAAAACCAAGGTTCAGCAATATCAAATAAATCATGGGGTGTCTGCCCAAAAGATTGTTGGTCTAGGAGTGAATTGAAAGCATTAGTTAAGAGCAGGACCGGTAGGTCTGTGAAACACTTGTAATAATTAGCTGTTCATTTGGGCGAGATCTCCTATTGATTTTAAGAACTTTAATAGCCAAAGTCACCTCCTCAGGTTATAAAGGACAATCTAGCTGATCACGCTGGGGCACAGATAGAGAAGGGAGTTTAATATTGGAAACTAGCATGTCCGCATGAGAAGAAACAAGTCCCCCTTTTCCTCGTAGAAATATGAGAGGCATTTGTGAAATTCTTGCAACACTTTAACAGGATTACTTGCATATACTGTATGTTCCTGGAAATTGTGAGGCAAATGGATTTATGGGTGTGGTCCAATTTTCAAAGAGCAAGGCTTCATTTAGACTTGCAGTGGAGGGTTACAAAAATTTGTGGTTGAGCTGCCAACCGCCCTCTTAATCTGCAAAAGTCAGCTTTGCTTTGTGCGCATGGCAAAGTTGACCTGACATTTAACTAAGTGAGGAAGCAGCACAAGCTCCCCTTAACCATGTGCAATGCATATATACAGTATAGATATATATATATATATATATATATATATATATATAAAAAAGTGTAAATAGGCCAGCAAGAATGTAGGAAACACGCAGAGCAGGTGTGGGGAGTCTAAAGGCCCCAGTGAGAAAACAGAGAACTACAGAAGGTGTGGAGCTAGTCACCAGGAACTTAAAAGTTTACAGAAGGTTAGCATTGTGGGTAGGTCCCTGAGGCAGAGTAGAGGATGCAGGCAAACTGATGAGCGGCAACACATTGGGATCTCAGGAGTAAAGGCTGGGGATGAAAAAGGGCTTCATTCTTGTGGAGCAATGCATTCCACAAAGAGCAGTGGTTGTTGCAGGCTTCTGTTGAGGTTAAGAGGCAGAGCATTTGAGTGAAGTTGTTGGTGGTGCATTAGGGGCAATAAGCTGAAGTGTGGACTGAAGGTCCTTTAGGAGTCCGAAAGGTGTACTGTTTTCCCTGGTAGGAAAAGGAAACTTCAAATGCAAAGCCACATTTAAATTTAATCTGTGGTGTTTGCAGAATTTGCTGCTGGGGCTTCAGTGACCTGCATTTGGCTATGAGAAAAAGAAAGGCGCTTTTGAGTGCAGCTAGCAACACTTTATTGTACACACAACAAGCAGACTTACAGGATGGATAACATGTATTGTCACGGCTCGGGGTCTCTTCCTGGTCCCGACTCATCCTATCCTCTAGCTGTCAAGCAGCAGAGAGATGACACAGGTAGGGGAGCCCAATCAGGAATGGTGGATCAATCCGAGGCGGTGGTGGAATGCATGCCTCGCTCATGGACCGCACCGAGCGTAATGACATCAAAGGGGCGGTAACGCGTTTCAGGAGCACTACTACTTTGAAGTCATTATGCTCAGTGCGGTCCATGAGCGAGGCTTGCGTTCCACCACTGCCTTACCTTCCCATTTCCAAAGCCTTTGTATCAATATTCACTGTCCATAAGAGAAGCAAAGTAGACAGGAGGAGACAGAGGTTTTCATATAACCTCATCTTGGTCACATGTCTGGATCTGATGTGCATTGTTTCATCATATGCTTACATTGTAAAAGAAAAGGATTTTGAATGGTCCACTTTAAAGATCATCTCTAGCCATGACAGCCCATCTCCCTCCCACCCATCTGCCACTCATTTACAATTCATAATTTTTAGAATTACTTTTTAAAAATTGTTTTTACGCAACTTAGTCTGCTGTCCATGTCTCCACTAGTGCTGCTTCCACTTGAGCTCACTAATGATCCAGCAATGCAGTCTGTTCTAACGCTAGTAGATTGGCTCTTCATGACATTGTTACTTTGCTGTAGTCTTCTACGGCCTGTAAAGACACCACTGACTGATAGATAATGAGCAATGTCCACCTTACCCTGGCAGCTAGATAGATAACCAACTAAAGACTATTCTTATCTGTGGCAAATAAGTTAGATGTGTCACATACGCAGGAGTTCAGCTTATTTATTTTTTTTCAAACTAAATTAGTGAAAAGTTAGGGAGAACAAATACTGTTCTTTTGGTCTATACTGATGTCCCTCTGAGATTTTTCATCATATATAGAAAACCTGATATAGAGGTAAATATTATTGTAATTATATGAAAAACCCTCCTATTCTTCCACTTAGAGGATTTGTAATTTAATTATATTTGACCAGCTTTATTTTGAAGTCTCCTCTATACTTTTATATTTTTAAAATACAGAAAAAATTATTGCGCTAACTTAAAGGAATAGTGTAAGCAGCTGACACCAATCACTGAACTAAAGAGAGTGATACAACAATACAAATACAAAAATATGTGCAGCGCTAAAGAAAGAAAAAAATATAAATAAAAAATTATCCAACAAAATGAATTGTCCAATCACAGGAAACATTCCACAACAACGGAATAAACAGTGGTGATGAAAAAAAAGTCCAATATATATAAATTGGTGCAAATCGAATAAGTGCAGCAAATCCCGTCACCAGTGAAGGTAAAAATATGTTGCGCTCACCAGATAGATGGGACCCCAAACACCTTATAGTGTAGGAGTCAAACAGGCTTAAAATGATGGAGTGTCCCCACAAATTTTCACCGATTCCAATGGAAACCATGCAAATCTCCAGCAGATGAAAATATTCAGAGATTCCCCTTCAACATGGTGGATGGTGAATACGAAAAGAAATGGAGGGACATATAGCGTAATATTGCTAAAATCAATTTATTAACAATAAAGCTGATACACTTACAGACATCCGTGAAAGACAGGCATATAAGATGTAAAACAGCTGGGCTGACCAAGTCCTCTTTACATGTTTCGGCATATTTTTGCCCTGCAGATCCCTGGTGGGGAATTAAATGCACACGGGTATACTGCCCTTTGGTTTGGAAGTTTTGCTGCCGTTTTGCCCATGTAAACCCATGCTCTATTAGGGTACTTAGAATTCTGTCAGTGATCTATTATATATTCTTCTATTTATTTACTTTTCAATAATCCACTTCCATGTGGCAGCTGCTGTTGTCCCCTGTTCTCATCTCTGTCCACTCTGGTCATCGATGTTGGGTAGAAGCATCTTTGAATGGCTACATTTTCGATTTACCAATATCGTGAGTGCAATTTGATATAATGGATAATGTGTTTCATTATTATTATGTTTTTGTTCTGTACATGATCTTTGTACTCGTTTGTCATTATATTACTTTTTTGTATAAAATATCTATTTCATCAACCCTCTGGAGAAGACGATTGAAGTTGAAACACGATGGGGTAGCATTCACGGATTAGGGACTCTGAGTGTCCCCTCTAGTGGATTTATGACTCTAATGATAATCATGTGATATCTGATTTTACATTGTGTATTTTATGGAACAGAATCTCCAGGTTCTTTTTTAATTTTTGCACAAATAAAATTGATGCATATTACTATACAAATTAATCTTTTTGTGTTGTGCCTTGAAAATCTCATCCATCATTTAGCTTTTTTTACTATATTGCTTTTGGGGATGTGGCACCTCAAAGCTAAGTTGCATGGCTGTTGGGATGGGGGGGGGGGGGCAGAGATGTAATACCTGGAGTTAAACTTAATTACTGCAAAGAGTAATACATGCTCCAAAGGCAGCAACCTATAACAATCAACCAGACTCCATGTTGAAATATTTGCAGTCATTGCATTCTGCATTGCCTTGATATATTAGCTCCATACAGGCTACTCAGAGATAAAACTTATTTACACTGCAACTATTTAAGCTAGATGAAAGCCAGAATGAAAACTATGGCCAATCAAAAGGGGTACCCTGAATTTATCGTATACTTCAGGGATTGCAATGGAGACCCCATCCATGCTCCAGGGGGCCTGTGGAGCCCCCCTTAACATTCCGTTTTTAACCTGGACAGGACAGGTGGTGGGGTGGCATTTGCTGAACAAATCCACTTCATTTTTCTCCTGCAACCTGCTTCAGGAGAAAAATGGAGGGGATTGGTTCCTGTACTGTATATGCCTCCCCTCCCATTCAGGTTACTCTTATTTCTGCTGCATGGACCCCCTGTGTGCTCCACTATCTCCTTCACAGTGCTGTTGGCTCCCCATCCCTCCTCTCCTCTCGGCTGCTACGATGGATGTTTCATGATGGAGAGTGGAGAAGAGGCTAATAAATATGTTTTTTTTTACTAGCCCCTTCCTTTTCTGAATGAACAGTGAGTGATCGGTACCGGATACCATCCACTGCCATAGTAACGTCTTCTACTGCCCTACTGTACTGTCCACACACTGTCCACTGCCCTACTGACTGATCATGTCCACTTTTAAGGTAGGCTAAGTTTATATTTTTACAGTGACATTTGTTTTTTTATATTTTTATAAGTTTTCCTCACTTGCTAGTTATTTCTTTAAAAAAAATGTATGACAAACCCTGGGGATATTTGATTTTTTTTCATGTTGTCTAGGTATCTCCTCTCAAAGGTTACCTAACCTTACTCCAAGTTATTCAAAAAATAAATTGAGAGGTTTGTCAAAATGTGGACATTTTCTCCAAAATATTTGAATTACCCTCTCAATATGTAAATAAAGATCTGAAATAACTTTAGCCAATTGGAGTATCTTGGTGCGTGATGGGAGTATCTTGGCATGCGGTGGAAGCAGAAAGGGTAGTAGGGGGGCCCAGGTCAATGTTTGCATCAGGGCCCACAAGCCTCAAACTACGCCTCTGTGCTTAGTGTTCATATCTGATTGGAGTTAAACTTTTATCTGTGCAAATTTCAGAATTAAAAAAAAAATAAAATAAAATGTAAATAGGAATATGCAACATGTAAATAAACACACTGATTTGTATGTAACTGCTGTCTATTAATCATGTGTAAAAATGTTTTCAGGCATATTGAGACCAGATAGGTTATTAGCCATTAGTCTTGAAGTTGTTTCAGATGCTAAAGCTGCACTCTAAAATTGAAATTATGATTAGGAAGCTAAAGTTCTGTACTCTAAAACTAGGATTCTTACAACCTAATAATTCATTTATTTTCTTTATAATAAATGCATGCTGATGCTGTAACATATAAAGAAACATCACAACATGTTGATTAGATCATAATAAAGGAAACTATTACAACATTTACATTTGTACAGTTACATCTACAAATACAGTAAATATCAGTGTACCATTTTTACTGTTATTTGTTATTGCGAAGGTCACCAAGAAGCGGCACTACACGCTAATTAAAAAAAAAAAAATGTGAATGCAAACTGAAAGACAAGATTAGTACTTTTTTTCCTGGTAAGGCTGCCAAGAGCTGGAATTTGAGAAAGAGCCATTAATTAAAAACAATGATCCAAGTTTTTCATTTGTAAATATATGCAAGTCCCTAATTTGGGAAAAATAATTGCTTCCTTGTCTGTTGTCTTTCACTTTTGGTCCTTATCGCCTTCCAACCTTGCCATAGACCAAATGTGAATCTCAAAGGAAAGCAGAAAATCCAGATGGCTGTGTACTGATTGTGAATAAATTAGATGAGCCAGCCGTGTTTTATCATTTCTCCATTCAAGTGATACAAGTAGTTTAATAATGTACAATATTACACTGATCTTTCAATTTGTACATTATATCACTCCATTATTACATTTCAGCCTGCCAGTAATGTAAGAAATAGGGTTGGTGGTGTTCTGTAACATGCTAATTATTTAAATAGATAAAAGGAGATCCTACTATTGAAATGCTTGGCTAAATTCAAGCTAATATGTATTTTAGCAGCAAATGAACCAAAAGCCATTATTCTTCCCTTCACAATAGTGACAAAATTCCAAATGGACAAGTACATGTTGCATTTGATAGGAGCTAGTGATTTTGGATAAAATAAATATTGTTTCTGGTAAATTAGCTCCAGTCTACTTATGACACTATAGTTTAGGATAGTTTATGAAACCTGGAACAATTAAAATATATAACTCTGTTTTACTTTTGCAGGCTAGTTAATAGAGAAACATAATAATTAAGGAAAATGTACCATCATTTACTTTTTTGTTTTTATCGATTTCAAACATTCCTTCCATACCTCTGTGGGTCACTTGTGAAGTAGAAACCATTATTACATATGGCTCAGCAGCTTTGTGTTCCATTTGTTTGACATTAGGATCTCCAGCTTTATAGATTTATACAATAATAGCTGACTTTACAGGGTTGGTTTATTTAAGGAAAATGGGCTGCTGAATGTATTAGTTAATTTTTATTTTTTATATTTGTTTTACTCTCCTTGCACATGTTATTGGTTATTCTTTGCAAAGTTAAAATTCACCTCATTCTCTAAGCTAAGAAAATATTACCTTGCAAAGTTAAAAGTTAAACAGCCTACACTGATCAACCATACCATTATGATGACCCACCTAATATTGAGTAAGTCCCCCTTTTGCCACAAAAACAGTCCTGGCCTGTCACAGCATGGATGCCACTAGACCTCTAAAGGTATCCTGTGGTATCTGGCACCAAGCCATCAGTAGCAGATCCTTTAACTTCTGTAAGTTTTGAGGTGGGGCCTCCATGGATCAGAATTGTTTTCTGACACATTCACAAAATGATCAATGGATTGAGATCTGGAGAATTTGGAGGCCAAGTGAATACTTCAAAGTTATTTCTCAAACCACTCTTAAACCATCTTTGCAGTGTGGAAGGGCACATTGTCTGGCTAAAAGAAGCAACTGCCATCAGGGAATACTGTTTAGGTAGGTGTTACTTGTCAAAGTAACATCCACATAAATGGCAGACTAAGGTTTCCCAGCAGAACATTGGTCAAAATATCACACTGCCTTCGTTGGCTTGCCTTCTTCCCATACTGCATCCTGGTACCATCTCTTACCAAGGTAAGTGATGCATACACATCCACACAATGTAAAAGAAAATGTGATTCATCGGACCAGGCCACCTTCTTCCATTGCTCTGCAGTCAAAGTTCTAATGCTCATGTGCCTATTTTAGGCGCTTTTGGCTATGGACAGGGGTCAGCATGGGTATCCTGACCAGTCTGAGGCTATGCAACCCTATACAGAACAAACTGCAATGTCCTTTTTTCTTTTTTTAATTACTGCCTAATATATCCCCACCAAACTTTAGATGCCATTGTATTGGGATAATCAGTTTTAATCACTTTACCTGTCAATGATCTTAAAGGGTAAGTTTACCCTTTGTAACATGTTACATATTACACCCACATTTAGGGTGTAACATGTAACATGTTATGAACGGACCTGCCCCACCCCCACTGATTGTCAGGGAATCCCTGTGAGACATCTGGTCCGTGGCCGTGCACAGGCTATTCCCAGAAGATTGACTAATGGGCGTTTCGCCAAACAGGCTATTTAAAGGAAATTCAATCCTGTTTCCTTTGCTGACTGATCTTCAGCTGTTTCCTGTGACCTGATGATACCTGTATGCTTCCCTGTTGCTGACCTGGCTTGTTCTGAACTTGGACTTGGATTCTGCTTCTGCTTCTCTGCTAAACCTGACCCGGCACCGTCCCTGACTTTGGCTCTGCTTACGATTTGGTACCCTGCTGCACCGCCTGTTGATGACCCTGGCTTTCCTACTACTCTGACTCTGTCTCAAACCTTGTCTCTCAGAGCTACCCAAGTGCTTGCCTGGCTATCTGCTGCACCTGTTCCATACATCATTGCATGTTCCAGTTTCCGGGATCCGGACCAGCAGCT
Organism: Pelophylax lessonae; assembly: GCF_965119305.1. NCBI lineage: Eukaryota > Metazoa > Chordata > Amphibia > Anura > Ranidae > Pelophylax > Pelophylax lessonae. The sequence continues at coordinate 438,410,923 of NC_138772.1, read as the reverse complement.
TATCCTGATCCATCAACAACCACAGGCACTCGTGTCCCTCCTGGCCCTTGACACCCTCTGTCTCACCTTCAGTGGGGTCTGGGCAGGAGATATAAGAGAGGCCGACCTCGTCAACTCAGACTCCTCCCAGGTACGTGACACTGATCTAACAGCTAGCTGCAGGGGTTTTCTCCCCCCTCCCCCCACTAGCTGTCTCAATTTTTTTAAAACCTGGCCAAGTGGGGCTCCACTCACCCAGCCGCATCGCTCATTCACAGTGCTCTGTGAATGGAAAACGACAAAGTCCAGCAGCCTTTGCGCCTGTCAGCTTGTAGTTTTCAATGCACTACCATGGCGCTGTGGTAGTTCATTCTATTTCTTGTTAAAATGTGAACTTATCCTTTAATGTTATGGCTTACCTAGCAACACCCCAAACCTTGACAGCTTTTCTTTGTGCTCACACAACTCATTTGCCAAAGCTTGAAACTTCTGGACAGTAAGCTAACTTATTTCTTTCAAACTGTTCCATGCTGTGCCCCATGTCCCTTGTACATTTTGGCCTAGTCTTACTGATTAAAATTGTCCTATTGTGGCTAGTTCTTTCAGGGCCTTATTATCTGCGGTTTCTGAATTCCTTAGTAAAATACTTGCAGGTGCCCCATGTCTCTAGTACCTAGTTCAAGCTAGTTTTGTTCTTTAAAAATGTTCTCTCACTGGCAAATGTTACACTGCTGTATCATGTTTGATATCCTAACTCCTAATGAGAATTTGATAGAAATTGGGCAGTGGTATGACATCTTCAGTGAAATAGGGACAGGGACAGCTTCAGCAAAATACTGGTCAACACCTCCTTCCTAAACCATCCTTGCTGAAATTATGTCTTAAAGTTTTACTAAACCCACAACAGTAAAATCATTCTATATATGCAGTAAAGCATGTTTGTTATACTCACTGTGGAACCTAAGGGGTTAACCCTCTGCATTGTGTAAAAAGGCTGCTTGATCCTGTCTTCTCTGTTTCTTCCCTTCTTCAACAGTCCCCAATCTATCTCCTGATAGTACAGAGCCTTGGGGGCATTCTGCATATGCTCAGTTTGGTGTGTATTGCTAGAGAGCTTTTTTTTTTTTTTTGGGGGGGGGGGGGAGTGCATGTGATTGAAACGGGGCCAACCAGCACTGTCCAGAGAACAGGGCCAACTCTCAGGTGGGTTACCGGCTTTTTATCTGGGACGAACTGCACCTAAATGGGGAGGGTGCAGCTCTGCTGGAGGAGAAGATGGCTGAAAAGTTAGAGGGGCTTTTAAATTAGGTGATGAGCTAGCCAGCGGGGAGCAAGGTTCAGCGGGCAATATTGGGGGCAGTAGCGGTAGGGTGACCAGAATTCCAAAACCCAAGGTAAGTAACTTGAGAAATCCAAATTGCAGCCTAATAACATCTAACAGGGATATAGTATGGGACTGGACAAAATTACGAGGTTTGTATACCAATGCCTGAAGTCTGGTTAACAAGATGGGAGAACTGGAGCTGCTAATGTATGAGGAGGATTTCGATTTTGTGGGAATTTCATAGACTTGGTTTGACAGCTCTCATTATTGGCTTGCAACCATTCAGGGGTATTTCCTTTATCGCAGAGAAAGGGAGGGTAAAAAGGGGGGAGGGGTATGCCTGTATATCAAAAATGATGTGAAAATGAATATGAGAGACAATATCACTAATGGAGCTAGGGAAGAGGTGGAATCCTTATAGGTAGAGCTTCAAAGGGAGGAAACTAAGGGGAAAGCAATACTGGGCATATGTAGGCCCCTTAACCAGAGAGAGGAGGGGAAACAGACCTCCTATCACAGCTTGGAATGGCGGAAAGGATGGGAAATATCATTATAATGGGGAATTTATATTATCCAGATATAGATCGGGCAGAAGGAACCACGCATTTGCCTAAGGCTCGCCATTTCCTCAATGTTTTGCAGGACAATTTAATGAATCAGATGGTGAACGCTACAAACGGAAACAATGCGTTACTAGACCTACTGATAATGAATAATACAGACCTGATCGAGGATGTAGAAATACGGGGCAACTTAGGAAACAGTGACCACAGCTCAATTAGTTTCAATATAAATCACAGAAATAGGAAACACAAGGGTAATACAAGGACATTGGATTTAAAAAGAGCCAATTTCCCAAAACTGTGCTCTTTGCTAGACGATAATAAATGGGATAGAATCCTAGAAACAAAGAATAAGGAAGAAAAATAGGAGTGCTTTAAGGAAAAACTAAGTAAAGGTATTGGTCAGTGCATTCTAACAGGGAATAAGTTTAAAAGAGCTAAAATAAACCATGGGTGGCTAAACTCCAACGTAACAATGCATATAAAAACAAAAGAAAAGGCCTTAAAAAAATACAAGGTTGAGGGGACATTGTCAGCATTCCAACATTACAAAGAATGCAATAAGAAATGTAAGAGCGCAATCAAGGCAGCTAAGACAGAACGCAAAAGGCACTTAGCGGAAGAGAGTAAAAAAAAACCCAATAAATTATTTAAGTAAATAAATAGTAAGAAAGTGAGGCCAGAACATATTGGCCCTTTAAAGGATGATGAAGGGAATTTGGCTACAAAGGACAGAGAGAAGGCAAAGTTTCTAAATAAATTCTTCTCCTCAGTCTTCACAAAAGAAGCGGGGGGATACAGTAGCCTAGAAAGTAATGTTAATGTTAATAACACATCAAAGGAAGCCTCATGGTTAACAGAAGACAGATTTAGAAATACAAAGAAACACAGTGTAGCGCAATATACTTATTACAAATACATCATATAATATCCAAATAGGATGTAAATATGTATAATTAAAGTTCATAGTAGAGCCCAAAAGTCCCTTAATGAGCAAACAGGCACTTCAGGTGGTAAATCCCTTCACCCACAGAAACACACAATGCTCACCTCAATCCAATGACCTCTGTGTTACCAGCAGGTCATAAGTGCTAGTATCATATAAAGGGAATCTGAGGATATGTAGCAGTGGTGGTCTTATGAACCTCAGCTCATTCCAAGCCTCTCACATAACAGATCCCTGTATAAGCAAACAGATTATAACTCCTGTTTTGCTCAGGGGGATGTTACAAGAGGTAACAGGGACTCCTGGACATCCACTCAATAACGAACACATGTGGAGATATAACAGATCTAAGAGCTCTCTGCTTATTCAAAATATGCCCATTTAATGAAGTATAATACTCATAAAAAGATCCTCTTGGTTAGCTACATAAATCAATTTAACAAAATGCTGATTTCATGTCGGCAGGACAGGATAGCAGTGGGTGACGTCACGAGATGTCATGTACCATGCAGGTAATTAGGTCCCTAATTTTATCATTTCTACTTGTAACGGAAGCAGAAAATTCTTTACGTTTTTTAATGTTACATTTAGAATGTCTGCATTGAGTTAAACTGTTTATATCAGATGGATGGTCTGGTCTTTTTTTTACCCCCTTTTTTATGTTTTTTTAGTTCTTAACATTTTTATCATTATTAGTGAATTTTAATATTTGTGTTGGATTCTTAATTTTTGCGTGGGCGTTGTTTGGAACTATGTGAAGGATAATTGCGGGTCTACAAGTCTATATGAACCTGTATAGATTCTATATATTTTAAGGGATATATATATATCAATTTTTTCCCTTTTGGTCTGGTACCTAGGGGTCCTTTAAGCTAGTTTTATAGCGAGGATTTAAATGCTGATAGTTTGGTTATGTTCCCTGATATAACCATTAGAGGGCACTGTGGACATATTGGCCGCAACGAGGGCTGTGGTTACCATGGTTGCTCGCTTGGTATATGAGGGAGATTGTGACAAATCCTCTGATTCCCTTTATATGGGACTAGCACTTAGGACCTGCTGGTAACACAGAGGTCATTGGATTGAGGTGAGCACGGTGTGTTTCTGTGGGTGAAGGGATTTATCACCTGAAGCGCCTTTTTCATTTTCTTTCACTGACCGTGTGGAACTCATTTGCTCATTAACCTCCCTGGTGGTATGATTATGTCAGGAATTATATACCAAAAGCGGTACAATTTTTTTCATGGTAATTTGGCGTTATGTATTATAGGCCTAAAATTCTTAGTAATTACTGACTTAAACCTGACCAAAACAAGAGTCTAGTAGACATCCCAGATGTGATAAATTTGAAACACAAACGCATGAATTATAATCGAATCAATAATATAATTTTATTATATAATATATAATATATATAATAAAATTATATTATTGATTAGATTTTAACCGCTTGCCGACCGCCGCACGAACATATACTGCGGCGGTCAGCCCCTCACAGGCAGATTGACGTATCGGTACGTCACTAGCCTGGGAGGGTCTGGGGAGCGAGCGCGCGCCGCCAGCGGCACGCTCCCGCTCCCGCGCGGTCACAGACCCCCCCGCGCGTGTGACCGGCGGACCCGATGTCCGCTGGTCACTCGGTGATCGGCGGGGGAGAGGGAGAAAGGCAGGCAGCTTGTGTAAACAAGCTGCCTGTCAGTTCTCCCTGTGTAGAAACACTTATCATACGGTTCTACTATGTAGAACCGTTGATCAGTGTAACTACACCTCAAGCCACAGTTAGAATCACGCCCCTAGGGACACACACAGCCCCTCCCTCTCAAATAAAGTTAACCCCTTCACTGCCAGTGTATTTTTACAGTAACAGTGCATATGTATAGCACTGATTACTGTAGAAATGTCACTGGTAACCCCAAAAGTGTCAAAAATGTCAGTCAAGGGTCTGATCTGTCCGCCGCAATGTCGCAGTACCGCAAAAAAAATCGCAGATCGCGGCCATTGCGCGTTAAAAAAAAAACAACAAAAATGACAAAAATCTTTCCCTTTGTTAGTAAACGCGATAACTTTTGCGCAAACCAATCAAAATACGCTTTTTGCGATTTTTTTTACCAAACATATGTAGCATAAAACAAATTGGCCGAAAATTTTAAAAAAATTTGATTTTTACTTTTTTTTGGGGGGAATTTCATATAAAAAAATGTGAAAAATATTGTTATTTTTGCAAAATTGACGCTCTTTTTTTGTTTATAGCGTGTGATCAAAAAATCGCACAGGTGATCAAATACCGCCAAAAGAAAGCTCTGTTTGTGGGAAAAAAAGGACGTCAAATTCGTTTAGGTACAGCATCGCACGACCGCGCAATTGTCCGTTAAAGTCACGCAGTGCCGAATCGCAAAATACCCCCTGGTCGGAATGGGGGTAAAATCTTCCGGGGCTTAAGTGGATAATTCATGCGTTATATATTATATATATATATGTGTGTGTGTGTGTATATATATACATATATACACATATATACATATATATATATATATATGCATATATGTATATATATATATATATATATATATATATATATATATATATATATATATATATATAAAATATAAAATGTGTTATGTGTTTGTGTTTTGTGCAACGTTTTTTGAATTTCCCTCCCTAGTTCCGCTCCCATGCAGCATTGCTGCTGCAGGGAACGGAACTAGGAAGTCATCACACCGACGGAGGACGGACGAGCGGCGGGACTCTCGGCTGGCGGTCACAGCAATGAGAGATCATCGCTGGATCGCCAGGAGAAGGTAAGAGACACCGCTGCGCTCTCTGCACATTCACCCCGAGCGTGACTCGGGGATACCGATCCTGGACTAAAAAATCCACCCCGAGTCACGCTTGGGATTACCGCAAGGGGGGTTAAGGGACTTTTGGGCTCCATTATGGATTTTTAATTATATATATTTACATCCTATTTGGATATTATATGCTTTATTTGTAATAAGTATATTGCGCTGCACTGTGTTTCTTTGTATATGTAGATTGGGCCAATTGATGCATCCTTTAGTGTTCAGACTCAGCAATAGACTTAAAAAACTCAACATAAATAAGTCGCCGGGATCAGATAGCTCACACCCGAGGTCCTTAAGGAACTTAGCCAGATGATAGCTAGACCATTGTTCCTAATTTTTATGGACAGACTACTGATGGGAATAGTACCAGCTGAGACCAATCTATTAACCTTCTATTAAGAAGTGAGCTGCCATCTAGATAAAGGAAGGCCTAAAGATGTGGTGTATTTGGATTTTGCAAAGGCATTTGACACAGTTCCCCAAAAACGTTTACTGTACAAACTAAGGTACGTAGGTATGGACCATAGGGTGAGTACCTGGATTGAAAACTGGCTTTAGGGGCGAGTCCAAAGGGTGTTGATAAATGACGAGTACTCGGAATGGTCTGGTGTGGAAAGTGGGGTCCCCAAGGATCTGTCCTGGGACCAAACTTGTTTAATTTATTCATAAACTATCTAGAGGATGGGATAAACAGCTCAATCTCAGTATTTGCAGACAATACTAAGCTTAGCAGGGCAACAACTTCTACACAGGATGTGGAAACCTTACAAGAAGACCTGAACAAAATAATGGGGTGGGCAAATACATGGCAAATGAGGTTTAATGTTGGAAAATGTAAGGTAATGCATTTGGGTGCCAAAAATACTAGCGCAAGTTACTCACTAGGGCGAGAATCTCCGGGGGAATCTAGAATGGAAAAGGATCTGGGGGGTCCTAGTAGATGACACGTTCAGCAATGGCATGCAATGCCAAGCTACTGCAAGAAAAGCCAACAGAATACTGGCATGTATTAAAATGGGATTCACTCCGGAGATAAAACGATAATTCTCCCACACTACAAGACTCTGGTCCAGCCGCATCTTGGGTATGCTGTCCAGTTCTGAGCACCTGTCCTGAGGAAGGATGTGCTGGAACTGGAGAGAGTCCAGAGAAGGGCAACAAAGCTAATAAAGGGACTGGAGGACGTCAGCTATGAGGAAAGACTATAAGTATTGAACTTATTTTCTCTGGAGAGGAGACACTTGAGAGTGGATATGATATCAATGTACAAATACCGTACTGGCAACCCTAGCATAGGGAACAAACTTTTCAGCGAAATTAAATAGACACGCAGTCATTCACTAAAACTAAAAGAGAAGCGATTTAACCCTAAACTGTGTGAAGGGTTCTTTACCCTCTGAGCGGTAGGGATGTGGAATTCTCTTCCACAAGCAGTGGTATCAGCAGGGAGCATCGATGGTTTCAAAAATCTTTTTGGGCACCTTAATGACCACAACATACAGGGGTATACAATGTGTTATTGACAGCACACACGCACACACACACTTGTCACAGGTTTAACTAGATGAACTCGTGTCTTTTTTCAACCTCACTAACTATGTAACTATGACAGAGGGTCAGGGGTCCTGCAGCCTCATAGGACAGTCAGAGTAGAATGAAAACTCCTCCAACAGGCTTTAACCAGACACTAATAGAAATCACAAGACTGCATATACTGATAATGAGAAAAGGTATTTGGCAGTTTATATTTACTAAAATATTTGCATTTCCATGTTCTGTGTGGGAGACCAGATATAGTGAATGCGGGGTCCTGGGTTTAGTATCACTTTAAATCTCATACAGTATAAGAAGATTCAAGTACTACCCAGCCCCATACATACTGTAAAGTTTTAAAACGTGTAGGAGTATACCCACAATCAAGCATTATCAAAGGTCTAGAAACATTAAAGTGGTTCTAAAGGCAGGAGGTTTTTTATCTTGATGCATTCTAAGCATTAGGATAAAAACCTTCTGTGTGCAGCAACCCCACTCAGCTGCCCCTAAAACTTACCTGAGCCCCATCTCGATCCGGCGATGTTGCACGAGGGCCTCGGCTGCCTGGGACTCTCCTTTTTCTTTGGCTGAGATTGGCACCCGCTGCTGTCAATCAAAGTCAGTGAGCCAATGAGGAGAGAGAGGGGTGGGGCCAATCCACAGCTCTGAGTCTGAATGAACACACAGAGCAGTGGTTCAGCATGGGTGCCCAAATAGCAAGCTTCTTCCTGTGGGGGCACTCGACAGGAGGGAGAGGCCAGGAGTGTGGGCGAGGGATCCGAGAAGAGGAGAATCTGGGCTGCTCTGTGCAAAACCAACTACACAGAGGAGGTAAATATGACATGTTTGTTATTTTTATACAAAAAAAACCTAAGACTTTAGGCCAAGTCTATCTATTCTAATTGGGAGTCAGATTCCCTTTTATCAGTTGGTCCTAAAGTAAACCTACTGTTAACAATCATACATCATTGGAACACAGCACATACACATTAAAAATGTATTTCACTTTGAGTTAAACAGTGCATTTTTTCCTGGAAATTGGGATCTCCAGAGCGGGCTGCAGTTGAAAAAGCAGGACTTAAATTAAAGGACAACTAAACCCAAGAACAAAAATGCAATATGTTGCAGTCCTTAGATGTGATGGCTGCATTTGTTTCCTTTTTTTCCAAGCTAAGAACATTTTTAGAAAAATGCAGAAAATACCTGTTGGTCCTGCTAGCAATGTCCTTGTCAATTCCTGTGAGCTGCACAGAAGAATGTTCTCCTCCCTAGCTATTTATTTCTACCAATTGCCCTTCCTTCATGTAATGAAGATGAAGGGATAAGAGAATGTCTGGAGTTCAAATCAGGAGAACAGCCTAGGGTGATAACCATGGCTCCCTCCACAGATACAGTGGAGAAGTGACATAGCCATCCAGTGATCGAAAATGTGTTAGTTGCAGGACTACCAAGGAGCTTAAGCCCCGGTTCACACTTGTGCGTGTGCGGGGTTCGCATGTAATATCGGAGCGCACTGCTCCGACATTACATGCGATCGGCTGTGCGGTGCGAGTTTAGCCATACGGTTTGTATGGCTAAATTCGCACCGCAGCCGCTCCAAACACGCACAGGACCCTTTTTTCTAGCCGCTTCAGGATCGGATCGCACAGCGGTTCACACTTGTGCGATCCGATCCTGTGCGAACTGCACGATCGCACTGCGATATGCGCTCAAACTGGGGGTGTCGTTAAGATTACATTGACACCCCCAGCGTATCGCATATGGCAGTGTGAACTGCCGGGGGTGCGTGTGCGATGCGGGAAAAGGCTGCGAATTTGCAGCCTTCCCGCATCGCATATATGTGAACCGAGCCTAAAAACATAGTTTTTTTTTTTTTTTTTTGCTACAATAATATCTGATAGTTTTGTCAATAAGGACATTGTGCAGACACTTACAGGATGACAACGCTCTATGCCAGTGTCCTAATTGTTCTCCCTTGTTGTCACTTTGTTACACAGGCTTCTGATATTGACTCTTGCAAAGAGGTTGCAGGAGATAAGTAACACATAAGTACAACAAAGGACTAAAAAAGGTGAAAATAGGGTTGAGTGTATAAAAAATTTGGCTGATGTTTATGATACAATTTTTTTTTCAGCAAATTAAATGGCATTCAGTTAGGGTTTACATTAATTTTCTTTTGTTTTTATATGATGTTACTCTTTATCAGTACATTTTCCACCATTATTTGACCAGATATTTTGACACTGATAAAGAAGAATTATATCTAAATGGGTGACCAGACAAACAATGCTATACCATAAGGTAGCAGGGAAGAAAGATACTTCTGCGACCTGTTATATTGCTTGCGTTACCTCTCAAAGTGGAGGTGAAAGCATAGCCTTGTGTCCCAGAGCACGGGGAGCAGGCTTGTGCTGATACCAATCCAGAAGGCTAGTAAATGTAAAGAGGAAAGGATCGCCTAAACAGCCTAGGTGAATAAACAATAAGGAGTGCCATCAGCCTACATATCTCCACCAAACCACACACCCTGATACCTTTCACCCTGCCCACCGGGCTTAGCCATAGAGACCCTTCTATTTAAAAATGAAAATCTTCAAAACCTTCTCAAAAATGAAAAAAAAAAGTATTTTAACACAAAGTTACCTTTTTTTGTGTTACGCTTAACTTTTTCATCTTTTATTATTTCAATGATTTATTTTCTGTTGGAATACCAACCTAAACTGTAATATAACAGAACTAGAAGAAACACATTTTCAACGTAAAGAATACAAAAGCAGCTGAAAGAAGAGTTTTAAGCTGCAATGAATTAAACCACATAACACTTAGCCCAGGTTCACACTGCTCCAACATAAAAGTAGCGTGACTTTCGATCTGACTTTGTCCTGCAACCTCTGTCCAACTTTGATCCAGCTTAATGTGACTTTTTACACTCTATGGCATTGAAGTCGTATCAAAGTCAGACCAAAGTAAGGAAGGAACCTTTTCTAAAGTCGGAGTGACTTGTGTCAGATCAGTTAGGACGGCTCTCATAGGGAAGCATTGAATTTGATGTGTCATTCGACTTGTGCTCTCACAAGTCAGATCCCATGTCACACCAGTGTGATCTGGGCCTTAATAGTGACTAAATAGTGAACAAAAACTAGCAAGGACTTAGTGAATGACGTTAGCAGAGTTTAAACAGTTCTCACAGTTAAAACAACTATGTCCCTGTCTAAAAAGGTAAAAAAAAAAAAAAAAGCTCAGTCTGTAAAAAAAAGCATGAATACTCACGTGTCCTACAACCTGTGTCACCAAACTATTTCGTTTTCAAGAGGTATGTCTGGCACAGGTGTGTGCTGGCTTCATATAGAGCTCAGAGCCCCACCTACCCGAGAAGGTCAGTGTGTGAGGGGAGCCGTGAGAGGTGCTACTATGCACCATGCTGTCCAGGTTGGGACAGACCAAGGCCTAAAGGCCCGTACACACGTACCGATTGTCGGCCGAAAATGTTCGGCCGCCGAACGATCGGCCGATTTTCGGCTTGTTAGTATGATGCTTCCGACAGCCGACAGCGCACTTACGGCCGAAAAGAATCTGTCGTGCAAGCATTAAAATTTTTGTTGGCCAACACCAGAACGGCCGATTGTTCGCCAGTCAGTACAGAATTCGGCCGACAGACAGCAGATTTGCAAGACTGGGCATTCTCAGAAAAGAAAAAAGACAAGGAAAGTTAACCATCACATGACATCACTTCTGCAGTCGGCTGTTGTTGGCCGACAAAATTCATGTGCAGTCTTTTGCAGTTTTCAACAGACAAGACAGCCCTCGGACAAAAGACGGCCGATCGTTCGGCCGACGATCGGTACGTGTATACGGGGCTTTAGCCTTAGAAAGAGTCCATAAGGTACAGAGCAGCTAGGAAGCTGTAAGGAAGACACAGAGCTGGGATGCAGCATCTGTGCATAAACACTGGGATGTGTTTCACAGTCAGGAGGACCAAAAAAAGGTGCCACCAAACTATTTTGTCTTCAAGAGCTATGTCTGCTGAAAAATCTCCACATCTGACACTTCTGGCTGTATCAGATGCCTGCATTTATAGGACATAGGGGCCTGCAAAAGGAACCACAGAGCACACTGGAGGAGCAGGCATCCCATACACCTGGAAGAGTGCTGGATTCTAAAGAATCTTTGATAAGCTTACATCAGTGGGGTTCAGCAGGTCAGGCAATGGGAGGGGTAAATATTAATGCTTTTTGTTTGCAGACAGGTCATGTTACTTTTCTAAAAAGTGACAGATTTACTTCATTTATCAATAGTAAAGAATTAAAAAATCAAGGATTAAAATTATAATTGAATCAAAGTATTTATTTCAATAATCATAAATCATTGGTGTTATAACATTTTGAGTGCAAAAACAAAAAGCTACACAGTACAGTATTTATCTTGTATTAGTGTACCAGCTCTAAGCTCTAGAAAAAAGTATTGTGATTGGTTGCATAGGACTAAAGCATACCTTTGTTTTTGTAATTAAGAATATGTGAACTCTTACCTTAAAAATCAACTCACCCACGTAAATATAGAAATACAAGGCAATATATGTGTATATTGTGGCAGGTCGACCCGGTGCCTCTCTGAAAAATGGTGGTTTATGCCACACTTTCTATGAAGCAAGCCCACTAATGGCACAGGTGTGTGCTGGCTTCATATGAGAGCCAGAGGTAGAGCTCAGAGCCCCACCCACCCAAGAAGGTCAGTGTGTGAGGGGAGCTGTGAGAGGTGCTACTATGCACCATGCTGTCCAGGTTGGTACAGGCCAAGGCCCGAGCCTTAGAGAGAGTCCATTAGGGACAGAGCAGCGTGGAAGCTGTAAAGAAGATGCAGTGCTGAAGTGCAGCGTCTGTGCATAAACACTGGGACGTGTTTCATGGCCAGGAGGACCAAAAAAAGGTACTAATGATCAGGAGGACCCTGAAGAGGTACACGGAGCAGTAAAACTGCCACAAGAGAGCCAGGGGGCTGAATGTTTTGTTTAAGTCATAGTGATGGAGAGAACCCCCCCGTGTGTGAAGACATGCCTGTATGGATTTTGACTTTCTTTTAGGTTAAAGTGAGCAGGAAAGCCCTGAAACATATATCTGGCGTAGAATAAACTCACTGTTTTGGCACTACCATTGAGCTAAGAATCTTGACGTGTCACAATATTTAAAAAAATGTATTTTTTTTCTTTTTGTAAGTGGTCACGTGACCTCTCTTTTCAGCTGCAAAATGGGCTTAGAGAGCTGGGGGTGAAGACTGCAGGGGAGTATGTCAACAGGAGGTAGAGAAACAGCAGTGTATGGATCTTGGGACATGACAGCACAAGTCTGACTATTGAGGTACAGGAAAGTCGTATTCCCAAGTAGAATGCAAAAACCAAACTGACCAAACTGGGATGTATGTGCTTCCATGCAGGAACACCATGTATTTCACACAGAGGAACCAATACAAAGAGAAGAGGGTACTTTTTCATACAAGTACATGGTACAACAGACACATATCAAGAATATGAAATGTTGGGAATAATTGAAGACTGAGTTTACTAAGTCATAATGCAGTTTGTTTTCAGCCATGTGCTGCTTTTCTGTCTAAAATGTAAAGGTCATGGTTTAACTTTGCCTTTCCAACTCCTCCTTTCTAAAAAAAACCTACCAAAGTGTAAATGTGAGGTGTAGTAATCAAAATAGATTGATTACCTATAGCGCTTGCTAAAAAAACAACCAATGTGATAAAATATACAAAATTGATAAATATGCAAAATATTAAAATATATTTAACCTAATAATAATTGATGGATTCCTAATAATATATATAAATAATCAATGACTAAAAAACATGTGCACAATAAATATACTAAATCATTAGAGAACAGTCCATACTGTGGTACATTCCATCAAAAAAATTACTTCCGAGTCAAAAAACAGTCCAATGAATGATGTGAAAAAAATAATAAAGTGCCAGTGCTCCTTTTTCCTCTTCCCAAGTTGCCCTTCACCGTAGAAAATAAGTAAAATTCAAACTCACCAGAAAACGTGGGTCCTACTGTATATGCCTTACGGCATTAAGACCAACCGTGCTTTGGAGACAATCTCCAGGTTCAGGTACGTCCCTCCTGGCGGGTAAGGATGTCCCTCTGCAGTAACACTTCCACTGCTGGCCTTCTCCAAAAAGGTTAGATCTCCCCAGAGACTCGATGGTTCAATGATCCTCCTATTTGGGTCACCAAGAAATTGGTAAACGTAAAATTTACCATCTGCTCGAATAAGTTCTAGTCCAGGATGGCTTATTGAGGAGACTGGGAAATTGGCATCTGCAAGAACTGACTCTGCACCTTTGTGCTGTCATGTTCACCTTTGCCTTTCCAACTCCTCCTTTCTAAAGAAAACCTACCAAAGTGTAAAAAAAAAATAATGTAGAGGAAAAATGTTAGATAATATACTCACCTTGTCACTGGGTTCTGCTTATGGCTTCTATATAACGTCATCCTCCTTCCAGCTAGATCTGAGGAATGCAGATTAACGCTAAACTCATTGGGAAGAAATTTCCGACACTGTACTGCAGCATCTTTTTGTAAAACCTTTTGCACTCACCATTCCCTGGAATCTCCTCAGCAGGATGATAATGTTACCCCCTGCACTATGGAAGCTGTGTAAAAGGTGAGTATAATATTAAATCTTTCCCCCCTGTAAGCATCCTTTTTTTTTACATTTTAGTCAGATTTTCACACAGGGGAAGGGGGCACATTTAAAAAAATGAGCTTGGAGTGCAGGGCCTTGTTATAGTCTGCAACATCAAGGTGCACCACCCTCTTTTTCCAGCCCCAGCTACTTACTGGATTATGTCTGCATGCATGATGGTGTTATTTGTCACCACCATAATCTCACTCTGGACTGTCTTTCCATACATATTGGCTCCTGACAGCAGACAGAGGAAACTTATGACCTGAGAACTATTGTGAGACAGAGGTTTCCTTAGAGTCGAACATGGTCAGGGACAGGGGCGTAACTACAGGGGTTGCAGGGGTTGCGATTGCAACCGGGCCCAATGCTCCAGGGGGCCCAGAATTGGATAGGAGGGGAGGCGGGGCAGCATGTAGAGAAATCACTGTCCTCCTTTTTCCTCCTGTAGCTGCAGAAAGAAAATGGAGGAGATTGGATCCTCTGTATGCTACCCCCGCCACTCCTCCTTTCCAGTTCACTTGTGTTCTGCTGTCTTTGGGCCCCTGTGTGCTCCCCTGGTCCCCCCCCCCCCCACTGTGATCCCTCCCCTTTCCTGCCAGCTGCTGCAGGGGATGTGTAACAATAGAGAACCAGGAAGGGGTCAGTAAATATGTAATTTACCAGCTCCTTGCTTCTCTAAATGGGCAGAGTCATAGTCAGTGACATTGTATTATTTTTTAGCATTTTATTTTATTTTTTTACAATTAAAATACCAAAAAATAAAAACTACTGACACCAGTGGGTGAACTTTCAGGATCGCAAAGGTCACACTTACAACCGGGCCCTGGCATTCCACCACCGTGGGGAGGCCCCAAGATGGCAGGAAGGGGGCCCACTGTAAAACTTGTGAAAGGGACCCGCTGTGGGACCGCAATAAAGGGCCCCGCAAGCAGAGTAAAGGGCCCCAGGATCAGTGGGAAGAGCCCGGTGCTTGAAGGGAAGGGCCCCGGCCAGGGGTCCGGGGGGGGCCTTCATGGTTTCTTGCACCGGGGCCCTGAAGGTTCTAGTTACGCCTCTGGTCAGGGAGATCTAAAAAGTGATCTCAAGACAACTACAAAGTTGGTCATTTTAAACTAGATAGGTTGTTGGGGTTGAAGAAAGCTAAAGCGTTCAGAGGAAAGCTCAACTTGTTGCCAAGTATAGTAAGGCATTTATGTGACTGATTTAATCTTGAATGCAGAGGCGTAACTAGGACCTTCAGGGCCCCGCTGCAAGAAACCATAAAGGGCCCCGCGGACCGCTGGCCGGGGCCCTTCCCTTCAACCCTGGGGCTCTTCCCACTGATCCTGGGGCCCTTTACTCTCATTGCAGGGCCCTTTATTACGGTCCCCTTTCACATCTTGGGGCTTCCCCACGGTGGTGGAATGCCAGGGCCCGGTCACAAGTGTGACCTTTGCGATCCTGGAAGTTCACCCACTGGTGTCAGTAGTTTTTATTTTTTGGTATTTTAATTGTATTATTTTTTATCATTTTATTTTATTTTTTTACAATGTCACTGACTATGACTCTGTCCATTCAGAAAAGGAAGGAGCTGGTAAATTACATATTTACTGACCCCTTCCTGGTTCTCTATTGTGACACATCCCCTGCAACAGCCGGCAGGAGAGGGAAGGGAGCACAGTGGGGTGGGGGTGGGGGGGGGACAGAGACAGCAGAACACAAGTGAACTGTATAGGAGGAGCAGCGGGGCAGCATACAGAGGAACCGATTTCCTCCATTTTCCTCCTGCAGCTACAGGAGGAAAAATGAGGACAGTGATTTCTCTACATGCTGCCCCCACCGCCCCTCCTATCCAGGTGTACAGGGGAGCCGCACAGGCCCCCTGGAGCATGGGGCCCGGTTGCAATTGCAACCCCTGCAACCCCTGTAGTTACGCCCCTGCTTGAATGGTATTCCAAGTGACTCATTCATGCTGTGCGTGAAGAACTGCAAACAGGGAGAACGTCAGCATTATATACATTTCTAACGGCCTTACTCACACTGGTCTTTTTTTTTTTCATTTTCCTTGGGCTTGTATGGTTATTTACTGATATTGAGAACAAACAGATACATTTCTGTACAGCGTAAAAACCAATGCCTTTTGACTCCAACCTGTGCTTCTTGAATTTATCAACCAGGAACATAATCTAAGAAATTTTTTGACATAGGTGCTTTATACAAAAAAAAGCTTATGTGAACATCCCAATGGTGTCATTACATATGTACACCTTAACCACTTCAGCCCCAGAAGATTTTACCCCCTTCCTGACCAGGCCCTATTTTGTGATTTGGCACTGCGTTATTTTAATGGACAATTGCACGGTCGTGCGACACTGTACCCAAACAAAATTGACATCTTTTTTCCCCCACAAATAGAGCTTTCTTTTGGTGGTATTTGATCACCTGTGAAATTTTTATTTTTTGCGCTATAAACAAAAAAAAGTGACAATTTTGAAGAAAAAAAAAAAAAAAACAATATTTTTCACATTCTGCTATAGGACATTCCCAAACAAAAATGTAAAAATCAAAATGTTTTAACATTTTAGGCAAATTTGTTTCCTGCTACATATTTTTGGTAAAAAAAATTGCAATTAGCGTATTTTGATTGGCTTACACAAAAGTTATCGCGTCTACTAACTACGGGAAAGATTTATGTCATTTTTATTGTTTTTTTTTTTTTACTAGTAATGGCGGCGATCTGCAATTTTTAGCGGGACTGCGACATTGCGGCGGACAGATCGGACCCCTAACTGACATTTCTGACACTTTTGGGGGGACCAGTGACATTACTACAGTAATCAGTGCTAAAAATATATACTGTTACAGTAATAATGCCATTGGCAGGGAAGGGGTTAACCCTGTGGGTGATCAAGGGGTTAAATGTAAGCCTAGGGAAGTGATTCTAACTGTATGGGGTTGGGCTTCTGAAAATGATCAAAGGAAACATGTGATCCAATATAGGAGGATCACATGAGCTCTGTGATCATCCCAGGGAGAAGGACGGTCGGTAGTGTTTACAACAGCTGACTGTCCTTCTCTCTCAGCGGGAACGATCGCGGGTGTCAGGCGGCAATCAGAGCCGCCTGCCCGCTGCATTGGCTTCCCTGCTGACAAGTGGGGGCGGGAGTGCACCGCCGGTAGCGCGCGTTCGCCCTCTAGACCTCCGAGAGTGAGCGCCGTACATGTATGCCGATTCACCCAGGAGCGGCTGCCTGCTGCAGTACATCTGCAGCAGACGGTCGTAAACAGGTTAAATACAGATCTAGCAAGTTTTTAAATAGATACCCTCTTTTCATTTTGAGCACAGACACATGCATTGATTAAGTATGTAAGATGCTAATGCATATTACATGAAAAGGTTTATTATGACCTGTTTGCTTATTTTTATTTTTTTTTACACTTTACAGAATATAGGATGCCTTCAGCTAATAACTTTTTATATAGCAAGCTCATTACAGTAGTTGAGCTGGCGATTGATTTTTAAGTAAAAGTGATTAGGGTGGCTCTAGAGCCGCCCTGATCAGTTTTATGGTACTGGGAATGTGCTCCCCAGGAAGTAAAATGCTACAGAGTGAATAACAGGAAGAGCTTGGGAACATCCATTCCCAGATGTCCTCTGTGACTAATGAATCCAGGAACAACTTGCATTACATCAGTTCTTGGTTCAGAGCGGTAGCCAGGGAAGCAGGTAATCAAGTACAATCTGCTGCACAAAATTGCACCACCATGAGGTATCACCATGAATGGCAGAGTAAGAAAAACAATTCAAGGGCCATTAGTCATGATTACCTCTAAAGTGATAACCTGAAAAAGCTTTTTAGTGTTGTCCATAGACAATTTTGAAAGCTATAGGTTTTGGGGAGCAATTTTAAAGCTAGACATGTTTAATACCTTCTTTTTTGACACAAGCCCATCTTTTATATTTTACCAAAAAAGGGGTATTGTGTATGCACTGAAATTCATTTTAGTGTATTTTTTCCTAAAAAAGATGCTTTTGATAAATGGTTGTGTAAATGTCATGGGGCAATTGCAAATGCCACCATTTCATTTTTTTTTATTGTTTGGTGGTTTCAAGCAATTTGTAGGAACCTTCCCGGCAAGGAACCTTCAGCGTTCCTTGCCGGGAACTTGCCGAAAAATTACTCCAGCACGCATGCGCGGGAGTGACTTCATCGCGGCTCCGGCCAATCACAGCGCCAGAGCCGCCGAACCCGGAAGAGACGCCGGGGGATCATGTCAGCTGCCACAGCAGTGTCCGGGGGTCTGTGTCGGGGCTTCGTTCTAAGGTAAGTATTTCATAATGAGCTAGTATGCGATGTATACTAGCTCATTATGCCTTTGTCTTGCAGGGTTTTTTTTTTTTTTAAGTATGCAACCGTTTTAAAGGCAAACTGAACTTTTAATTGAAATCAGCTGAATATAGTTCAGTCGCATCAAAACAAAAAGTGTGCAAAGTCTTACAGTTTATTTTTTTATTTTTTTTGGAGCAGTCACAGCCTGTGAAAAGCTTGCCCCCTGCCAGCATGCTGTAGAGGAGGACCTTTGCTCTCTGTGTGGAGTCAATGGTCACTCTGCAAAGGTTCAACACACTCCCTACTGAGTTAGAGCTACAGCTTTCCAATTAGCAGGAGGCATGAGCTTAGTTGATTGTAGAATGGACCCTTTGACTCAGCAGGCGGCATGCTGGACCTATGCAAACAAATTAAATGGGAAGATGATATCTAATCTGGGAGACATACAAAAAAAAATTAAAAATGTAAAAAATTACAAAATTTCAATGAAAAACAAAAGTGTGCACTCCACCCCCAAAATCTACACCAACCCCTTAATCCGTGCATGAAGACTTGTTGGCCAGAAAAGGTGGGAAAAGTGTGCTCCCCCTCCATGAACCCAAACCAGGCCACATGCCCTCAGCTTGAGAGGCACTCCTGGCAAAGCACCTTGTCTCCCAGTTGATAAAGACAAGGGCCTATAGGCAGGGAGGCTTATTAAAATCTGGAAGCCCCAAATAACAAGGGGGCACCTAGATAACAGCCAACCCCCAATGTTATTGAATAAGGGGTACATAGCATACATAGCACCCCTGCTAATTCACCAAAAGAGTAAACATACTGTTTTTGACAAGTAAAAAAAAAAAAAAAAGTCCAATAATGAAGATTAATCTTCAACCACATAATCCACCAATGTAGATACTCTACAATCACACTGAATGACAAGTACCAAAATAAATTAAAGAAAAAAAAACCTAACATGACAAAGGCCACTTACAGAAATACAACCCCCTGAGCTGTCATCAGCAAAATAAGCCAAGAAATGCGGAAAGTAGGGACATAATTACCCACATATGGCCACTGATGTCAATTTTCTCTTTTACTTACATTGCTAGGGATTTCCGGCCATTTATGTAAATGGATCAGGTGATGTCAGTGGTCGCTACGTACATGGCTGGTATAGGCACCTGCTGCTTTCTTAGCAACCATTGACAGAAGGAAGCTGTCATTTTTGTTCAGGATGAATGCGCTAAATGTTTGAGGTTTGGATTTATGTTCCGACCAAACAAACACTCATTCCTAGTCACAGGCCTTTTATCATATGAACAGCACAAGTATCTATGTGCAAGTGGAAGTGTTTCTTGCCAAAATGACAGTATTTGAGGTAGGAATGAACTAAATGCAATATTTCTTTTCAGGACTGTTGAACAAAACAATTTTTTAAGCAAGACAATTATATACCCATTTAGTCATTTTTATTTTTACCGGCATTGCTACAATAGCCATTTCTTTATTTATGGGACACAAAGGCCTATTTGGTAAACAGCTTAATTAAAATAATTTCTTGGGTAATTAGCAGTGAATACTTTTTTGCATACCATTTGTTCTCTGCTTGCTAAACCCTGCCTGTCAGTCAGACTTTGCTTCAGGTAATTTTTTTCAATCTGTGGGGACAATCTTCAAAAATTGCATCTGAATTTTAAAATATTTTCATTACCATTTTTAGCTAACACATCCTGATTTTCACTTCATCTTCTATATGTCCCAGCAAAACACCACCCCGGGAATTTAAGACCTGAAGATGAAATTCTGCATAATGCTATTATACAGATTCCAAAAATGCCCCCTTGAGATTGCAGTGAATCAATCTAAAATCAACAAACAGTACAGTTAATTAATGAGTACACCATAAGGGAGTTTTTTTTAACAATGTTGACTGCTGCTGCCTCAGGACCAGTGTTACCAGAAGTTATTGCTGGTTTGAAAGCTGTGACTTTCAGGTTCCCCAGGGCACCATTTTGTCTCTATTAGTTGTCTCACGTTAAACAACTTTTCCGGTTCACGTACTTAATAATGTGCTTGTCTTCCTAAAGATAGCAATAAAGTTGTACTACTGGTACCATGGTGCAGGTATAGGAGGGTATGACTTAAAAAAGATTTCAGAATATACACAAAGTTACACTATTGGGAGAGCAGTGGAAACATTCATCATTCATACTGCTTTAATAAACTATATTGATTTTGGATGAATCACCTTTATTTTATTTAGAGGCTGTTCACATTTTTCATGGCAGTTGATTTGAAATCACATGTCCAATTCTTAAAAAATCATATTATGCCATTTGCAATGGCATAGCGTACATAGAGGGATAACAATAGGACACAACTTTTAAGCTCCGCTGTTGTCCCCTATATTTATTTCTGTACTACTGAAGTCATGGCACTAGGAGTATGTTCCAGACAGATGTTGAATCCTGGTGCGATTCTACCTTCGGGAGGAGAAGCCGGGGTGATCTACACAGCTCAGGAAGTAGCGGGATACTCAACCCTCTCTTTCCTAAACTTTGTATAGTATGTATTGCTTCTGTCTTTGTAATGGATACTCAGCTGTTTACCATAGTGCTGTGTGGGCTGCTTTGCTTTTGTTATGCCTTTTACCTTTTCGTCTTCCCCCCCTCTCCTGTGGTATGTTACGGGGAGGGGGTGGGGCAGCTGCATATATAAGAGAGGGAGACGGCGCCATAGATTTGTATGTCGGACCTTTATCAACCATTACACTTATGTTTGCTAACCTGTTTGCTATAGTAAGTATCCCATACATTTTGATGCAGAGCTTCTACTTTTTTACTTTCTTGCATTTATTGTGATCACTCTGCCCCGCCCCCCCCCCCTCCTTTTTTTTTTTTTTTTTTTTTTTTTAACACACTTCTTTAGTATTTCATATGTGTATTCACAGATTCCCTCTAACGAATAAACCATTTTTATCGTTGTTGATGGTCCCTGTATGTGCAAGGGTTCCCAGCTAGGCTAACTTTATATCGGATTGCTTGGCGTGTGAATATAACTTGTTGGAATGTGCTATTGTCATATATATGTTTCTTTTACTCATGATGACCCTTTGTAAGAATGTATCATATGTCTGCTACATTGTGACATACCTGTTTTGTTTCAATGATCACATAACTTATTTTGAATACTGTACCATTGTATTGTAGATATTTGGACCCTTCTCTCCCCCTGAGGAAGGAATAAACATTTGTCTCCAAAACACATTAGGTTGCTTGGTGAACACCTTTAAGAATCTGGCCTCCTACATCGTGTTGGCCAGCCTGGTGTCCCAACAGATCCGAGTTTCAGGGTGCTCTTTGTTTATGTGCCATCATGCTATATGGTTTTATGATGTGATTTATCAATTGACCTTTATGGTCATGTTTTTAGACTGTACAATAATAACATTTTGGTAATTTTTACTTTACTTTTTGTCATACCTTCTTACTACTTTTTCTATCCGTCTCTAAAGTCCCAATTGGGGTAACACTGTTTTTGATTTGAGTTTTTCTGGGATGTTGGCAGAATCTTTTACCTTTGACATAGACCAGTACCTTTTTGGCCTTTTCCCCCTATATGTTCCAGATAGATATCTAAAAGAAGAATATCTAAATGCAGTCCTATGGTTTTTTTTTTTTTTTCATTCTGTTAAGCATTTGCTAGCAATAATTTGGACTGAATGGCTTTGCAATTCTCTCAAAATAGGGTAGGGTAGGACAGGACAGTTTTTAAAAGGAGAAGAGACGTTATCTATGGTAGAAATCCAGTAGGCAGTGGTGACCCATGGGAACGATTTGTCATTGCTGAAGCCCCTGCATGAAGTCCCTGAATTAATCAGAATAAATGGGTCTAACACAGCACTGCAAGCCTTGTGTAAGATGCAGTTCCACAACTAAAAATACCATCTCTGCCTGGACAGGCAGCCCTGTCACCCCTACCCCCCCCCCCCCCATTTATACATGCAACTTCTGACTACTTACCTGTAAAAATAATTAACAGTAGCCCATCAATGACAGCGGTTTGGAATTCAGCTGGCCCATAGCCAACCAGAAGCCACCATTGGACAGTTGGCTTGAGAATTATTGGGAAGGAAAAACAATGTATAGATTGAAAGAATATAATGGTCCTAAAATGCACAACTTTCAATAGGCTCAAAAAACAGTTAAGGCAGGACCAGATCACAATACTAAATCACAAAGCTAAAATTACATCAGGACTGGCCTGTTGTCACGGCTGGCAGCAGATAAGTGTAGCTGAAGAAAAAACAGGTCAGTGCATGTGGCAGGCAGAGAGTATGAACCAACAACAATGCATGGGGGTGAGCATTTAGCCACAGTGGGTTTGAAGACCTCAGGAAATTGACAAGAGCTGAAAACAGAACACATAGCAAAAACAGATAAAAGGGTAGACATACAAAAACTGCATCACTACAATTGCTGTTACCCATATCAACCGATCAGAAATCATAATTCAATTTAAAGAAAGGAATATACAGTAATTGCTCTGGGGAAGGAACTCATTGCCTCAGCTTCCTTTGCCTCTACTTTCATAATTTGACCACAGAGAAATATAACAATGGAAACAGTATTAAGCCAACGAAATTCACAATGTCCATATAAAGGAACTCTCTTTATTTAAGACCTTGCTAGTGTGAGAAATGTATTAAGCAAAATACAAATAATATTAGGTTTATAACTATCACAAATCTTGCTGCATTTGCTCTCACAAAGGGTTATGAATGGTTTTGTGTGTGTTTGAAACCCATGCACCTGCAATCCTGGACAATCAACTGCCACTTATTTGGAAATATCTACATCAAATGTATTCATTTAAAATATATGAACACTTAAGAACTGGTCAGAGGCAAGTTTAATTTTGTATTATTATACATTTGAGGGAATTTATAATCTAAGCTGCAAAATATATATTTTACAAAATCTAATCTTGTTTTGCACTTCCCTGTTGTGTGGCACATATGATAATAATGTAGTCTTTAGTACAATGATTTTGGAAATAGACTATCATTTCATGGGCCTTAAAACGTCTATGTATCATTGAAAGCAAATCCACTCTTTTTGGTACTGTCCAGTTTTTTATTACAGTGAGTTTGAGATGAGGTTGTTAGCTAATGGAGTACTGTCCATGATACTTTTTTTGTTTGCACTAACAGTTAAACTTTCAGGACAAGCCTATACAGCAGGGGTGTCCAAACTTTTTTCAAAGAGGGCCAGATTTAATGAAGTGAACATGTGTGAGGGCCGACCATTTTACCTGACATTCTTTGGACCATTAAAATTAAATACAAACAAACTATTTTATGCAAAGTTTATTGCAAACGGCATACTTTTCATTTCATCACATGGATGACAAAACTAAACAGGTGTTAAACCACTCTGCCTTTCATATCTGAAGGCCAGATGAAAAAAAAAAATCCAGGAAGCTGAAATATATGTCAAGAACATTGTAAAGTACATTACATATTATTGGTAATAAAGGTTGTCTGTCAAATTTTAAGTTAAAAAAAATATGAACAGGAACATAACACCAAGTATACATGTTGTGTTCAAATATATTGATAACTGATTTAGACCAACTGATGTTAACTGAGATTTTACAATGTATTCATCTCAATCTCAATCCGGAGCATGGGTTAACCACATATAAGCGCTATATGAACCCACCGATGATGATTAATGATGGCAGCAAAAAAAAGTCATGAATGATGCCAATGTATTTTTCCAAATTACCTGTGGGGCCATATTAAAACAGCTCGGGGGCCGCAATTGGCCCGCGGGCCAGACTTTGGACATGCCTGCTATACACTCTTCCACTAAGATCCAAGCAGTACTGATACACAAGGCACTATGAAAATGTAAAGAACAATTTCTGAAAGAAATCTCACAACCATACCATTTTATGAAAGACATGAATGCTTTGGTTCTAAGGCCTTATGCACATAAACATACACCTGCGTTAGTTCAATGTTTTGCCAGCTTGGGATGCATAGGTTTCAGTTTCATTCATATAGGTCCGGATGTTGTGCGCCGGCGTGCCCGGAACGCACGCCGCGGCCAACGTATTGTGGGCGGCGTTTGTGCGTTCCGGACACGGGGGACCTCTATTGGTCCACACAAGCACTGGGAGGAGCTGCGACACAGGCCCCGGCGAATGCGCCGGCGTACTTAATGGCGTGTGGCGCTCTATTCAGAGCGCACCGCCATTATCCATCTGAACAGGGCTGCAAAGGTAGGTTTCTTCATTCCATTGGACACCCTAATTTATTCCTATACATCCATACTCGTTATGTATACTCTCCATCACCTACTCCCATTATTTGGGGCTGATTGGGTGTATAACTGCACTACTACCTTCCTCACTGGGTGTCCTCTCATTACCATCTTTGTACCTGCACCATTATTCCTCCTTACCACAATATTTTTCTCCTCTCCTCTGGGGTGCGCATGGCTCTTTGTTACCACAGGATCTATGCCGGGGAACGGCGTTCTTTCCTCCACTCCCCTTTCTTTCTCCTACTACCAAAACTACTTGCTTCTTGGTGTTTCAATACAAACTTACCTTCTTTACCCTCTACATGTTTTGTGTCTATAGGGACAAAGTGCTGGATACGCCCAGCACTATATTTATCTGGAGATATCTCTACTTAACTCCAACTCAACAGGTAGTTATCACCATCATTATAATCATATTATATACATCCTTCTCATCTTTCATCATATATCCCACCATGGGTACATTTTTTACATTTTGTTATTTCTTCTTTCCCCTTTTTTCTTTCTCTTTATCCATTTACCCCAGATGACCTGTGTTGTGGACCCCTATTTGGAGATCCTCGTGGGAATTTCGATCGGGGGGCCCATTTACTGTCACTTGTGAAGTTAATATTTATCCCTACTTTAACCTGGTATATAACCAAGTAACTTCCCTTTTGAAGCCCTTACATATATACCATTCTAGGTCTATTTATACAGACCCAGCCAATTCGGCACCTATCACTTGCGGTGAAAGATACCTAAAGGTTTTTTCATAACCCGTTAAGATCCACTTACATGGTCCTCCGTCCTGGAATCTACAGAGGTTCTGCATATCTGGTATGTAGCTAGAGAGGTATTTTTGCTCTTCTCTACATCTAAATACAACAGACACTGTGTAAATCTGCTATATATAACATGTACTAACTATTCTATTGTAAAATATATTGAAAATCAAATATCATGTTTACCATGTCTACTATACTGATTGTTACCTTTCATGCTTCCAGTCTGAGCTCTGGTGTTTCCTGGACTATCGAGAAAGGCAATCTGACCGAAATGCATCTAGTCCGGTCCAGACATCTCAGATTCTCTCTGTCCCAAGACGTATTTATGACCATGTTTTTATGACACATGCTTTTCATGTCCTTGTCAATTTGCTCTTTATATTTTATGTGTATTTTGTAATAAACTTATATACTTCATACTCAAGTCCTGGTTCTTGCCGCTCAAAGTCCCACTCCTCAGGGGTTCTTGTTTTTCAATATATTCATTAGGGATGTTGGCAAGATCCCAGGTTAAAACACAGACTCCGAATAAATCTTTTCCGATAATTAGGGTGGTAAATACCCACTTCCCTGCCATATTCGCTCTCTGTGTTTTTTATACTTGATTATTGTTCATGTTAAAGTGCACAACATTTTTAGTGCAACCATTTGAGTTACCTACCTTAAATGATATTCTTTATTATTAGATAAGTTCATCTTATCTTGTGCTCGTCTACCCGAAGAACTCAGGGCCCTGGACGCCCCCCTATTTCTGCTATATGCCGAGGGGGACCTCCATGGCCAGGGGTCTATTAGGGTGACGTGATAAAACCTTCATTCCCTTTCCCTTATTGATATATCATTCTCTACTCTATTCCCAGGTAATACACATTTTATCTTTTCCTCTCTCTTACCTCGTTTATCTAACCCCACCGTTGGGGGTGATCATAGACGGGTTAGGCATCGTTTCAAGCAATCCCTTCTACCATCCCATATTAGTTTATTTTGTTTTTAGTATCAGCTCAGCTATATATCCAATTTTGGACTTCCTCTGTGGTATATACCAACAGATGTCCCTATATCCTAGGGCATTTTTTGACCCTTGACACTGATACCATTTACACGACATTCGACCCTATGATTCACCCAATCTAAACACTTCAGCAACAATTTGACTCTCAAACCATCCATCTAACCTTCAAATACACACCATGTTTAGAGGTACAGGTTTTGACAATCTCCTCTTATCTTATAGAGAACACAGTAAAAAAGAAGCTCAGGACACAAAAATCGAATCTTTGATTTTTGAATTAAAAAAAGCGGTAGAAAAGAAAACCAACCTATACCTTCACATTGACAACTTTGAAACATATAATAGAGAAAATCTCAACCCCTTGGGTCTAAGAGTCCAAATTTTTGATTATTGAGGATCTCGATGAAATTTTCAAATCCAAATGGGAGGCAAATCTACAATTATGTTCAAAAAACATGATGTGCCTTCTCATTGAAGAATACCATAAACGTATTAAAGGACTAGACCTGGTCATCGAGAAACTCTATGAACAACTAGAAACACACTTAGATACTCCCAAGTTCATAAACCTAGAGAACAACATTAGAAACCAACTAGACAAAAACATCAAACTTAATATCAGCAAAAAGGAGCAGAAGCTCTGTAGAGATAGAATAGCCTTCCGCGACAAAAAGGCCTATAAATGGCATCAACGACAAATACAACCCCGCCCTAAAAGACGTGATCTAACTAGAGCCGATTACAATCTAGGTTCGAACTCGTCTATAAATTCCTCACTCTCCTCATCATCATTACCAACCCATAACAGGGGCAAACAAGTTAAAACAAAAAGATCTTTTGCTCAAGATGATAATACAAATGCGAGCAAACGCCCTCCAACTCCCTCAGGGCCTCCACCTTTATCTAATCCATCATTAGATACACGACGTTTAGCTCACATCAACCTGCCAGTCAAGAACACACTAGAAACTAAACACATAGCCATCACGGATACTACTCACGCAATGGCGGCGGATAACACGGAGACTGAAGATCTCTCATGAAACACCGCCATGCCTAATCATCTTACTGATATACCCTCCAGAGATGATAGTGACATCATCAATCTTTCAGATTATACACTTTCACCAGCCCAGATATCTTTACTGCGAAAAGGTTTAACCTTTTGCCCCACCACTGACATTGACAAATTTACTTTCAAAAAGGATTTAAACCTGTTTGCCCGAAAAATTCTTTTACAAAGTCAACATGCTCAGAAACACAACCCCAAGTTACTACAACCGAAAACAAAAAAACTAGAAGCGGAAGCATTAGACACACTCATTGCCCTATTAGAGGAACAAGATGGACTTGACTTAATTGATAGGATTGATTTAGACTCATTATTAAATGAACACCCCCAATCGGGTTCACCAACCCGCTTTCAAAAAAAGTCGGACAAATTCCCTGCTTTAAACAGCAATACCAGCCTGGCAGCCTTTGTCATGTTGGTATCTCAAGAAATCGAGAAAATCAAACTTTCCCCACAGACCAGAGCTTCTAACCTTAGCTTGGAAGAAAATCAGGCCCTTACCGCCCTTACAAAACAACTACAATTGACCATCAAGCCCTCCGATAAGGGGGGCAACATCGTCATTATGCACAATCAACAATATGCCAATATGTGCTGGAAGATTCTGAATAACTCCAATTGGTACCAAAAAATATCTAGAGTTACCATTGAAAAATATTTTTCAGAATTTTATGCTATTGTAGACGACGGATACTTAACAGGCTGTATAGACAAAACTACCTGGTATTATCTCAGAATTAAAATTCCTACTATTCCCACGTTCTACAGCCTGCCCAAAGTCCACAAAAACAGAAACGATCCCCCAGGACGACCCATCGTCTCGGGCAGGGGAAGCATATCAGAGAACCTAAGTAGATATGTGGACAGAAAATTGTACCCATTTGTACAAATCCTTCCTTCCTTTGTAAAAGATACTATACACCTCTTACAGCTTCTGGAGGGCATGTCGATTCCTGCGGATGCCCTGCTGGTGGCCATCGATGTAGAAGCACTCTACAGCTCCATCCCCCACCAGCAAGGCATCCGCACGATCGCACATGCCCTTACACAATCCAATTTGGATCCCCCAGCTACACAGAAGTTTATTTTACAATCACTTGAATACATTCTCACCCGTAATGTATTCTCATTTGATGGTTCCCATTTCCTCCAGGTACAGGGCGTTGCGATGGGGACATGTTGTGCCCCATCGTACGCTAACCTGTACCTGGGGGAGTGGGAACGCTCTTTCCTTTTGGAGGAACAATATTCGGAGTATACCCAGCACATTTTGGCTTGGCATAGGTACATCGACGATGTCCTCATCTTCTGGACAGGAAGTAAGGAATTACTTCTGGACTGTGTTCACTCTATGAACAAGAATAGTTTTAATCTTACCTTTACTCTAAACTACAATAGCGACTCTATTGATTTCCTTGACATTACAATTAACAAAAATCAACAAGGAAATATCACTACTACCTTATTCAGAAAACCCACAGCTGCCAACACGGTACTTTACGCCACAAGTGCACATCCAGCTCCATTAATAAGGTTCATTCCTTATGGGCAATACTTGCGCCTTAGGCGCAACTGTTCTGAGGACTCTACTTTCAAATTGGAAGCTGATAAACTTAGAACAAGACTGACCATTAGGGGCTATACACAAACTTGCCTTAAAAAGGCATACCGCAGGGCTAGATCCCAACAGAGACAAGATCTCATTTTCAAAAAATCAACTAAAACCATACGCAACAGTAATCAGATTCAGCATCAGGCACGTATTATAACACCGTATACGAAACAACATGATAGAGTCTATAATATTTTAAACAAATACTGGCACTTACTCACATGCGACCCACATCTTAACCCTTTCGTTACTGACAAACCCGCGATAACTTACCGCAAGGCTAGATCACTCAAGGATAAGTTAGTAAAAAGTGAATATACCGGCGAATTTCGCCAAGATCCTTGCAAACGTTTAGGGACGTTTAAATGTGGGGGGTGCAATATATGCCAATACATTTGCACTGACCCCAATATACTCCTTCCAAATGGGTCACCCTACAGACCCCTACATTTCTCCAATTGCCAAACGATAGGAGTGGTCTATCTCCTCCTCTGCTGCTGTGGGTGCTTCTACATCGGGAAGACAAAAAATGAATTTCATAAACGAGCTCAACGACATGTCATATGTATGCGTCAACGCAATCCTGATCTCCCCCTAGGGAGACATGTCTTGAACACACATAGTGGTATTTTTCCACGTTTCTCTTTTGTCATCCTTGACAGGGTGCACCCCAGCAGCAGAGGAGGTGATTGGGATAAAACCCTCTTACAAAGGGAATCCAGATGGATTCATAACCTTAGGGCTACTATCCCACCAGGACTCAATGACAGCATTAGCTTCAAGCCCTTCCTTGAGGGCTTTTCATCAGGTGGCTGGGAACCATGACGAAGTTCTCCAGCATTAAGTTCAGCGACAGAATGGGACACCATACCTAAATGGAGTACATACTTCACTTTAAAGTCACCCAGATATACATTTCCAAATTTTCCATATGATATCCATTGAACTAACTACCCTATTCCAACCATATTTTAATACTCCCAATGGTAATTCCCAATATTTTGTTCAACTCACAGTATGTGAGATACAATACTCTTTCTTTCTCATTCCCATGAAGTACTTGTCCCAGCAGTTTAGTCTCCACAAATATTTGATGATATTCATCATTTGATAGACAAATTTGTGGTAGATAATACAATTACCCGGTCTTTGATAATCCTATGTGGTCTCATTCTGCCTGAGCTTTAAGATCTAAAATTTGGTTTAAAAATTTGGTTTATATGTGCATATTTGACGCCTGTTTAGAGTTATTTTATTTTTATTTCCATTCTCCTTCATAAATAGCATCTCCTTTTCTTATTATGCACATCGTTTGCCATATCATCTATGTGTCATTGTTTATATGCCCAATTTTGCCTTGACTTGTGTCTTTTTGCTTTCTTTTCAATACAATGATCTATCATGTACTGTGTACAAAGAGTTTGTTTTCCCATGTAAACACAGAGTTTGTTTTGTTTCGATGTCCCCCCATCGCCCCGCCCCCTAGATGTAGCCCTTTATTACTCACATAGTGACGCTCACCCGACCTCACTTCCCCCCGGCGCACAAAGGGGCGGTATCCGCCCCACTACCGGCCACCTGATCCCGCCGTTGGGCGGGGGAATAGGTCCGGATGTTGTGCGCCGGCGTGCCCGGAACGCACGCCGCGGCCAACGTATTGTGGGCGGCGTTTGTGCGTTCCGGACACGGGGGACCTCTATTGGTCCACACAAGCACTGGGAGGAGCTGCGACGCAGGCCCCGGCGCATGCGCCGGCGTACTTAATGGCGTGTGGCGCTCTATTCAGAGCGCACCGCCATTATCCATCTGAACAGGGCTGCAAAGGTAGGTTTCTTCATTCCATTGGACACCCTAATTTATTCCTATACATCCATACTCATTATGTATACTCTCCATCACCTACTCCCATTATTTGGGGCTGATTGGGTGTATAACTGCACTACTATCTTCCTCACTGGGTGTCCTCTCATTACCATCTTTGTACCTGCACCATTATTCCTCCTTACCACGATATTTTTCTCCTCTCCTCTGGGGTACGCATGGCTCTTTGTTACCACAGGATCTATGCCAGGGAACGGCGTTCTTTCCTCCACTCCCCTTTCTTTCTCCTACTACCAAAACTACTTGCTTCTTGGTGTTTCAATACAAACTAACCTTCTTTACCCTCGACATGTTTTGTGTCTATAGGGACAAAGTGCTGGATACGCCCAGCACTATATTTATCTGGAGATATCTCTACTTAACTCCAACTCAACAGGTAGTTATCACCATCATTATAATCATATTATATACATCCTTCTCATCTTTCATCATATATCCCACCATGGGTACATTTTTTACATTTTGTTATTTCTTCTTTCCCCTTTTTTCTTTCTCTTTATCCATTTACCCCAGATGACCTGTGTTGTGGACCCCTATTTGGAGATCCTCGTGGGAATTTCGATCGGGGGGCCCATTTACTGTCACTTGTGAAGTTAATATTTATCCCTACTTTAACCTGGTATATAACCAAGTAACTTCCCTTTTGAAGCCCTTACATATATACCATTCTAGGTCTATTTATACAGACCCAGCCAATTCGGCACCTATCACTTGCGGTGAAAGATACCTAAAGGTTTTTTCATAACCCGTTAAGATCCACTTACATGGTCCTCCGTCCTGGAATCTACAGAGGTTCTGCATATCTGGTATGTAGCTAGAGAGGTATTTTTGCTCTTCTCTACATCTAAATACAACAGACACTGTGTAAATCTGCTATATATAACATGTACTAACTATTCTATTGTAAAATATATTGAAAATCAAATATCATGTTTACCATGTCTACTATACTGATTGTTACCTTTCATGCTTCCAGTCTGAGCTCTGGTGTTTCCTGGACTATCGAGAAAGGCAATCTGACCGAAATGCGTCTAGTCCGGTCCAGACATCTCAGATTCTCTCTGTCCCAAGACGTATTTATGACCATGTTTTTATGACACATGCTTTTCATGTCCTTGTCAATTTGCTCTTTATATTTTATGTGTATTTTGTAATAAACTTATATACTTCATACTCAAGTCGTGGTTCTTGCCGCTCAAAGTCCCACTCCTCAGGGGTTCTTGTTTTTCAATACATTCATATTAATTGGGATGCAGAATTTGGGGAAACTCACAATGTGTGTGCTCATGGACATGCTTCCACACGGATGTTGTAAAGGTTATGGAACCTCAATCAGGTTCAAAATAGATTTCTTGCTGCTGGATCTGATTAAATAGGTAATTACAGTGCATGCACGTGGATATCATAGACTGACACACATTGTTCAGGTAAATGATACTACTTTTATTTCTAATGGACAGTATATTATATAGTTAGTAGGCGGTGTCATATGTTAGTACGTTATAAGCATAATATTAGCATAATACTGATTATTTGCAGCTTTCTGATTAGTCAGGTCCGTTATAAGGTGGTCCCTTTCGAGTTCAGGAATGTTATCTTCTTTTGAAGGCACTGTGCCAAGGCTCCATCTTACTTTTCACATTCCATCTCGGTGGTGGGGGGTAGGAGGTATCTAGTAACGGCCATTTTGAGTAAGGACGACAGAGGAAAAATATATATACATGTAGAGAAGAATACACATAGAAAAATAGACATTTTGCTTAATTCACAAGTGTTCATCACATTCCTTCACAATGTCAAATTAGGAGCAGTAGTTATGTATGTGCAGCAGCTGCATCCCAAATTTCATGAATGGGACCGCCTGCATGCAGATGCACAGAACACCTGTGCATGGTATGCAGGCAAATGCAGCCCTCACACAGGTGTACGTCTAAGTACACCTGTGTAAACAAAGCCTTAAATGGAATAAAAAAAAAAGATAATAGACGGAATACTGTCTATCAGGGCTGCTGTTAGGAATCATAGGGCCCAGTACAATCTACATGACATGATGACAGGGTACCCCCTAAAAAAAATATCAAAACAATATTTTCAAAATAACCAAAAATCATTATTACCGGGCACAAACACAACATAACCTACAAAATTATGGGGGGGAACAGGAGGGAACAGTACAGGTGGAGGGTCAGGATGGCAAAGTAAAGGGGGGGGGGGCAAGAAGATACAGAACAGGGGTGGGCAGGAGGACACAGTAAAGCAGTTAGGAGGGTACAGTACAGGGGGAGCTGGAGGGCACAGTACAGGGGAGGGTAAGGGGACACAGTACAAGGGGTAGGAGGGTACAGTATAGAGGCAGTAAAGTATAATATAGATATGGTCTCCTTAAGCAGAGCTATGCAGGGAAGCTGCTGTCACAGATGCTACCTATTCTGGCAGGTTGTCACTGGGCTAAATCTACAACTGGAATGACATATTCCCCCTCTACCTTCCCCTCCAGAGTTTCTGGCTCTCTTCCGGTGCTTTGCAGGGGTTAAGGAAGAATCCTGAGGCGGAGAATCTTATTCTCACCTGCTTGTGAGGGCAGGATGTGTACTGTGCCAAAACATGGGATGAATAGGAGAGGAGGGTCAGCAGGAATTGGCACAGTACACATCCCATCCACACAAGCAGAAGCAGTAGTAAGATCCTCTGTCTCTGTTATTCTTAGCCCCTGAAACAAATGGGGGGGGGGGGGGACCATAAGGTAGGGGAGAATGAGGAGGGGGGGGGGGAGTGGGTAGGAGATGAGGGATGGGTAGAGAAGAACTGGAGTGAAACTGGGGGGATCCTGGTCTGTATGGGGATAAAAAGAGAGGAGGATTTTTGCTGGCATGAGGGAAGAGAGATGAGAGGCAAATAAATAGAGATCAAGGGACTGGAGAGGGATAGTCAGGGATGGGCATGGTGAGTACTGTCAGCTGGCGAGGAATAGCTACAGTATAATAAAAGCAAATGGGCTGCCTGGCAGAAGGGGGAGAGGAAATGATCTCCATTGACTAGAGACAATGTTGGGGAGGGGGAGGTATTGCAGCCATTTGCAGTGTCTGTGTATGCTGGGACACTCACCTATGTGAAGGTGAAGTGCCTTCAGAGAAGAAGACAGGAGGGGGAGGGAGGAAAAGGGAACTGGAGAGACTATTGTTGGGAAAGTGTCAGGAAAATAATTTCGGCTGGCCAGGAAAGAAGCTGTACATTTGCAGGACTCCTAGATGTCGGGAAACCAGCTGGGAGAGGGGAACGAGGGTTAACAATGATCTGGGAGAGGAGCAGAGTGATAGGCAGAGATAGATCTGCGTGAGGATAAAAGGACAGGATAGTGGCTGAGGAGAAAGATGCCAGGGAAAGAGAGAGCCATAAAGCCAGCCGAGAGACAGATAATGGAACTGACCTAAAGAAAATTAAAAAGAGCCGACCAAAGCTAGGGGAACAAATATTGCCTGCATTGAACCCGGACTGCCTATTTGCTGTGCTTAGTTCCTGCCTGCCCCAAGGTGGTAGGCCTGCTTGCTTTATAAGAAAGGAAGCTGCTATAGTAGAAGAACACAGAGCCAGCTATAGTGCCTAACCATCAACACTAGGGGTAAGTATGGTATCACTCAGGAGAACTCCTACTGAGATCCCACTGATCAAGCCAGTTAAACAAATGGGGGCAATATAGAAAAGTGTATGGACACTATAGGCAAACCACAGCAGATCTGGGTAAATCACTGCATATTTGAAGTTGAGTACAATAAATCTCTATTTGGACTCAATGCACTTAGCTCCTTGTTTTTTGTTTTTTTTTTTTTGTAGAAAAGTCTGGGAAACCAGCCATAATATTGCTTTAAAAGGCACATTGCCCATATCCCTGGTGAGTTGCACAACCAGATTCCTAAATTTTAGGTAGTTTAACAAAAATAGTTAGTGAAGGTGCCCCAAGAGCTGGGCGTCTCTCTGATAGATGGTAGGCTTATTCCACTGCAAAGGTGTCAGAGAATTTCTCTCAGTCATAAGTGGTAAAAAGAGGAATTCCAAAAAGCCCACAGGATCAGACACCTCCACATTTTCCAAGAGGCCTATAAAGCAGAGGTTATTTCTGCGTTATCTATTTTTAAAGGTTCGTTGGTGGTGATCAGATACGTGCTGTAAAGGATTTCACTGATCTTCTACGGTACTAATGTTAGTTTTAGCCCATGTGACTCTATCTTGTAGTTTCTGTAAGTCTTGCCAAATCAAAGAAATATCTATCCTTACTTCATCTATCTAAATGGTTAATGTATTCTGGCAAGTAGCAATAGCTTCAAGTACTTTTGTACCATGTTGGATGGAGATGGATTGTGGTCTTGTAGTAGATCTCAGGATCTCTTTCTCCCAGCATGGTTTCTGCACTATTTTTGTCCTCCCAAAAGTACTTGTCTAGGTGACCAGAGAGTACAGAGGAACACTTTGGAGGTGACATGAAGGATTGAGGAGGCAGAGGATGGAGGAGGATAATCCAAGGTACTGTTTTTGGAAGAGTATGAAAGTCGCTGTGTTGTGCAGGGAAATGGGAAGGATTGCTGTGCTTGGCTGCAGCAAGACACAACTCACCTAATATAAAATAATAGGTGCAGCGCTAGAGAACAAGCGTATAAAAGTTTAAAAAAATCTGTGTGTAGTCCTATTTGGTTTAAATCAGCAAATGTCTGTGATTCCAAGATGGTATTGCTGGGTTAAACATATCACCACCACCAGATGTCACCAAACACTCTGACCCTTACCATCAGGCTGATAAGACTGCACCAGATAAATAATCTCCATGCTGGTTCATCCAAACTTAAATACAGATCTCCATAAGTTCTCAGGAACATGAATGGCAGATGAGTCACAGATCCTCATATGGCCCCAAAAATAGTGAAAAGGCTCATAGTGCAGTAAGTTAAATTAAAGTAGTGCTTTATTAAATCATAAAATACACTCACATTCTATCAGGATGGCTTCAGCGTATAAACAGTGTGGGTTATTTCCTTCCAAGAAGATGGCCGCTGCGTCCTCCGGCACAATGACGTCACACGCTCCGTAGTTAGCCCGACGCGGCGTTTCGTCAACAATGACGTTGTGGAGATTATTTATCTGGTGCAGTCTTATCAGCCTGATGGTAAGGGTCAGTGTGTTTGGTGACATCTGGTGGTGGTAATACTGTATGTTTAACCCAGCAATACCATCTTGGAATCACAGACATTTGCTGATTTAAACCGAATAGGACTACACACAGATTTTTTGGAACTTTTATACGCTTGTTCTCTAGCGCTGCACCTATTATTTTATATATTGTGTATGTTTATATCCTGACATATGTGCAGCTGCTGTTGTCTTAGTTTTTTAAATATATCTTTTTTATTCGCTTTTATTGAATTGATTGTTCCAAACGCAGCTCTTTCTTGTTTTCCAACTCACCTAATGCTATGCCAGACCCCTCCCTCAAAATACGTCTTTTTGATCTGTTTGTTATCTAAATTATTTTTTTTATACAGTATCCAGTTTTAATGATTATTTGGGTATTAATAGATATGAGATTTTACTGTACTTAGTATTTTTATGGTATTGTTGTTATAACCTCAGGCTAGGAAGCTGACATTTTGGCCTCTGTTTATTTACAACTGCCATGATGCTGCACATGTGATCAGTTATGACACCAGCCATTCGATGGTTTGACAGTTTGGTTGAGAGCACAACCAATGGAAGTGTTACAATCCCGGCATGTCACGTGCCAGAAATTTAACTGTTTTTTGAAATGGTTAAGTGGTTGGGTTTGCCTCCACCTTAAGGTCCCATTAATATTGTATATTTTCATATAATCTAGAGTACTGGGATGTGGTGCAATATACCTATCAATTAGCCCAGTTATCCTTTATGATTATCACTTCCATAGATAGTGCTTTCTCCTTGAGGCTATAAGGTTATTCGTTTGCTTATAATCAAGCTTTTGTTAACAAATCTAGTTTACAAAGTAGTAGTAAAATCCAGGATCATTTTAAAAAGCACACCTATAAAGCTGAGTTTAATTAGGACAAAAAAACTATGATTTACTTTATTTGCTATATAAAATACAATGGCACATTGTTCTTTTTAAAATTGGACTAGGAATACTTATTTGGACTTGCAGCATAATACTGGGCAAGAAAGTTTTAGTTCTAAAGGTTGTTGAACCGTGAAAAACAATCTAAGGCCGATTTGCAAATAGCATGGCGCTGCAGCTTGAAAGCCTATGCTAGCAAGTTGGAATGATATCATTCTGAGCATCTGCACCAGTCCTCCTTGGAGAGCACATACTAATCATCTCTCTTCATGGTCAGTAACCACATAAGTAACCACATAAGGACCAGACGATGCCAGTAGTTTTGGTTCTGTCGCTGTTATATGTTTTCCTGCAAAGAAAAGCCTGCCAGACAATATTCGTCAACCTTGTCTTTTGGTCTACTCTCGTGATTGGGGCAGATGTTTATTTTCCGTCTGCCCTATCTGTCAACGCAACTGCAGCCTTCAGCTGGCAGTGGGTGCTCGTAATAATATCAGACCATCACATAAACTGCTGGAAGGATTCCTCTTGTGACTAAAATCAGTTTATGGCGAAAAACATTTATTCTTCATTTTGATAAGCTCTTAACAAATGAAAATGTGCTTTCTTCGATTTTTGCCAAGCTTGGGCCATGTTTATTTCTAGCTATATGGGTCACGAAGGATTCCCAGCTGTTAGACAGGCTCAGTAGTGCATTGCTGCACTCCACAACATCTGTTTCTCCAAAACAGTATCCAGCTTTTAGCACTCAAATGGAGGCTACACCATATGCCAGCAGACCACTTAGTTTTCACCTTGGGAACCAACTTTACACCAGTCAAGGTAGCAGAAGAAGAACTGAGCTTTTTATTGGTACCAGGCTGCAGTCACATCTCTACACTTAACCGGTGCTAACTACTAAATATAGTTGGATACGTTTTTGGCACAAGCCACTGCGTGCTTAAATATTTATAGGAGAAAAAGTTTGTTAGAATAATAATTAAAAAGGTTCTAGTTTTCATGTTTTTAGCATGAAAACAAACAAAATAAAAGCATGACTTGAAAATTCTTACAAGTTGGTTAATGATAGTTCTTTACCACGCCAACAACAAATAGGCATAAAGTGACCCAAGCATGGTTAGTAAATAGATGTCACCACAAAACTACAGAGAAATAAGTTAATACTTTTTATAGCACTTAAAGTATTTTTAAAGGGATTTTCCTGATTTACCATCACTTTGTTTACCACACGTGAAACAGGTATATTCCTGCTCAAGGTAAGATCAGCATGGGAAAAACAAGAAGGCTTCCATTACTGATCCAAAATCCATATATGCTAGTTTCTTGCCTTTTATTCAAATATGCTAAAACATTTTTTGAGCTAATAACCCTTGAACAAGTACATAGCTTATCTAAGTTTGAGAAAAGTTTGAAAAGCATCTCTGCATACATGTTCCCGGTCTGACACTTCAATATATTGAATTAAATTTGGTCAGGACATAAGCCAGACAGAGTACAGGCAGCCTAAACCTATACAGTACTTATCTTTATCCCCTTTCCAGTGATAATTCTTTTGACATAGTCCTGGCCAGCTCTCATCGTACTGCGAATGTGGCCCCACTTTTTCCTAATGCTGCCTATACTCAGCATTATAAGGGCATTTATTACCATTTGCCGAGCATAGGAACTACTGCCCCCTGACCAACCTACGCTCCTTATGCTGGGTATACACGTTCTATTTTTTTATCTGTGCATGGAGAAATTTACCCCTGCAGGTACATGTATTCTCATTCAATAGTTTTTATTGAGTTTTGAGGAACAAACAATAACAAACAGTCAATAACAATAGGTACTGGAATAACAGGATCACAATACATATGTTGCTACAGGTCAGTACAATGATCATTTGAGTAAGCGGGAGATGAGGAAGGCTATGTAGATGGGTGAGGAGACCAGATCCACCTAGCGTAACAAAGCAAGTCCCTTACTAGTCGACATATGTATTCTGAGAGCAACTCCCTGCTGCTGTCAGAATACACAGATCAGTTCTGCAGCTGATTCGCGTTCTTTCAAAGCAAACAGCAACAGTTAACAATAACACACAATTACAATATGACATTAACTCAAATGTGATAGACAGTTTCCTGACTACCTAACATCTTTAGAGATACTTCTTGTGGAGAATTGTGTGGACCTCTATACTGTGCTGTGCTTTGCTTTACCCTAGACAAGCGTTTCTCAACAGGGGTGCTGTGGCACCCTGGGGTGCCGCAAAGAGCCCCCAGGGGTGCTGCTGCAAAATGATCGAAAAATCACCCCTCTGAGGCAGGCATCTCTAGTGAAATATTCTTCCCCCACTTGGTTAAGCTTTTTTTTTTTTATTACAGTGGTATTGGTCCGCTGTTTCCTGTATGTATCTCGGAAAGTGGGCCTTCTGACTGTTTCCTGCCAACTTATGATGTCATCGGTTGCTAAGGGCCAGTCAGGCTTTCTGGGATGCACTCTAGCTGTTCTTGGGAGATGCTGGTTAGTGTGCTTTTGTCAGAAAGGCGCATGCAGGGAGGCGCAT
This sequence comes from Pelophylax lessonae, assembly GCF_965119305.1. Taxonomy (NCBI): domain Eukaryota; kingdom Metazoa; phylum Chordata; class Amphibia; order Anura; family Ranidae; genus Pelophylax; species Pelophylax lessonae. Next base: position 438,371,445 of record NC_138772.1, on the reverse strand, counting down.
GCAGGCGTGTGAGGAGAGGTAAAAAAACATACGTAGGAGGTTGTTCAGTGAAACAAAACCAGAATAATTCCCAGCTTAACTCACCAACCAGTCTGCTTACTAACTGAATTAACCTGTCCAACAGTATGTGTTAAAAACAGGGGTTTAATTATCACACATTTGCAATGGCATGCGTTACCTGCAAGGCCACTTCACGGCAACCTGTATTACCTGCAGTCCTAACTCCTGTCCATTTATGAGAGTCTCCACAGTGGAAGCACATGCATTCTTTTGGATAGATAGGGTGCAGGTGGGGCTGGAGGAAGTCCAATCCTCCTAAAAGCACAGGGGCATCCTGGATACCCAGCACATAGCACAATGGTAGCAAAGGTATCCTATGTGTCCCCTCACCAGTGTACATCAATAACAAACAAAATAGCCCCTGTCTTCACCTGGTTGATCAATGGGCTATATATGAGCTCCTCTGAGCTATGTGAGGTACAGCAATTGCTATGATTGTAGTAATTCCTTTCATGACAGGTTTAATTGCAAGCAGCATTGTGATATGTATTATTTAATGTAATATTTACTACATACATGTATATATATATATATATATATATATATATATATATATATATATATATATATAGTTTTCAGTACTGTTATTTCTTGTGAATATACAGTATATACTCTATATACACTATACTGTCAAAAGTATTGGGACACCTGCCTTTACACGCACATGAACTTTAACAGTCTTAGTCTGTAGGGTTCAGTATTGAGCTGACACCCACCCTTTGCAGCTATAACACCTTTAAATCTACTGGGAAGGCTGTCCACAAGGTATTTTTGGGAATGTTTGACTATTCTTCCAGAAGTGCATATGTAAGGTCAGGCCTTGATGTTGGATGAGATGGCCTGGCTTGCTGTCTCTGCTCTAATTTATCCCAAATGTATTCTATTGGGTTGAGGTCAGGACTCTGTGCAGTCTATTTAAGTTCCTCTACCCCAAACTCACTTATCCATGTCCTTATGGACCTTGCTTTGTGCACTGGTGCACAGTCATTTTGGAACAGGAAGGGCTAAGGGCTAAGGCCTTAAGATTTCCCTTCACTGGAACTAAGGGGCCAGTCCAAGCCCCTGAAAAACAACCCCACACCATAATCCCCCCTCCTTCACCAAATGATTTAGACCAGTGCACCAAGCAAGGTCCATATAGACATGGAGTTGTGGACGCAGAGAAGCTTTCAACGACACCAGACACTGTGCAAATTTGGACCGTCGTGTCTGGGTGATCTGGAATCGCTTGAGTTGTAAACGAATCTTTCTGCAACAAAGTCTCAATGCTGAAACCTCTTGCTATGCCCTGTGCTTTCCAGGATTAGCTGTCTGAAGCATTAAGTAATGGGGCATAGACAAAACAGATACATTTATGCATAGGCTGAATGAAGTATACAACCATAGTTAACCCTTGAGGGTGAAGAATGGAAAGGACGTGGAGCATCCAGGTGAGGGAACAGTGGTGACCAGTGATGGAGGTAGGTGTAGCCTGACACTTGGCATGTGCTACAAATCAGCTGGCTCCTTTATTTAGGGCCTTGCTAAGGGCTGGGCTTGGAACAATGGTGTGCGAGGACTCGTGAAGTAAGTGCATTAGTACCCCTCTTTGTCTTCATGGCTGAACATGAGTAAGGAGTAAGGCGTATTGTGAAGAGATAGTAGAGGACAATCAGTGCTTTGCGCTATTCCCTCAAAATGTCTCAGTAGTCAGTGCTGGGACAGGTGTCACCGGCAGGTGTAAAGGAAATTATCCTTCCGGCAATGAGGTGGCATTAAGCCACATTTGATAAAATGCAAATCAATCAGCATGCCTTTCCCCAATGCTTATAGCGTTCCCCATGCAGGTCCCAGGAAAGTGTTTACGCAGACACTGGATGGCATATGAGTCCCTTATGGCTTTGTGAATGAGCCCCTAAAGATTAAGGTTGCAGCTTTTTTATTTAAACGCATGATGCAATTTGTATACACTTTTTATACACTTATCTATCTAGTCATAATCAAAATAAAATACAAAATAGCACTGTAGTTTGTTGTTAATTTTGCACCTTACAGAAAAAAATGGCTAAAGCAAGCATTCATATACTAAATTTATGAAAATTAGTTTTTGTGATTTACAGTACTGTTAGAACAGAACAATTTAGCTGATAGAGAAATAGAATAATCATCATTCTACACTTGTCAGTGTTAGATAATGTTATCTGCTATAATTTCTCAAAGAAACTGTGATGTTACAGTCTCGTTATGTTAATAAACTGAAAATGGACTCTTTCTTCTTTCCATAATTCTATTAAGAGCAAGGACAAAAAGGTCCGTCAAGTTCAACGATATGAAAAACAAAGTAAAAATGGGTAAGCAAAAAAAAAAAAAAAACATCTTCAAAACCCTTAACCCCTAGCAAATCCAGGAATAGGCCAAAAGTCCTTAAAATGTCCTCCTGGCCCCTGAAGGCAATGACATAAATCTCTCCGTCAACTAGATCTTGCTTTTAAATACAAGTAGACATTAATATTTTGTACTTTTGGAAACTCATCAAGTCATTTTTTGAAGCAATCCATTGAATCCACAGGAAGTGGTGCAGTACCATACATTGCAGTAATGCATTGCAATCCAAGGTTGTCAAGACAGCCTTAAAGGTGATCGTATCTTCCTTTAATTGGTTCTTACTTTATCTTCCCTTACAGCCAAGATCTTCTGTGTAACTTAGAAATGTTTCTGCCGTTTTGTGTGTTATTTTCAATTTCACAACTCTTTGTAAACTGTCACTCCTAACTGAATTGCATATTCAAGATTAAAGTGGTTGTAGCCTCAGTCATGAAATCTGAGCAAAGCCCATACAGTATATCTGTAGTGTTTTCTTATCTCTTTCGAAAGCTGTCATTTCTCTCTGATGATGTTCCTCTGTCATCAGCATGAGTCACTTCTGACAAGTTTTCCGGACACATGAGATAAAATTTGTGTTGAGAGGGGGAGAGCTCAGCACACAGCATGTCTATTTAGAACACAATTCTTCAGCTGTGTAAAGGGGTGTTTTTTCCTTTCCTCCAATCATATCTCACACACTACAACCTCTCCGCCCCCTCCTCTGTTATACTAACAGATGAAGAAAGATTTTAACACTTTTCTGCCTTCTTGAAGGGGTGTAGGGAAGAGAAGACTGCAGATAAACCAGTAAAACGTATGTAGGACAATTTGTTTCATCTCTGTGTATCTTCTGAGACTGTTCACTTCACTCAGTATAACCTCACAGAGCAGATCCATAGGAGCGGGAGTAAATTAATCTCTGTAAATCAAACTCTGTGACGAGGAAGTGGAGCAGTTTCTGAACGCAGGTGGCGGGGCTTGGGAGTGAGCCCGTACAAGTGCCCCCATAGGAAGCTCCTTCCTATAGGGGCATTGGATGAAGAGGATGAGCTAGGAGCACCAGCAGGGGACTGTCAGGGCACAAATAGCAGGAGTGCTCTAGGACCCAAACATCCGTCAGAACGGGAGAACGGCTCTAGGACCCAGCATCTCCATCAGCCCCTCACCTAGGCCTTTATAAGGGAGCCAGCCCTTCTCTAAGTGCTGTTTGATCTTCAGCTTCTACCAACGTCCCATGTTTCCTGTTTCCTGTGATTCCTGATTACTGACTCGGCTTGTTACATCTCTGTCTCCGGCTCGCTTCCTGACTTTGACCTTGGCTTATTTAATGGATCTCCTCTGCCTGCTACCTGTCCAGACCTTGGCTACCACTTGACCTTGTCTTCTCTGCTACCCACCTGGCACCGAACCTTGGCTTGAATCATCTACCCTCTGTCTCAGCGATCCTAGTACCTGCCTCATCTCACAGATGCCACCTGCCTGCAGTAACCCCGCAGCACACTAGCGGTATCCCTGAACCCTTTCTGCAAGAAACTCTGCAGGCGACCTGTGCGACTTTTGGCCTAACTCCTCCTGTCTCACCTCCAGGGGAGTTTGGAACTTAGCTGCAAGTGAAACCCTCTCTCCATTGGCCTCCAGCACTTGATACCTGATAGGGTCCAGCGAAGAGGAGAATCGGGGATGCTCTGTGCAGAACCATTACACAGAGCAGGTAAATATAACACGTTTATTATTTTTGTATGTGCTGGCTTTTTCCATGTTGATGAACAGGTTCGGTTTGTCCTACCATACACATGGCGCTAGGGACAAGATCTACGTGCAACCTATGTGGACATTCGGGTGAGGAACTCAACTTTTATGCACTCCTTTCCTTTCATGCACTGACATCCCATACTTTTTCTCTCCTATGGGTTTACTATGTGGACATAATTACACACCTTGTCTAATCCCCACCACTTCCTTCACCTCCGCCTCCCATTCTTTTAGACACTTCACTCTTTCAGTCTTTCACCACTCCCAGCATTGCTGTTTTTAGAACAGGCATCACCCTGTGAGCTCATTACTCTATGGTTCCTACACCTGTCTCAATTTTACTATATATTTTTATTTGTATCATCTTTATTTTCATTATATTGATACTTTTTTGTACTTTCAATATCCTGAGATACTATGTTTCACTATTTATGTTTACTCAACCAGTATTATGAAACCATATGAGCTCACCTACCTCACTCTATTTTATTCATCACAGCTTTCTCATCACTATTCCTGGTCATTGGTTACACCGTGATCGGCATTTTTTTGTTTTTCTTGTTTTTTTTTTCTTCTCTAATGTTGACACTGTTTCTGCTGGAACATACCTTGTACATTGAATACTTTCATGTTTCACTATGTGATACAGCCCATATTCTAATACTTTGATATATTATTCCTTGCATTTTCAGCCAGTGTCATATCATCTTTAATTAATCACATTCTCCATCACATATGTTTCCTTGCCTGGCTCCCCATTTTCTTGTGGGTACTCTTGTCCCTTCAGCTCCCGGATCAGACGTTGTCACTAGTGTTGAGCGAACACGGACTGTATTATTCGTGTTCGTACCGAATAATTGGTTTTTTTGTACCCGAACACGGACACGGACACTTTACTGTATGTTCGGGTAAAAATCCGTGTTCGGTCGTTTTATTTCCGGGTTTTGCATGCTTTGGCGCTCTTTTCATGGCGGGCTTTCAACAGCCAATCAACAATCGTTTAACTGGTGTGCCTTAAGCCATCCCAGCCATGCCTGCAAATGTCTCAGTAGCTGTGATTGGCCGTCTGAAGCATGTGACCAAGTCTTTATAAGTTCGAGGCAGCCGCAGCGGCGTCATTATGCTGCTTAGATTCAGGGACAGAGCACACATCAACGTGCTGGCTGCTGATTAGGGAAAGATAGGCAGGAAAAAACCATTTGTGTCCGGATAGAATTGAGGGACAGGTCGGAGTGTTTAGGCAGGGCGAGTTGTAGGCATTTTAGGGATAGAGTCTGCTGAATTATAGGGTCAGTGTCTTCTACAAACTACAATCGATATTGCTGTGTGGGGGGTGGGGTCTGCACTCAATCCTGATCTACGATCTCTTCTCAATCCTGTTAGGGACAGAGTCTGCTGAATTTTAGGGAAACTGTGTTCTACAAACTACAATCGATATTGCTGTGTGGTGTGGGATTGGAGATAGGCAGGTGTCAGTGATCCACATCCATTTTTCTGTGTGTGAGCTGCAGTGAACACAATCTTTTTGGGCTGCAGTGAACACAATCTTTTTGGGCTGCAGTGAACACAATCTTTTTGGGCTGCAGTGAACACAATCTTTTTGGGCTGCAGTGAACACAATCTTTTTGGGGTGCAGTGAACAAAATCTTTTTGGGGTGCAGTGAACACAATCCTTTTTGGTGTGCAGTGAACACAATCTTTGTGGGGTGCAGTGAACAAAATCCTTTGTGGGGTGCAGTGAACACAATCTTTTTGGGGTGCAGTGAACAAAATCCTTTTTGGGGTGCAGTGAACAACATCCTTTTTGGGGTGCAGTGAACACAATCTTTTTGGGGTGCAGTGAACAAAATCCTTTGTGGGGTGCAGTGAACACAATCTTTTTGGGGTGCAGTGAACACAATCTTTTTGGGGTGGAGTGAACAACATCCTTTTTGGGGTGCAGTGAACAAAATCCTTTTTGGGGTGCAGTGAACAAAATCATTTTTGGGGTGCAGTGAACACAATCTTTTTGGGGTGCAGTGAACACAATCTTTGTGGGGTGCAGTGAACACAATCTTTTTGGGGTGGAGTGAACAACATCCTTTTTGGGGTGCAGTGAACAACATCCTTTTTGGGGTGCAGTGAACACAATCTTTTTGGGGTGCAGTGAACACAATCTTTGTGGGGTACAGTGAACAGAATCTTTGTGGGGTGCAGTGAACACAATCTTTGGGGGGTACAGTGAACACAATCTTTGTGAGGTGCAGTGAACACAATCTTTGTGGGGTGCAGTGAACACAATCATTGTGGGGTGCAGTGAACTCAATCTTTGTGGGGTACAGTGAACACAATCTCATACTTCTGAAGGTTTGAGGGTGCTGCCTGTTCCATACTCCCCCTACTCCTCATCTAGCCTTTTAGGGGTACAAACAATAGTAATTGGGGCCTAGTGTGGTTGTGTACGTGTGATATACATACACTTTTTTGGGATCATATTTTCTATTCCGCTATTTAATCAAAAACCTTTGGGGATCAGTTAAATTGGGGGATAGTCTGTGTTGGTACGTGTGAGAGAGATCCACCTTTCCAAGTTGTTGGGGTTCATCTCATACTTCTGAAGGTTTGAGGGTGCTGCCTGTTCCATACTCCCCCTACTCCTAGCCTTTTAGGGGTACAAACAATAGTAATTGGGGCCTAGTGTGGTTGTGTACGTGTGATATACATACACTTTTTTGGGATCATATTTTCTATTCCGCTATTTAATCAAAAACCTTTGGGGATCAGTTAAATTGGGGGATAGTCTGTGTTGGTACGTGTGAGAGAGATCCACCTTTCCAAGTTGTTGGGGTTCATCTCATACTTCTGAAGGTTTGAGGGTGCTGCCTGTTCCATACTCCCCCTACTCCTAGCCTTTTAGGGGTACAAACAATAGTAATTGGGGCCTAGTGTGGTTGTGTACGTGTGATATACATACACTTTTTTTGGATCATATTTTCTATTCCGCTATTTAATCAAAAACCTTTGGGGATCAGTTAAATTGGGGGATAGTCTGTGTTGGTACGTGTGAGAGAGATCCACCTTTCCAAGTTGTTGGGGTTCATCTCATACTTCTGAAGGTTTGAGGGTGCTGCCTGTTCCATACTCCCCCTACTCCTAGCCTTTTAGGGGTACAAACAATAGTAATTGGGGCCTAGTGTGGTTGTGTACGTGTGATATACATACACTTTTTTGGGATCATATTTTCTATTCCGCTATTTAATCAAAAACCTTTGGGGATCAGTTAAATTGGGGGATAGTCTGTGTTGGTACGTGTGAGAGAGATCCACCTTTCCAAGTTGTTGGGGTTCATCTCATACTTCTGAAGGTTTGAGGGTGCTGCCTGTTCCATACTCCCCCTACTCCTAGCCTTTTAGGGGTACAAACAATAGTAATTGGGGCCTAGTGTGGTTGTGTACGTGTGATATACATACACTTTTTTGGGATCATATTTTCTATTCCGCTATTTAATCAAAAACCTCTGGGGATCAGTTAAATTGGGGGATAGTCTGTGTTGGTACGTGTGAGAGAGATCCACCTTTCCAAGTTGTTGGGGTTCATCTCATACTTCTGAAGGTTTGAGGGTGCTGCCTGTTCCATACTCCCCCTACTCCTAGCCTTTTAGGGGTACAAACAATAGTAATTGGGGCCTAGTGTGGTTGTGTACGTGTGATATACATACACTTTTTTGGGATCATATTTTCTATTCCGCTATTTAATCAAAAACCTTTGGGGATCAGTTAAATTGGGGGATAGTCTGTGTTGGTACGTGTGAGAGAGATCCACCTTTCCAAGTTGTTGGGGTTCATCTCATACTTCTGAAGGTTTGAGGGTGCTGCCTGTTCCATACTCCCCCTACTCCTCATCTAGCCTTTTAGGGGTACAAACAATAGTAATTGGGGCCTAGTGTGGTTGTGTACGTGCGAGATACATACACTTTTTTTGATCATATTTCCTATTCCGCTATTCAATAAAAACCTTTGAGGATCAATTGAATTGCGGGATAGTCTGTGTCGGTACGTGTGAGAGAGATCCACCTTTCCAAGTTGTTGGGGTTCATCTCATACTTCTGAAGGTTTGAGGGTGCTGCCTGTTCCATACTCCCCCTACTCCTCATCTAGCCTTTTAGGGGTACAAACAATAGTAATTGGGGCCTAGTGTGGTTGTGTACGTGCGAGATACATACACTTTTTTTGATCATATTTCCTATTCCGCTATTCAATAAAAACCTTTGAGGATCAATTGAATTGCGGGATAGTCTGTGTCGGTACGTGTGAGAGAGATCCACCTTTCCAAGTTGTTGGGGTTCATCTCATACTTCTGAAGGTTTGAGGGTGCTGCCTGTTCCATACCCCCCTACTCCTCATCTAGCCTTTTAGGGGTACAAACAATAGTAATTGGGGCCTAGTGTGGTTGTGTACGTGCGAGATACATACACTTTTTTTGATCATATTTCCTATTCCGCTATTCAATAAAAACCTTTGAGGATCAATTGAATTGCGGGATAGTCTGTGTCGGTACGTGTGAGAGAGATCCACCTTTCCAAGTTGTTGGGGTTCATCTCATACTTCTGAAGGTTTGAGGGTGCTGCCTGTTCCATACTCCCCCTACTCCTCATCTAGCCTTTTAGGGGTACAAACAATAGTAATTGGGGCCTAGTGTGGTTGTGTACGTGTGATATACATACACTTTTTTTGGATCATATTTTCTATTCCGCTATTTAATCAAAAACCTTTGGGGATCAGTTAAATTGGGGGATAGTCTATGTTGGTACGTGTGAGAGAGATCCACCTTTCCAAGTTGTTGGGGTTCATCTCATACTTCTGAAGGTTTGAGGGTGCTGCCTGTTCCATACTCCCCCTACTCCTCATCTAGCCTTTTAGGGGTACAAACAATAGTAATTGGGGCCTAGTGTGGTTGTGTACGTGCGAGATACATACACTTTTTTTGATCATATTTCCTATTCCGCTATTCAATAAAAACCTTTGAGGATCAATTGAATTGCGGGATAGTCTGTGTCGGTACGTGTGAGAGAGATCCACCTTTCCAAGTTGTTGGGGTTCATCTCATACTTCTGAAGGTTTGAGGGTGCTGCCTGTTCCATACCCCCCCTACTCCTCATCTAGCCTTTTAGGGGTACAAACAATAGTAATTGGGGCCTAGTGTGGTTGTGTACGTGCGAGATACATACACTTTTTTTGATCATATTTCCTATTCCGCTATTCAATAAAAACCTTTGAGGATCAATTGAATTGCGGGATAGTCTGTGTCGGTACGTGTGAGAGAGATCCACCTTTCCAAGTTGTTGGGGTTCATCTCATACTTCTGAAGGTTTGAGGGTGCTGCCTGTTCCATACTCCCCCTACTCCTCATCTAGCCTTTTAGGGGTACAAACAATAGTAATTGGGGCCTAGTGTGGTTGTGTACGTGTGATATACATACACTTTTTTTGGATCATATTTTCTATTCCGCTATTCAATAAAAACCTTTCTAGGGCAAGATCTTAAATTACAGAAATATGAGGAGACCGTCAAATAAGGGCCGTGGCCTGGGTCGTGGTGCTGCTGGTAGAGCTCCTGTTGCAAGGAGAGGACATGGTCGATCTGTGCCAGCTACACGCACAAGTGAAACACCTTCCTCAAGTGTGAGTAGGCGACAGAACCTGCATCAGTATTTGGTAGGGCATCAAACGCCCCTAGAAGTGATGAGGCCAGAACAAGTTGAGGCGATAGTAGATTGGTTTGCTGCTGACAGTGCCTCCAGTTCCTTCACATTGTTTTCCACCCAGTCTACTGCAGAAAGGTCAGAGTTGGCACCTGCAGCCAATGTCCAACCGTCTTTCACCTCACCCCCTTGCAAATCAGGCCAGCAGTCTGAGCCCCAAGCCATACAGCAGTCTCTTATTCTTTTTGAGGACTCTGTCAGCAGGGTTTCCCAGGGCCATCCACCTAGCCCTGCCCCAGAAGTGGAAGAGATTGAGTGCAGCGATGCCCAACCACTTATTTCTCAAGATGAGTACATGCAAGGATCATCGCAGCACGTCTCCGATGATGACGAAACGCAGGTGCCAACTGCTGCGGCGTTCAGCATTGTGGAGACCGACAAGGAGGGCAGGGGTGAAGACTGGGTGGAAGATGATGTGGAGGACGATGAGGTCCTCGACCCCACATGGAATGAACGTCATGCAGGTGACCTGAGTAGTTTGGAGGAAGAGGCGGTGGTCGCACAGAGCCACCAGCACAGCAGAAGAGGGAGCAGGGTGCAGAAGCGGAGCGGCCGTGCCCTAGACACTACGCCCGCTACTGCCCAACGCAGCAAGGGAACGAGCGCACCAAAGTCAGCTCAAAGGAGTTCTCTAGCGTGGAAGTTCTTTAGAAAATGTGCTGATGACAGGACACGAGTGGTTTGCACCCTGTGCAATCAGAGCTTGAAGCGAGGCATGAACCTTCTCAACCTGAGCACAACCTGCATGATCAGGCATCTAAGTGCAAAGCACGAGCTGCAGTGGAGTACACACCTTCAAAACCAAGAAACGTCTCTGGCTCATCCTGCTTCCTCTTCTGCTGCAGTCTCGGCCGCTCCAGCCACATCTGTAGTGATACCGGCACCTGCCACCCCGCAAACAGACGATCTGTCAGCAACACCACCACCTGGGTCACCAACAACCATCTCCACAATGTCCCGTGGAAGCGTTCAGCTTTCCATCTCCCAAACACTTGAGAGGAAGAGGAAGTACCCCCCTACCCACCCGCGATCCCTGGCCCTGAATGCCAGCATTTCAAAATTATTGGCCTTTGAAATGCTGTCATTCCGTCTGGTGGAGACGCACAGTTTTAAAAACCTTATGTCGGTGGCTGTCCCACAGTACGTCGTGCCCAGCCGCCACTACTTTTCCAGGCAAGCCATCCCTTCCCTGCACAACCAAGTGGGGGAAAATATCAGGTGTGCACTGCGCAACGCCATCTGTGCCAAGGTCCACCTAACTACGGATACGTGGACCAGTAAGCACGGTCAGGGGCGTTATATCTCCCTAACGGCACACTGGGTAAATGCAGTGGCGGATGGGCCTGAGGCGGATAGCAATTTGGCGCATGTCCTTCCACCACCGAGGATTGCAGGGCGCTTCAGTTTGCCTCCTGTTCGTAACTCCTCCTACTCCGCTTCCTCATCCTCTACCGCCTCCTCATCCGGACAGCGTAACACCTTCACCACCAACTTCAGCACGGCCAGGGGTAAACGACAGCAGGCAGTTTTACAACTTGCCTGTTTGGGGGACAAACCACACACCGCGCAGGAGTTGTGGAGGAGCATGGAACAGCAGACAAATGAGTGGTTGCTGCCAGCGAGCCTCAAGCCCGGCCTGGTGGTGTGTGATAACGGGCGAAATCTCATAGCAGCTCTGGGCCTAGCCGGTTTGACGCACATCCCTTGCCTGGCGCATGTGCTGAATTTGGTGGTGCAGAGGTTCCTTAAAAACTACCCCGATATGTCAGAGCTGCTGCAGAAAGTGCGGGCCGTTTGTGCGCACTTTCGGCGTTCTCACCCTGCTGCTGCTCGCCTGGCAGCGCTGCAGCGTAACTTCGGCCTTCCCGCTCACCGCCTCATATGTGACGTGCCCACAAGGTGGAACTCCACCTTGCACATGCTGGAAAGACTGTGCGAGCAGCAGCAGGCCATAGTGGAGTTTCAGCTGCAGCACGCACGCGTGAGTCGCTCTGCGGAACAGCACCACTTCACCACCAATAACTGGGCCTCCATGCGAGACCTGTGTGCCTTGTTGCGCTGTTTTGAGTACTCCACCAACATGGCCAGTGGCAATGACGCCGTTCTCAGCTTAACTATCCCACTTCTATGCCTCCTTGAAAAAACAATTCGGGCGATGATGGAAGAGGATGTGGCACAGGATGAGGAGGAGGAGGAGGATGAAGAGGTAACATTTCCAAGGCTTTCAGGGCAGTCATTCGCAAGGGGCTCCGAGGGTGGGTTCCTGCACACGCAAACGCCAGGGACGCAATTGTCCAGCAGGGGCACAGTTCTGGAGGATGAGGAGGATGAGGAGGAGGAGGAGCTGGAGGAGGAGATGGAACCATGTTCACAGCAGGGTGGCACCCAGGCCAGCTCATGGCCATCACTGGTGCGTGGCTGGGGGGATACAGAGGACACGGACGATACACCTCCCACAGAGGACAGCCTTTCGTCGCCTCTGGGCAGCCTGGCACACATGAGCGATTACATGCTGCAGTGTCTCCACAACGACCGCCGAGTTGCCCACATTCTAACTTGTGCTGATTACTGGGTGGCCACGCTGCTGGATCCCCGTTACAAGGACAACGTACCGTCCTTAATTCACTCACTGGAGCGCGATCGCAAGATGCGCGAGTACAAGCGCACGCTGGTAGACGCCATGCTGCTGGCATTCCCATCTGACAGCGGGGCCACAGTGGAAGCACAAGGCAGAGGAGGAGGAGGAGGAGGTCGCCAACGCAACCAGGGCACCGCCAGCACCTCAGAAGGCAGGGTTAGCATGGCCGAAATGTGGAAAAGCTTTGTCAGCACGCCACAACAAACAGCAGCACCAGCAGCTCAGATGGAACGTCTTAGCAGGAGGCAGCATTTTACCAACATGGTGGAGCAGTATGTGTGCACACGCCTACATGTAGTGAATGACGGGTCTGCCCCCTTCAACTTCTGGGTCTCCAAATTGGGCACATGGCCTGAGCTTGCCCTTTACGCCTTGGAGGTGCTGGCGTGCCCTGCAGCCAGTGTATTATCTGAACGGGTATTTAGCACGGCTGGGGGCGTTATAACAGACAAGCGCAGCCGCCTGTCCAGAGACAATGTGGACAAGCTCACCTTCATTAAAATGAACCAGGCATGGATCCCACGGGACTTTTCCGTACCTTATGCAGAATAGCAATGGATACCGACCTTACCCACCCATTGTTCCATTTTTGCTCTTTCTCACTCTTTTGGGGTGTACCCTCATTTAAAATTTTTGAAAAGAAGCAGTGTTGGCTACCTCGTCCTCCTCCTCAGGGCCAGATTAATGTAGGGGCTATTGGAGCTGCAGCTCCAGGCCCCTACCTTTTATATAGGCCCCGGGTTGGCCATATTCACTGTTACCGCTCTTCTGTCACTTGTAAACACAGAAGTCTGGCTTCTATGCTCGCTTCCCCAGGCAGCACCCTCAGAACCTCCCCACACAGCGTGAAGGCCGGACAAGGAGGGACAGTTGGCGATGCATGGATGTGTTTATGGGCTTCAGAGACAGCATCCCATGTTGAATTAGGCATGCATGGCTGCACCCTTCCTCCTCTGGGTGCATGGCAAGGCACGGCCCTTAAGGCCCTTCAAAATCCTCAGCACCAAGCCCATGATGCTGTTAATCCGGCCCTGGTCCTCCTCCACCGCCGCTTCCACCTACACCGCCCATAGGTGTGCGCAGCCTATTGCATTAAGGTGTGCACCCCAAAGTTGAAATACACATGCATGTGTTTGCCAGCAGGGAGAGTAATGTATCGGGGCCATGTACCTGTAGGCAAGGAGAAATAGAGCAGAGCAGGTCCCAGGGAGATCTTTCCCATCTCCTCACTGGCAATGCTATGTGCCCTAGGTGATTAGGGTGTGCCCAGGCACACCCAGCACACCCTGTGCGCACGCCTATGTCACCGCCACATCCACCACCACCTCAACCTCCCTCCTACTCCATATGGGCCTCGTCCTTCAGAGATTAAGAAGAACATTGTTTTATTTTTCTGTTTTTTTTTTGTTGTTTTAAGTTATTTCCCTATCCACATTTGTTTGCAGAGCACTTGCCATGCTCTTAATTACGTTTTGCTGCCATTTGCAGCACTCTAGCCCTTTCCTTTGGTGTTTTAGAGCCATTTTAGTGCCTTAAAGTTCGGGTCCCCATTGACTTCAATGGGGTTCGGTGTCCGGGAAAAGTTCAGTAAAAGTCCGGGACACGGACCCGGACTTTTTTTTAAAGTTCGGCCGAACCCGTCGAACACGGACATCTAGGTGTTCGCTCAACCCTAGTTGTCACCCCACCTCATGGCAGCATTTCTCAATCTGATTTGGCCCAATGGAAGTGTTGTTTCCCCACTTGGGTCATACATTTGTTGAAACTTCACAGTTGTTGGCCAATATAAACGCACAGCAAATATTGATATTTTATTATTTACTTTTAGACAGATCTACTTATATACTCCTGATGAGTGGGCATATTAGACCCACGAAACGCGTAGAGTTTTCAATACAGATATACCCAATACTATGCTACACGGATGCTGCAATGCTGTCATCATGCGCAATTTGCTGCTATGTTGTTATTTTGTCAATTGTTTCCTACATGCTGTACATGTTTTGTAACTATGCTTATGGCTATACATTTATATCCATTGTATGCTTTTACTCTACTAATAAATTTTACTCTTTGACTCTTAATGACTATTGTGGCAACCTCATATAAAGTCCCGCCTGGGCGACCGTTCTCTTATTATTTTTGTAAAAAAAAATAATTTACCTTTAGAAAAACTTTAAGATGATGATCTATTAGCTTGTCTAAATCATTGTCTGTTAACCACTTTACCACCGGAGGATTTTGCTGTCTTACGTCCAGGCCACTTTTTGCGATTCGGCACTGTGCAACTTTAACTGACAATTGCGTGGTCGTGCGACGCCGTACCCAAACGAAATTTATGTCCTTTTTTTCCCACAAACAGAGCTTTCTTTTGGTCGTATTTGATCACCTGTGCGATTTTTACTTTTTGCGCTATAAACAAAAAAAGAGCGTAAATTTTGAAAAAATAACAATATTTTTCACATTTTTTTTATATGAAATTCCCCCCAAAAAAATGTAAAAATCAAAATTTTTTAAATTTTTGGCCAATTTGTTTTCTGCTACCTATGTTTGGTAAAAAAAAATCACAATAAGCGTATTTTGATTGGTTTGCGCAAAATTTATTGCGTTTACTAACTAAGGGAAAGATTTCTGTCATTTTTGGTGTTTTTTTTTTTAACGAGTAATGTCGGCGATCTGCGATATTTTTTTTTGCTGGACTGAGACATTGTGGCGTACAGATCGGACCCTTGACTGACATTTTTGACACTTTTGGGGGTACCAGTGACATTACTACAGTAATCGGTAAAAATGACACTGGCAGGGAAGGGGGTTAATTTTATTGAAGAGGGAGGGGTTAATGTATGCCTGGTGCTTACTAACGTGTGTGGGGGGAGGTGACTGAGTGACACAGTCACAGATTGCAGGGTTCAGCTATGCTGTACCCTGCAATCTGACCCTGCCTGATCTCCAGACTCGATTTCCAGACGATCGGGGAAGAGCGGCAGTGATCACCGATGCTCCTCCCCTGGCCCAACTCCCGCTGTGACTGAAAACAGCGGGAGCGAGCCTCCGTCGGCGCGCGCGCGCCGCCCACAAGGGGATGAGTAGGTCTACGTCGCTGGACGGGAACGAGCCACTTTGCCGCAGTACAGTCAACGTGACTGGTCGGCAAGTAGTTAAAGTAGACTTAGTATTAAATACTGTATATATATCTAGTTTAAGAAAGCATGCTAAATAATGTGTAAGTGTATTACTTCTAACATACATCACAGTACTCCACCTGACAAAGCCTTATTCTGCATTTCTCCCCAGATAGATGTAGCCATGTTTCTACAGGCATCAGCCAGGATCAGCATTTACTTCCTATACTGAGGTACTGGTTTACAGTGCCTTGAAAAAGTATTCATACCCCTTGAAATTTTCCACATTGTGTCATGTTACAACCAAAAACGTAAACGTATTTTATTGGGATTTTATGTGAGCGACCAACACAAAAGTGGCACATAATTGTGAAGAGAAAGGAAAATGATAAATGGTTTTTAAATTTTTTTAATAAAAAATATCTAAAAAGTGTGGCATGCATTTGTATTCAGCCCCCTATACTCTGATACCCCCAACTAAAATCTATTGGAACCAATTGCCTTCAGAAGTCATAGAAACATAGAATGTGTCGGCAGATAAGAACCATTTGGCCCATCTAGTCTGCCCAATATATCTGAATCCTATGAATAGTCCTTGGCCCTATTTTATATGAAGGATAGCCTTATGCCTATCCCATGCATGCTTAAACTCCTTCACTGTATTTGCAGCTACCACTTCTGCAGGAAGGTTATTCCATGCATCCACTACTCTCTCAGTAAAGTAATACTTCCTCATATTACTTTTAAACCTTTGCCCCTCTAGTTTAAAACTGTGTCCTCTTGTGGTAGTTTTTCTTCTTTTAAATATGCTCTCCTCCTTTACCGAGTTGATTCCCTTTATGTATTTAAAAGTTTCTATCATATCCCCTCTGTCTCTTCTTTCTTCCAAGCTATACATGTTAAGGTCCTTTAACCTTTCCTGGTAAGTTTTTTCCTGCAATCCATGTATTAGTTTAGTAGCTCTTCTCTGAACTCTCCCTAGAGTATCTATATCCTTCTGGAGATATGGCCTCCAGTACTGCGCACAATACTCCAAGTGAGGTCTCACCAGTGTTCTGTACAGCGGCATAAGCACTCACCTAATTAGTAAATAGAGTCCACCTGTGTGTAATTTAATCTCAGTATAAATACAGCTGTTATGTGAAGCCCTCAGAGGTTTGTTAGAGAACCTTATGCCTCGTTTCCACTGAGCGGATCGGTTCGGGTCGGTACGGTACGCTAATTTGAGTGTTTCCATTATGAAAGTGGCCCATACAACCAAACCAAACCGCACCATTCCTGGTCCTGCTTCAGATGTAGGGCCATAGGAAATGGTACGGTACGGTTAGGGCGGAGCTACTGGCGTCACACGATAGAGTCCTCTGATTGGCGGACAGGAAACCATCAATGCTCACGTCAAATGAAAGAGCAAAACAAACACTTCATTTGGTGTAAACCCCGCATGGTCCCTGGTGGCCCGACTTGCAGTGGAAACGCTCACCTGAATAGACCGGACCATTCTAACCCTTCCAAACTGTACCGACCCGAACCGTTCCGCTCAGTGGAAACGAGGCATAAGTGAACAAACAGCATTACTAAGGCCAAGGAACACAGCAAATATGTCAGGGATAAAGTTGTGGAGAATATTAAAGCAGGGTTAGGTAACAAAAAATATCCCAAGCTTTGAACATCTCACGGAGCACTGTTCAATTCATTATCCAAAATGGAAAGAGTATGGCACAACTGAAAACCTACCGAGTCACCTAAACTGACAGGCTGGGCGAGGAGAGCATTAATCAGAGAAGCGGCCAAGAGGCCCATGGTAACTCTGAAGGAGCTGCAGAGATCCACAGCTCAGGTGGGAGAATCTGTCCACAGGACAACTATTAGTCATGCATGCCACAAATCTGGACTTTATGGAAGAGTGGCAAGAAAGCCATTGTTGAAAGAAAACTTTAAGAAGTCCCATTTGCAGTTTTTGAGAAGCCATGAGGGGGACACAGCAAACATGTGGAAGAAGGTGCTCTGGTCAGAGGGAACCAAAATTGAACTTTTTGGCCTAAAAGCAAAATGCTATGTGTGGTGGAAAACTAACACTGCACATCACCCTGAACACACCATTCCCACCATGAAACATGGTGGTGGCAGCATTATGTTGTGGGGATGCTTTTCTTCAGCAGCGACAGGGAAGCTGGTCAGAGTTGATGGGAAGATGGATGGAGCCAAATGTAGGGCAATATTAGAAAAAAACCTGTTAAGAGTCTGCAAAAGACTTGAGACTGGGGTGGAGGTTTACCTTTCAGCAGGACAATGACCCTAAACATAGAACCAGAGCTACAATGGAATGTTTTAGATCAAAGCATATTCTTGTGTTAGAATAGTCCAGACCTAAATCCAATTGAGAATCTGTGGCAAGACCTGAAAACTGCTGTTCACAAACACTCTCCATCCATACTGACAGAGCTTGAGTTATTTTGCCAAGAAGAATGGGCACTCTCTAAATGTGCAAAGCTAGTA
The DNA here is from genome assembly GCF_965119305.1 of Pelophylax lessonae. Taxonomy (NCBI): domain Eukaryota; kingdom Metazoa; phylum Chordata; class Amphibia; order Anura; family Ranidae; genus Pelophylax; species Pelophylax lessonae. Next base: position 438,353,295 of record NC_138772.1, on the reverse strand, counting down.
GAGACATACCCAAAAAGACTTGCAGCTGTAATTGCAGCGAAAGGTGGTTCCAAAAAGCATTGACTCATGTGGGCTGAATACAAATGCATGCCACACTTTTTAGATATTTATTTGTAAAAAAATTAAAAAAAACATTTATTATTTTTCTTTCACTTTACAATTATGTGACACGGGGGGTGTTGGTTTATCACATAAAAGCCCCCCAAAAAAAATGTTTTATGTTTTTGGTTGTAACATGATAAAATGTGAAAAATGGGAATACTGTTTCAAGGCACTGTATATAATCAAGTATCTGTGCAGTCTCTGACTGTGTTCACAAATGTCGGACACAGAAAAGCCTCTGCTGCACTATTTTAACTTGTGACTAACTACAAGGTGGCAATGTTGCAATCTGAACACGGGGGGGGGATCAGGAGAATGAGGAAATGTTTGTCTGCAGTTAGCTGCTGACTTCCTATCAGCCTAGGCAAAGTCGCTTAACTGGAGTTCAATTACTGCTCTTCTTTTTACCATTTTTTTAAAAGAGCATTTTAAAATACCATTAAAGAACAAAGCTAATCACAATGTTCATATAGACATTATTATAAAAAGAAGTAAGAGCTCAATGATAATTCAAGTAGTATTGCTTTCTAGTGTTAACAACTAACTAACATGATCACATAGAATCACTTACCTCCAAACTTGTTTGCTGATGAATCAATATTTCAGTTTTTCCAATTCAGCCTACAATCATTTATTTTTTTTTATATAGCAGCAGTTCCTTTTTTTTTTGCAGTGACTATGACTACTAGTACTGTCTTAACCACTTTACCACCGGAGGATTTTCCTGCTTTCCGTCCAGGCCACTCTTTGCGATTCGGCACTGTGCGACTTTAACTGACAATTGCGCAGTCATGCAACGCCGTACCCAAACTAAATTTATGTCCTTTATTTCCCACAAACAGAGCTTTCTTTTGGTGGTATTTGATCAACTCTGCGCTTTTCATTTTTTGCGATATTAATATAAAAAGCGACAATTTTGAAAAAATAACAATATTTTCTACTTTGACAGTTAAAAAATATCCAATATATTCAAATTTTGATCACCTGTGCAGTTTTTACTTTTTGCGCTATAAACAAAAAAAGAGCGACAATTTTGAAAAAATAATAATATTTTTCAATTTTTTTTATATGAAATTCCCCCCAAAAAATGTAAAAATCAAAATTTTTTAACATTTTAGGGCAATTTGTTTTCTGCTACATATTTTTGGTAAAAAAAATCTCAATAAGCGCATTTTGATTGGTTTGTGCAAAGGTTATCGCAGTTACTAACTACGGGAAATTTATGTCATTTTTATTGTTTTTTTTTTAACTAGTAATGGAGGCAATCTGGCGGGGATCTGTGATTTTTTTTGGTGGACTGCGACATTGCGACGGACAGATCGGACCCTTGACTGACATTTTTGACACTTTTGGGGGTACCAGTGACATTACTACAGTAATCAGTGCTATAAATATGCACTGTTACTGTAAAAATTACACTGGCAGGGAAGGGGTTAACTTTTATTGGTGATCAAGGAGTTAATGCATGCCTGGTGCTTACTGACGTGTGTGGGGGGAGGGGACTGTGTGACACAGGGACAGATCGCAGGTTAAGCTATGCTGAACCCTGCAATCTGTCCCTGCCTGTCACTTAGGAGATCCGCCCGCTTTGTTTACACAAGCGGGCGGATCTCCACACTCGATCCCCGACGATCGGGGAAGAGCAGCGTTTATCACCACCGCTCCTCCCCTGGCCTGACTCCCGCTGTGACTGAATACAGCGGGAGCGAGCCTCCGGCGGCGCGCGCCACCCACAAGGGGAGGAGTCCAGCGACGTAGGTCTATGTAGCTGGACGATAACGAGCCACATTCCCGCAGTAGGCTCAACGTGAGCGGTCGGCAAGTGGTTAATGAAGCCAACACTGCATGTGCAGTAAGTATTACATTTAAGAAGAAGCTGCGCTCAGACCTGAATACCAAAAAAATGACATTAAAGTGTTACTAAACCCAGGAGCCTGCATTCACTATATCTGGTCTCCTACAGTACACAGAACATGGAAATGCAATTATTTTAATAAATATAAACTGCTAAATACCTTTTCTCATCCGCAGTATATAGCAGTCTTATGACTCCTATCAGTGTCAGCCAAGCACTAGTTAAATGGTAATTCCACTTTAGTGGGGAAATATAGCAAATCAAGAAAAAAACAATATAGCGTATACAATTGTGACACAAATCATATTGTGATAGAATCTTATTAATAATTAATTTTCCTTTTCAGTCTGCAGCTGCTGTAATTTTCTGAAAATGTAATGCAATATGGCTACCTGGAGCTTTTCTGTACACAGAATGTATACTGACCACACCCCAGAAACATCATTTCCTGCTTGTGTGATTGGCTCATTGATTTTCCCAAAAGTCTGCCTGAAATACAAGTCAGATTCCTGGCATCCCCTGCAACAAAAATGTTATTTTTACTCATTCATGCTATACTCCCAATAGAAACACATCTAAAGGGATGCAGGCCCAGCAGTTTTCCTCATTAGAGTTCTGCAGCTTCCACAGCTGATAGATAATTATGAAATCACTCCTATTAGACCCACCCAGCACAGAGGCACAGAGAAACAAATAGTGATTTCTTCAGAATAACAAAAGGTAGGAATCTGCAACAAAGTTTGTTACAATCCTTACAATGTACAGAGATCACCCAGAGGGGAATGTTTTTTTCTCAACAAAAGTGGAGTTACGCTTAAAAGATTGTAAGGCCTCTTTCACACGGTCCGCCTCCGTAGGCGGATCCGTGTTGCTCAGCGGGGATCGATCCGCGATCCCCGCTGAGCCAGCGGAAGACAGCTCCGTCTCCGCTTGCAGAGCGGAGAGGGAGGTGTCTCAGCCCCCGCTGCCCTCTATGGGGGATCGGATGAGAGCGGGCCGCCTGTCCGCTCTCATCCGATCCGATCCGATTACTGAACGGATGGAAAAATAGGGTTTCCATCCGTCCAGATTTCACGGACAGGATCAGATACGGATGGCAGCGGGTGTCAGCGCTGACATCCGCTGCCCCATAGAGCTGCATGGAGGATCCGATCAGATCCGCCTAAAAAACTGACAGGCGGATCTGATCGGATCGCCCGTGTGAAAGAGCCCTAAGAGGAGTTTTCATACTGCACTGAGCTGTCCTATTAGGCTGAAAGACCCCTGACCCTCTGTTTGGACAGTGTTGATTGGCCCTGTGCTGATCACATGCACTCTCCCAAAAAAAAAAAAAAAACTCTCTAGCAATACACACCAAACTGAGCATGTGCAGACTGACTCCAAAGGCTTTGTCTTAACCGGACATGTTTCTGGAGTCAGTGGAAGAAGGGGAGGGTCTGTGTATACAGGATCAAACAGCCTTTTTACACAATGCAGAGGATTAACCCCTTAGGTTCCACAGTGAGTATAACAAGCATGTTTTACTGCATACACAGACTGATTTTACTGTTGTGGGTTTACTAACAGTTTAAAAAATCTTATTGATACAAGTGAGCAGCAACTCTGCTGTGAGATATTGACACCGTAAATTAAAAATTAAATGTTTAAGCGCTCTTCAAAAAAAAAAAAAAAAAATTCAAAATCCAGTGCAATCCAGTGAAGTTGGTCAACCTTTAAAGATTCCAGCTGTGACACCGCCACCCATATGGTAAACACCCGGAAACCCTGTGAATCCACTGCAGGTTAGTGCATTGCACCCGGCTTGCAGGCAGTTCACACTGCCATATGTGAACTGCTGGGAGTTTTAATACAAAGTTAACGACACCCCCATATTATTTCGCATATCACAGTGCGAACTGTCAATTCGGACAGGAATCAAATTGCATAGTTGTGAAAACCCATGCGATCCGATTCTGGTGCAGACTAAAAAAAGGGTCCTGCACGACTTTGGTCCGAATGCGATGCAAATTCAGCCATATATACTGTATGGCTGAATTCGCATCGCACAGACATCGCATGTGATTTGCAGAGCAGTGCGGTGCGAATCACATGCAATTTCTTACATCCCTATATTGTGAACCGGCACTAAGGTAAAATAAATCTTATGATACTGAGTATATGAACAATAATTAAATGATTTACAGTCATTAAATGCATGTAAGCTTTAACCTACATACAACCTCAACCTTTAACCTTACACTCAACCTGTGTGCAAATGATTGCTTTTTCATAATAAAATGTGCATTTACTTTTTTTAATAAAACTGTTGCTGTATCTTACAGGAATTTAGTCATGCAGACTTGTAAAGTTAATAAAAGGTACACTTTTAATGTGCTGCAAGTGGGCTATTACAGTACTCAGTTTGTATTGATTATTCCAAAGCTTTTTTAAAAAACAAAAAAAAAATCTGTACTTTTCCACTGGTAGAGAATTGATATCTGGTTGCCTCCTTATTTTAAAGTCCTCCCATGTTACCCCAACTCCTTTTTGGAGCTCCAAGGGGGGAAGAGGCCTTTGTCCCTCAACACTGGGACAAGAGTACTTTGCGGGGGAGGGTGGCAAAAGTACTTTGTAACTGGCCAGCAGCACAAGACTGTACATGACGACATGACATAGCAGTGTAAAACTGACCAGCAGCAGGACAATATAAAGGAGAAGAATGTACAGTTAGGTTATGATGTGTAGGCTGAGCTTAAAGTGGTTCTAAAGACTCAAAGTTTTTAATGCATGAAGGTAAAAAACCTTCTGTGTGCAGCAGTGCCCGCAGCCCCCCCCCCCCCCAATACTTACCTGAGCCCCATCTCTATCGAAAGATGTGCACAAGGGTCTCGGCTCTCACGGGACTCTTCCTCCTCATTGGCTGAGACAGCAGCGAGAGCCTTGGCCAATTACATCCAGTGAGCCGATGAGAAGGGACAGGGGGCAGGGCAAAACCACGGCTCTGTTTCTTAATGGACACACAGAGCAGTGGCTTCGGGAGTGAGCCTGCTTGGGTGCCCCCCAACAGCAAGCTGTTTGCTCTGGGGGCACATGGCAGGAGGACAGAGCCTCCCACCAGCGGGAGACCCAAGAAGAGGAGGATCGGGGCTGCTCTGTGCAAAACCACTGCACAGAGCAGGTGTGTATAACATTTTTGTTAATTTAAAGCGGTAGTAAAGTCTAAAAAAAGTCTAACAAGTTTCACCCTGCAAGGCAATTTTATAATGTGCTAGTATGCATCACATCATGAAAGACCTACCTTAAAACGAAACCCTCCAGTGACATGCTGTCACCGCTGCAGATGCTTCCATCCTCACCTGGTCTTCCTTCCAGGTTCGCGGACTCCGGGCCTTCTGACTGGCGGAGTCACAATGACGTCACTCCTGTGCATGCGCGCGGGAGTCTCATCCGCGGCACACAGCTCCAAAGGAATGGCAAGAGTATGCCTTTCCTTCAGAGCACATGCCCCGGTGACGTCACCGGCTGCTGCTCGCTAGAATATTTCCTTTATGATGCACGTTTAGGAGATATTAATTTTACCTACAGGTAGGCTTTAATATAAGCTTACCTGTAGGTAAAAATAAAAAGAGTTTACTACCACTTAAAAAAAAAACAAAAAAAAAACAAAAATGACTTTAATATCACTTTCAGAGCAGACAGCACAAAATTCCTGCTATTACCTAGTTAGCCTAAAAGCCTCCATTTTGTGCTTCTCTAAAACTTAGTTTCAATTTGCTAGTAGGGGACTGACTTCAGGACTAATCCCTACCAACTGCCCCTCCTCCCAGTCTAGTGAGGCACTCGTAAAATATTGTGTCTTATATACTGTCTTTACTTATACAGGACTTTTCCTTGAAACAATAACATTTGCTCCCCAGTGTTACTTAAAAAACCTTGTTGCTTAGGATATGTTCATAGATACTTACTTGTGCCCTTGTTTCTACACTAATTTTCAGTAGTAAAGCTTTAGTCATCAACATGTTCTGGGAACAGTGTTCACTTAATTTTAACCAAATAACGTACTCCCCGTGACAATTATTTCTGGATAATGTAAAGGAGTGTAAAGTACCATCAATTTTGAGTAAACAGACTGCTTCCTAATTTCTGCAAATGTTTCTTAGTGACGCATATTAGAAATGTGCAATGATGACATTTATATTTCATAACAGTAATGGGGAAAAAAAAGTCATTTTCAAGCAGACTATAGTGTATAGTGGGAAAAAAACAACAGTCAATATAACTCTGCTTAGTCCATAGATATATTTACACTAATAACTTTTGCTGCCAGTTTGGCTGGACTGGAAAGTAGGGTAATTTTTTTTTTCTTAGTGCTGTTGCCAAAAAAATGTCTCTGGATTGAGATGCAGCACAGCCGATGCTCTGTCCATGCTACTAACTGGGAAAGCACAACATTAAAAGGTAGCTAGCTTTCTAAATAAAAATACGAAACCAACAGCACAAAGACCTATGTATTAAAAAGATGATTGTAATACACTGAACCTACCAGGTGACCCTTCTTATTCATACAGAAGATCAGTGGGTTCATTCTGATGAATACCAATAGGCACCACCAACACACTCCCTTAGTTGAGCACTTCAAGAATTTCAGTGTTGTCATATCTCAGACGATGGTGCCACTAGGTTTTTCCAGGTTTATTTGCCTGGAAAGTAGGATGCCATCACTGAGCTATACCACAGGTTAGTTGGAAAACTACAATCCCAAAGAGAGAGACTTTAAGAGGGAAGGGACTGTTGTAGTTTTCCAGGTTGAAGGAGGAAGAAGGCTCTTTTTTTATGTGGGGACCAAAGCTGAGACAGACTGTGACCCACCTGAGTGCAGCAAAAACAGTGAGCAGGCAATCTCTATCTGGGAGAAGAAGAAGCACAGCAGACGCTGGCCTTGAGCCCTGGATTATGACCTGGACTGTGGGGAGCCTGTCATGCAGTAAAGAGCTACATGCTGAGAAGACTACCATTGAGATAGATGGAAGCCCCTTTGTGCCTGGCGCATGAAAGGACTGTGAGTGACCACTGGTCAGTGGCGTAGCGTGGGGGGTGCAGGGGGGGCGGGCCGCACCGGGCGCAACATCTGGGGGGGGCGCATCCGCAGTGTCACTCTGTCTGTCTGACTATGACATAAAAGGGAGCACGCTGGTCTCTCTGCATTGAAAGGGAGCACGCTGGTCTCTCTGCATTGAATGGGGGCACGCTGGTCATTCTGCATTGAAGGGGGGCACGCTGTTCTCTCTGCATTGAAAGGGGGCACGCTGGTCATTATGCATTGAAAGGGGGCACGCTGTTCTCTCTGCATTGAAAGGGGGCACGCTGGACATTCTGCATTGAATGGGGGCACGCTGGTCATTCTGCATTGAAAGGGGGCACGCTGGTCATTCTGCATTGAAAGGGGGCACGCTGGTCTCTCTGCATTGAAAGGGGGCACGCTGGTCATTCAAACTTGTATTTAGATGCATTTTACTTTAATTACATCAGTATTTTCATAACAAACAATACATAATTAATCTAGTGGAAGAGACTCGAGTGCTAAAATCCCGCGAGTTAGGGGGCGCAAATTACTTGCCTTGCCCCGGGTGCTGACAACCTACGCTACGCCACTGCCACTGGTATTAGGGATACCAAGAGCAAGCAAGCATCCAGCAGCAGGAGTGATCAGGTTTGTGAAGTTACACACAGGAAACTGAAACCAGACTGTGTATAATAAAGTATGTTTATTAATAGTGATACAAAATACATCCAAACACCAGCAAACCCAAAACACAGTAAACATGAAGATACAAATGAACCATATACCAAGTGACAGAAACCCTAATTAGCAAACTAAGACACACAAAACATAAATAGCAAACTAACTTTAATACAATATATACAAAATGGGGAGCAAGGATTAAAAGGGTACAACTGGAGGTGAAAGGAACAGTAAGGGAGGGGGCCAGAACTGGAATTTTGAACAAGGGGAGCAAAGGAAAGCAGGGCACAAGATATAGGTACAGGGCACAACCAGGATTAGCATCAGGATCAGGAATAAGGCTCAGGATAAACCAGGAAATTATATCTGGCTAGCAGGAAAAAAACTGAACCAAGAGGGAAATGTAAAGGGAGAACTAAATACCCTCCCAGCAGCCAGCAACAAATAAAGACTAATTCCTGGGATCTGCTGGCTGGGAGAAAGTCGCTGGTGGATACCTGAACTACAACCTTCTGGCCCGGGAACCACAGTGCCACCAGCAGGTGATCCAGTTCCTGACAACTGGCAAACCATACACTACAGCCTAAACACTTGTACACATAAGGAGAATATCGGAAAAATGATTGTCCATTTTCTTTTTGCATGCTAGTCTCAAAAATGAAGAGTTTACTAAACTTAGTAAAATTCTTGTATGACAGAATACAACTTTGGAAGTGATGTAATGTGTTGTATTATACTGTAATGTATTCTTTAGTTTCCAAGCATGTGTGGTCTTGCTCTTTTGATTTTTTTGTACTAATTAAATGAAAATCATACGATCTGGTATCGTACAATTCAAAAGCGGAATTTATACCTTTGCATGCACCAACTCCTAAAGGAACATTACCCAGAATGCTCCAAGGTTTTGAGCCCAAATGAAATGGCCAGCAGAAGGTTTAGCACATGTGTACTACTGACTGCTGACTATTGGTGTGTTAAACACCTATAGGTCCTCCTCTTAAGGCTCGTACACACTTGACGAAATCGGACGAATTATCCTCTGATTTTTCTCTCTCATGCTAAGCGGTCATAACCCTTTTTAGTTGACAGTGCATAATGTTCACAACATTTCTCGTCCGATTTTTTTTTTTTTGGGAAATTTGTACCTAGACTTCCGGGTCATCAGCTACTTCTGATCATGCGCGGTCTTTCGTATGCGATTTTTCACGGATGTACTGCATACACATGAAACGAAAATTGGTCATGCTGGGGACGGACGATAAAAATTTGGGTTTTTGGCCCACCATTTTTTTTTTGTTGAAAATGTCGACATCGGCTGCTGAAAGTTGTGTACACACTAGCCGAAAATCGTACGATTTTACCTCGGATGGGAATTTTCGGCAGATTTTCTACTAGTATGTACCCCACTTTAGTTACCCTGTGTAACTTAAAGAAAGAGGTGAACTATTAAGTATTCTTTATTTGCAGACTGTTAAGCACACAGTGTCAGCTAATTACTACAGTACTACCGTTTGCTGATGTTTGATTGTTAATTGATTGTTAACTGCTGTGTTATAATCTTTGAAGGTGAACCAACTCAGTATAACCTTTGCTTGTTGTTATATCTCTTCATATAGTTTTTCTTGTTTACAACAATTGCAATATACTTTACTGTAACTTAAATGGGCCTGTGCCATTCTCTGTTGCATATTGTATGTGTTGCTGTGTTGGGGGTTCACATTCCAGTCAGCTTAAGGGGGCATGCCTAGATCTGACAAGTGACATTGTGGTGTGGTTATTTTATCTGAATCCACTGGTGGGTCTTGAAGGGAAATCAAGACAGACTGAGGGATTGTGGCTGTATCATCAGTGCCATCATCAGGGGACCTAACCTGCTCCTTCATTATGGATGCAGAAAAGATGGTGAAAAAGCACCTTAGCGCATGTTCACTATGGGTATGGGAAAGCTAAGGAACTTCCCGGGGCCCAGCATGTACTGATGGGAAAGTAAAAGTATGAAACTTGGATGGAACAGGCCATACAGGTGCTATGTTTCAGAACCCACCCCCCCCCCCCCCCCAAAAAAAAAAAAATATGGACTATGGTTAGCTTGAGAGGTACCATAGAAAAAAAAAACTTGTATAGCTTATGCATGTGGCAGAGACTCAAGTGGGAATGTGCTCACCTCTCTCTGATGTTTAGAAGGCCACAGAGAAAACAACTGTGTGAGAAGTTACATTGAAAAATAAAGGAAAACTTGGCAACATAAAGTGTTATGGCTGTCAAGAATTTGGATACTTCAAAGCTCAGTGCCCAAAGAAAAGACCCCCTTCAGATAGTGTGGAAGAAGTCCTAAAGGCATTACATGAACTATTACCTGCAAAAAGGGAGACTTCAGAGGGCCTAGGAGAAGGAGTCGTGAGGCCCAGTTTCATCAGCTTGCTGTTATTCCTGATATGAAAAGAAGAAAAAAGGAAGACCTAAACCCTTGTACAAAGCCTCATCTGATTCACCAAAAAAAAAAGAAACAGTTAAAACCACTTTTCTTGCCACCAGGTCTCCTACTATGGGAGGGCGATGCATGTCACCAACCACCAACACCAGTTGGGATGTCAACCGAAGCATCCTCAGAGAGAAGGAAAAGTGCAAGCTCAGATCACAGTAGCCCTAGCTGCTTCCAAAAGACTTCCTAATAGCGCCTGCTAAAGTGGAAGGCGTCTATACAAAGTCCTCCCTTAAATCAGGTGTACAAATGACCTTGCTATACAGAGATTTTTAAGAAAAGCATTTGAAACACCAGGCTATGCAAAAGTTAAAACCTTTAGAGATCTGTGCCATTGGTGCAGAGAAGTTCTCCTATGATGGATATCTACAAATCAGACTGTCGTTTCACCCTCTAGTGCTGAGACAATCAAACACCTTTGACACACTAGCCATTGTGTGTTCTTAAAGCGGTTGTTCACTCTGGAAAAAAAAGTCAGTAGCTTCCAATCCTGTAGTTGACTTTTAATAAAAGGACACTTACCTGTCCAGGGGTTCAGTGCTGTCCCCACCCGGGCTAGTTCTTAACTAGCCTTCCTGAACAGGCATCCTAATTGTGGACAGCTGGCTATAATGCTTTCAGCTTCATGGCCAGCTGTCCACTGTGCATGTGCGAGCCACGCAGCACTTTGTGAATTGTCCCCCAGTCTTCTAGGACCTTTGACACGCCCAAGAAGACTGTGGGGGAGGGGGGCGTGACTCAAAGCAGAACTTCCCCTTTTGCGTGGAGTTCCACGTTAATGCAGTAGTCATTGGAGTTGATTTACTAAAGCTGCAGAGTGCAAAATCTGGTGCAACTGTGCATGGTAGCCAATCACCTTCTAAGTTCAGCTTGTTCAATGAAGTTTTGACAAAAACCTGAACGCTGATTGGTCTCTATGCAGGGCTGCACCAGATTTTGCACTCTTCAGTAATAAAGAGCTTCTTGATTGTGGGGATGAATACTGATCAAATAAGATGGCTTCTAAGCTCAAAGAGGGTTTGTACCCCAGGCCAGTGTTCCAGCGATTTATTCAGAAACAAAAAGCACAAGCTAAAGGGGTGGGAAGATTATTGTGGCTGGGGAAGACAGACAAAGTTGGGAGATGTATATTACCTCCCAACCAGGTGGATATGTTGTACTTTATTGTAATAGAAGGTTAATAAAATGCTAAGGGTCCTTTCACACGGCCGCTCCGCTGCTTTCCGTGTGTCCGCAAATCATCCTATTTTTTTGCGGATGATTTGCGGACATCAATGTAAGTGAATGGCACTGCGGATGTCAGCGGAATACCATCCGCTGACATCCGATTTTCCTCCTTTCAGTTCTGTTCCGTTTTTTGGAACAGAACAGAACCCCATTTTTCCATCCGTGTAAAAAACGGAAAGGAAGGAAAATCGGATGTCAGCGGTGTCATCTGCTGACATCCGCAGTGCCATATACTTACATTAGGTCCGCATATCATCCGCAAACGGATGGGATGATATGCGGGCACACGGAGCGGATGACAGAAATGTCATCCGCTCCGTGGAAAAAAAAAAAAAAAAAGTCCCGCAGCGGACCTTTCACACGGAGCGGCCGTGTGAAAGGAGCCTTAGGGTAGAATCAATCTTGAGAAAAATGCCCTGGAAAGAAGGGTAACCCTCACTGTCTGCAACACCACTGATGTGCCTGTGAAGTCACTGGCTCAAATGTTGTTTAGCCAGATGAATTCAGCTACCCCCACCTTGCCGTTTGTTTTGGTGAGGTTGCTAAAGATGAGATCCCCGAAGAGCTACCCTACACAGCAAAGACTCTGACATTGCCCAGGTGGAAAAAGCCAGTCAGAGCGAGATCTCGGTGGGTTCCTTTAGAAAACATGGAATACTTGCAGGAGCAATTGTCCAAACTAAAATGAACTGGGATCATGAGGAGGTCCAGTAGTCCATATTCTTCTCTCATAATGATGGTCCAGAAGAAGAGAAGCTTCATCAGCATCTGCACTGGATACTTTATTCTGAATCTAAGGACCATTCAGGACCAGTATATCACTGGATGCAGTGCAATCCCTGTCTGTGTCTGATGGTACCTGAGATCCAGGTACCATCAGATTCCAATGCACCCTGAAGATTGAGAAAAGACTGCTGTCATGCCTATTGGGGTTCTGCAAGTTTAACAGAATGTCTCAAGGCCTGACTGAGGCCCTTGAGATCTTTCAGAATCGAATAGAGTAAGCCACGGGAGATATGGGCATGATAAAAGTATCGGTATATCTCAGCGATCTGACAATAATTGGAAGATTGCTGGAAGAGCAATAGGAAAGACTGGAAAAAGTATTGAAGTGGCTTCATAAAGGGAAGCTTAAGCTGTCCTTGGGGAAGAGTCAGTCCTGGCAGTAGTCTCTGGCTTATTTGGGATATGCTGTCTTCATTATTGGGAGTGGCCACTGACCCCAAGAAGTTAGAGGTTGTCGCCCCTTGGCCAAAATGACACAGAGCTAAGGTTGTTCCATGAATTCTGCTTCAATTACAGATGTTTTGTGAGAGAGCTCTCCATGATAGCTTGACCCCTAAATGAATTTCTGAGAACAGAGCAAGAGGGAGCAGTTTCAAAGCCACCAAACTAGACTCCAAACTAGACAAGTCAAAGGGCCTACAAAGCCATGAGAGTCAATATAAGAAGAAGAGTGGTCCAAGAAATGTAAAGTGGAGCCTGACAAGTGAAGCCTTGTTGTATCATCAGCATGATGAACATCCAAGGCCTGCCATCTACCTTAGACAAAGCCTCACATACTTCTGAAAAATTACCCAATCCAGCAAGTAAGAGTTTTTGGCCCTGAAGTAGGTAGCTGTTGAAAAGTTGAAAGACTATTTATCTGCATTAAGAGCCAGTTCACACTACTCCGACTTGTTAGGCAACTTGGTCGTCTGACAAGTAGCACTCCATGCTGTTCATTGGAACCATTCTAATCAGAGCGACTCAAGTCGCTCCGACTTAGAAAAAGGTTCCTGCACTACTTTTGGGCGAAGTCGGAGCGACTTGCATTGACTTCAATTATGAGAAGTCGTTTGCAAGCCGCGATAAAGTCGTGCTGCATGGGCAACTTCAAAGTCGCCCAAAGTCGGGGCGACTTTGAGTCGTGGTAGTGTGAACCGGCTCTTAAGGTTCACGACAGACAACAATCTATTTATAAACATTCTCACAACCTCCAAGCTGACAGGACGTAGGTGGGTAGTTGCTTTATCAGGAATTCGCTTCAGCCTGAGATATCGGCTGGGAGTTGGAAACAGAGATTCTACGTTCTCTGAAGAAGACCACATAATACAGAAGGACTGGCCTGATGCTAAAAGGTATAAAAGCTTTTTGTCAGGAGGCTGGACACTGAATCAAAGGAGTGATATGAATTGAAGCCATTGGGGGCACTGCTGTAGGTGTCCTGAGCTGCTACTTAAGTGAAAGATCTAGGTCTGCCTGCTCTCAGCAAAAAAGACTTAAGGAAAGAACAAGCAGAACATCCCTTTTGTCATCTGACTTTGAATGTCCTAGAGAGCTGTCATCCAGATCTTCTATTGGCAGATTCTTCAGAAGGGGCTTCATTGATTCATAAACAGTATGATCAGTTGCAGCTTTGTAATGGGTTGATTTTCTGAAGAACCTCCACAGATGACCCTAAAGAAAAGTAATAGCAGAAGTCCTTTTCCATTATGAAATGCCTGAAAAGATCCAACCTGACCCAACTTCAAAGACAGACTTACTAACAGTTGTTAGACATGCTGGGAATCCAGAAGTCTCATACAGCTCCTTATCATCTGCAAAGGGATCTACAACTTGAGAGGTTCATTTGTATGTCCTTGATGTGCTTGGGTCTCTCACAACAGAAGAAGCAGCATTGGAGTAGACACATCTCGGTGGTTGTACAACAACTCGGTTTACAACAATAAAGAAGTGATATGAACAGGTACTATTCTTATATGCTCATGTTTGGGAGAAAGGCTTGATTGCCAGTGAACTTGGTTTTTGGTATCTCAATGGATAGAATGTCACCTATGACTCACAAAGATCATGTGAATTGCTTCAGAAAGAATCTAAAGACTGGAGATGACAGGTGTTGTTGAGGAATCTGGGTTTCCCTAGAAAGCATAAGCTTCTTGGCTGATTGAGCTCCCTTGCCCTACATACTCTGCAAGAAATGACCAGGTTTTCCTGTATATCAGATTTGCCCTGGCAAGAAGACAGGGCCATTGAAAGCTTGGTATTAAACTATCTCTGGCCTTTGAGTGAAGATGTTCAAGTGCCAACACTGATCGAGTTTACTTTGACGAGTTTACTCTCTACCAGACAAGCTGTGGCGACCTGTTCGCAGCAATTCCTCCCTGAGCATGACATAAAAAGCATGACTGGAAATAACACTTTGGTGTGCAATGGTAATTGTAAATGAGAGTCTGCAGATGCCAATCTTTCCACATCTACAACATAAAACTGTTCAGGAACCCTCAGACCTGTCACACCTCAGAGTTAAAAGTTCTTGCCTCAGGTCCGAGTGGAGAAGGAACAGGAAGAGACTTTGGTTGAATCAACTAGAGAGGTAGAAGAACCCTTACCATCACCCCTTGGGCCCAAAATGGAGCTCTCAGCATCTGAACCTAGAGAACAGAGTTAAAAAACTGACTTATGATTTGCAAGGTACCAGTTCTGAGGAGGTCATCGCCAATGTGAAAAGATGTCCTTTTGAGCGGGTACACTATATTACCAAAAGTATTGGGACACCTGCCTTTGCACGCACATGAACTTTAATGGCATCCCAGTCTTAGTCCGTAGGGTTCAATAATGAGTTGGCCCACTCTTTGCAACTATAACAACTTCTACTCTTCTAGGAAGGCTGTCCAAAAGGTTTGGGAGTGTGTCTATGGGTTAATTATTCTTCCAGAAGCACATTTGTGAGGTCAGGCACTAATGTTGGATGAGAAGGCCTGGCTCACAGTCTCCACTGTAATTTATCCCAAAGGTGTTCTATCTGGTTGAGATGTTTATCCCAAATTATCGGACAGGCCAGTCAAGTTACCCCACCCCAAACTCGCTCATCCGTGTCTTCATGGACCTTGCTTTTTGCACTAGTCCGCATCATTTGGTGGAGGGGGGATTATGGCGTGGGGTTGTTTTTCAGGGGGTTGGGCTTGGCCCCTTAGTTCCAGTGAAGGTAACTCTTAAGGCAGCAGCATACCAAGATATTTTGGACATTTTCATGCTCCCAACATGACTAGTGCACAAAACAAGGTCCATAAAGACATGGATGAGCGAGTTTGGGGTGGAGGAACTTGACTGACTACAACCCGATAGAATACCTTGGGATGAATTAGAGTGCAGACTGCAAGCCAGGCCTTCTCTCCAACATCAGTGCCTGACCTCACAAATGCACTTCTGGAAGAATGGTCAAACATTCCCATAGAAACACTTCTAAACCTTGTGGACAGCCCTCCCAGAAGAACTGTTATAGCTGCAAAAAGTGGGCCAACTTAATATTAAACCCTACAGACTAAGACTGGGATTCCATTAAAGTTCATGTGTGTGTAAAGGGACTACAGTCCAGTGAAAAGATAAAAGCCTGGTAAAAAAAAAGTCTGGTGCAGCAATACAAAGGAATTATCACTAACACCTCTTTATGTGAAAATAAGTGATCCAACAAAGTGCTCTGAGGTCAGCCACCATGTCCCAGTGAAATGCACACTCACCAGAAACGATGGCTGCCATTACAGCAGCATACACGCTTTGAATGTGTATCTGTCATCCAGTGAGGAAAAACCCAATAAGTCCATCTAGCGACACTTCTCCTCAGAGTATGGCTCTGATAAATAAAGCTCACCAGGAGCCAAAAGTAATCCTCATAGTGTAGTAACTGTATTAAGGATGCATTTTTGCATAAAAACAGGCAACATAAGATCCTTACATTGAAAGCCGCTGCCGACCCAAGAACCAACAGCAGCGTGACATCAGCACTAGCGCCTCCTCCCCGATGCATTTCATCCAATGGGGCATTATCAAGGGGTTCACTAGTTTGCTTCTTCTTGAGCCACTCCTTTGTTGTCTTGGGGGTATGTTTTGGGTCATTGTCATGCTGGAAGACTCATCCACGACCCATCTTTAGTGTTCTGGCTGTGAGAAGAAGGTTCCATCCAAGATTTTACAATACATGGTCTGTCTATTGGCCCCTCAATGCAACAAAGTCGGCCAGTATATTTTAGTAGAGAAACAGCACAAGAGCATCGAGTTTCCACCTCCGCGCTTGATTTTAGGGATGGTGTTCTTCGGGTCATAGTCAGCATTTTTCTTCCTCCAAACACGGCAAGTTAAGTTAATGCCAAAGAGCTAAATTTTGGTCTCATCCGACCACAGCACTTTCTCCCAATCCTTCTCTGAATAATATAGATGTTCATTGGCATGACTGTATATGTGCCTTCTTGAGAAGGTGGACTCGCCGTGTTTGGAGGAAGAAAAATTCTGACTATGACCCTAAGAATATCCACCCTACAGTCAAGCATGGAGATGGAAGCATTATGTTTTGAGGCTGTTTCTCTGCTAAAGGTACATGCCGACTTTGCCGCATTAAGTGGCCAATGGATGGGGCCATGCCGTGGCGGCCGGTTTATAGGGGGCGCAGGGGCGCCGCCCCCCCCCCAATCTGTGCAAGGGAAAATAAAAATTACCATTTGCAGCCCACTAGGGACGCCGGACCTACTCTTGGCTATGGGGGGGTGGGGTTTTGCACCCCACGTGCGCCACGCAGAGGCGCCGATTGGCAGCCTTCTGGGTGTCGTCGGGGCGCAGAGCAATGTGCCCCAACACTCCCCACTGTGGTGCTGTCCTGGCTGTGATTGGTCCAGACTCCAGCCTGGACCAATCATAGAGGACATCCCGGGTGACGTCGCGTGGGGGCGGTGCGTGCATTAGTCATGCATCGTCCCGACGTCACCTTCCCGCCTGCCGTCAGAGAGGAGGGCAGCGGCGCGGATGCAGGTCGAGGAGGAAGAAGACGTCCAGAGCAGAGTCCCGACCAAGTCTCCCGAGCAGCACGCCAGGCAGTGACAGAGTCGGTCCGGTCGTCGTGAGAGAGAGAGCCAGCCCAAAAGCAGGAGGTAAGTGATTCTGCAGCCGCAGCCTCAGACTCAGTGCCTTTCTCCTCCTGTGTGCGGGAGTGCGGCCAGGCCAGCAGCCTGCTTAGCAGTGTACACAATATAAGACAGTGCAGGCCAGGCCAAATACATTGTACATCAGGTAAAATGCTATGATAATTTAGCATAGTACTTTACCTGTGTACAATGCAATTGGCCTGGCCTGCACTGTCTTATATTGTGTACACTGCTAAGCAGGCTGCTGGCCTGGCACTATATATTTATTATTATTAATAGTAAATGGCAGCCATTTACTAGTAATAATAATAAATATATAGTGGGAAACAGCTTCTAATGTGCTCACAGTGCTTTGCAACCTAAAATTCTGGATAAAAACGCATGAATAAATACATTATTGAAGGCCCCTTTCACACTTGTGTGACGTCAAAGTCACGCAATTTTTACCGCGTTTTTTTGCCGCAAATCAATACCTATTACATTTTTCTTTTTGCGCCCCCCCAAAAATTTTGAGCACCAGCCGCCACTGGGGCCATGTATTGTAAAATCTTGGATGAAAACCTTCCCTTAGCCAGAACACTGAAGATTGGTCATGGAGGGGTATTTCAGCATGACAATAACCCAAAACATACCGCCAAGGCAACAAAGAAGTAGCTCAGGAAGAAGCCCATTAAGGTCATGGAGTGGCCTAGCCAGTCTCCAGACCTTAATCCTATAAAAAATGTATGGAGGGAGCTGAAACTTTGAGTTGCCAAGCGACAGCAAAGAAACCTTAAAGATTTAGAGAAGATCTGTAAAAAAGAGTGGATCAAAATCCCTCCTGAGATGTGTGCAAACCTGGTCACTAACTACAAGAAATGTCTTACCTTTGTGCTTGCCAACAAGGGTTTCTCCACCAAGTACTAAGTCATGTTTTGCTTGGGGATCAAATACTTATATTACTCACTGAACTGCAACTCAATATAACATTTGTATTATGTGTCTTTTCAGGATTTATGGTTGTTATTCTGTCTCTATCATTTAAAATACACCTATGGTAAAAATTCTACACCATTCATTTCTTTGTAAGTGGGCAAACTTACAAACTTTTCATGGGATCAAATAATTATTTTCCCCACTGCAAATCCCCAAATAAGTAAATTTTTGCATATGCAGATTATATTTCTAAAAAAAGTACAAAATGAGGGTGAACACAGATGTCGCCTTGCTCAATGAAGCAACGCTGGCTGACACAACTTGGTTTCTGTTTCAAACAGTTATGCTCTTCCTGAACTAAATGCAGCCTGTGACACGCTACTAAACATTCAAGACACGACTCTGTAGCTTAAACTACCTCTTCTAAAAAAAAAAAAAAAAAAAAAAGAATAATAAACTATGAGAATGTCTTTGTGTGATTTGAAACATTTAATTATTTTTGCCCAACCGCATAACCAGGGGAGAACTTTTAGATATCAACATTGTTTTTCATTAATATTAAATAATGAGCCAACTTGTATTTGCTACTGTGCAAAGCGATATTTGTTTTGGATGCAAATGCATACCTCCCAATGTACCTGTTTTATTTGGCCCCAAAAGGGAGTGACACAAGATAATGGGCTTGGTCTGGGACTGATTTGAGCAGATTGAACACACAGCTCAAACCCGAATGCCCCCTCCAATGTTTTAAACACATCAATGAGATATAGGGACAAGCACAGCAAATTTTATGTTGGTGGTGATTCTAGATGGTATCTTTAAATATAATTGGCTATCTTAAAGCGGAACTGAGGTGAAGGGTTGCAGCTCATGCCATAATGTGCAAGCATGCATGATACGTTCAGAAAAAGCCATCCCCATATTTTACAAATATATTATCTATTTTCTGTAGAATCTCTTTAGCCTAAAGTGGAGTTTCAGCCGTTCCTGTGTTTATTAAAAGTCAGCAGCTACAAAAAGTGTAGCTGCTGACTTTTAATAAACACACTCATCTGTCCCATGACCCAGCGATGCGGCCGCCCGAAGCCTTGCTTCTCTTCCTCCCCTCTCAGCGGTGCTGGCATCACTAGTGTGGGCACCGGCTGTGACAGCTTGCGGCTTCACAGCCGTGTGCGCGCTGCACATCCTAAAAGGCCGGGCAATCATCTGGGACCTCTGCCGTGTCCCAAAAGATTGCAGGGAGGGAGGAGGAGAGGAGAACTTCTGCTTGAGTCTCCTAGGCAGCCTAAGTGGAAGTGGGAGTGAGTACCTGTCAAAACTAGGTACCCGCTCCCCCCCCCCCCCCCAAAAAAAAAATGACATGCCAAATGTGGCATGTCAGGGGGTCAGGAGTCCTTAAAGCGGAAGTTCCAGTTTTGTGTGAAACTCTGCTTTAATGTTTGTGTGTGCAATACTTTTTTTTCAGTATTGGATAGAATGGGGATGGGTTAGACCTTCTGTCACATTGATTGGTGTCTGTGCTGAGGAGAGTCACAGCTCTATTTATCCTGGTGACCAAAGTCACTAAGATAGAAAGTAAGTGGAAATCCTAAATTGGTATGAAAGCAGGAGATGAGAGGAAATATTCCATGGGAATGCACTGTTCTGGTGACAACTGTCTAAGATGGAAGTTCATCTCATACCTCTGTTACTTTCCTCCCAGTAACAGGATGGGGTCCCGTCATGCAACTAATGCGGACCTCATGCATCTTTCACTTCCTGTTCTTTGTGACCAGGCCATAGATCGCCATAAAGCGGGTTCCTATCTGGTTGCTACTGGATACAGACTGATTATTCATGCTTCTGCATGTTTCGGCATTGATGTGACACTGAAGCTGTCCTATGCTGGCTTTAAGACTTAAGCCTCGTACACACGCACCGATTGTTGGCCGTGAATTTTCGGCCAACGTCCGATCGGCCGATTGTCGGCTTGTTAGTATGATGCTTCCGACAACCGACTGACTTTTCGGCCGAACAAAATCTGGTGTGCATGCTATAAAACTTTTGTTGGCCGTCACCAGAACGGCCGATTGTTCTTCAGTCAGTACAGATTTCGGCAGACAAAAATGTGATGAGCAAGACTGGGCATGCTCAGAGAAGAAAAAACACACGAAAAGTAAACCAGAACATGACATCACTTCTGCAGTTGGTTGTTGTTGGCCGACAAAATTCGTGTGCAGTCTAGAGCACATTTCAACCAACACAACAACACTGGACAAAAGACGGCCGATCGGTCGGCCAACAATCGGTGCGTGTGTACGAGGCTTAAGAGCTGAGCAATTACATGACCACTGATCAGTCAGCTGTCGGGCTGTTTGCAGTGGAGAAAAGTGGAGTCATTCACCATTCACCATTCTCTGCTCTGCTCCTCACTGGAGTGCTAGGCTGAGAAAGGGGCGGTTTGGCTGTCTCTGTCTACCAACAGCATGCTGAAAGGTGGAGCCAGCTGTCAATCAGGCAGTCAGGTGGATCCCAAAAATGTTGTCAGGATCCTTCCAGAGCCTGGCAGGCAATAGGCTGATATCATATATGAAACTCAGCAAGGAAGTATAGGTATAACCGAATGGCAAGCCTCCGCACAGCGTGTGTAGCCTCCTGTAACCAAAATAAACCACAATAGTGTGAAGATATAGAATCTGGACTCTGGAAAAGCAGTTACCTCCAGAGACTAAAAATCACAAAATCTACATTTTGGTATCTCCTACATCCATCTCCACATAAAAGGGACAACTTTGTCACCCACACCAAGCAAATATAGGCTGCTATCAGCTGACTCTAGGTCTCAGGAATACAATACTAAATGTTCTTTTTTGACCCTACAGAGAGGTACAGCCTAAAAATGTTTGGTCATACTTTTCTTTTGAAGTAAATCCCCCATTCAATCTGGTATAAACTTTGTCAATGGCTGCACACTGGCCTTACATCCATGATAATATCACATCATATCCCTGCAGTACCTGGGTCATAGTATTAGGAGAGAGGATGGGTTAGTTATTTTAAATTGTCAAAAATACATTTAAAAAAAGTTCATATGCACAAATAAAATCAGCCCTGTGGACAATGTATAATATTTTACAACTTTCCATCCATTTTAAGATGGTTTTCGCTTAAAATAAAAGGTAGATGGCTGATGACCATTAAGCATTCTTTGAATGCATTCACATAAAAAGTGGGCCAGATGTACCTAATATCTACCCAGAGCAGAAATAAAAGTTGTGTGTGGGCCTCTGCTTTGTTTATGCATAGCAATGATTAACAATGAAATAGGCTTGATCAGCAATTTAGTTTAGTCATTAAAAACTGGCCATACTTTCCAAGGCCTTTGGCACAACTTTTAGATCTGTCTGACCTCATTGAAGATTTCTGGGTTGCGAATGCCAGGTTGAGACTTGCTGATTCTTTCATTTTATTTCTCCTCAATAATAGCAATCAAGGAAAATCATACTATTTAGGCATTCAGGCAATCCCAATTGATAATGTGTTTAATTATCTGCAAACTAGAAAAATAAACATGCATATATTTAAGCGAATTAAAAAAAAAATGAGGAATAACCAATTATACCCAATGCCCATATAACTTCTTTCTAAACTTGTAAAAAGTTTAATTAAATACACAGAAGGTAATATTCTTGCCAACAGATTGTTGCCATAAATCACTTCCAGCATCCTGGAAATTATGTCCAACATGTTCTATATACTTATGGTTCAATTAGCTACTGTTTTGTGTCCCCTACCTTACACCATTTTCTGCTAGTGATCTGAGTGGTTGCATCTGTAGGTATGATAGCTTAACTTACTATACTCGGGTTGTTTAACATTACAAATTCAGATTTTTTTTTTATCATAGGCATAGACAATGTATAAAAAATACATTCTATGTTTCCTCGTAACATTTTTTGCATTGGTGGGTTTGCCCCAGAACGATGCTTCCCATATCTGTATAGTGGCTGGTCAGTAGGCAGTTAACAGACCAAGCTGTCCAGACAAAGTAGCAGTTAGAGGGTTGAGAAAAACTATTGAACATTGAAAGGGGAGCTTACAATGGTCCTCTTTTATTTAATAATGTAAATCTTTTATCGCAACAGGAAAAAAGTTTGCATATAAATCTGCTAGTCCATCTAAAACTACCCTCTTCCCAGACTGACAGTGCTCCTGACCAAAGGTGTATAGACACTCTAAGAAAGAAAATAGTATAGACACCCTAAGAAAGAAAATGTAAAAAAAGAGAAACAGGAGAGTGCCTCTAAGTGCGGAAAGGCGTTGTGTTCTCTTGCTCCACGGTGACGTCACACGCCAGCCGGAGCTACGTTCCAGCCATTGGCCCACACAGCGAAGATCCGGAACTCGTTCATCTCTTTCCGGAGACAGTATGCTGAAGTATGGCTTTCCATCCCACAGCTCTGACGCCTAGATTTCCCAGCCGCTGAAGCAGCCTCACCTTGGATGAGCTTTACCTTTTATTTGTTATGTGAGTTTTTATTTGGCAATCTGCCCTATGTGTATTAAATATTGCACTTAGAGGCGCTCTCCTGTTTCTCTTTTTTTACATGGATCTTTGAGTTGGCTTCACTTCAGAGGAGAAGCTTTGTGGATAATTTTTTGACTATCTACAGCCCACCCATCTGATCCATTGGACTATTCATGGACTTCATTGACTTTTTTAAACAGTTAAATATTTGTTTCTGTGTTTCTGTTGGGTCAGCCGGTGAAAATAAAGGAATTATGCCTAAAAATAAAAACAAATGCAGCCACCACATATAAGGATTGTTTTTTGGGTTTCATTACTACTTTAAGGTGATTGCACCTGTATTACTACACCTGCAACAAAACAGTTGAGTAGTGGTATGTGTACAGTACTCAACTGTTTTATTTTAAAATGACAAATGTTTCAAGGAAACCAAACCCCAGGCAATATATGCAAGGTGAACAGGGTCTGTGCCTGCCATTATTCACTATTAGGAAGTCTGATATAAACCCCACACCTCATCTTCCTCTGAAGCATGCAGAACACCCTACTAATTGCACAGAGAAAAAAAAGTCCTACTGGGGAAATAGCTATGTTTCCTGCATGATTATAATTTGAGCATGTAAGTACATCTCTCCTCTTCTCTGTGCTGAGTCTGTCACAGACACAGCAGAACAGATAACTGATGGCTCCTAATGAACAAAGGGGTTTGTGTTTTTGTTAATTAGGAGTAGTATCTGCTCCAATTTTTATGTTTAAAAAAAGTGGTGCAAGCATTGTGCTTGCACTGCTCCTTGGTAATTCCCCCTATAGCTTTTAAAGTTATCTTTTGGAAGCACATTATTTACCAATTGCAGAAGTGGAATTTTAGGGAAAGTACAAGTAAGCATGCTCATAAACTATGCATACATTTAAAATATTAAGAATAAATAGACTTATTTATTATATCATTGCAAGGAGCAAATGTTAAAAGAGAGGTACAGCCAAAGCTTGTTTGGCTGTACTTCTCCTATGGATCACAGGAGTGTGGTTCGTTTTCCATTCCTATGACCCATTTTCAGCAGACAGCGGGCTGATTTCCGCTGTCTGCTGACGTCAGAGCCGGTCCAGGCTTGAACAAGATTCCAACAATGGAGTTGGGATCTGCCCAAATGCCTGGACTGGCACCCGTCTCAGCCTCTCAGCGAGCTGCTTCTGCCCCCTCCACAAGCTAGCGTGCCAGTGAGCGTTGTGGGAGCAGAGCATAGAGCTGCTGACTGACAGTCCCCAGCTCTCTGCTTGGGGAGCTGTGAGAACTGAGTGATCGGGGATTGTAAAACACTCAGTTCTCAGTTTTAGAGGCATAGGCGGACAGATGCAGCATCATTTAGATGCTGCATACACCTAAGTAAGTATGATTTCTAAATAATAAAAAAACCCATACTTCTCTTTTAAGCCTGTGTCCATATCTATAGTTTAGATCTATGTTTGTCCCTAGCATGTTTAAATCCACTTATTGTTGACTGACTCACTACCCCTGATGGAAGTCTCTTCCAAGTATTACCAAACTCTTTAGGTAAAACAATACTTTCTAAGATTAGTCTTGAACTTCTCTCCTGCTAGTTTGAGGTCATGTCCTTGTGTTTATGATTTTAACTTTATATTGAAAATACTGCCTTCCTCAATCTCATTTACTCTTTGATGTATTTAAAGGTTTCAGTCATGTCACCCCTTTCCCTTTTTTCCTTCACATTGTACAAATTACGTTCCTGCAGTCTCTCCTGACATGTTTTATCCCTCAGACTTTTCATAATTTTGTTGCCCATCTCTGGACTCGTTCTTATCAATATCTTTTTGTAAGTGAGATCTCCAGAACTGGACACAGTATATTAAATGAGGTCTCACTAAAGATCTACGGTGGAATCAGGACCTCCTACCTCCTGCTGGTGATCCCTCAAGTTATGCACTCTAGAATTCTTTTCCCAGGGCATTTTTTCAGCTGGAACGCGGGGGAAACACAGTTCTGGCACCTCCTATACTGGATGTGTGTAATGGCTAGGGTACTGGGGTGTGCTGGAGGGTCTATTCATGCTGGCTGCTGGGGGATCTATTGTTCCTGGAGCATATCTATTTTTGCAGGTGAGCTATTGTTTCTGGGGAGGTCTATTATTGTCCTGATTGGGTTTATGTTTCTGGGGGGGGCATCATTTGTTGCTGGAAGAGATCTACTGTGGGGGGCAGGGTATATTGTTGCTGGAGGGCATCTATTTTTGTGCGGCAATCTATTGTTGTTTGGCAGGTCTGTTTTTCCCGGTAGTTGAGCTTATGTTGCTGGGGAATCTATTGTTGCTGGGATGGATCTACTGTTGAGGGAGGGGTCTATTGTTGCTGGCTGCTGGAAAGTCTATTGATACTGGGCTGGCTGCTCAGAAATCATGTTTTGCTTCCTGTGTCTTTTTTTGTTGGGGTCCATTGTTGCTGGGGGGGGGTCAGTGAAAAATTGTAAAATGATAAATATTCATCATATTAGTAACAGTAATATATACAAATAAACCCATCTCAAAGACCGTGTAAATTCCAACATGCCACTTACATTTACAGTAGTAGACCATAGATCCAATTTTTATTTAAAAACATAGCAATATAAATTACATTAATCAGTAACCTTGCATTTACTAAACATACCAGTAACAAGGTACTTGTGAACTAAGTGCATTCCAAAGCCTTGGCGGCTGCCTATATTTAACAGTGGCAGTCTAACTAACTTCCCATAATTTCCATATAAGGTGAATGACATTAGAACACTGGCAAAGGTAAAATTGAACAACAAAGAATACAAACAAAGGTGTGATAATTAAAGAAGTGCAAAGAGGAAATAAAAGGAGAAAGGGTAGGTAAAGGTTCATTCAGTGATAAGTAGTGTTGAGCGAACACGGACTGTATTATTCGTGTTCGTACCGAATAATTGGATTTTTTGTACCCGAACACGGACACGGACACTTTACTGTATGTTCGGGTAAAAATCCGTGTTCGGTCGTTTTATTTCCGGGTTTTGCATGCTTTGGCGCTCTTTTCATGGCGGGCTTTCAACAGCCAATCAACAATCGTTTAACTGGTGTGCCTTAAGCCATCCCAGCCATGCCTGCAAATGTCTCAGTAGCTGTGATTGGCCGTCTGAAGCATGTGACCAAGTCTTTATAAGTTCGAGGCAGCCGCAGCGGCGTCATTATGCTGCTTAGATTCAGGGACAGAGCACACATCAACGTGCTGGCTGCTGATTAGGGAAAGATAGGCAGGAAAAAACCATTTGTGTCCGGATAGAATTGAGGGACAGGTCGGAGTGTTTAGGCAGGGCGAGTTGTAGGCATTTTAGGGATAGAGTCTGCTGAATTATAGGGTCAGTGTCTTCTACAAACTACAATCGATATTGCTGTGTGGGGGGTGGGGTGAATCTGCACTCAATCCTGATCTACGATCTCTTCTCAATCCTGTTAGGGACAGAGTCTGCTGAATTTTAGGGAAACTGTGTTCTACAAACTACAATCGATATTGCTGTGTGGTGTGGGATTGGAGATAGGCAGGTGTCAGTGATCCACATCCATTTTTCTGTGTGTGAGCTGCAGTGAACACAATCTTTTTGGGCTGCAGTGAACACAATCTTTTTGGGCTGCAGTGAACACAATCTTTTTGGGCTGCAGTGAACACAATCTTTTTGGGCTGCAGTGAACACAATCTTTTTGGGGTGCAGTGAACAAAATCTTTTTGGGGTGCAGTGAACACAATCCTTTTTGGTGTGCAGTGAACACAATCTTTGTGGGGTGCAGTGAACAAAATCCTTTGTGGGGTGCAGTGAACACAATCTTTTTGGGGTGCAGTGAACAAAATCCTTTTTGGGGTGCAGTGAACAACATCCTTTTTGGGGTGCAGTGAACACAATCTTTTTGGGGTGCAGTGAACAAAATCCTTTGTGGGGTGCAGTGAACACAATCTTTTTGGGGTGCAGTGAACACAATCTTTTTGGGGTGGAGTGAACAACATCCTTTTTGGGGTGCAGTGAACAAAATCCTTTTTGGGGTGCAGTGAACAAAATCATTTTTGGGGTGCAGTGAACACAATCTTTTTGGGGTGCAGTGAACACAATCTTTGTGGGGTGCAGTGAACACAATCTTTTTGGGGTGGAGTGAACAACATCCTTTTTGGGGTGCAGTGAACAACATCCTTTTTGGGGTGCAGTGAACACAATCTTTTTGGGGTGCAGTGAACACAATCTTTGTGGGGTACAGTGAACAGAATCTTTGTGGGGTGCAGTGAACACAATCTTTGGGGGGTACAGTGAACACAATCTTTGTGAGGTGCAGTGAACACAATCTTTGTGGGGTGCAGTGAACACAATCATTGTGGGGTGCAGTGAACTCAATCTTTGTGGGGTACAGTGAACACAATCTCATACTTCTGAAGGTTTGAGGGTGCTGCCTGTTCCATACTCCCCCTACTCCTCATCTAGCCTTTTAGGGGTACAAACAATAGTAATTGGGGCCTAGTGTGGTTGTGTACGTGTGATATACATACACTTTTTTTGGGATCATATTTTCTATTCCGCTATTTAATCAAAAACCTTTGGGGATCAGTTAAATTGGGGGATAGTCTGTGTTGGTACGTGTGAGAGAGATCCACCTTTCCAAGTTGTTGGGGTTCATCTCATACTTCTGAAGGTTTGAGGGTGCTGCCTGTTCCATACTCCCCCTACTCCTCATCTAGCCTTTTAGGGGTACAAACAATAGTAATTGGGGCCTAGTGTGGTTGTGTACGTGTGATATACATACACTTTTTTGGGATCATATTTTCTATCCCGCTATTTAATCAAAAACCTTTGGGGATCAGTTAAATTGGGGGATAGTCTGTGTTGGTACGTGTGAGAGAGATCCACCTTTCCAAGTTGTTGGGGTTCATCTCATACTTCTGAAGGTTTGAGGGTGCTGCCTGTTCCATACTCCCCCTACTCCTAGCCTTTTAGGGGTACAAACAATAGTAATTGGGGCCTAGTGTGGTTGTGTACGTGTGATATACATACACTTTTTTGGGATCATATTTTCTATTCCGCTATTTAATCAAAAACCTTTGGGGATCAGTTAAATTGGGGGATAGTCTGTGTTGGTACGTGTGAGAGAGATCCACCTTTCCAAGTTGTTGGGGTTCATCTCATACTTCTGAAGGTTTGAGGGTGCTGCCTGTTCCATACTCCCCCTACTCCTAGCCTTTTAGGGGTACAAACAATAGTAATTGGGGCCTAGTGTGGTTGTGTACGTGTGATATACATACACTTTTTTGGGATCATATTTTCTATTCCGCTATTTAATCAAAAACCTTTGGGGATCAGTTAAATTGGGGGATAGTCTGTGTTGGTACGTGTGAGAGAGATCCACCTTTCCAAGTTGTTGGGGTTCATCTCATACTTCTGAAGGTTTGAGGGTGCTGCCTGTTCCATACTCCCCCTACTCCTAGCCTTTTAGGGGTACAAACAATAGTAATTGGGGCCTAGTGTGGTTGTGTACGTGTGATATACATACACTTTTTTGGGATCATATTTTCTATTCCGCTATTTAATCAAAAACCTTTGGGGATCAGTTAAATTGGGGGATAGTCTGTGTTGGTACGTGTGAGAGAGATCCACCTTTCCAAGTTGTTGGGGTTCATCTCATACTTCTGAAGGTTTGAGGGTGCTGCCTGTTCCATACTCCCCCTACTCCTAGCCTTTTAGGGGTACAAACAATAGTAATTGGGGCCTAGTGTGGTTGTGTACGTGTGATATACATACACTTTTTTTGGATCATATTTTCTATTCCGCTATTTAATCAAAAACCTTTGGGGATCAGTTAAATTGGGGGATAGTCTGTGTTGGTACGTGTGAGAGAGATCCACCTTTCCAAGTTGTTGGGGTTCATCTCATACTTCTGAAGGTTTGAGGGTGCTGCCTGTTCCATACTCCCCCTACTCCTAGCCTTTTAGGGGTACAAACAATAGTAATTGGGGCCTAGTGTGGTTGTGTACGTGTGATATACATACACTTTTTTTGGATCATATTTTCTATTCCGCTATTTAATCAAAAACCTTTGGGGATCAGTTAAATTGGGGGATAGTCTGTGTTGGTACGTGTGAGAGAGATCCACCTTTCCAAGTTGTTGGGGTTCATCTCATACTTCTGAAGGTTTGAGGGTGCTGCCTGTTCCATACTCCCCCTACTCCTCATCTAGCCTTTTAGGGGTACAAACAATAGTAATTGGGGCCCAGTGTGGTTGTGTACGTGTGATATACATACACTTTTTTGGGATCATATTTTCTATTCCGCTATTTAATCAAAAACCTTTGGGGATCAGTTAAATTGGGGGATAGTCTGTGTCGGTACGTGTGAGAGAGATCCACCTTTCCAAGTTGTTGGGGTTCATCTCATACTTCTGAAGGTTTGAGGGTGCTGCCTGTTCCATACCCCCCCTACTCCTCATCTAGCCTTTTAGGGGTACAAACAATAGTAATTGGGGCCTAGTGTGGTTGTGTACGTGCGAGATACATACACTTTTTTTGATCATATTTCCTATTCCGCTATTCAATAAAAACCTTTGAGGATCAATTGAATTGCGGGATAGTCTGTGTCGGTACGTGTGAGAGAGATCCACCTTTCCAAGTTGTTGGGGTTCATCTCATACTTCTGAAGGTTTGAGGGTGCTGCCTGTTCCATACTCCCCCTACTCCTCATCTAGCCTTTTAGGGGTACAAACAATAGTAATTGGGGCCTAGTGTGGTTGTGTACGTGTGATATACATACACTTTTTTTGGATCATATTTTCTATTCCGCTATTTAATCAAAAACCTTTGGGGATCAGTTAAATTGGGGGATAGTCTGTGTTGGTACGTGTGAGAGAGATCCACCTTTCCAAGTTGTTGGGGTTCATCTCATACTTCTGAAGGTTTGAGGGTGCTGCCTGTTCCATACTCCCCCTACTCCTCATCTAGCCTTTTAGGGGTACAAACAATAGTAATTGGGGCCCAGTGTGGTTGTGTACGTGTGATATACATACACTTTTTTGGGATCATATTTTCTATTCGTTATTTAATCAAAAACCTTTGGGGATCAGTTAAATTGGGGGATAGTCTGTGTCGGTACGTGTGAGAGAGATCCACCTTTCCAAGTTGTTGGGGTTCATCTCATACTTCTGAAGGTTTGAGGGTGCTGCCTGTTCCATACCCCCCCTACTCCTCATCTAGCCTTTTAGGGGTACAAACAATAGTAATTGGGGCCTAGTGTGGTTGTGTACGTGCGAGATACATACACTTTTTTTGATCATATTTCCTATTCCGCTATTCAATAAAAACCTTTGAGGATCAATTGAATTGCGGGATAGTCTGTGTCGGTACGTGTGAGAGAGATCCACCTTTCCAAGTTGTTGGGGTTCATCTCATACTTCTGAAGGTTTGAGGGTGCTGCCTGTTCCATACTCCCCCTACTCCTCATCTAGCCTTTTAGGGGTACAAACAATAGTAATTGGGGCCCAGTGTGGTTGTGTACGTGTGATATACATACACTTTTTTTGGATCATATTTTCTATTCCGCTATTTAATTTAACTGGGCCTCCATGCGAGACCTGTGTGCCTTGTTGCGCTGTTTTGAGTACTCCACCAACATGGCCAGTGGCAATGACGCCGTTCTCAGCTTAACTATCCCACTTCTATGCCTCCTTGAAAAAACAATTCGGGCGATGATGGAAGAGGATGTGGCACAGGATGAGGAGGAGGAGGAGGATGAAGAGGTAACATTTCCAAGGCTTTCAGGGCAGTCATTCGCAAGGGGCTCCGAGGGTGGGTTCCTGCACACGCAAACGCCAGGGACGCAATTGTCCAGCAGGGGCACAGTTCTGGAGGATGAGGAGGATGAGGAGGAGGAGGAGCTGGAGGAGGAGATGGAACCATGTTCACAGCAGGGTGGCACCCAGGCCAGCTCATGGCCATCACTGGTGCGTGGCTGGGGGGATACAGAGGACACGGACGATACACCTCCCACAGAGGACAGCCTTTCGTTGCCTCTGGGCAGCCTGGCACACATGAGCGATTACATGCTGCAGTGTCTCCACAACGACCGCCGAGTTGCCCACATTCTAACTTGTGCTGATTACTGGGTGGCCACGCTGCTGGATCCCCGTTACAAGGACAACGTACCGTCCTTAATTCACTCACTGGAGCGCGATCGCAAGATGCGCGAGTACAAGCGCACGCTGGTAGACGCCATGCTGCTGGCATTCCCATCTGACAGCGGGGCCACAGTGGAAGCACAAGGCAGAGGAGGAGGAGGAGGAGGTCGCCAACGCAACCAGGGCACCGCCAGCACCTCAGAAGGCAGGGTTAGCATGGCCGAAATGTGGAAAAGCTTTGTCAGCACGCCACAACAAACAGCAGCACCAGCAGCTCAGATGGAACGTCTTAGCAGGAGGCAGCATTTTACCAACATGGTGGAGCAGTATGTGTGCACACGCCTACATGTAGTGAATGACGGGTCTGCCCCCTTCAACTTCTGGGTCTCCAAATTGGGCACATGGCTTGAGCTTGCCCTTTACGCCTTGGAGGTGCTGGCGTGCCCTGCAGCCAGTGTATTATCTGAACGGGTATTTAGCACGGCTGGGGGCGTTATAACAGACAAGCGCAGCCGCCTGTCCAGAGACAATGTGGACAAGCTCACGTTCATTAAAATGAACCAGGCATGGATCCCACGGGACTTTTCCGTACCTTATGCAGAATAGCAATGGATACCGACCTTACCCACCCATTGTTCCATTTTTGCTCTTTCTCACTCTTTTGGGGTGTACCCTCATTTAAAATTTTTGAAAAGAAGCAGTGTTGGCTACCTCGTCCTCCTCCTCAGGGCCAGATTAATGTAGGGGCTATTGGAGCTGCAGCTCCAGGCCCCTACCTTTTATATAGGCCCCGGGTTGGCCATATTCACTGTTACCGCTCTTCTGTCACTTGTAAACACAGAAGTCTGGCTTCTATGCTCGCTTCCCCAGGCAGCACCCTCAGAACCTCCCCACACAGCGTGAAGGCCGGACAAGGAGGGACAGTTGGCGATGCATGGATGTGTTTATGGGCTTCAGAGACAGCATCCCATGTTGAATTAGGCATGCATGGCTGCACCCTTCCTCCTCTGGGTGCATGGCAAGGCACGGCCCTTAAGGCCCTTCAAAATCCTCAGCACCAAGCCCATGATGCTGTTAATCCGGCCCTGGTCCTCCTCCACCGCCGCTTCCACCTACACCGCCCATAGGTGTGCGCAGCCTATTGCATTAAGGTGTGCACCCCAAAGTTGAAATACACATGCATGTGTTTGCCAGCAGGGAGAGTAATGTATCGGGGCCATGTACCTGTAGGCAAGGAGAAATAGAGCAGAGCAGGTCCCAGGGAGATCTTTCCCATCTCCTCACTGGCAATGCTATGTGCCCTAGGTGATTAGGGTGTGCCCAGGCACACCCAGCACACCCTGTGCGCACGCCTATGTCACCGCCACATCCACCACCACCTCAACCTCCCTCCTACTCCATATGGGCCTCGTCCTTCAGAGATGAAGAAGAACATTGTTTTATTTTTCTGTTTTTTTTTTGTTGTTTTAAGTTATTTCCCTATCCACATTTGTTTGCAGAGCACTTGCCATGCTCTTAATTACGTTTTGCTGCCATTTGCAGCACTCTAGCCCTTTCCTTTGGTGTTTTAGAGCCATTTTAGTGCCTTAAAGTTCGGGTCCCCATTGACTTCAATGGGGTTCGGTGTCCGGGAAAAGTTCGGTAAAAGTCCGGGACACGGACCCGGACTTTTTTTTAAAGTTCGGCCGAACCCGTCGAACACGGACATCTAGGTGTTCGCTCAACCCTAGTGATAAGTCAAAAGTTAGTAAAAGTGTCTTGCAATACCTGCAGTTTAAGAAGAATTCAAGGTTTAGTTACACTTTAGATAGCTTGGCTAGAAGCTTTTTAAATGCTAAATTCATTTTTTTTTTCTCTAAAATCCAGTTCCCCTATGTACCAATATACCATTAATGAACCTCGGTTGCAGAAAATTACAAGCTTTCATTGATTTTGAGAACAGGGCCTTACCTTAGCCCTTGCTAAGGTTGCCAGGTGTCCACTATTTGAGCGGACAGTCCACTTTTTTCACATTATGTTCACTATTTTTTTTCACAAAATAGTGGACATATGAGATGCTAAGTTGTTTCAATCTAATTGATCGCAATACTCCTCCAACTTTAGAAGAAATGATGAACATCTGGTTATTATCACCATGGCGAAAAGAACTTCCACCCAACACTCTCTTCGATAAAATTTCTGCCTTAGAAAAAGTTTATGTTCATCTGAAGGGCGATTCATCCCTTAAAAAGTGGACGTACTTTTTCAAGAAAGAGCCAGCTCTGAGTTTACTGAAACTGTTCCAGTATTGTGCATCATTTCCAGTATCAAATGCAAACGTTGAACAAATTTTCAGCGTCATGGGAAATTTGTGGACTGACGAACGTAACCGACTGCTTGTACCATCAGTTCGAAGTGAACTTTGTATATTTTTTAATATTTCTCAACTTGTACTGAAATTAAAGAATTATTCCTTAAACACAAAAAATTTATCAAAGCTGCGCAGTCAAATAAAAAATACACACGACAGCAAAGTAAAATGTAATTTAATATTTTACATATTATTATAATATATTTGATGTTTTGAATTTTAGGTAAAGTTTTGAAGTGATTATTTTAATACGTGTTAAAATGTTTGTAACAAAATATATAATTTAATTGTAAACATTTTTTTTATTTTTTTACTACTTAAACCCCCCCCCCCACTTGTCCACTATTTTTTGGAAGCAGACCTGGCAACTCTAGCCCTTGCTATATTTCTTAGGGCCCTTTCACACGGGCGCTCCGTGTGTCCGCAAATCATCCTATTTTTTTGCGGATGATATACGGACATAATGTAAGTGAATGGCATTGCGGATGTCAGCAGAATACCATCCGCTGACATCCGATTTTCTTCCTTTCAGTTCTGTTCCGTTTTTTGGAACGGAACAGAACCCTATTTTTCCTCCGTTCAAAAAACGGAAAGGAAGCAAAATCGGATGTCAGCGGTGTCATCCGCTGACATCCGCAATGCCCATAGACATACATTATGTCCGTATATCATCCGCAAACGGATGGGATGATATGCGGACATACGGAGCGGATGACACAAGTGTCATCCGCTCTGTGAAAAAAAAAAAAAAAGTGCCGGAGTGGATCGCAATGCGGTACGCTCCGTGTGAAAGAGCCCTTAGAAAGCTGCAGAGGCTCCCTGGTATACAGAAAGAGACAGAAAAACCAGTAAGACACAGGAAGGAATTTACCAGCTGACCTCATTAGCACACACTCTTCACCCATCAACAGAGATGTATAGTAACTAAGTAGAAGTACTTCACTACTGTACTTAACTGCTTCCATACCGCGCCATAATAAAATGATGGCGGCAGGAAGTCTTTCTCGATCCGGGCGGCCGTCATATGATGTCCGCCCGGTCTCGCCGCCACTGCGCGCCCCCGCGGCGCGCAGCGCGGCTATCAGGGGTGAGACTCGTCCCTTCGACTGAGCCCAACCCCGATCACGGTAAACAGCCAATGAAATTGGCTGTTTACCACGTGATCGGCTGTGTCAATCACAGCCGATCACATGAGCGGCTTTAGCGCGAGCCGCTCGTTCCTTCCTCAATGCGCGCCCCGACGGGGGCGCGCAGCACGGCGATCGGGGACGAGGCTCGTCCCTCGGACAGAGCTCATCCCCGATCTAGGTAAAGAGCCAATGAAATTGGCTTTTTACCACGTGACCGGCTGTGTCCAATCACAGCCGGTCACAAATGTCAACAGAGAACACGGTAGCTAGCTGTCACCGTCTTCTCCTCCTCACACACTGATCCTGTGTGAGGAGGAGATTGTGGTAACAGCTAGTTACCAATTACAGTGCACCCCAAACACACTGATTGCCCCCCAATAAAGAGCGCCTGTCACTTGCCCATCAAAGTACCCGGGTACCTGTCACCAGCCCATCAGGTACTCTGATGACAGGTACTCGGGTACTCTGATGGGCTGGTGACAGGTACTCGGGTACTCTGATGGGCTGGTGACAGGTACTCGGGTACTCTGATGAAGGGTACTCGTGTACTCTGATGACAGGTACTCGGGTGCTCCAGTGACAGGTACTCGGGTACTTTGAGTACCTGTCACCGGAGTACCCGAGTACCTGTCATCAGAGTACCCGAGTACCCATCTTCGGAGTACCCGAGTACCTGTCATCAGAGTACCCGAATACCCGTCATCAGAGTACCCGAATGCCCGTCATCAGAGTACCCGAATGCCCGTCATCAGAGTACCCGAGTACCTGTCATCAGAGTACCCGAGTATCCGTCATCAGAGTACCCGTCATCGGAGTACCCGAGTACCTGTCACCTACCCATCAGAGTACCCGAGTACCTGTCACCTACCCATCAGAGTACCCGAGTACCTTCCACCTGCTCATCAGAGTACCTGACACCTGAAGTACCCGAGTACTAGCCACCTGCTCATCAGTACCCATCACTACTCATCAGTACTCATCAGTACCCATCAGTACCTATCAGTATCAGTACTGATCATCCGTACCCATCAGTACAGTATCAGTATCACCTATCAGTATCAGTACTACCCATCAGTACCCATCACCTGCCTGTCACCTGCCCATCAGAGTACCCGAGTACCTGTCACCTGCCTATCGGAGTACTCGAGTACCTGCCACCTGCTCATCAGTACCAGAGTACCTGTCACCTGCCTGTCACCTGCCCAGCAAAGTACCCGAGTACCTGTCACCCTTCATGCAGCCACCATGTCCAAGTCCAAAACGGTTTATATACGTCCTCCGTTTAAACCTAAATACCGCTGTTATGGTAGCAGATAGCTGCCATAACCCTGGTATTTTTTTAAACAGTGGACGGTTGGCTTTCCGATAAGGGTGGTCCCAGCGGCGGATTTGCCGCGGTATCACCCTTCCGGGATGGCGGAAGAGGTGCCCCCCCTCCCGCCACGTTACGGTCCTTCTCCCCTCTTACCGAACCCGCCGGCATCGGGGAAAACGATCAGGTCCCGGAATCAACACAGACAGGATGTCGAGTGAGGGCAAGCTTGCCCTCACTCGACTCTATGGTCTTGGAGGACCAGAGCTACGGCAAACGTCATTGCCTAGCAACCGCTTTAAAGGTCCCTTTTTTTTTTTTCATTTTATTTTATTTATTTATTTTTTTATTTTTATTTTTTTTTCTATCTTTTAGTGTACTTTTTGACCCCAGATCTCACAAAAAAGAGGTCCTGTCGTGCCTTTTTCTATTACAAGGAATGTTTACATTCCTTGTAATAGAAATAAAAATGATAATTTTTTTTTTTTAAAACGGTGAAAAAATAAAAAATAATAAATAAAATAATTAATAAAAAAAAAAATGAAAGCGCCCTGTCCCTGTGAGCTCGCGCGCAGAAGCGAACGCATACGGAAACCCCGCCCACATATGTAAATGGTGTTCAAACCACACAGTATTGCTGCGATCGTTAGAGCAAGAGCAATAATTTGAGCCCTAGACCTCCTCTGTAACTCTAAGATGGCAACCTGTAGAATTTTTTAAAATGTCGCCTATGGGGATTTTTAAGTACCAAAGTTTGTCGCCATTCCGTGAGCGTGCACAATTTTGACGCATGACATGTTGGCTATCTATTTACTCGGCGTAACATTATCTTTCACATTATGGAAAAAAATTGGGCTAACTTAACTGGTTTCTTATTTTTTTATTCAAAAAAGTGAATTTTTTTCCCAAAAAATTGCGTTTGGAAGACCGCTGCGCAAATACGGTGTGATAAAAAATATTGCAATAATCTCCATTTTATTCTCTAGGGTCTCTGCTAAAAAAATATACAATGTTTGGGGGTTCTAACTAGTTTTCTAGCAAAAACAACTGATTTTAGCTTGTAAACACCAAATGTCAAAAATAGGCCTAGGCAAGTGGCTAGGATGCATGATGGTGCTCCTTGGATGTTGGGCCCCTCTATATGGCTAGGCTGTGAAAAAGTTTCACACATGTGGTATTGCCATACTCAGCAGGAGTGGCAGAACGTATTTTGGGGTGTCATTTTTGCTGTGTACATGCTATGTGTTAGGAATATCCTATAAATTGACAACTTTGTGTAAAAAAAAAAAAAGTTTTTATTTTTTTCCCACATTTTCCAAAAACTTGTGGAAAAAAATGACATGTTCAAACGACCCATAATGCCTCATAAAATATACGTTGGAGTGTTTGCTTTCCAAAATGGGGTCATTTTGTGGACTTTTCCATTGTATTGGTGCTCTAGGGCCTTCAAAAGTGTGATAGGTAGTAAGAAAGTTTTATGTGTATTTATGCTTCTAGAACGCCTGAAGGTGCTACTTGGATGTGGAGTCTCTTTTTGTGGCCAGGCTGTGTAAAAGTCTCACACATGTGGTATCACCATACTCAGGAGGAGTAGTAGAATTTATTTTGGGGCGTCATTTTTGCTGTGTACATGCTATGTGTTAGAAATAGCTTATAAATTGACAACTTTGTGGGGAAAAAAAATGTTTTCTTAATTTTCCCAAGAATTGTGGGAAAAAATTATAACTTCAAAAAACTCACGATGCCTCTTACTAAATACCTTGGACTGTCTACTTTACAAAAAGGGGTCATTTGGGGGGTATTTGTACTGTCTTGACATTTCAGGGCCTCAAGATAGGCCGTCAGTACATCTGGTGTGATCAATTTTCAGTAATTGGTACCATAGCTTCTAGACTCAATAACTTTCACACAGACTAAATAATATACACTAATTTGGGGTTAATTTTACCAGAGATATGTAGCAGTATAAATTTTGGCCCAAATGTATGAAGAAAAATTTATTTTTTGCAAAATTTTATAATAGAAACTAAAAAAAAGTGTTTTTTTTTCAGTTGTGATCAAATACCACCAAAAGAAAGCTCTATTTGTGTGGAAAAAATGATAAAAATTTTGTTTGGTTACAGTGTAGCATGACTGAGCAATTGTCATTCAAAGTGTGAGAGTGCTGAAAGCTGAAAATTGGTCTGGGCAGGAAGGGGGTCTAACTGCTCTGTATGGAAGCGGTTAAGTACCGAAAGGCGGTATCTGTACTTTCCTAGAGTAGAATTTTTTTCTCCTACTTCCACTTTTACTTCACAACATTTTTTCAATGATTTCAATACTTCTACTCTGATATTTTTTTTTTGTGCTGCATAGTTACTCGTTACAATTATAAAAATGACCACTGCCAGAACAGTAGATGGCAGGTTTCATGAAGCTCAAAACATGTGTATTATCAGCGCATACGAAAATAAAAGCTACTGTATGTATAAATAAAAGCTGCATTTGAAATAATAAAAAACAATATGATGTTCAAACTTTTGACTTCTTTCTTTAATAACTACATAACACAGTACTTGTACTTTCAGTACTTGAGTAGCAATTTTTTTTTCAAAACTACTGGTACTTTTACTTTCAGTACTTGAGTAGCAAAATTTTTAGAAAAACTACTTGCAATACTTAAGTACAAAAAATGTTGAATACTTTAGTACTTCTACTCAAGTAACTTTTTGATCGAGCACTTCCACTTCTACTCAAGTCACTTTTTGATCAAGCACTTGTACTTTTACTCAAGTATGGGGTTCGAGTACTTTATACAACTCTGCCCATCAACTAAATTGTTACAGCATCCCCGGCATTTCTCCATGTGTGCATTTGCCTGGCTTTCCCAGCATCCCTTCAGAGGGGCTCAGGCTGCATGCTAAACTCCCTGGGGTATGCAGCTCACAGGACATCCCTTATGTAGTGCAAGGGCCTCGTCAGGGCTGGGCTTTAAGCATCTCTCTTCTCGGTGCTCAGGCTGCACAGCTGTCTTATAATTACCAGCCACTCATTGTTTCCACAATGACTCACCTGGTTACCATTACCTGCCTCATTAGTCCAGCCTACAGTCAGCCCCTTTTGGCTATTTAAACTGGCTGGCTCATTCCTTTTCCTTGGTCAACATATCCTGTGTGTCTCTCTGCTGTGTTCCTGTTTGACTTTGCCTGGTTGATGTTTCTTCTGGTTCCTGATCCTGATCTTTGGCTTCTGACTGGCTCCCTGATTCCAGCTCGTCTGATACCTGTTTTGGCTTCCTTACCCTGGCTTCTGTTTTTGACTACGTTTCTGATTTATATTATTTTACTATTACATTGAAGGTGTTATTTTTAACTGCATTTTCTGTCTCTGCTTGGTTCCCAGTCCCTGACAGGCCTGCCTGATTGGATACAGAGTGATTGGATACATGGGGTGCAGTGGCGGCCCGTGCATAGGGGGCGCCAGGGCGCCGCCCCCCTGCCCCTAAAAAAAAAAAGAAAAAAAAAAAAACAAAAAAAAAAACAAAAAAAACCAAAACGAACAAATAAAGTTGTTCAATAAAAAAAATTGGGTTCGCCGGCCT
Source organism: Pelophylax lessonae (assembly GCF_965119305.1). NCBI lineage: Eukaryota > Metazoa > Chordata > Amphibia > Anura > Ranidae > Pelophylax > Pelophylax lessonae. The sequence goes on along the minus strand of NC_138772.1, from coordinate 438,314,063 downwards.
GAACCCAAGGAACTGGTGGCTGGGGGGGGGGTGGGGTTACCTCCCAGAAGAGGCGCCGATTGGCTGCCTTCTGGGGAGGTAGGGGGGTATCCTGGGCGCAAGTCTTTGCTATTGGACACCCCCACTTTCTGATATCCTGGCTGTGATTGGTCCAGTCTACAGCCTGGACCAATCATCATCCAGGATATCGCTGACGTCGCAATGGGGGCGGTGCCGGTGCGTGCGTCAATCACTCACCGTCACCGCCGCTCAGAGAAGAGGAGAGGCCGCCTGCCGGTTCCCGCCGCCGAGACGACGAGGGAGAAGGACCCGCCGCAGAAGAGGAGGAAGAAGCTGAGCCGCGCCGCCGCCAGGTAAGTTTGAACGGAGCACGCACGCTGACACTCTGCAATCATTGGGGGACAATGCTGACACTCTGCAATCATTGGGGGACAATGCTGGCACTCTGCAATCATTAGGGTACAATGCTGGCACTCTGCAATCATTGGGGTACAATGCTGGCGCTCTGCAATCATTGGGGGACAATGCTGGCGCTCTGCAATCATTGGGGGACAATGCTGACACTCTGCAATCATTGGGGGACAATGCTGGCGCTCTGCAATCATTGGGGGACAATGCTGGTGCTCTGCAATCATTGGGGGACAATGCTGGCGCTCTGCAATCATTGGGGGACAATGCTGGCGCTCTGCAATCATTGGGGGACAATGCTGGTGCTCTGCAATCATTGGGGGACAATGCTGGCGCTCTGCAATCATTGGGGGACAAAGCTGTGGCGCTCTGCATTCATTGGTGTGGCGCTCTGCAATCATTGGGGGACAATGCTGTGGCGCTCTGCAATCATTGGGGGACAATGCTGTGGCGCTCTGCAATCATTGGGGGACAATGCTGGCGCTCTGCAATCATTGGGGGACAATGCTGTGGCGCTCTGCAATCATTGGGGACAATGCTGGCACTCTGCATTCATTGGGGGACAAAGCTGTGGCGCTCTGCAATCATTGGGGTACAATGCTGTGGCGCTCTGCAATCATTGGGGGACAATGCTGTGGCGCTCTGCAATCATTGGGGGACAATGCTGTGGCGCTCTGCAATCATTGGGGGACAATGCTGGCGCTCTGCAATCATTGGGGGACAATGCTGTGGCGCTCTGCAATCATTGGGGACAATGCTGGCACTCTGCAATCATTGGGGGACAATGCTGTGGCGCTCTGCAATCATTGGGGGACAATGCTGTGGCGCTCTGCAATCATTGGGGGATAATGCTGTGGCGCTCTGCAATTATTGGGGGACAATGCTGTGGCGCACTCTGCAATCATTGGGGACAATGCTGTGGCGCTCTGCAATCATTGGGGGACAATGCTGTGGCACTCTGCAATCATTGGGGGACAATGCTGTGGCGCTCTGCAATCATTGGGGGACAATGCTGTGGCGCTCTGCAATCATTGGGGGACAATGCTGTGGCGCTCTGCAATCATTGGGGGACAATGCTGTGGCCCTCTGCAATCATTGGGGGACAAAGCTGTGGCGCTCTGCAATCATTGGGGGACAATGCTGGCGCTCTGCAATCATTGGGGGACAATGCTGGCGCTCTGCAATCATTGGGGGACAATGCTGTGGCGCTCTGCAATCATTGGGGACAATGCTGTGGCGCTCTGCAGTGATTGGGGACAATGCTGTGGCGCTCTGCATTGAAAGGGGCTCGCACGCTGAACTCTGCATTGATGGGGGCACGGAACAGTTGCATTGAAGGGGGCACGCACGCTGAACTCTGCACAGTGTTTATTGCATTGAAGGGGGCACAGCACAGTTACATTGAAGGGGGCATGCACGCTGAACTCTGCATTGTGGGGGCACAGCACAGTGTTCATTGCATTGAAGGGGGCACAGCACAGTTGCATTGAAGGGGGCATGCACGCTGAACTCTGCATTGTTGGGGCACAGCACAGAGTTCATTGCATTGAAGGGGGCACAGTGTTTATTGCATTGAAGGGGGCACAGCACAGTGTTTATTGCATTGAAGGGGGCACAGCACAGTGTTTATTGCATTAAAGGGGGCACAGCACAGTGTTCATTGCATTGTGGGGGCACAGCACAGTGTTTATTGCATTGAAGGGGGCACAGCACAGTGTTTATTGCATTGAAGGGGGCACAGCACAGTGTTTATTGCATTGAAGGGGGCACAGCACAGTGTTGCATTGAAGGGGGCATGCACGCTGAACTCTGCATTGTTGGGGCACAGCACAGTGTTCATTGCATTGAAGGGGGCATAGCACAGTGTTTATTGCATTGAAGGGGGCACAGCACAGTGTTTATTGCATTGAAGGGGGCACAGCACATTGTTCATTGCATTGAAGGGGGCACAGCACAGTTGCATTGAAGGGGGCATGCACGCTGAACTCTGCATTGTGGGGGCACAGCACAGTGTTTATTGCATTGAAGGGGGCATAGCACAGTGTTTATTGCATTGAAGGGGGCACAGCACAATGTTCATTGCATTGAAGGGGGCACGCATGCTGAACTCTGCATTGAAGGGGGCATGTACACTGGTCTCTGCATTGAAAGGGGGCATGTACGCTGGTCACTGCATTGAAAGGGGGCATATACCATCTCCTGTACCATGACCTGTGACATGCCTATACCATATCTGTGCCATGCCTATACCATCACCTGTGCCATGCCTGTACCATCACCTATGCCATGCCTGTACCATCACCTATGCCATGCCTGTACCATCACCTGTGCCATGCCTGTACCATCACCTATGCCATGCCTATACCATCACCTGTGCCATGCCTGTACCATGACTTCAAAGTCACGCAATTTTTTTACTGCGTTTTTTGACGCGAAGCAATACCTATTACATTTTTCTTTTTGCGCCCCCCCAAAAATTTTGAGCACCAGCCGCCACTGATGGGGTGTCCTCCTATGTGAAGTCTCATTGACCTATTGAAGTCAACAGGCTGCCCTATGTGTGTCACTGGAAAAACAAGCCGAAAAACATGCACTCCCACTACTCTAGGTGTGAGTGGTGCCTGAAAGTGAAATTGGTGCGTTTACACAAAAACAATGAGGCTCTATTCATATCCGTGTGTTTCCAAACACATGGCAAACCACACAGAAAATTAGGGCTTTATCATGCATTTCAGAAACGCTGCAAATATGCATGCTGCTTGTGTGCCATTACATGTTAAAGGCACCCCAAGTGCGGAAAATATACTGTGGTAACGCACCATGCTCTGTTCTGGAGCTTCTCTGGTGTGATTCTTGCATGTAGATCAGCTGCCCAATGCGTGATGGGTGAAAATGCTCCCAAACACCCAAAACAAACGCATGCGGTAATGTGAGTTTTCGCTACGTAAAGATATGAATGAGGTCTGACAACTGAGTGTCCCCTTCCATCCCCTCCTATATACTTGTATAAAGATGGTCATACGCTAAGCAATCTGATTGTACAATTTCTTTTAGATTTACTAGAACTATTGAATAGGATGACACACCTGATCCTGATGTTGTCAATCAAACTCAATTAGCCAATCAGGAGAGAGAGGGGATGGGCTGAACAGCAGCTCAGTGTCTGAATGGATACACAGAGCTGCAGCTAGGCTGGGAAGCTCCCATAGTAAGGTGCTTGCTGTGGGGGCACTCGGCAGGAGGGAGGGGCCAGAAGCAGCGAAGAGGGACCCGAGAAAAGGAGGATCGGGGCTGCCCTGTGCAAAACCACTGCAGAGAGGAGGTAAGTATAACATGTTTGTTATTTTAATAAAAAAAAAAAATGAGACTTTACAATCACTTTAAAGTATAACTAAAGGCAAACTGTTTTCTTTAGATTTGTATAGAGTGGAGAGGGATTAGAACACCTGTCAGTTTTTATTGCTGTCTGTTATCCTATTAGGGAGAGTTGCCCTCTCTATTTGTCCTGTTAACCATAAGCATTGAAAGTGAAAGTAAAAGAAAATCCCACATTTTAAGTTGTCCTCAAAAAAGTAATAGATGGGAAATCCTCCAATGGGAACACTAGTTCTGGTGGCCTGGGGGTCCCCAAGGAATTCATTTAATTTGCTGGGATTTCCTCACTTCCTGTTTTGGTTATGGAACCGGAAGTGCAGGTAAATCTCCCCAATTGGGCACAGATGGAAAAAATAAACCAACAAGGATTTGGTGGCAGAAGAGGGACCTACTCCATATTAGGTGGGTCATCATTATATTATGGCTGATCAGTGTATTTTACATAGTTACATAGTTAGTCAGGTTGAAAAAAGACACAAGCCCATCGGGTTCAAAAAAAAAAAAAAACAGTATTGGAAACAAACCATACAATCCCATATACACAATCCTATACCCATTGTTGATCCAGAGGAAGGCAAAAATAAACCCCAGCAAAGCATGATCCAATTTGCTAAAGCAGGGGAAAAAAAATTCCTTCCTGATCCTGTACCATGTCTTCCTGTACCATGTCAGCACAGCGCCTGACATCTCCTGTACCATGTCCGCACAGCGCCTGACATCTCCTGTACCATGTCCACACAGCCTCTGTCATCTCCTGACCTGTACCATGTCCGCACAGCCTCTGACATCTCCTGTACCATGTCCTCACAGCCTCTGACATCTCCTGTACCATGTCCGCACAGCGCCTGACATCTCCTGTACCATGTCCGCACAGCGCCTGACATCTCCTGTACCATGTCCACACAGCCTCTGTCATCTCCTGACCTGTACCATGTCCGCACAGCCTCTGACATCTCCTGTACCATGTCCGCACAGCCCCTGACATCTCCTGTACCATGTCCACACAGCCTCTGACATCTCCTGTACCATGTCCGCACAGCCTCTGACATTTCATGTACCATGTCTGCACAGCCTCTGACATCTCCTGTACCATGTCCGCACAGCCTCTGACATCTCCTGTACCATGTCCGCACAGCCCCTGACATCTCCTGTACCATAACCGCACAGCCTCTGACATTTCATGTACCATGTCTGCACAGCCTCTGACATCTCCTGTACCATGTCCACACAGCCTCTGACATCTCCTGTACCATGTCCGCACAGCCTCTGACATCTCCTCTACCATGTCCGCACAGCCCCTGACATCTCCTGTACCATAACCGCACAGCCTCTGACATTTCATGTACCATGTCTGCACAGCCTCTGACATCTCCTGTACCATGTCCACACAGCCTCTGACATCTCCTGTACCATGTCCGCACAGCCTCTGACATTTCATGTACCATGTCCTCACAGCCTCTGACATCTCCTGTACCATGTCCGCACAGCCTCTGACATCTCCTGTACCATGTCCGCACAGCCTCTGACATCTCCTGTACCATGTCCGCACAGCCCCTGACATCTCCTGTACCATGTCCGCACAGCCCCTGACATCTCCTGTACCATGTCCGCACAGCCCCTGACATCTCCTGTACCATGTCCGCACAGCCTCTGACATCTCATGTACCATGTCCGCACAGCCTCTGACATCTCATGTACCATGTCCGCACAGCCTCTGACATCTCATGTACCATGTCCGCACAGCCTGACATTTCCTGTATCATTGATTGTCCCCTTTTTTAAGGACTTATTTCATTCATTGATTGCTTATTTTTAACCATTTTAGCGCTGCACTTTTTTCTATTGTCTTATGATTGGGGTTTTATATATTTTACCTTGGTGTCAACTGCTTTGATATTTGCATCTTTATTTGCTTGCGCTGATATTATTTGTTGCATTTCCTGTACCATGTCCGCACAGCCTCTGACATCTCATGTACCATGTCCACACAGCCTAAGACATCTCCTGTACCATCCAATGCACTTCCTCTGACCACCTGTCCCGTGTTGCTATCCTGTAGCATATATTGCCAGTACATATCTGTCTTATCTATATATAATACACTCTTCAAATGTGCTTTAAAATGCATGGTTTTCCCTTTTATGAACAGAAAAATAATGAGGTTATGCTGTTCGGCTGGTATAATAATGCTATGGGACTAGTATGAAATTATTTCCAGGGCTGAATTATATTCCCAGTCCGGCCCTGGTGTCATATGACGTCCTCCTGTGATTGCACCCACGTGGCGCACGGGCATCGTGCTCTGTGATTGCTGTGTCCTTGGGACACAGATGATAACAGATCGGGGTAAAGGGCCAATCACAGCGGCCCTTTATCACGTGATCAGCTGTGTCCATTCATTCATAAACACAAGCCGGCTGTCAGCATCCTCTACTCATGCTGACAGCATGAGTACAGGAGAGCTGGTAACTGGTTTGTGTGAAAGGGACATCTACACTGATAATCAGGGCATTAATTATCCGTGCCCTGATTATCAGTGCAGCCCCAACAGTGGCCATCAGTGTTGCCAGTTACTGGCCAACAGTGCTGCCTACCAGTGCCCATCAGAGCAAAATAGTGCCACCTATCAGTGCCCACCAGTGTTGCCTATCAGTGCAGTCTCATCAGTGTCACCTATCAGTGCTGCCTACCAGTGCCCATCAGTGCAAAACAGTGCCACCTATCAGTGCTGTCTATCATTGCCACCTATCCGTGCCCACCAATGTCGCCTATCAGTGCAGCCTCATCAGTTTCACCTATCAGTGCCACCTACCAGTGCCCATCAGTGCAAAAAAGTGCCACCTATCAGTGCTGTCTATCAGTGCCCACCATTGTTTCCTATCAGTGCAGCCTCATCAGTGTCACCTATTAGTGCTGCCTACCAGTGCCCATCAGTGCAAAACAGTGCCACCTATCAGTGCTGTCTATCAGTGCCTATCAGTGCAACCTCATCAGTGTCACATTTCAGTGCCACCTACCAGTGCCCAACAGTGCCACCTATCAGTACTGTCTATCAGTGCCTATCAGTGCAGCCTCATCAGTGTCACCTATCAGTGCTGCCTACCAGTGCCCATCAGTGCAAAACAGTGCCACCTATCAGTGCTGTCTATCAGCGCCACCTATCCGTGCCCACCAATGTTGCCTATCAGTGCAGCCTCATCAGTGTCACGTATCAGTGCTGCCTACCACCAGTGCCCATCAGTGCAAAACTGTGCCACCTAGCAGTGCCACCTATCAGTGCCCACCAGTGTTGCCTATAAGTGCAGCCTCATCAGTGCCCAGCAGTACTGCCTCATCAGTGCCCATCAGTGCAGCCTATCAGTGCACATCAGCGAAGGAGAAAAATTACCAGTTTGCAAACTTTTATAACAAACTATAAGCCCCGGTTCACACTTGTGCGTGTGCGGGGTTCGCATGTAATGTCGGAGCGCACTGCTCCGACATTACATGCGATCAGCTGTGCGGTGCGAGTTTAGCCATACAAACTGTATGGCTAAATTCGCATCGCTCCCGCAGCAAACACGCACAGGAGGCATTTTTTCAGCCGCATCAGGATCGGATCGCACAGCGGTTCACACTTGTGCGATCCGATCCTGTGCGAACTGAAAGATCGCACTGCGATATGCGATCAAACTGGGGGTGTCGTTAAGATTACACTGACACCCCTAGCGTATCGCATATGGCAGTGTGAACTGCCGGGGGTGCGTGTGCGATGCGGGAACAGGCTGCGAATTCGCAGCCTTCCCGCATCGCATCAGTGTGAACCGAGCCTAAAAAAACTTTTTGTTTTGTTTTTTTTCGGTCTTTTTTAGTTCACTTAGCAAAAAAATAAACACACCTGGTGGTGATTAAATACCACCAAAAGAAAGCTCTATTTGTGTAAAAAAAAAAAAAAAGATAAAAATGTCATCTGACTACGGAGTTGCATGACTGCTTCATTGTTGTTCAAATGTGACAGCGCTGAAAGCTAAAAATTACTCTGGGCAGGAAGGGGTTGAAAGTAGTTAATGTTGCTCTCTTAAGTAGGATTAAATCAGAGGCTCGCCACCAAATGGAAGTTTGTAAAATAGTTTTTTTATCATCCAGCTTCAGCAGAGTTGGGACTGAACTTGTTAGGTTTGTGAATGTAAACCCCAGGCGTTGGGCTCATCACTGGCACTTTTATCACTGTCCAGCCAAAGAAATAGAAGCCAGTAATTGTGGAAGTACAAGGATACTATTTCTGGTGAATTTAGAAGTAGGATTTCTGTGACCAGCCTGAGTTCTAAGACTTGGCTGGAATTTCCCTGTGACTCTATGGAGCAGCAGCAGGAATCATAAGATCCAGGGAGGAGTTTCTCTCTGTGTGATCCATGCTGTCTCTGCCTCGCCCCTTAATAAAAAAAAGAAGAGAAGAAAGTTTTGCAGTGACATGCAGAGAGTATTATTACCCAGAAATAAGGATCAGACAGAGGAGTGCATTGTATAGCGGAAGGAAGAGGAAGGGGAGCCTCACACCACAATGACAGTCACCATCCAGCTGCTGATCGATGCCGCTCTTCTACTGACAGTGACAGCCACCTTCTTACTGTTCTGGGCCACCAGGAGGAAGAGGTACGTACCTGTGTTTATTCTGCACAGTTTATGGTCGCCAATCACCTTCCTCTATAACTATGACCTTAGTACATAGCCATAACCCTTCCACGCCAAGCTGACCTCACACTAACATGTTGCTCTTGTTTGTTTATATTGATTGTAGTAGTAAGAGATGGGATAAAAACAACAGAAGGGAATGTTCTGTGTACAATAGCTGGAGAAATAAGCAAATATACAGGAATCTACAGGCTCTGATGCCCTAAGGGTCCATGTACACGGGACGCTGGAAATGGCCGTTTAGGAGCAGTTGGGCGTTTTTTTCAGAAGCCCCTGAACCCACCTACATGTTATCTTATCTGTCCATGTACACAGGGTCGTTTACAGTCATTTGCAGGCAGTTGCGTTCAGGGACTTTTTTTAGAACGCAATTATTTGCGTTCGAACGTGTGTTTCCCGGCGTTTCAAACGCACAAACGCGCCCGAACGCGTCCGAACGCGATGACCCGCGTTTTAGCGTTCGCGTTTTTCCATTTTAAAGGGGAATAATTTTTTTGACCTCTAGGAACGCTTCTAAACGCAAACGCCCGCAAACGCCGCTAAACGCGGGTACAAACGCGACCGAACGGACGTTTCAAACGTCCTAAAAATTCCAGCATTCAAAGGGACTTTTAACAACGTCCCGTGTACATGGAGCCTAAGAGCGGAATAATAAAAGGCAAATCATTTGTTTTTCTTAGTAAATACAGCAAATTATGTTAAATCAAAAATACCAATACAAAAAATCGAAGTGTGGTTGACAAGTCATAACAAATTTCTGTAAACCGGACCATACACTACACAACTCCATACCTCCCAACTTTTCCAGGGACACCTATCAGCAAACCTATGTAGGCATAGGCCACACCCCCTGTCATGCCCTCTTAAAGGAGAATTATACCAAAAATATGATTATTTAAACCCAGAAGTGATTTTTTTTTTTTTTTTTTTTACCACTGCTATTCCTTTATATTGGATTTTGAAATGTACACATGCAACCATTTATAAATTGTATGAAAGGCACTGGGAAACACTTTTTGAAAGATAAAAAGTATATTTTAGTGGTGTAGTGGTTAGCACTTTCACCTAGCAGCAAGAGGGTCGCTGGTTCAAATCCCAACCACGACACCTGCCTGGAGTTTGCATGTTCTCCCTGTGCCTGCCTAGGTTTCCTCCCACACTCCAAAGACATGCTGGTAGATTAATTGGATCCTGTATAAAAAATTGGCCCTACTGTGTAGGTATGTGAGTTAGGGACCTTAGGCTCCATGTACACGGGACGTTGTTAAAAGTCCCTTTGAATGCTGGAATTTTTAGGACGTTTGAAACGTCCGTTCGGTCGCGTTTGTACCCGCGTTTAGCGGGCGTTTAGCGGCGTTTGCGGGCGTTTGCGTTTAGAAGCGTTCCTAGAGGTCAAAAAAATTATTCCCCTTTAAAATGGAAAAACGCGAACGCTAAACGCGGGTCATCGCGTTCAGACGCGTTCGGACGCGTTTGTGCGTTTGAAACGCCGGGAAACACACGTTCGAACGCAAATAATTGCGTTCTAAAAAAAGTCCCTGAACGCAACTGCCTGCAAATGACTGTAAACGACCCTGTGTACATGGACAGATAAGATAAAATGTAGATGGGTTCAGGGGCTTCTAAAAAAAACGCCCAACTGCTCCTAAACTACCATTTCCAGCGTCCCGTGTACATGGAGCCTTAGATTGTAAGCTCCTTGAGGGCAGGGATTGATGTGATTGTGCAATGTATATGTAAAGTGCTGCGTAAATTGACAGCGCTATATAAGTACCTGAAATAATAATAATAATAATTTTATATACAACTATATAGATCAGACCAAAATGAGGGACACATGAGGAGGAAAGAGGGAGTAGATGGACTTTATTCCAAATCAGGGACAGTCCCTCTGAATCGGTGACAGTTGGGAGCTATGCAACTCTTAAGCCCCGTACACACGTTGAGATAATCGGACGACTTATCGTTCGCATTTTGTTGCATGATACTAACATTGAATTCAACAATGCGTACAAACCGTATGATTTTTTTGTCGTACGATTCGGGAAAAGCTTCCTGGTTGCTTAGCTACGTATCAGATGGTGCAAAATAAAAACAATGGCAGCCAGGCTTTTTCCGTGCTATTTTAGAGTCGGTTCACAATGGGGCGGTACTACTTCGGGGGCGACTTGTGCATTCCCATGGACCACGACTTCGGAGCGACATGCATGGACTTCACATAATGGAAGTCTATGCAAGTCACTCCGAGGTCGCCCCCGAAGTAGTACAGGACCCTTTTTCTAAGTCGGAGCGACTTGTGTCACTCCTATTAGAACGGGTCCTGTAGCAGTCAATGGACCGCGAGGCAGCGCGACTTGTCAGGCTGACAAGTCGCCTGAAAAGTCGCACTAGTGTGAATCGAGTCTTAGTGTTTCTGATCATGCGTGGACTTTGTCAATCGATTTTTAGCGGACGCATAGTGTACTGATGAAACGATTGTCGTTCGCGGGGCTATCGTACGACAGAAGTTTTCCTGTTTGTCCCTTCGGATTGTGTTGGACGAACTGTCGTGATCAGCTGTCGAAAGCTTTGGACTAAGGATCAGATTATCGTGCGATCAGGTCGAAAGCGAGTTTTATCATACGATTATCGGAACGTGTGTACGGGGCATTAGGCTGGCCATACACTAGCCGAAAAATCGTTCAAAAATCATTTGGTCCGATCGTTTGTTTTTCGTCCAGTTAATGGGCACAAATAGAAAATCGTTTTTTAACTTTTCAGAGCCAAAAAATCGAAGGAACAGTTTGGAGAATTCTGCCAAACGAACGATAAATTGAAAGGTTAATGTGTTTCTCGGCCGAACTGTTTGCACTAGACATATGTGACAAACTGAACGAAAAACGTCCATTGAACGATTTATCGTTCAAAATTCGGTCATTACGTGATGGCACGATCGTCTGCTCTCACAGCCGATTTTTCATTTTTCGAAAATGAGTTAGAACGATTTTTCAACTAGTGTATGGCCAGCTTTAGGCCATACATGTACAATTTACTTTTAGATTTACCTTAAACTATGTAGTGCAAGGGCCTGCCTAATTGGATACAATTGAAAGCTGTTTAGTTTTGACCTCATATAATATGGTTTTTGGTAAATCTAAAGGAAAATTGTACAAGACAATTGAACATGTATGGCCAGCCTTAGATTGTAAACTCTAACAAACAGGGTACCTCTGATTCCTACTGTATTAAAGTGTATTGTAGTTGTACTGTCTACCCTCAAGCTGTAAAGTGCTGCGTAAACTGTCGGTGATAAATAAATCCTATATAATAATAATAATAATAATACAACCTGATTGTACAATCTCCTTTAGGCCCTATTCACACTTGTGCATTTCCGCAATGCACGAAAAAAAAAAATGTGCATCTTTTCCTGGACCGGAAGGTTTTCCCCCTTAATGACCTGGCCATTTTTTGGGATTCAGCGCTGCGTTACTTTAACGGACAATTGCACGGTCGTGCGACACTATACACAAATAAATTTGGTACAGGTACGGCGATTCGTGCAGCGGGCCAGCCTGCCGCAGTATATATGCTGGGATGATGCTGCCGCCCTCATTGCCAGTAAGGGAACCCGCCAGTGAAGCCATGCAGCTTCACGGTCAGGTCCCTACTGCGCATGCGCGAAGCGCACTGTGCTCTCTTACTAGCCTGGAAGCAGAGGAGGGAGGAGGAGGGGGCCGAACTTCTGATGTAGCTCGCTGCGGTGAGGTCCGACAGAAGTGGGGACAGGGTACCTGTCAAAAACAAAAACAGGTACCTGCTCCCCCCTCCCCCCCAAAAGGTGCCAAATGTGGCACTGGAGGGGGGGGGGGGGACAGATAAGCGGAAGTTCCACTTTTGAGTTGAACTCCAATTTAATGACCAGGCCATTGTTGTGATTCAACGCTGTATTACTTTAACAGACAATTGCGCAGTCGTGCAACGCTGTACCCAAATAAAATTGATGTCCTTTTTTCCCACAAATATAGCTTTTTTTTGTGGTATTTGATCACCTGTGCGATTTTTGTTTTTTGCGCTTTAAACAAAAAATGAGTGACAATTCTGAACAAAAAGCAATATTTCTATACTTTCTGCTATAAAACATTTCCGATAAAAAAATAATTAAAAAACAAATTGTTTCATCATTTTAGGCCAATTTGTATTCTGCTACATATAAAAAATCCCAATAAGTGTATATTGATTGGTTTTCGCAAAAGTTATCGCGTCTACAAACTAGGGGAAAGATTTATGTCACTTTTATTTATTTTTTTTGTTTTTCACTAGTAATGGCAGCGATCTGCGATTTTTAGCAAGACTGCAACATTGCGATGGACAGATCGGACACCTAATTGACATTTTTGACACTTTTGGAGGGACCAGTGACATTACTACAGTGATCAGTGCTAAAAATATGCACTGTTACGGTAATAATGACACTGGCAGGAAGGGGGTTAACACCAGGGGCGATCAAAGGGTTAAATGTGTCCCTAGGGGGTGCTTTCTAACTGTGTGGGGATGGACTTATGGAATGAACACAGAGACCTGTGTCCCTAAATAGGAGGAACACAGGATCCCTGTGTTCATTGATGACAGAACAGCGGTTTGTCTTGTTTACGTCAGCAGACCACTGTTCTGTTTCCACGGGGAGCGATCGCAGGTGCCCGACAGATCAGCTCCCCCCGTGGCGAATGGGCACGCGTGTGTCATTTCATGGGACAGAGCTGACCTGCTGCAGTATATGTACTGATGTTGGTCGGCAAGTGGTTAAAGTGTTACAATACCCAGGACCCGGCATTCACTATATCTGGTCTCCCACAGAACATGGAAATGCAATTATTTTAGTAAATATAAACTGCTAAATTCCTTTTCTCATCCGCAGTATATAGCAGTCTTGTGACTTCTACCAGTGCCTGGGTAAAGCCTGCAGGAGGAGTTTTCATACTGCACTGGCTGTCCTATCAGGATGCAGGACCCCTGACCCTCTGTCTGAACAGCGCTGATTGGCCCTGTGCTGATCACATGCCACCCCTCAAGAAGAAAAACAAAAAACTCTCTAGCAATACACACCAAACTGAGGATGTGCAGCCTGACTCCAAAGGTTCTGTCTTATCCGGACATATTCTAGAGTCAGTGAAAGTTAGGGGATGGATCTGTGCATACAGGATCAAACAGCCTTTATACAGAATGCAGCGGATTAACCCCTTAGGTTCCGCAGTGAGTATAATTAATTTTACTGTTGTGGGTTTAGTAACACTTTAAAGTGATGCTAAAGCCTTTTTTTTAAAATACCAAACATGTGATACTTACCTCCTCTGTGCAGTTGGTTTTGCACAGAGCAGCCCAGATCCTCCTCTTCTCAGGTCCTACACCGGTGCTCCTTGCTCCTCTTGCTGTGGGAGCACCCAAGCAGGTGCGCTCCCGACCCACGGCTCTAAGTGTCCATTCACACACAGAGCCACGGTTCGCCCTGCCCCCTCCATCTTCTGATTGGCTCACTGGCTGTGATTGACTGCAGCACGAGTCCCCGGAGAATTGCGAGTCCCCGGAGGAGTGCGAGTCCCCGGAGAGGCAAAGCTCTCATGGACATCAATGAGTAGAGAGGGGGCTCAGGTAACTAATAGGGGGGTCTAGGGGGTTTTTCTGCACACAGAAGGTTTTTTATCTTCATGCATAGAATGCATGAAGATAAAAAGTCTTGCGCCTTTACCATCACTTTGACGACATCCTAAAGCAGCAGATGCACATTTTGCCATGCTAGAAAATGAGTGACAAGCACACTGAAATGCGCTATAAAAAGTCGCGAGAAACTCTATGCCTGAAAAGGTTCTGGAATTGACATTGGGCCCATTTTACATGCGATTTGAGGCTTCAAATGGCATGCCAAATCGGAGTCTATTGCCAGAAACTGCTCCATCTGAATTGGTGCGATGCCGACTTTGTGGCGCCGCAGCAATTCCTAAAAATAGTTCCTGCACTACTTATGGCGACTTCGGGGGCAATTGCAATAGATATCTGTGCATGAACCCGCACAGATGTATCGCAAATCGCCCCTGAAGTCAGACTGAAATGCCGGTTTGAAATCGTTTTAATGTCCTGTAATTGGCTGACACCCAACCCCCACCGATCCCTTACCCTGTCCAGGAGTCGATTTCCCCCGCTACCCGCTAATAATGAATTTAGTGCTTTTTTAATGAAAATATTTCACTCTGCAAGAGGAGTTGCTCCAGAGCTTAGTAAATGAGCAGAAATTCTGCTGACTTCCATCATCCAATCATGTGCAAACAAAAATGCAGTTTTTTTTTATTTTCCCTGCGTGTGATTGGGTATTCTCTGCAAAGTGAAGCCCTACCTCATTTACTAAGTTATTCTGGAGCAACTGCACTTAGCAAAGTGCACAGTCCGTTTGCTTTTAGTAAATCAACCCCATGAAAGCTCCTGCTAACCGCATTTACAATGCATCACCACCATCAGGTGAATGAGAAGAGTTGGATGATTATATACACTACATATATCTTAGATTGTAAGCTCTAACGAGTAGGGCCCTCTGATTCCTACTGTATTAAAGTGTTTGTATTTGTACTGTCTACCCTCAAGTTCTAAAGCGCTGCATAAACTGTCGGCACTATATAAATCCTATATAATAATAATATACAGATGCTAACAAAGGATGTGGTGGAGCAGGTATCTATCTTTCACTCCATGCACTAAATTATTAAGGTAAGAGTTTGAATTTTCGATTTTGTAAAGTACTAAAAGCATGTCAGAATCAAATGCATTGCTAGCATTCTTTAACCGGTTGCCGACCACACGCCGCCTATTTACTGCGACAGTGTGGCTCTCCCAGGCAAACTGACGTAGGGCTATGTCGGTCATGCGCCTAGAAGAATCGAAAACACAATTTTTTAACGCAATATATATATATATATATATATATATATATATATATATATATATATATATACACACACACAAACACTCACACACACTTATAAACAAATGTAAAAACATTTTAAAATGTATTAAAATATGGACAGTGTTAGTAGAGAAGTGGACGGTGTCAGTAGGGCAGAGGTTGGTGTCAGTAGGGCAGTGGACTGTCAGTAGTTTTTTTATTGTTAATATTTTTTTTTGTATTTTTTACAATTTTATTTTTTTTGTTATTTTTTACGATTTCTTTTAGGAGCCCTGTTGGGGGGCTTTGATGTCATATCAGCAGGGGGAATCTGCACCTCACAGGGGGATTAGGGTGTGCCCAGGCACACTCCCTGCCCACGCCTATGCATATGATGACGCTCTACTCAGTGCTGTATTTTGGCCTAGGCCAACAAGGCCCAGGCCTAGGGCGGCATTTTGCAGGGGGGCAGCAAAAAATCCACCCCTCCCCCTCCACCTGAGACTCTATTGGCCACTGGCTGCTAGAGCCACCTCTCTCTCACCCCCCTCTCTCTCACCCCCCTCTCTTTCTCCCCCTCTCTCACCTCCTCTCTCTCTCTCCCTCTCTCACCTCCCTTTCTCTCTCACCCCTCTCTCTTTGTTTATCATCCCCCCTCTCACTCCCCTCTCTCTCTCTCTTTCATCCCCCCCTCTCTCTCTCTTTCATCCCCCCTCTCTCTCGCTCTCTCTCTCTCATCCCCCTCTCTCTCGCTGTCTCTCTCATTCCCCCCTCTCTCTCTCATCCCGCCCTCTCTCTCTCTCATCCCCTCTCTCTCTCATCCCCCCTCTCTCTCTCATCCCGCCCTCTCTCACCCCCCTCTCTCTCACCCCCCCTCTCTCTCTCTCTCATCCCGCCCTCTCTCTCTCTCTCATCCCGCCCTCTCTCTCTCTCATCCTGCCCTCTCTCATCCCCCCCCCTTTCTCTCTCACCTCTCTCTCTCTCTCTCTCTCTCTCTCTCTCTCTCTCATCCCTCCTCTCTCTCTCTCTCTCATCCTGCCCCCTCTCTCTCTCTCTCTCTCTTTCATCCCCCCTCTTTCATCCCCTCTCTCTCTCATCCCGCCCTCTCACTCTCTCTCATCCCCCCACTCTCTCTCACCCCCTCTCTCTCCCCTCTCTCTCTCTCATCCCTCCTCGCTCTCTCTCTCATCCCGCCCTCACCCGCCCTCTCTCTCTCATCCTGCCCTCTCTCTCTCTCTTTCATCCCCCCTCTTTCATCCCCCCTCTTTCTCCCCCCCTCTCTCTCTCTCTCTCTCTCCCTCTCTCACCCACCCCCCTCTCTCTTATCCCCCTCTCTCTCTCCCTCCCTCACCCACCCCCCTCTCTTTCTCTCACCCACCCCCTCAGGGGTTCATTGTGGGACTTGTAGTCCTTCAATTTTGGAGGGAGTCACATCCGTAAAAAGAGTGGGGACAATTTACATGGGGGGGGGGGGGGCGCCCAATTTTAGTCTTGCCTAGGGCAGCACAAACCCAAATACACCACTGGCTCTACTGCATTGGTGACAGTATGTTAAAAAAAAATGTTTAGGAGAACAAATTGTATTAAATTTCTTTATTTTCGAAAAAAAAATTGTGACAAAAATTACAACTTCAAAAACTTGCCTTACCTCTTAATACATACCTTGGACTTTCTACTTTCCATAAAGGGGTATTTGTACTGTCCTAGCATTTTAGGGCCTTAAGAAATTAGATAGGCTATTAAAATAGTACATCAGGATTGATCAGTTTTTAAACAAATCTATACCATAGTTTGTGGACTCTATACCTTTCACACAGACTAAATAATGTACACTGATTTGGGTTATTTTTACCAAAGAAATGTAACGTGTAGGCCTAAATTTGTGATGCGAGATTATATGTTTGCAAAATTTTATAACAGAAACTAAGAAAAACAAGTTTTTTTTCTTCACAAGTTTTAATATTTTTTTGTTTATATAGTAAAAAATAGAAAAATGCAGTGGTGATTAAATACTACAAAAAGCACTATTTGTGTGAAAAAAATGATATAAATTGCACTTGGGTACAGTGTTACAGGACCAAGCAATTGCCAGTTAAAGTAGCACAGCGCTAAATTAGAAAATATTCCTTGGTCATGATGGGGGTTAAAGTGGGTGGTCAAGTGGTTAAAAATGTCATTAGCGTCTTTACAAGTGTAAGGGGGCTGGGGAGGAACATGGAAAAGCGAAAAATAAGCAGATTAAACCTGCTTTAAACAATGCTAGCAATGCATTTGATTCTGACATGCTTTTACTACTTTACATAATAGAAAATTCAAACTCTTACCTTAATCATTTAGTGCATGGAGTGAAAGATAGATACCCGCTCCACCACATCTTCTGTTAGCATCTGTATATGTAATGTATATAATCATCCAACTCTTCTCATTCACCTAATGGTGGTGATACATTGTAAATGTGGTCAGTAGGTGCTTTCCCTGACTCAATGTGTCTCCTGTATTGGACTTTAATTGTTGGAAATGTGCTGCAACCGGCCGTGCCTCCTGGAAGGCTATTTATCCTGGCTTCAAGATCAGCCAACTGCCTTGGCATTCTGTAAGCTCTGTGCTCTGGTCCCCTGAATTTCACCCAGTATCAGAGGCGTAACTAGAACCTTCAGGGCCCCAGTGCAAGAAACCATGAAGGGCCCCATGGACCCCTGGCCAGGGCCCTTCTCTTCAAGCCTGGTGCTCTTCCCACTGATCCTGGGGCCGTTTAATCTCGTTGTGGGGCCCTTTATTATGGTCCCGAAGCGGGACTCTTTTACAAGTTCTGCAGTGGGCCCCCTTCCTACCATCTTGGGGCCTCCCCACAGTGGTGGAATGCAAGGGCCCGGTCGCAAGTGTGACCTTTGCGATCCTGGAAGTTCACCCACTGGAGTCAGTAGTTTTTATTTTTGGTATTTTAATTGTATTATTTTTTATTATTTTATTTTATATTTTTTTTACAATGTCACTGACTATGACTCTGTCCATTCAGAAAAGGAAGGAGCTGGTAAATTACATATTTACTGACCCCTTCCTGGTTCTCTATTGTGACACATCCCCTGCAGCAGCTGGCAGGAGAGGGGAGGGGGCACAGTGGGGGGCGGGGGAGCACACAGGGGCCCAGAGACAGCAGAACACAAGTGAACTGGATAGGAGGAGTGGTGGGGGCAGCATACAGAGGAACCAATCTCCTACATTTTCCTCCTGAAGCTACAGGAGGAAAAAGGAGGACAGTGATTTCTCTACATGCTGCCCCCGCCGCCCCTCCTATCCAGGTGTACAGGGGAGCCGCACAGGCCCCCTGACCATGGGGCCCGGTTGCAATTGCAACCCCTGTAGTTACGCCCCTGCCCAGTATGTTACCTTGTAGTAACTTCGCTATCTGCTTTGCTCTTTGCCTGATATTAAAGTGTTTCTTACATTCAAAACTTATTATTTTAATTTTGGATAGAGTAAGGAAGGGTTATAACCCCTGTCAGTTTTTTCCATCTGTGTCTCATTGGGGAGAATTCCCTTCACTTCCTGTCCCATAGCCAAACAGGAAATGAGCGGAAAACACTCCAAAGTGAATCCCGGTGTGTCACCAGGGTCACCAGAACTAGTCACCCAATTGGAAGATTTCTCCCCTATTAGGCCCCTTTCACACAGTCGGACCGTTCAGATCCGCCTGTCAGTTTTTTTGGCGGATCTGAACGGTCACCCCATGTATCTGTATGGGGCATCGGATGTCAGCGTCAAATCTGGACTATTTTCCATCCGTCCAGCGGGTCGGATCGGATGGGATCGAATGAGAATGGACCGACGGTCCGTTCCCATCCGATTTCCCCCATAGAGATGTATGGGGAACTGACAGCTGTGTCTCTGCACACGAAGACAGAGCTGTCAACCTCCTGCTCAGCAGGGGATCAGCGGATCGATCCCCCGCTGAGAAAAATGGACTCTGTCCGACGGACGGAGTGTGTGAAAGGAGCCTTACTGTTCTGATGTCAATGCAAAATTTAGAATTTTCCTTTACTTTCGATGATAATGGTAAACAGGACAAATAGAGAGAATGAATCTTCCTAATTGGCAGGGCTGCTGTTACAACTGACAGGGACCCCCCAAAAAATTATTACAATTATATTTTCATTAAAAAAGCACTAAAATCATTATTACCTGGTAGCAGGGGAAATCAAATCCTGGACAGGGTAAGGGATCGGTGGGGGGGTTAAGGGGGAAATTGAGTGTCAGCCAATTACAGGAACCGATCCCCTGTGAGTCTCTCACTGCAGCAGCTGAAAGTCAATGGGAGGGAGGGAGAAGCCAGCTTTTAGCTGCTGCAGGGAGAGACACCCAGGGGATCAGTTCCGTTAATTGCCGCCCACGGTTTACCGATCACTCCCTCTACTGCCCATTTCCAATTTCCCTGCTGCCTGGGCCCCCCCGGCTGGCCTGGGCCCCATACAGGAGGGCTGGTGCTACCCTCTTATCAGCAGCCCTGCTAATAGGGACACAGGATAATGGGACAATAGGGAAATTAATTAAAAAAAAAAAAACTGACAGGTGTTCTAACCCATCCCCCATCCCCAATTGAAGATCACTAGATATATGTCACTACCTTATTTGTACTTGGTCTTCTATACAGCATGATATGCACCACTGGTATAAAGCCTTTTTCTGGCTAGTCTGTGTTCTTCTTCGATTGTTTCATCCCTTGTTTGCCATACTTGTTGTTCTAGTTTTCACTATAGTTGCATCATTTTGGATACACATTCCATGAATAATCCATCTTTTATTTAGTGTGTACTGTCTTCTCTATCAGCTAATCTTTCTTTAAGGATTGGGTTCCGTTCTGGCAATCCTCACAATATTAACCCCGGGGCTGCATGGCTGACAAGTAGGTGCGTGTACGCGTTACCGTTGTAATAACTTACAAAGATATGCTAACATTAATAAATCTATAGTAGCTTGCAGAAATGTCACATCACACCACAAAAGGAGACTTTAACCACTTGCTGACCGCCAGCATTACATATATTGCGGCAGGACGGCTCTGTTGCACGAAACAACGCACCTGTACGTCATTTTGTGCAATAGCCAGTGGGGGCGCACGCGTTTCGCTCCATAGAGCCGACCTGCCTCAGTACATGTACTGCTGGTGGTCGGCAAGTGGTTAAAGTCCCCTTTTGTGGTACAAGTTTTTTACCATTTTGTTGTTTTTCTGGGATGTGACAACGTACATTTTTTAGTGCGCGCTGATTGGCCATAGAGGGAGCTAATCAGCGGGTCCGGCGGACGCGATGTCCGATGGACACACGCGGTCGCTCCCCATAGAGACAGAAAGTTGGTCTGCCTATGTAAACAAGACCGCCTTTCTGTCACAGATGAACACAGGGATCCTGTGTTCCTGCTATTTAGGAACATAGGTATCTGTGTTCATCCAGTGAGTCAATCCCCCACACAGTTAGAAAACACCTCCTAGGGGCACACTTAACCCTTTGTTCGCCCCTGGTGTTAACCCCTTCCCTGCCAGTGTCATTAGTACAGTAACAGTGCAAATTTTTAGCACTAATTACTGTAGTAATGTCTCTGTAGTAATGTCTCTGGTCCGCCGCAATGTCGCTGTCCCACTAAAAAACGCTGATCGCCTCCATTACTAGTAAAAATAAATAAATAAATAAAAATGCCATAAATCTATCCCCTAGTTGGTAGATGCGATAACTTTTGTGCAAACCAATCAATATACACTCAGTGGGATTTTTTTTACCAAGAATATGTAGCAGAATACATATTGGCCTAAACAATTAGATTTTTACATTTTATTTTTATTGGCAGTGTTTTTAAGCAGAAAGTAATATATATATATATATATATATATATATATATTTTTTTTTTTTTTTTTTTTTTTCAGAATTTTTGCTCTTTTTTTGTTTTTTTGCGTAAAAATAAAAACCCAGAGCTGATCAAATACCACCAAGAGAAAACTCTATTTGTGGGACATCAATTTTATAGTCGTCTTTTAATGTAACACAGTGCCATAGCGCAAAAAATGGCCTGGTCATTAAGGGGGTAAACCTTCAGGTCCAGAAGTGTTTAAAGGCTATGTACTTCAAGCGAGGTAACACAATTTAATTTGAAAAAACTTTATTACATAATTCAATTAAAGAGGTCTTTATCTAAAGATGAAATGCGTTTGTATTGAGTTTGTAAACCTTTTTTAGATGCTCTCATGTTTCTCTCAGTTGGCTGTGAAACGCGTTGGAATCAACCACCAACATACGGGTGCATCTCAAAAAATTTGAATATCATGAAAAAGTTAATTTATTTTGGTAATTTAATTGAAAAAGTGAAACAAATATATTATATAGATTCCTTCCACACAGAGTGATATATTTCAAGCATTTCTTTCTTTTAATTTTGATGATTAGGGCTTACAGCTAGTGAAAACTCAAAATTCAGGATCTTAGAAAATAAGAATATTGTGAAAAAATTAAATATTGTAGACTCATGACGGTTCATTTACTAAAGCTAGAGAGGGCAAAATGAGTCACAATTCTGCAGTGAAACCAATCTGCTTCTAACCTCAGCTTGGTTAATTAATCTTTAGCAATAAAACCTGGAAGCTGATTGGTTTCTCAGCAGAATTGAGACTTAAGGCCCGTACACACGTAGCGATTGTCGGCCGTAAATATTCGGCCACCGACCAATCGGCCGATTTTCGGCTTGTTAGTATGATGCTTCTGACAACCGACTGCGAATTTTCGGCCGAACAGAATCTGGTGTGCAGGCTATAAAATTTTTGTTGGCCAACACCAGAACGGCCGATTGTTCCTCAGTCAGTACAGAATTCGGCCGACAAATAGCAGATGAGCAAGACTGGGCATACTCAGAGAAGAAAAAACACACGGAAAGTTAACCATCACATGACATCACTTCTGCAGTTGGCTGTTGTTGGCCGACAAAATTCGTGTGCAGTCTTTAGCACTTTTCAACCGACAGGACAGCGCCGGACAAAAGACGGCCGATCGTTCGGCCGACAATCGGTACGTGTGTACGGGGCTTTATTTTGCCCTCTCTAGCTTTAGTAAATAAACTCCATGGTGTCACGCTCTAATCAGGTAATTAACCCAAAACATCTGTAAAGGTTTCCAGAGTCTTTAAATGGTCTCCCAGTCTGGTTCAGTAGGCTACACAATCATGGGAAAGACTGCTGACTTGACAGTTGTCCAGAAGACAGTCATTGACTCCCTCCACAAAGTGGGTAAGTCACAAAAGGTCATTACTAAAGAAGCTGGTTGTTCACAGAGTGCTGTATCCAAGCATATTAATAGAAAGTTGAGTGGAATGAAAAAGTGTGGTAGAAAAAGGTGCACAAGCAACATGGATAACCGCAGCCTTGAGAGGATTGTGAAGCAAAGGTCATTCAAGCATTTGGGGGAGATTGACTAGGAGTAGACTATGGCTGGTGTCAGTGCTTCGAGGGCCACCACACACAGACGTATCAAGACTTGGGCTACAACTATCCCATTCCTTGTGTCAAGACACTCCTGAACCATATACAACGTCAGAAGTGTCTTACCTGGGCTAAGTAAATTTTGCATTTCATTTGGAAATCAAGGTCCCAGAGTCTGGAGGAAGAGTGGAGTGGCACAGAATCCAAGTTGCATGAGTTTCAGTGTGAAGTTTTCACAGTCAGTGATGATTTTGAACGCCATGTCATCTGCTGGTGTTGGTCCACTGTACTTTACTAAGTCCAAAGTCAGCACAGCCCTCTACCAGGAAGTTCTACAGCACTTCATGCTTCCCTCTGCTGACCAGCTTTATGCAGATGCTGATTCCATTTTCCAGCAGGACTTGACACCTGCCCACAATGCCAAAAGTACCAATAGCTGGTTTAATGATCATGGTATCACTGTGCTTGATTGGCAAGGCAACTCATCAGACTTAAACCCCATAGAGAATCTGTGGGGAATTGTCAAGAGGAAGATGAGAGACAGCAAACCCAACAATGCAGATGAGCTGAAGGGGGCTATCAAAGCAACCTGGACTTCCATAACACCTCAACAGTGCCACAGACTGATCGCCTCCATGCCGCACCGCATACTGTACATGGACATACCTTTCAGTAAGCCAACATTTCTGTATTAAAATTGCTTTTTTTAACTGGACTTATGTAATATTCTAATTATCTGAGATACTGAATTTTGGGTTTTCACTAGCTGTAAGCAATATTCATCAAAATTAAGAGAAAGAAATGCTTTATATATATATATATATATATCACTCTGTGTGTAATAAATCTATTTAATATACTGTATGAGTTGAACTTTTTGAATTTAATTACAGAAATAAATTAACTTTTTGATGCTATTCTAATTTTTTGAGATGCACCTGTATATCAGCATCAACTTTTACAACTTATTTGATACCTGTATGGTGTTTTATATGATGATTGCACTTAATTGTAATTACTATTTTTTAAATCCAGTTGTGTTACCTTACATTAAGTATGTAGCCTCTAAAGTCCCCTTTTGTGGTAAAAGTTTTTTTTACCTTTTTGTTGTTTTTTCCATTATACTGTTAAGGAAGTAGTAATTACCAAGTTGAAGGCTAGTTGGTCATGTGACCGGCACTGGAGGAGGTAAGCCCCACACACACGGGCCCAATGTCCGGCGGCATCAGCCGGTTTAATAGAAACTGGCCAACATTCGGCTTGTGGGTACTGCAGCTGGTCCCACAGAAGTCGGCCATTGAGGGGGATGACAGTCAAAGGGGCATGACCGAAAAAGGTCTGCTGACTGGAGTGTTCTGGCAGGGAGTCCCTCTGCCAGAACACAATAGAACAGTAGGCGGGATCGCTGTACTAACATCTGATTGTTAGTACAGCAGCTCCGACCTGAGCTGTCAGTTTTTTTTCATTCAGCCCTCTGGGTTGAACGAAAAAAAAAAAAAACTAACGGTGTGTACTAGGCTTTAGAAAAAATGCGTACACGTGTAAAAATACTTACCAACAACACAGGTTTCTGTATTTTTTTTTAAACTGATCTATGTGCAGAGCATGCTTACATTCTGTGGATACAGACACATTGAAAGCAATGGTCTGCATTTACATCAGTGAAAAAAAGGCCTGAGTTTTCTCACTAAAATGCATACTTAGATGAGAATTTGTTAATTGATTGTGGCAGTGTGAGCTTAATCAGGTATAAATGACTGGTGTATTGTTAAAGAACTACAAGTCCTGGTGGTAGGTGGAATATTCTGGCGTTTGTAGCATGTAGAAAGATAGGTGATTGCACAATTCATATTTGCTGGAATAGGTTTACATTATCATTACGTACATTATAAAAAAGCCATCTGCATTCGGTCGCCAGCCATCAAATGACTACCAGTCTTTTGATGGCTGGTGACCGGATGCAGATGGCTTTGTTTAGATGGCTTTGTTTATACTGAGGTTTCACCCATAGCCCCGGGAAGGATTGGTGCCAACAGTACCTGCTCATGGAATCCTGTACATATTTAAAGTAAACTGGTCCCTGTATATAATATTCTTATTCAGTCTGGACAGATGGCAACCTAATTATTATATTTTTGTGGAGATTAATCTTGGTCCATTGGGCACATCAAATTACCTCTATGGAAACAGCTATTGTTTGGTCCTCCCCTACCATCAAGTGTTGAGGGCTACTCAGTTTAAAGCCATTGACATGGTCACCTTCCTGGCCGCATTGAGTGGGCACTTGCTGGCGATATCCCTATGCCTGCCACGGGCACCTAGGAGCGCATGATCCTCTGCCTGTGTTTGCCGGTGTTCTGTCAGAATACCATACCCTATCAGAAAACCGTACCTCCATCATTTCCGGTTGCAGATCAGCTGTGGCTTCGTCATGCATCAGCTGTAGCCACGTCACATGTCCTACTGCGCATTTTGATAACATCGCAACGAGTCAGGCAAAAGTCCTAGTGCGCATGCGCACCAACGGGTCGGGCAGCGGCATCTCTTATAACAGACATCCATCCGATCTCCATGCCCCACACTGCACCAGCCCGACAATGTGACAACCCTATTCCCTACCCCCACGCGCACACCTACTGTCCATTTGATAGCTATGTGCCATTGTCGGGTCGGTGCAGTGTGGGGCATGGAGATCGGATTGTCGGGTCGGTGCAGTGTGGGGCATGGAGATCGGATTGTCGGGTCGGTGCAGTGTGGGGCATGGAGATCGGATTGTCGGGTCGGTGCAGTGTGGGACATGGAGATCTGATGTATGTTTGTTATAAGAGATGCCACTGCCTGACTCGTTGGTGCGCATGCCCACTAGGACTTTTGCATGATCCGTTAAGATGTTATCTAAATTCCCTACCTATTACGCGCATGCGCACTAGGATGTGTGACGAAGCCACAGCTGATCCGCACCGGAAATGACGGAGGTATGGAATTCTGATGGGGTATGGCTTTCTGATAGAACAACCGCAATCCATTTTGTTTCTGTGTTTGGGTCCTACAGACAGCAACCTACAATATATACCATTCTATGGATTGTATTTTATTATACGCACATGATTGACTATAAGGATCAGTTGTGAGCAAACTACTGTATGTAAGGTATATAATTCACCCTGTTTGTCTGGGGCTGGATATATGTCCTTATTATTTTATTCATCTTTTAACCTTGCATAATAAAGTTTATGTAATTTTATTTTATTTTGTCTCCACTCTGTTGCTGCTATAGCCCATTATTATAGGTTACCGGAGATTTTCTCCAGTTTATGTTTTTCTATGTGTTGATTTGGGTGAGGCCCAAATAATCTCTTATTGGAGCATCGTAATGGTTTCTGGAATGTCTGGTTCTTTCCCCTTCTTGTGTCTCACTATTAACTATCTTTGTTATGTTAATCATCAATGAACAATGGTGAGGCACAGTAGGGGATGAGCCAAGCTTTAACTTCCTAGACTGATCATATATTGACATCATCCGCACCTTTCACAGTGCTTCACGGAACAAACAGACAATTCACATCAGTCTCATCCCTTGACGGAGCTGCAATGGGGGGAAATTGATCAAAACTGGAGCAGACATAATCTGGATCTGCTAATTCATAGATGTAGTTATGGCCACCCTCCAAATATTTGGGAAAATTGAAAGATGTATGTGAAATAAATTACATCAATCACGCTAAATAAATATATCTCATCAAGTGACATATTACTGTATATAGAACCTTAAAAACTATAGCGACGGTGCAAACACAAATGCTATCGCAACCTAAGTTGCAGCTTTTGTCTTCAGCGTGACCGGTTAAGGCCCATACACACGATAAGAAAATCTGAAGGGAAATTTAGTCCGACGACCGATCTGCCGATTTTCGGATTGTTAGTATGGTGCTTTCGACAGCCGACTCCGACTTTTCGGCTGACAAAATCCTGATGTGCAGGCTATAAAATTTTTGTCGTCCGTAATACAACGTCCGATTTTCGTCTCATTAGTACAGATTTTGACGGAAAGAAATCTTAAGAGCAAGACTAGGCATGCTCAGAGAGAAAGAACACATACAAAGCAATCCAACACATGACATCACTTCTGAAGTAGAATTCTGTCGTACGGGAAAATTCGTATGAAAATAACCTCTTCACTTTCCACATCAGACTAGCATGCCACAAAAAACGGACGACAGATCTTTCGATAATATGATCGTGTGTATGGGGCTTTAGGGTTCTTTTAGATTTGTGAATGGGGAGTGGTAAAAATGCCCGGTTGAGCAGTCTTTACCTGCCTCCAACTACCCCCCTCCTCAAAGGCAGTGGACATACTGCAGCAGTAAAAATGTATTACCCCCTTCACATTTTGCAGCCAGTAGCTTAAACTAATACAATCCATAAAAAACAAATGGAACTGTGCCACAGCCAAACCGCAACTGCCTGTAATGTCCGTGGTTGTGATGTGATGGTGCAGCATTTACAGGTTTAAAACAGGTGGTGAGAAGGTGATATGGTACCTCTTATAAAATCTCTATTCAGAGGCACAGCAATCAGAACAAAATGGAGCCTTAATGCTGAACTCCAGGCACATTTTTTTTTTCCTGTGGAGGGGAGAAGACAGTGGCGATATACACTATATTACCAAAAGTATTGGGACGCCTGCCTTTACACGCACATGAATTTTAATGGCATCCCAGTCTTAGTCTGTAGGGTTCAAAATTGAGTTGGGCCACCCTTTGCAGCTATAACAGCTTCAACTCTTCTGGGAAGGCTGTCCACCAGGTTTAGGAGTGTCTATGGGAATGTTTGACCATTCTTGCAGAAGTGCATTTGTGAGGTCAGACACTGATGTTGGAAGAGAAGGCCTGGCTTGCAGTCTCTGTTCTAATTCATCCCAAAGGTGTTCTATTGGATTGAGGTCAGGACTCTGCAGGACATTAAAGTTCCTCCACCCCAAACTTGCTCATCCATGTCTTTATGGACCTTGCTTTGTCCAAATTATTTGGTGGATGGGGGATTATGGTGTGGGTTCATTTTTCAGGGGTTGGGCTTGGCCCCTTAGATCCAGTGAAGGGAACTCTTAAGACGTCAGCATACCAAAACATTTTAGACAATTTCATTATCTCAACTTTGTGGGAACAGTTTGGGGATATCCCCTTTCTGTTCCAACATGACTGCACACCAGTGCACAAAGCAAGGTCCATAAAGACATGGATGAGTGAGTTTGGGGTGGAGGAACTTGACTGACCTGCACAAAGTCCTGACCTCAACCCAATAGAACACCTTTGCAATGAATTAGAGTGGAGACTGTGAACCAGGCCTTCTTGTCTGGCACAGTGCCTATCCTCACAAATACGCTTCTGGAAGAATGGTCAAACATTCCCATAGGCACACTCCTAAACCTTGTGGACAGCCTTCACAGAAGAGTTGAAGCTGTTATAGCTGCAAAGGGTGGACCAACTCAATAGAACTCTACAGACTAAAACTTGGATGCCTTTATCTTTGATAAGATCGTGTACTTATCAGATTTACCGATCCTCCCCACTCAAAACCAGTCCGGCACCCCCGCGCTCCAGCGATTTTGAATGCAGCAATCCAACGCTGGACTGTGGGGGTGTGTGGTTTTCCAGAGGATGGGCAGATCAGGTAAGTATAAACTTTGTGCTCACCACTAGAAAAAACGAGCAGTTGACCCATGCAGTCACACTACATGGGAAAAAAAAGTTTACCCGGAGTTGGGCTTTAGGCTTTAGAAATGAGAGATAGATTAGTTGCCATGTAAAGTTGCTCCTGATTCTGCCTGTACCAGTTTTGTTAAATTCCATTAATGTGATTTCTAAATAACTGTCCTATAGACATACTTTAGGATCAGTTTGGATATAAACAGGTTAATCTGTCAGTATATTTTAGGTTGTAAAAGAGAGCGCCCACCTTATCATGAACTCCTAGGAAATTCCTGGAGAACATACATATTCCCTTGAGTCTCTAATGTAAATAGGATGTTAAACCTCTGAGCTGTGGGGTCACAGTTATCTGAATGTTGTGAAACTTGACTGCATTCCATACAGCTAGCATGCAATACATTTTACATGACTTATCATTTGGCCATGATTCAGTCTGATCCTTTGTCTATTGTGTCATTTCTTTTAATTAAGTCTAATGTATTTTGTTCTGGAATTTTGCTCTCATTCACAGTGGAGAGATTTATCATGTGATTTGACAGGTCCAATAGCACGACAAGTCACAGCCTATTGTCGGTGGAATGCCGACTTTGTGGCGCCGCTCCGGTTTGCAAAAGTATTTGCTGCTCTTCTTTTGCCGATTTCAGGTGCGACTTCAATAGACATCTGTGTATAAAGATGCACAGATGTCTTTCAAGTAGCACCTGAAATCACACTGACCTGCTACTTTGAAATCATGTGAAGTAGAACGATTTCAAAGTAGCATCAATGTAAAGCAGGGCTTAAAAGCTTAAAGGAGTTGTAAAGTCAGAACGTTTTTTCTTAATGCATTCTATAAGCTATTTGCTGTGGGGTCACTCCACAGAAGGGAGGGGCTAAGATCAGCGAAGAGGGACCCCAGAAGAGGAGGATCCGGGCTGCTCTGTGCAAAACCAACTGCACAGAGGAGGTAAGTATAACATGTTTGTTATTTTTTTTTATTATTAAGATGAGACTTTACAATCACTTTCATTCTTGACACACTCTCTGTACTTGTTCTGCACTACTAAAGTAAAAACCTTCCATGTCATAGGACCCTCACCAGCCACCCCTTATACCTACAGCTCTCTCTGCTCTCTTACCACTCACAGGGCAGATTGATAGATTGATTGCTGTCAATCAAATCCTGTGACAATAAAGGGGGAGGCGGGGCTGGGCTGCGCTGTGTGTGTCTATAGATGCAGGCAGTGTGAGTCAGGATCGAGCCTGCAAGAGTGCCCCCAAAGAAAGTAACTTCCTGTGCGGGCACTTGCCAAAGAGGTGGAGCCAGGAGCACTGGCGTTGGACCCCATAACAGAAGGATCAGGGCCACTCTGTGTAAAACTATTGCACAGAGCAAGTAGGTATAACATGTTTATTAGTTTAAAAAATGTAAAGGTTTATAAACACTTTAATAATAATATGTAGATCAGTGTTTCTCAACCGGGGTTCCACGGAACAGAGACGTCCTCAGGGGTTCTGTGATGATCTATCCATGAATCACAGACAGCTGAAGGGTAGATCGAGTCTCAGCCAACATGCAGAGTAGCGTGGGAAGCAGCTGTAATAAGACCCCTTTAACAGCACAATAGTTCATGCTTAACCCTCCTTTTCACCCATCCACTTCAGGTGAATGTATATGACATCAACCGGGGTGGACGGGAGGAAAGGTGGGGCCAGCGGGAAGGATGAGAGAGGTCTTATTACTTCCTGTGCTACTCTGCATTTGAAAAAACTGCTGTACCCTGTTGTGTGCCCCATACCCTGCACTCTCCTGTACCCTGCTGTGTGCCCCCGTGCCCTGCAACCTCTTGTACTCTGCTGTGTGCCCTGTGCCTTGCACCCCCTGTACCCTGCAGTGTGCCCCGTGCCCTGCACCTCCCTATACCTTGCTGCGTGCCCTTTGCCTTGCACCTGCCTGCACCCTGCCAGGTGCCCCCTTCTATACCCTGCCTTGTTCCCTGTGTCCTGCATCCTCCTGTACCCTGCTGTGTGCCCTATTTCCTGCACCCTCCTGTACTCTGCTGTGTGCCCTGCATGGCTCTGTACCCTGCTGTGTACCCCATGCGCTGCAGTGCCCTGCATCATGTTGTGTTCCCTGTATCCTGCTATGTGCCCTGTACCCTGCTATGTGCCCTGTACCATGTTGTGTAACCCATTGTATGTTGTGTGCCCTGTACCGTGTTATGTGCCCTTTACCCTGCTATGTGACCTGTACCATGTTGTGTGCCCTGTAACCTGCTATGTGACCTGTAACATTTTGTGTGCCTTGCACCTTGTTTTGTGCCCTGTACCATGTTGTGTAAACAATGTAGGCTATGTGGGACTTTAGGTGAGACGCCAGCAGGTAATGCCCAGCGTCTCTATCCCTGTATCAGAAAAAAAACACAATTTGAAAAGGATTAAAAGAGGTGCATGGAAGCCAGCCAGCCCCGAGTCTGATGTACTCACCCTCCAGTCTGCCACCAACCAAGTAGACTTGTCTCATGATATAAATAAAGAACAGGGGTTTAGTTGACACGCATTTGCAAACGCATGTGTAAGCTGAAGGGCCACTACACGGCACCGTGTTTTACCTGCAGTCCTAACACTTTTAATTTAAGTGTCTCCACAATGGAAGCACATGGCTGCTAATGGATGGATAGGAGGCAGGTGGGAGGGAGCAGCCCAAACCTCCCCCAACCCACCACGAACCATGACTGGTCTAGTATCTCAAAACTCTAATAGCGATGTAGCGATGGTACAAACTGAAAAGGACCTGCTGAGAAGCATACACCTCCAACCCCTTGGCTCCTGCGTTTTACGTATGATGTGGATTTTCAGCTGCAGAAATATTCCACTTCAGTAGTCATGTAGAGAAACGCTGAGACACCAATCCCAACTCTCAATGACTCATCATGTGTGGATGATCTCAATTCAGCAAGTAAATACACGCACTCAATAAGATGTTTCCTAGAGTGACTTATGTATATAGTAACACAGTGATGATAGGCTGAAGAGACAGGTTGGGTAGAGATGGTAGATGACAGACACTTGAAAGGAAATGTTCTTGAAAGTAAGATAGTAGCAGATGGGATGCAGATAGGTTTAGCAATCATGTATGGTAGCAGATGACAGAGTAGCAGGTGGACATACAAGAGAGATCAACCCAGTGCAAGAACAGGTGGTAGTAGGCTCAAGAGCTAGCAATCTTAGATAATGCAGATGTAGTAATAGTCCTTAGTATGCAGAGCTAGATAGTGTAAGCTTTAGTATAAAGGTTATAGAGGTTTCCCCTGTGGGGTACTTATCATTAATAGCAATGTAGCAGAGGAGAGGTTCGGCAAGAGCGGATGATCCGGTAGCGGGATACAGGGATCAGCGCAGCGTGGTTCCGACAGCTAGGTATGCTTGCAAGCATGAGAGCTTCAAGACAGGTTAGCATCAAGGCACAAAGCAGTTTGAACGAACACATGTGAGTGAGAGCCGGCGATCT
Source organism: Pelophylax lessonae (assembly GCF_965119305.1). Lineage (NCBI taxonomy): Eukaryota > Metazoa > Chordata > Amphibia > Anura > Ranidae > Pelophylax > Pelophylax lessonae. Next base: position 438,282,045 of record NC_138772.1, on the reverse strand, counting down.
AAATAGCCATCCAGTCCGGCGCTCAGTGATGACAGCATCAGTCTTAAAGGTGTATGCGCACCTTACCAAAAGAGAATGGTGGGGCGCATACACTTATGAAAGAGTAATTAGGGTACCCAAAGGTACCAGAACATTACAAAAACACAGATTGGGACTTTATATGAGTCATTGGCCTGTAAAGCACAGTGCCTCCATCCCTAATTTCATAAAATATTTGGGACTTCACATGAGACAAGCAGGTCATGCTATTGGCCTCCATCCCTGTATCATGCGTTTTTTGGTGGATGAAGTCTGATTTGACCCCAGTTTTTTCATATACAGGGATGGAGACCAATAGCATGACCTGCTTGTCTCATGTAAAGTCCCAAATATTTTTATCAAATTAGGGATGGAGGCACTGTGCTTTACAGGCCAATGCCTCATATAAAGTCCCAATCTGTGTTTTACACTGCATCCGCCAAGGGGATGGAGGTGTATGCTTCTCAGCAGGTCCTTTTCAGTTTGTACCATCGCTACATCGCTATTAGAGTTTTGAGATACTAGACCAGTTATGGTTGGGGGTGGGTTGGGGGAGGTTTGGGCTGCTTCCTCCCACCTGCCTCCTATCCATCCATTAGCAGCCATGTGCTTCCATTGTGGATACACTCAAATTAGAAAGTGTTAGGACTGCAGGTAAAACAGGGTGCCGTGTAGTGGCCCTGCAGCTTACACATGTGTTTGCAAATGCGTGTCAACTAAACCCCTGTTCTTTATTTATATCATGAGACAGGTCTACTTGGTTAGTGGCAGACTGGAGAGTGAGTACATCAGACGGGGGGCTGGCTGGCTTCCATGCACCTCTTTTAATCCTTTTCAACTTTCGTTTTTTCTGTACCATGTTGTGTGCCCTGTTTCATGCTGTGTACTCTGTATCATGTTGTGTGCTCTGTATCATGTTGTGTGCTCTATACCTTTTTTTGTACCCTGCTATATGCCCTATACCATGGTGTGTGCCCTGTACACTGCTAGGTGACCTGTACTATGTTGTGTGCCCTGTTCCATGCTGTGTGCCCTTTACCCTGCTATGTGACCTGTACCGTGTTTTGTATCCTGTAATTTGCTATGTGACCTGTACCATGTTATGTGCCCTGTACCCTGCTATGTGACCTGTACCATGGTATCTGCACTGTTTTATGCTGTGTGCCCTGTACCAAGCTGTGTGGCCTTCACCATCCTGTGTGCACTGTACATTTTGTGTTCCCTGCTGTGTGCCCATCCATGGGCTTATGGAATCAACACAGGGACCTGTGTTCCTAAATAGGAAGAACACAGGAGCCCTGTGTTGATTGCTGACGGAACAACGGTCTGCCATGTTTATAACGGTAGACCGCCGTTCTGTCTCCCTGGGTAATGATTGCGGGTGCCTGGCGGCAATAGCAGCCGCCAGACCTGCAGATCAGCTTCCCCTCTTGCAAATCGGCGCCCGCGCGTCCCCACAATCGCTTGTGAGGTGGGACGTATGGGTACGGCGTTCTGGCAGTGGAGCTACATTGCCACAGTATATCTGCGGAGGGTGGTCCTGTTTTTATAGGTGATCACATTTCCTCTGTTCTCAGCTGCATAAGAGCTTGGGGGGGGGGACCCGCAGCACACTGAGCTTCCCAGTGAATTGCTCTGCAGAGGGAGCATGCCAGGACAAGTCTAATCATTAGAGGAGAGTGCACTAAGTTGCCAGCATAGCTAGAGAACTGACCACAGTGTGTAATCCTGCTTAGTGAGGTTAGTTTTTATTAGGAAAGCAAGGGGACTAGCAGGATCACCAGGGAAGGAAGCAATACAAAAAGGACAGAATACTTTCTCATACAAGTACATGGTACAGCAGCCACATATCAGGAATATAAAGTGTTGGGGTAACAAACGCTTTAAGCTCTTCCTTTGCTCTTATTTCCTCTGGTGGGCCCTGTGTACATCGGTACAACACTGTCATCACCTAATTTACAATGAAATTGCACAGTACTATAAGGAGAGGAGAACATCGAGTAGCCTTTCTCAACCAGGATTCTGTTGAATCCTACGATTTCTCCAGAAGTTACTAGGGGTTCCTTGAGCAATGAATAATTTCTGCCTCTCAGATAGGTATTCACTGATAACAATAATCTTTCAAGCTATCTGTAATGGAGGATTATTTCCAATGACCACAAATGTATGGATCATTCTTCCCAGTGGCCATCATGCTAATGTACCGTAAGCCGTCGATATAGTATTTATTAGCAAGGGTTCCCTGTGGTCAGAAAGTTATGTCAATTGTTTACGCCCTTTCTTGACATCATGAGCAATGCCGTCGATCAACACCCTGTCCATTATTTCACCAAAATCACTTCTAAGTTCTGCATAAAATACTATCTAACAGCCTCTATGTTTTCTTCCAAAATAAGGATGCCCAGCAATTTCATTTTTTTTTTTCAATTTTTCTATTTTTTTGGTCAATGGACACATGGCCCTCATGAAGTACTGTACACTAAATAACTTGCAGTCCGTAAAGTGAAACTGGATAGCACCAATGCTTTCTTTAATAGGATAAAAACAACTTGCTTTTACTTTCTACCAGCAACACATCATAGCGATTCAGTAACCAATAGTCCCATGGTCCCTTCTTAGTAGTCGCCTTTATTACGTCGTTCATTACTTTGGTAAGTGGTTTTAATTAGAAAAAACTGTTTTTTAGCAGCATTGGCTGGCAATTTAGATCTTTATAGAACCGTCATTGCATTTTATCATTTTCTGATTCTTGCCCAGATACTACACCTTGCTCCACCACTCTGATACAGCACATTATGGCATAGCTTCTGCTACACAAAATATGTCACTGCTGAACAAAACTGAAGTGCAAACGGAGGAAGTAAAATAATAAAAACATCACCAGTGCAAGCATTTTATACTTTGCCAGTTTTGCCCTTTTGGTAATGCATAGAATGCCTAGGAAATGTATGCAATATGGAGCGTTTCATACTTTGATGTTATTTTATTTTAGCCATTCTATAGATTTATTTTAGTATGCCTCAGTTCACTCAGATTTCCTAGGCATTCTTTTCAACATGACAATAAAAGCAGCACTAGTATTTTATACTTTGCCAGTTTTCCTTTTGGGATTGCATAGAATGCCTAGGAAAAGTGGTAATTTCTAAGCGCTTTATACTTTGCTGTCCCATTTTTGGCATTCTTCAGATTTCTTAGGCATTCTATAGAATACGGGTCTTTACACATTGCTGGCAACATAAACTGTATATCATACAGCTTTGATGTAGAGGTGTTGTGACAAAACTGACTTGCTCTGGTATCTGATAAAATGTTTAAATGTGTATCACTATTCTTGATAATCTACACTGTGTGGTTTCCTGTTTGCCTGCTTCTCAAGTCCCCCAGTATGGTTAGAATGGTGTGGATATTTTCAACATGCACCTGGCACCGGTATTGTACTTTCTGGTGCAAGAGTTCTTTACATAGTGTTAAACATTTCTATTTAAATTTGTGCCCCTTAATGTCCCTGTCCTCTAAGCTATCCTGTGCCCTAACTGTTAATCTGACTCTAACTCTTAACCCTTCCCTACTCTAACAATCATCATAGCTCCTAAAATGAACCCTTTGTATAGTTTATATATATATATATGTGTGTGTGTGTGTGTATGTATATATATATATATATATATATATATATACTGTATAAATGTATATACAGTCCATATACACAGTATCTCACAAAAGTGATTAAACCCCTCACATTTTTGTAAATATTTTATTATATCTTGGCAAGGCCTGTTCTGAGTGGAACCTGTCCCGATTAACCGCTGTATGGTCTTGGCCACCATGCTGCAGCTCAGTTTCAGGGTCTTGGCAATCTTCTTATAGCCTAGGCCATCCTTATGTAGAGCAAAAATTATTTTTTTCGGATCCTCAGATAGTTCTTTGCCATGAGATGCCATGCTGAACTTCCAGTGACCAGTATAAAGAGTGAGCGCAATAACACCAAATTTAACACACCTGCTCCCCATTCACACCTGAGACCTTGTTACACTAACGAGTCACATGACATCGGGGAGGGAAAAATGGCTAATTGGGCCCAATTTGGACATTTTCACTTAGGGGTATACTCAATTTAGTTGCCAGTGGTTTAGACATTAATGGCTGTGTGTGGAATTATTTTGAAGGGAGAGAAAATTTACACTGTTATACAAGCTGTACACTCACTACTTTACATTGTAGCAAAGTGTCATTTATTCAGTGTTGTCACATGAAAAGATATAATAAAATATTTACAAAATATGTATGTGACTTATGCATTTGGAAATATGTTTTATACTTACGTTTTAAATCTGTATCCCTGGATGCTGTCTTAGGCAGTACAAAAGTTTTAGGTATTGATTTGCTAAAGGCAAATAGGCTTTTCACTTTGCAAGGGAATGTTCCCAAGGGCTTAGTATATGTGGTGAAATTTTAATTTGTAAAGAATAACTAACCACTAGTTCTGGTGACCTTGGTGACAATCAGGGATTCCCTCACTTTGGAGAGATTTCCTTTCACTTTTTGTTTTGGCTATGGAGAAAAATCTCCTCAATGGGACATAATAGATGGCAAAAATAAAACTGACATGGGTTATAACTAGAGATTGACAGATTATCGGCAACACTGATATATCGGGGCCGATATGCACTTTCCCCGATATATCGGAATCGGCCCCTGAGGTTACCGATATTGCCGATATTTAGGGAAAGTGCATGTCCTGGGGTGATGCCTGCAGCTAGAGGCATCACCCCGGCACCGGTGTCCATAGCCGACGGTCAGCTGACTTGTAATGACAACCGATGCGGCTGAGAAGCCGCTTGGCTGTCATTACATGGAGCGGGAGGGGACGTCCCCTCCCCAAAACAAACCAAAAGCAAACCTATACCATACCGTACCGAACCGTTCCGACCCTATACCATGCGGTACCAGCAGTGGAAAAGCAAACTGGGCCAAGCAGGGCCGAGTAGAGCCGAGCCGGTACTAGCCGGTACTTGCAGTGGAAAAGTGCCAAATTTGGCCTAAAATTATGAAAACAATTTGATTTTTTTTTTTTTTTTTAATTGAGAATGTTATACAGTAGAAAGTAAAAAATATATATTTTTTTTTTTCAAAATTGGTGAGGTGATCAAATACCACCAAAAGAAAGCTCTATTTGGGAGAAAAAAAGGACATCAATTTTATTTGGGTACAGCGTTGCACGACCGCGCAATTGTCAGTTAAAGTAACAAATCTCAAAAATTGGCCTGTTGAGCCCCGTACACACGATCAGATTATCGAACAATCTGTCGTCCGTTTTTTGTGGCATGCTAGTCTGATGTGGAAAGTGAAGAGGTTATTTTCATATGAATTTTCCCGTACGACAGAATTCTACTTCAGAAATGATGTCATGTGTTGGATTGATTTGTATGTGTTCTTTCGTCTCTGAGCATGCCTAGTCTTGCTCTTAAGATTTTTTTCAGTCGAAATCTGTACTAATGAGACGAAAATCGGACGTTGTATTACGGACAACAAAAATTTTATAGCCTGCACATCAGGATTTTGTCAGCCGAAAAGTCGGAGTTGGCTGTCAAAGGCACCATACTAACAATCCGAAAATCGGCAGATCGGTCGTCGGACGAATTTTCCCTACAGATTTTCTTATCGTGTGTACGGGGCTTTAGGGGGGGGGGGGGGGGTTAAAACCTTACGTTCCTTAAGTGGTTAAAATGTTTTTTTTATATCTATACAAAAATGTTTTGCCTTTCATTTCTGTTTCAAACTGAATGGGTTGTTTTACAAGGTGATGGTTTACAATCACTTTAAGCAGACATCAGTTGTTGCTTATTGAAAATGGGCATGGTTAAATAGGCAAATGCAAAACACTTGTATGTTACATAAAATACCCTTTTTCACTAATATAAGTAGAAGATAAGAAAAAGAGGTGCCATTTACGATTTGACGGTTGCATATCAATACTGATATTCCATTCGATTTGGAAAAATACTGTATCACCAAATCTTTCTAGAAAAGAATATGTTTTTTTGAGACCAGTTGCAATCAAATTACGTAGTCACTTTATACACGATTAGGGCTCTTTCACACGGCCGCTCCGTGTGAGAGCTCCGCTGCGGTCCTTTTTTTTTTTTTTTTCCACGGAGCGGATGACATTTCTGTCATCCGCTCCGTATGCCCCCATATCATCCCATCCGTTTGCTGATGATATGCGGACATAATGTAAGTCTATGGGGATTGCGGATGTCAGCGGATGACATTTTCCTTCCTTTCCGTTTTTTGAACGGAACAAAAATAGGGTTTTGTTCAGTTCCAAAAAACGGAACAGAACTGACAGGAAGAAAATCGGATGTCAGCGGATGGTATTCCGCTGACATCCGCAATGCCATAGACTTACATTATGTCCGCAAATCATCCGCTAAAAAATTGGATGATTTGCGGACATACGGAGCGCCCGTGTGAAAGGGCCCTTAGGGTGTGGATTTTTTTTTTTTTTAATTTTATTTATTTATTGCAACAAGTGGAACAAAGGAGAAGCCTAACAACATTATCCATATTTTCCAGTTTTACAATATCAACATATACTTTCATTTTTCACATATACATAGATAAAATTAAGATAAGCATTTTTCATGTTTAACCTGGAACTGTTTATACTCTCCATCAGAAATCTCCAATGTATCAAATGTACATTTTTTACTTTATTACTAATAAATCCTAAAGTAGTAAGGGCGAAAAGAGAAAAGAAGAGAAGAAAGAAAAAGAAAAAGGGAGAGAGAGAAAAAAAAAAAAAAAAGGGGGGGGAACCCACAAGAGGGTACCAATGAATTTTCCATACCTGTTTATGTATCTATATTTTAGTTCATCACCCATTTGTCCTTCAGAGATGAGACACCACCACTCAGAAAATCTAGTTCTTTTATATCCTATCCCTCCCTTCCCTCCCTCCGATTTCTATTCTTCGACCTCCCGTCGGAGTGCGTAGACCTCAGGAAATAACAGTAAAATACCGGAGGATGACCTCCAGTCCTACCTCCAACAACTCCCACACTCATCAATACTAAAGGGCAACTAAGCCGTTCCCTCCGTGGTAGTCCCCTATTCCCCCCCAAAAAAAAAATTTTTCCTTCCCCCTTCCCCCCTGCCCCCTTCCTTCCCCCCACCGTGTTTGTGTCCTAGTATTCTTATACCCTTACATTGCCTGTTAAATGTTTATCTGTGTCTATTTGTGTGTTCCTATTTCCATTACTGGCGTCTTAACCCTGTGATCTCAGTGCCCTCCCTTCCAGTGACATGATCTTCCCTTCGAGGTCTTATTTATAAATAAGTGCCTCTAACACTACCAAAAAAAAAAAAAAGGGGGGGGGGGAACCCCCTCCACACCCTAGGGTGTTCTCTTCGTGCTTGTGTCCTACTACCCCCTTCCCTTATAGTACTTATCCCTTTGTTCCCAGTGTCTCTTTCATATTCCCTTTCACCTTACTAACATCTCCACCCTACAATCACAGTGCCCTTTGGTGTCTGCCTAGTCCCTTCTAGTGAGTCACTAGGCTTGTTTTAATATACCTTCTCTTACTAGTGTCATAGTCAGGCAAACAATTCTTGTTCTTAGGGTGTGGATTAACCACTTCCGGACTGGAAGGATTTGCCCCCTTAATGACGAGGCCATTTTTTGCTATTCGGCACTGCGTTACTTTAACGAACAGTTGCGCGGTCATGCGACGCTGTACCTAAATAAATTGATGTCCTTTTTTTCCCACAAACAGAGCTTTCTTTTTTTTGGTGGTATTTGATCACCTGTGCGATTTTTTTATTTTTTGCGCTATAAACAGAAAAAGAGCGACGATTCTAAAAAAAAAAATATATATATATATATATTTTTCACTCTCTGCTATATATATATATATATATTTAGCGGGACTGCGACAATCTGGCAAACAGATCGGACTACTAATTGATATTTTTGACATTTTTGGGGGGACCAGTTACTACATTACTACAGTAATCAGTGCTAAAAATATGCACTGTTATTACTGTTACTGTAATAATGACACTGGCAGGGAAGGGGTAACCCAGGGGTGATCAAAGGGTTAAGTGTGAGCCTAGGGAAGTGTTTTCTAACTGTATGGGGGAAGGACTTGTGAAATGATCATAGAGACCTGTGATGCTATATAGAACGATCACAGGCGCTCTATGATCATTTCAAAGAGAACAACGGTCTGCTGTGTTTACAACAGCAGACCGTCCTTCTCTCTCAGTGGGGAGCAATCGCATCCCCGCTGCCTAGTGGGGGCGGGGGCACGCTTGTCCGCAGGAGCGCTCCTGCGGATCGCCGTACAGGTACAGCGATTCATGCAGCCGAGCCAGCCTGCCGCAGTGTATATGCGGCGGGCGTCCGGCAAGTGGTTAAGCCACTAAAGCTAACCATAGGTGGATAGAATTTCAAATGAATTTGGTTTGAAATTCTACTAGTTTATTCCCAGCTTAAGACTTACCTTGCAGGTTCCATGTCCTGTACTCTCCCATGACATCATGACTAGGACTATACAGGCATCATTTGGAAAGATTTTCACAGTAGAATGTGACCAGCTCTCAATGTAACCGGTTCACACAGCTCCGGGGCAGCCGTGGTCTGCACTTGGAAAGGGTCCTCCGCCTCTGTCGTTCCAATTCAGGTGCAAATGCAGCACAAATTTCGGACCTAATTCGCACCTGAATCATTGAACAGGGACGTACCAGACCTTCTGCTGTGAGCCGCAGCATGTGTGAACCCAGCCTTATGGCCTGTGGTAATGGCATCCATTTGAGATGACTCAGAATTTGTTTACAGGTGCATTTAACCTGCAGATGACCCATTCTGACCTACATTTGACCCGGATTTTACATTTTGATAGTTTTTTTTAGTAATTCAAAACCTCCTGGAGGTGAACAGAAGCCGATCATCACAGGCCTTTGGACACTTTTATAAATAGGACCCAACTGTTTTAGTACAGTTTTGAAAATATGTTTGCAACTAGAAATAATAATAACATGCATATTTTATGGAGACCGTAAGATAAAGTGACCCACCAGGGACTACTGGGTTTCTATCTGGCCTTTTTAACCACTTAAGGTCCAACCTATAGCAGTTTTACTGTGTGCTAGATCACGTATATATACGTGATCCGACTCTGCCGCGCCGCTCGCTTGATTTCACACAGCAGAAGCCGATCGACGGGTGCACGGTACCTGATGTCCTCCGATACCCGCTGATCGTTCGGCAGAGAGGCAGAATTGGGGTCTGCCTATGTAATCAAGGCAGATTGCTGTTCTGTCAAGAGGGAAGGTATGGAATGTGTGTCCCTGCAAAGCAGGGAATAAATTCCATCTTTTCCCCTAGTAAAAGCACTTCACACAGTATAGTAAAACACTGGCTAGGCACACAGTTAACTCTAGGATTGCCCCTGATGTTAACCCCTTCCCAGCCAGTGACATTACTATAGTGATATATTTTTTAGCACTGATAACTGTATTAGTGTCACTGGTCCCCAAAAAGTGTCAGTTAGTGTTAGAATGTCCGATGCAATATAGCAGTTCCGCTATAAGTCCCTAATTGCCGCCATTACCAGCAAAAAAATAAAAAATATTCCATAGTTTTTAGAAGCGAAAACTTTTGCGCAAACCAATCAATATATGCTTATTGGGATTTTTTTACCAAAAATATGTGGCAGAATACATACTGGCCTGAATTTATGAAGAAATTCTATTTTTCCATTTTTTTTATTGATTTTATAGCATTTTTTTTCAAAATTGAAACTTTTTTGGTTTATAGCGTAAAAAATAAAAAATGCAGAGGAGATCAAATACCCCCAAAAGAAAGCTATTTTGTTGTTGTTCAGTCATTTAGTTGTGTCTGACTCTTCGTGACCTCACAAATCATAGCGTGCCAGGCTTTTCTGTCCTCTACTGCCTCCCAGAGCGTGCTTAACTTTACGTTCATTGTTTCAATGATGCTACCTATTCATCTTGTTTTCTGTTGTCCTCTTCAACTTTTTCCTTCCATGTTTCCTAGCATCAGGGTCTTTTGCAATGAGTCCTCTCTTTGCATTTGGTGGCCAAAGTATTCGAGTTTCAGCTTCAGGATCTGTCCTTCCAGTGAATATTCGGGGGGTGACTTCCTTCAGGACAGACTGGTTTGATCTTCTTGCCATCCAAAGGACTTTCAAGAGTCTTCCCCAACACCATAGTTCAAAATCTCAAACTCTTCGGCGTTCAGCCTTCCTTCTGGTCACACTTTCACACTTAGGTTACTACTGGGAATACCATAGCTTTGACTATACGGCACTTTGTCGGTAGGGTGATGTCTGCTTTTTATAATGTCGTCTAGGTTTGCCATTGCTTTCCTCCCATGAAGCAAGTGTCTCTAATTTCATGGCTACAGTCACTGTCTGCCATGATCTTGGAGCCAAGGAAGATAAAATCTGTCACTATTTCCATTTCTTCTCCTTCTATTTGCCAAGGAGTGATTGGACTGGTTGCCATGATCTTAGTTTTCTTAATGTTCAACTTCAAGCCAGTTTTTGCACTCTCCTCTTTCCCCCTCATTAAGAGACTCTTTAGTTCTTCTCCACTTTCTGCCCTTAGTGTGGTATTGTCTGCATATTTCAGGTTGTTGATATTTCTCCCTGTGATCCTAATTCCGACTTGTGATTCGTCAATCCTGGCATTTTGCATGATGTGCTCTGCATATAGATAGGGTGACAATATACATCCTTGCTGCACTCTTTTCTCAATTTTGAACCAGTCAGTTGTTCCATGTCCTGTTCTAACTGTTGCTTCTTGACTTGCATACAAGTTTTTTAGAAGACAGGGGAGGTGATCTGGTATTCCCATTTCTTTCAGTATTTGCCACGTCTTGTTGTGATCCACAAAAACAAAGGCTTTGCTGTAGTCAATAAAGCAGAAGTAGACATTCTTCTGGAACTCCCTTGCTTTCTCCATGATCCAGCGAATGTTGGCAATTTGATCTCTAGTTCCTCTGCCTCTTCGGAATCCATGTGTGAATCTTTTTGTGGGAGAAAAGACATCAATTTTTTTTGGGGTGTTGCATGATTGCACAACTGTCAGTTAAAGTAAAGCAGTGCCGTATCGCAAAAAATGGCCTGGTAATGAATGGGGATAAATCTTCCGGAGGTCAAGTGGTTAAAAAGGATGTAATTTAATCATTCAGATGACAGAACACAAAATCCAAGCTTGATAACTGGCCAATACTAACCCAAACAAACAATGATTGTATAATGTACAGTGGCTCTTTGCAGTAGCGGAACTATCAGGGTCGCAGCGGTCGCGCTTGCGACCGGGCCCTGGAGTTCCGCCACCTGAGGGGGGGCCGCCAGCCCCTGTTCTCTTACCGCGGCCGCGGCGTGAGGGGGCCCGTCTGTCCACCTGACTGTTCTGTCTAGTGGCTCCTGTAACTGGCTGCCCTCCCCGATCTTTGTCCCGCACTGCGCGGGGGGGAGGGGGAGGTGTCTACAGCAGCCGGGATGCCAAGAGGAGGCTGGCTGGGCTAAGTCTTCTGAAAAGCAGTCTGCTGCTGCCTGCACAGTCCTCGGCCCTGCTGATCCTCCAATGAACACAGAAGGCTGTGATAACAATAGAGTGCAGGGGGAGGAGTTCTCCCCTCTGCGAAGAGACCATGCTGCCTGCTAGAAGCGTGCCTGCCTGGCTGGAGTGGAGTTGCTGAGTGAGGGGGAATCGTCTGACTCTGACCAACTGTCTGATAATGTAAGTGAACTAACTTGTCTTGAAGAATGATGATTCCAAACTCCACCCTTGCTGGTTTTCTGCCTCTTAATGATCCCATGGCAGATGGCACAGAACAGATCTCATCCCCATTTACACCATAGGTGGGGGGGGGTGTAGGGATGAGATCTGCAGTGGTGGGGGGATGGGATTAGTAAGACAGAGGTAGTGGTGGTCAGGGAGGATGACACCACATCCCACCCCTCCTCCACCCCCCCCCCACCATCGCCCCCACTGATCCCTCTCCCCAATCGCCCCTTCATCACCGCCATTGATCCCACCCCCCTCACCACAGCCATAGATCCCACCCCCCTCATCATCGCCGCCACTAATCTCACCCCCTTCACCACCATCACCACCTCTGATCACACCCCCCTCCCCGCCACCGCCGTCACTGATCACACCCCCCTCCCCGCCACCGCCGCCACTGATCATACCCCCCTCCCCACCACCGCCACCACTGATCACACCCCCCTCCCCACCATTGCCACCACTGATCCCACCCCCTCACCACCATTGCCGCCACTAATCTCACCCCCCTTCACCACCATCACCACCTCCGATCACACCCCCCTCCCCGCCACCGCCGCCACTGATCACACCCCCCTCCCCACCATTGCCGCCACTGATCCCACCCCCTCACCACCATTGCCGCCACTAATCTCACCCCCCTTCACCACCATCACCACCTCCAATCACACCCCCCTCCCCGCCACCGCGGCCACTGATCACACCCCCCTCCCCAGCATTGCCGCCACTGATCCCACCCCCTCACCACCATTGCCGCCACTAATCTCACCCCCCTTCACCACCATCACCACCTCTGATCACACCCCCCTCCCCGCCACCGCTGCCACTGATCACACCCCCTCCCCACCACCGCTGCCACTGATCACACCCCCCTCCCCGCCACTGATCCCACCCCCCTCCCCACCATTTCCGCCACTGATCCCACTCCCCTCACCACCATTGCCGCCACTGATCCCACCCCCCTCACCACCATTGCCACCACTGATCCTACCCCCTCCCCACCATTGCTGCCACTGATCCCACCCCCCTCACCACCATTGCCGCCACTGTTTACACCCCCCTCCCCACCATTGCCGCCACTGATCCCTTGCCTCTCCCCACCATTGCCACCACTGCTCCCACCCTCCTCACCACCATCGCCGTGGTGCACTATTACTGATCCCATTCCCCTCTTCACCAGCCCTGCTGCTGATCCCATTCCCCCCTCTCCCCACCAGAACTATCATTGATCCCATTCGTCCTCTCCCAACCAGCCCTGCCACTGATCCCATTTCCCAGGTCAGATTTAAAAAAAAAAAAAAAATTGTGTCAAAAACATGCTTTTTCGGGGGGGGGGGGGGGGGGCTTCATGATTTCTTGCACCGGGGCCCTGAGAAATCTAGTTACGCCTCTGGCTCTTTGTACTGAGCATGGATAACTTTTCTGAAATACGATGAGAGATTAACAGCAACGATAGAGTGAGGAATCCAGAGAAAAACATTACATTATTTTAAGGGCACTACTGTTCCTGTTAAAGATTCTGTCAATTTTTTTTCTAAACTGGAATTTGCTGGCAAAATAGAAATTAGCTGATCTCTTAAACCAGACAATTAGAATAATTTGTTGTTCAGTGTCCATTCTATTGTAAGATCCTTGGGAGTCAGTTCAGGATATATTGTGCCTGTGTCCAGCCCCCTACTGACAGCTGTGACATAAAGAGTGTCTCCAAAGCATTTTAACTCACTTTGGTATGACTGATAAAGGCATATTAGCACCATAAACAGTAAAGACTACTTCAAACTACACGTGTCAGTGCTCAGTTTTTTTGACAAGCACTAAAGCAATCCACCTGTGTTGCAGTATGACACCGTACTTTGCATTCCCAAAAAAGAGTCAGAAATTTGGTGCCTTGGCAACCCATTCAAAATGGAGGGCCGGTCTTAAAACATAGCATGTCAGTGTGCGGCTTAACATGCATGCAATAACTTACCATTTTTTTTTCACATAAACTGTTCAGGAACTACAATTCCCATAAGGCTTTGTAAATCTCTGACATTCACAGACATAACTAGGCATGATGGGAATTGTAGTTCCTGAACAGCTGGAGGGCCATAGTTTGGACATAGCTTAAAGGGTTGTGTTTTTTGAAAGTTTTGAGTTATGTTATATGGCTTTTTAAGATGCAAAAAAAAAAAGACTTCACATTTAAGCTATCATTTACATGTTTGAAAAAGTTGCCTGCTTGTCTCTGTTTTCTATGTAGCACTACCCCCACAAGGGCTGCTGGTGACTGGTTCTCTTATTCCTGCACAGCCATGTGACAAGCATTTTCCACTTTCATCTAGACACAAGAACAGTCTCTGATTTTGGTTTTGTTGTTTTATTAGGGGTGATAACTTGGATGGGGAATAGGATTATGAGATGCCCAGCTTGACCGAAACAATAAACAGGGACAACTTCCTTCCTTACTGTACAATATCCTGAACTGTCTTCCTTCCTGGACACTGACAGTCAATGGTGATTCAAAGCAGTAGCCCCTTGAGGCCTCGCAACTCTCAGTCCCTTAGAAAATAGCACATAGCAATAGTGTGTGTTGTAAGTTGCATTCAGGAGAACCTCCAACTCCGTCACAGATCAGCAGAAAGGGCAAAAGAACCGCTCCAGTGATAAGGTAATCCCAACCATCAAAATAAGGTGCAGCAAGAATCCGCAGTCCAGGCAACTGTAATGTATAGAGAGAAATAGCCGCACTCCAACTTGAAGGTGAAACATATAAAACCTGTTTTATTTGTATCCAAAAGATAAAATCAATTCAAAGTGTATCCATAATATAGTCAGAGACAAGAGATGAACACATAGTAGTTGTTACGACTAAGTAGTGGTTACGACTAAGCGGACTATCCGTGAAACGCGTCAACTACTATGCGTTCATCTCTTTTCTCTGACTATATTATGGATACACTTTGAATTGATTTTATCTTTTGCATACGAATAAAACAGATTTTATATGTTTCACCTTCAAGTTGGAGTGCGGCTATTTCTCTCTATACATTACAGTAACCTCCAACTCCACCAAAGAAGCTGCTCCCAGCTCTACTGCCTGCAGGACCTACCAGCCTTTCTGACTGCTTATCCACCTGGCTGCTCCGAAGATCTTCCAGGGCAAAGAATAGGAAGTGTTAAGCACAGCGCTGTCCTCCTGAAAGCTTGCTACATATGGCAATCTATCCCCTGGGGAATTCCTGGGTGTGCTGATGTACTCACACTGTGCTCCTTGCTCCCTGCTGCTCCTTAGGCACGATTTCTCCTCAAATCGAGATGCTGTTAGGATCTTCCCAGCCTGGAAACAGAGCCCACCTCCATATTTAGGGGTTACTTAGGTATCCTGCCAGGACATTCTGCCTGGAGATTAGCCAAGTTCCCTCAAGTATGCAGATCAGTCCTCCTGGCCTCTGTCCACTAACTTCTAGAAGTTTCTTCAAACTTCCAGATCCAGAGGGAGGTACCAGAGACCTGCCTCTTGGGAGCCATCCAGTCTGACTTGCAATAAACCCTGACCCAATTTCAGACTCACAAACCAACCATGAGTCATAACATAAATTTGCCTGCACTAACCCTCTAGTATGACACTAGAGGGTGCTATATCCAAAGTCACATGCCTAATTTTAAACATGCCCGTGCACACGTATTATGATACTCAGAGCTACAGGTAGAAGACTTGTCAATCCCTGTTGTGCCACTTCTTTCCCACTTCACCACTTTGAGGAACTTAGTTGAAATATTTTTTTTATTATGAAGAAAAATCGTTGGTAAAAATGTTGAAGCCCAATTCTACTGGTAAAAAAAATGCAGCTTTCACTACCATACTCTCCGTATTTCTGGGGCCATAACCTGAAAAAAGTCTGCTTGCCCAATAGATATCACAACTTCCATTTCTTGTGACCACAGGCAGTCATTGAAACATCCACTTGGGATTGCACCTTTGCACCAACCAGGGGTCAGAGTACTCTTGCTCAGAACATCACTCTCAGATGATGATACATCAGTGCAGTTTAACCACTTGCTGACCGGGCCATAGCCAAATGATGGCTACAGTGTGGTCGGCTTATTCTGGGAGGGTGTACAATGGCGTCCTCCCAGAATCGCGCTTCCCACACTCCCCCCTGGGGTGCACACACGGAAGAGTCTGTGCTTGCCGGGTCCCCTGGGCGCATCACGGATCATGGTAAAGGGCCAATGACAGTGGCCCTTTACTACATAATCGCTCCGTCCAATGACAGAGCAATCGGTTGTCAACAAACCGGAGCATGTCCGGTTCAGTTCTCTCCTCGCACGCTGTACACAGCGATCGGTACAGCGTGCGAGGAGAGGAGGGAGGCTGCAGCTGCACCCATTCTCTGCTTCCTCCATGCCTCAATTATACCTAATCCATGCCCATCCGTGCCACATCCATGCCTCATCTGTGCCCATCCATGCCACCTCAGTGCTCATCCGTGGCTCATCCATGCCACATCCATGCTCATCAATGCCACATCCGTGCTTATCCATGCTACATCAGTGCTCATCTATGCCACATTCATGCCACATCCGTGCTCATCTGTGCCACATCCATACTATGTCAGTGCTGATCCATGCCACATCAGTGCTCATTCTTGTCACATCCATGCCATGTCAGTGCTCATCCATGCCACGTCAGTGCTCATATGTGCCACATCCATGCCATATCAGTGTTCATCCGTGCCACATCCATGCCACGTCAGTGCTCATCCGTGCCTCTAACATGCCATGTCAGTGCTATTCCGTCCGTGCCACATCCATGCCACGTTAATGCTCATCCGTGCCACATCCATGCCATGTTAATGCTCTTCCGTGCCACATCCATGCCACATCCGTGCCACATCAGTGCTCATCTGTGCCACATCAGTACTCATCTGTGCCTCATCAGTGCTCATCCATGCCACATCCGTGCCACATTAGTGCTCATCCGAGCCACATCAGTGCTACTACAGTGCTTATCAATGCCCTAAAGAAAAATGTGATGTTTGGCACCTTGCTCCTGCACTCAGAACCTGGTTCTCAAACACCCTCTATCACAGGACTTTCCCCTTGGCATCCCCAAATGGTTAGACCTTGCTGCCCTCTATGACCGGGGTGGTCGACTTGACACTGTAAACATAAACAAAAAAGAGGGCGCACCAGCCTAGCGCATTATCCTCAGTAGCCTTTTATTAATAAATAATTTAAAAGTGTCTACTCACAAACAAGTGATGTAAACCAGCATATTAAATCCGACAGACAACGTCCATAGTGTTGGAGTCCACTGTCTAAGTCCAGGAGATCGGCATTATCAGTGCCCTACAGTGCCTCACAAAATTGTAATGGGAAGTCAGGAAATGACTGTGCTCCCTGAATGTTGGGCCTCTGTATGTGGCTAGGCTGTGTCTCACATATGTGGTATCGCCATACTCAGGAGTAGCAGAATGTATTTTGGGGTGCTATGCTCATGCTATGTTAGAAATATCTTATAAATGGACAACTTTGTGTAAAAAAAAATGCTTTTTCATGTTCTTTTCACATTTTCCAAAAACTTGTGGAGAAAAAATGACATGTTCAAAAGACGCATTATGCCTTCTAGATTATGTGTTGGGGTGTTTGCTTTCCAAAATGGGGTCATTTTGTGGGCGTTTCCATTGTCTTGGTGCTCCAGGGCCTTCAAAAGTGTGATAGTTTGTCAGGAAATTATATGTGTAATTTTTGCTCCTAGAACACCTAGAACTGCTACTTGGATGTTGGGCCTCTGTATGTGGTCAGGCTGTGTAAAAGTCTCACACATATGGTATCTCCATACTCAGGAGGAGTAGCAGAATGTATTTTTGGATGTAGTTGCAAAGAATTATGGGGAAAAAATTACAACTTCAAAAACCTAACCATGCCTCTTACTAAATACCTTGGAATGTCTGCTTCAAAAAAGGGGGTCATTTGGGGGGGGGGGGGGGTATTTGTACTTTCCTGGCTCAAGAAATGGGATAGACCGTCAGTACATCAGGTGTGATCAATTTTCAATGATTGGCATAATAACTTGTAGACTTTATAACCTTCACAAAGACCAAATAATATATACTTATTTGGGTTATTTTACCAATGATATGTAGCAGTATAACTTTTGGCCAAAATTTATGAAAAAAAATGTCTTATTTGCAAAATTTTAAAACCGAAACAAAGAAAAATGCATTTTTTTACAAGATTTTTGGTCTTTTTTTTCATTTATAGCGCAAACAATTAAAAACCCAAAAATGATTAAATACCACCAAAAGAAAGCTCTATTTGTGTGAAAAAAGAACGAAAGTTTCATATGGGTACAGTGTTGAATTACTGAGTAATTGTCATTCAAAATGTGAGAGCACTGAAAGCTGAAAATTGGTCTGGTTAGGAACGGGGTTTAAGTGCCCAGTGGGTAAGTTTAGATGCTGAGACAGGACATTCTGTTAACTAACTCAGTTGAAAGAAGTGGAAGTCCCTTTTATCCCATGATCAACCCTAGAGTTATGATAAGAGGAAAAGTGCTCAGAATGTCATTGAATGTCAAAGCAATGTACGGAAAGCACCACTTTTAATTAATAATTTTGTAAAACTGTAGGACTGCAGATTGAAATATAAAGGTAATTTCAAATAATAAGAAATTATGAATTGGCTATTGTACCAATTATACAACGAATGCCATATCCATTGTGTATACACAAGTGAAGTTTTCCTTTTGGACTTTGATTTCAAATTTACACCTTGTAGTAAATCAGTGCATTCATTTTTTCTATGAAAAACATTACATTTTACTAACAAACGATTTTGTGACTATATATTTTATATGTACGTTTATTGTAATTTTCTACTTTTTTTCTGTTGTAATTATTATTAACTGTATATATTAGCATTGCATTATTAACCAAGTACAGCCTTAGCTCAGATGCTGCAGACAACATTAGACATGTGCTTGCCTTCCGGCAATGCTAATTGAAGCCTCCAGATATTTGGAACTGTTCTGATGTATATGCAGATATTGCAGCCTGTGTGTTTGTGTATGTATATTTGGTTGTGTGGTTGTGTGTTTATTTATATGCAGTTAAACTCATTACTGGTGTGAGCTGCAGCTACTACATTGAGGAGCTGAGCATATCCTGAAAAGTTGGTCCAAGGTACTGTATTTTTGTATCCTGCTGAATACTGCCAAAGACATAAGAGATCCTTCAGGCATAAAAAAAGTTTTGGACTGTTATTGGGCCTCAGGACAGTAGGATGTTAAGGTTTGGATTGAAATGCCTGTGGCAAACCACTAGTTACTATGCTCCTTTCTCTAAGCTGAAACCTGTTACCTTGTGAAGCTCAGGATTTGTGTGCTTTCTCTACACCAGCTGGCTACGGTGGGCACTTGGGAGATCTTATTGATTTAACCTGCATAACAGACAGGAAGTGTCTGCTTTTGTGAGCACCAGCGACCATTTTGGAAAGGATGTTGGACAAGACTATAGGATATATTAAAAAGCAGACAGATACAAACACATTCAGTCTGTTTAATATCTCTTACATTTCAGGAATTATAAACTTTCCCTGCAGCAGGTATAGAGGGAAAATAAGGTCAAATGAGGATTTTAAAGCTAATAATAATGTGCAGGTCATGACTAGGGTATTAAAGAGGATTTGTCTCCATTCTGCTCTGACCATCACTCGCCTCCTCCCTTATAAATAACCACATGACCACAGATTGGAGTTAAATTGCCATAGCAGCCTTTTATTAACAAACTGTATACGTAACAGGTAAATAACACATTAAACCCAGTTTTACTGGAGCTTTGGGGTCCTTGTAGGCATCAAAGAAGAAAGTACCTGCGTTCAACTTAATTAGGCCTCCAGCCGCCACAGCACAGACTTGGAGACAATCAGTCGCAGATACCTACATACCCGGATCCCTACCATGTATAAGTTTGTACCATCTGGGAGCCGTACCTCAGACAGGTCCCTTCCAAGTATAAGTTTGTACCATCTGGGAGCCGTACCTCAGACGGGTCCCTTCCAAGTATAAGTTTGTACCATCTGGGAGCCGTACCTCAGGCGGGTCCCTTCCAAGTATAAGTTTGCACTATACTAACCTACCAGGACCTTGTACCCCGCTGCCTGTCATGACAAAGAACCACCTCAAAAAGAAGAAAGCCTGCTTAAAAGACAAAACAAAAAACGAGTGCAGGGGACCACAGAACCAAAATTCAGAAATAGAGGAAAATGCAGCTTTCCTCTAACTGAAGACCTTCTAAGGCCCCTAGCTTGACCTCTCCCTGTAGCTCCACCAGTTCCTGGCCAAGACACCGATTAAGTAAGTCCCACCACTTATATTTTCTCTCAGACTGGGCTGAAACCTCTCCTTTACCCAAACCCTTTTAACCCCTGTCATGCCAGCCCTCCGTCCATGTCTTTTCTCTCTTTTACTCCAGGCCTCCCTGTAAATCTAATGTGAGCAAGCTATTAACCACTTTACAACCGGAGGATTTTGCTGTCTTCCGTCCAGGCCACTTTTTGCGATTCGGCGCTGTGCGACTTCAACTGACAATTGCGCGGTCGTGCGACGCCGTACCCAAACGAAATTTACGTCCTTTTTCTCCCACAAACAGAGCTTTCTTTTGGTGGTATTTGATCACCTGTGCGATTTTTACTTTTTGCGCTATAAACAAAAAAAGAGCGTTTATTTTGAAAAAATAACAATATTTTTCACATTTTTTTATATGAAATTCCCCCCAAAAAAGATGTAAAAACCAATTTTTTTAAAAGTTTTTGGCCAATTTGTTTTATGCTACATATGTTTGGTAAAAAAAATCGCAATAAGCGTATTTTGATTGGTTTGCGCAAAAGTTATTGCGTTTACTAACAAAGGGAAAGATTTCTGTCATTTTTGGTGTTTTTTTTTTTAACGCGTAATGGCGGCGATCTGCGATTTTTTTTGCGGGACTGCGACATTGCGGCGGACAGACCGGACCCCTGACTGACATTTTTGACACTTTTGGGGGTACCAGTGACATTACTGCAGTAATCAGTGCTATATATATGCACTGTTACTGTAAAAATGACACTGGCAGGGAAGGGGTTAATTTTATTGGAGAGGGAGGGGTTAATGTATGCCTGGTGCTTACTGACGTGTAGGGGGGGAGGTGACTATGTGATTCATGGACAGATCGGATGTCCAGCTATGCTGAACAGTCCGATCTGTCACTCCCTGTCACTATGGAGATCCGCCCGCTGTGTTTACACACAGCGGGCGGATCTCCAGACTCGATCCCCGACGATCGGGTAAGAGCAGCGGCGATCGCCGCTGCTCCTCCCCTGGCCCGACTCCCGCTGTGAATGAAAACAGCGGGAGCGAGCCTCCGGCGGCGCGCAAGCGCCGCCCAGAAGGGGAGGAGTCCAGTCACGTTAATACTACGTGACTGGACGGGAACGAGCCACTCTGCCGCAGTACTATTACCGTGAGCGGTAGTAGAGTGGTTAAGCAGGTTGGGAATTATGGGCCTTCTATAAGTATCATGGGTAAATCGCTAAAAACATAAAATGACAGTTGCTAAATTCTGCCCAAAAATCCACTTGCCAACCACCTAACTGTAAATGTAAGTCATGATTTTGATGTTAAATACCAGGATAACCCAGGTATATTTATTTTGTTAGGCGGTCGGCTTTCCGGTAAAAGTTATCCAAGCGGCGGATCGCCACGGTGGTTCCCCCCTTCTGCCACTTTCCGGTTCTTTCAGGGTTTACCAGAGCCATCGGTAAACCCGGAAGAGATCCGGTCTGACCAATGGCAGGAAGTCAAGGCAAGACGGCCCTCACTTGGCTCTCAGCCCTTGGAGGACCAGCGCAACCTCTGACTTCACTTCTGGTTCTCGGTCATCAACAATTTGTTTTTTTTTTCTTAAAGCGGAGTTCCACCTAAAAAAAAAAATACATAAAAATACCCCAGGGACAGTCAGGGCTAGTGCATTCCACAATGGATAGCCTCTGAACTGTCCCGGGTTGCACTTACCTGCAAGAAGAAATACTTACCTTTAAAAGGTCTTCTCCAGCGCTGCCATCTCAGGTGTGGGCAGCTTGAAGCCAGCGCGATCCTCTTCTGCGTCCTCTTCCATCCTCTTCGGTCCCACGATGCACTGCGCCGACCCTGCCGTCACTTCCGGGGCTGCAGCGTCATCCCTCCACAGCTTCTGGGCATGCCCAGAAGCTGTTTAGCAAGGTATGACGGCGCCTGCACCGGAACTGATGTCGGGCCGGTGCAGGCGCATTGATTCCTGGGATTGATGACGTTCAACTCCCAGGAATCATTGCAAGCCAGGAAGTTATTCTAAAATAAGGTAAAAAAAAATTGCGATTATCCATTTGTGTTTCAGGTGACCCGGACCAAGAAGATGGACGGAACTTCCATTTTAGGGTGGAACTCCACTTTAAAGTAAATTTTTTTTTCTTTTGCCGTTTGTCTTTTTGACCCGAGAGCACTCAATAAAAAGAACCTGTCATGCTTATTTCTATTACAAGGGGTGTTTACATTAATTGTACTAGGAATAAAAGTGATCAATAAAAATAAAAGGACAGTGTAAAAATAAAAAGTAAAATAAAAAAAAAAATTAAAGTGCCCCATTCCTCCGTGCTCGTGCGAAGAAGTGAACGCATTTGTAAGTCACGCCCGTATATGTAAACGGTGTTTAAACCAAATGTGAGGCATTGCCACAATAGTTAGAGCGAGAGCAATGATTCTAGCGTTAGACCTCCTCTGTAACGCTTAGAACCATAGTTTGTCACAATTTCAGGAGCGTGCACAATTTTAAAGCATGACATGTTAGGTATCTATCTACTTGGCGTAACATCATCTTTCACATTATACAAAAAAATTGGGTCAACTTTTCTGTTTTTTGTTTTGTTTTTCTTTAAAGTTTATTTTTCCCCAAAAAATTGTGGTTGAAAGACTGCTTTGCAAATACAGTGTGACATATTGCAAAGACTGCCATTTTATTCTGTAGGATCTCTGCTAAAAAGAAATATATAATGTTTGGGGTTCTATGTAATTTTCTATCAAAAAATATTGAATTTTACTTGTAAACAACAAATGTAAGAAAAAGGCCTGGTCTTAAAGGGTGTAAATTACCTTTCCTTGCTGGACAACACAAGCATTTTCGCATTTTCTAAACCAAGAAATGACTCATTATTGAACAGTTTGTTATGGTAAATTGGGTAAATTATGGTAAATTGTTATGGTCTCACTCAGGCGGAACTGACGTCAGGGCTGCTTCCTGATGACGTCATTTGATGACGAAACGCGTAGAGCGTAGCTACGTCAGTTCTGCCTGAGTGAGACGCAGATCCGGTCGCTGGAACGCACGGCGTCCCGGAAACTACCGCTACACGAGGGGTTTGCGGTCCCTATTAAATGCATGCACAGATCATTGCCTTTAAATGTGAGTACTTTACGTTTTCATTCAATAAACAAATAGTTTAAACAGTACTTCACTATATGGAGTTTCTTTTCCTTACACTGTCTGGAATCTGCTCATGTTGATGGATACACTATACTTATGAGGAATTATCGTCCATAATATATATCTATAGGAGAGTGAAAATATACCTAATCTAAGGAGAGTGGAGTACGCGACCTGGGGAATTGAGGGGCTTATTCCAATATCTTATACGCTGGTTACCCCTGTAGGGGTGCCGCCCTCTGTTGAGTGTGGGAAGTTATAAGAGGGGAGCACTGGTTTCCTCACCCAGCACCCGTGTTTTTTCAGACCACCTCGGGATTCACCCTTTGGTAATCTCTCCAGAATTTATTCACTGGAATATGGACTTTCACAAATTTTAAAAGGATGTCACTTCACATTTAATATTTTTATCATTAACTTTTTAACAATTTTTATGAATTATATATATCACATGTGTACATTTATTATATAGCTCAATATATATATTTTTTTCACTATTCACCTTTCACCAGGAAATTATTTCCTCCCCTGAGGTAACATTAATATATAATTTATTAGTAATTTCAATTGCTATACCTAGCTAAGTGGCTAGCGCTTTCACGTCTATTTATTCACATTTTATAATATTCACCTGTATATTTATATGGTCACACCTTTTACAGTATAATTTATATGGTCACATCGATATTTATATGGTCACCTTCCTTATACCATAATCTATTCATATTTATACGGTCACTGTCACCTATTTGCACTTATCCACTATATTAATGTATATTTATGTATTTATTTATCAATATTTATTATTGAGTTTTTTTTATATATTGTACTACACATGGTTTTTAGACATTGATTTACTATATTTATTCTTTATATCATATACCATATGTTATTCATCACCTCTCATTGATTGTGACATCACACCTGGCAGCGCCATATTACCTCCCCAATTTACCATATTTTAGAATATAGCTTCACACTATATTTTGAGGTAGGCAGCAGCCATTTTTATTTAATTTTTCCATTAGCATGGAATTCCTAACCTTATATACATATTGAACAGTTTGTGTCCTTTGGTCTCAGTCAAGTGAAAACAGGCATTACATGGTCAGGAATAAGGACTGGTGTTTTTTAAATTAGTTTTTAAGCTTCTGTTATATTAGAAAATGTCACACTGTAGGGTTGGGAACTAGATACAGTGAGAATGATTTGAGGCAAGAGGAGGCAAATCCACTGGTCACTTTTCAAACAAATTGCACTTTGCCAATTCATTTTCCCCAGAGTTTAGTGACGGTGGTGACCTTCACTTTGCAAAGACTACCCAATCATGTGCAAGAAAAAAAAAAAAAAAACTTTCTTGTTTGCATATGATGGGATAATGAAAGTCAGCAGTGCTTCAACTAATTCACTAAGCTCTGGGGAAAATTCTCTTGCAATGTACAGCTTCCCTTCCAATCTGTTTTCCTTTAGTTATTCAACCCCAATGTTTTTTTGGCACATTAATCACATTTTGTGTTTTTATAAAAAAAAAAGCAGAAATATACTATACAAAAGATATCTACAAACCTGGTTTAGCTACGCATTGCAAAGGACCAGCTATATAAATAAACCTGGTTCCAGAATTTCAGTGTAAATATTTTTATACTAACCAATATGATTTCATATATTGTAATCAAGTCATAGCTGACTGCTGATTGGTTGGTAAAAGTTTCCACAATTTGCATAATGTTTGCCTTTTTTAAAAAAAACTCAGTCAGGGTATTTTTACTACTAACTTGCTGCTAGAGAAGAAAAAAACAAAAACTGTTTATTTCTCAGTTTCTAACTGTAACTGGCAAAAGATCCTTATAAAAAAAAAAAAAGTGAAGCCACACTGCTCAAAGTTCAGAATTGCATAGAATAAAAATACATAAACATTCAAAAATGGTTATGATACCAAAACCTCACATACCATAAGGGCTCTTTCACACGGAGCGGACCGCATTGCGAACCGCTCCGGCACTTTTTTTTCACGAAGCGGATGACACTTGTGTCATCCGCTCTGTATGTCCGCATATCATCCCATCCGTTTGCGGATGATATACGGACATAATGTAAGTCTATGGGCATTGCGGATGACACCGCTGACATCCGATTTTGCTTCCTTTCCGTTTTTTGAACGGAGGAAAAATAGGGTTCTGTTCCGTTCCAAAAAACGGAACAGAACTGAAAGGAAGAAAATCGGATGTCAGCGGATGGTATTCCGCTGACATCCCCAATGCCATAGACTTTACATTATGTCCGCAAATCATCCGCAAAAAAATAGGATGATTTGCAGACATACCCGTGTGAAAGGACCCTAATTATTATTTTGTGCTCAGAGCAATTTTTAATTTTGTTTTGCCTAAGTAATCCTTAAAAAACTCTAAACAATTATATATTTTCTTAAAGAGGAGGCTTTGTAGAATAAAATGGTGTTAGATGCAATATTTGTTTTTGCAATTGTGTAAGTTTACTTGATTAAATTGATATCCTGAGACTTTATTTCCATTTTATAATCTGCAGATGGAGGTAAAGCAGGTGACACTTCTTCATTTGCCTTAATAAAGAAAAAGTGAAGCACACAGTGACAGGACAGTGTGTATAACTCCTCTAATTTCTAGATACAGAAATGCCTCCATGGGCATTGAAAGAAGAAAATAATATAATAGGCATTCAGATTTTCTCAGTGTAGGTAGTAAAATTTACACTTTATGGAATGCAACATTACTGACTATGGTACATGACATGCACTTTAGTGCAGCATACTTGGATGTAAAAGCCCCCTGAACTTTATTTTTAAGAGGGGTAAAATACCCAAAGTTTTATTTCCGCCATTATTTTGCCTTTTATGGTATCATAAAACCTCCACTCTCTAGACTGGGAATATCGGAGGTATGACACTCCTAAACTGGGCTGATCGGATGCCAATTGGCAGCTGTTTTTCCAACATGCCCGTTCGACAGAAGCTGGACGTTCAGCTAGCTTCTATCGGACAGTCTGCTGTATTAATGGGCTGAATGAATCGGCCGACACCGGTTGATATTTGGCCCATGTGTACCAGACTTTACGCAATTCTTGCCTACACGTGAAAATTTGCGTTGACCACTTCCCACTTTAGCACTTTGGCTGTGGGACATGGGGAAGTCACAACCTGCTCCCATATCCAGGATAGCAGTGCCAGAGAGCCAAAGCACAGCAAAGAATGGACTTGAAGAAAGACAGTGCTGGACTCCAAGGACTGCCTAGTACCTATTTCTTAAAAGTCAGTAGCTACAGTACATTTTTTATTTTTTTAATTTGAGTAAAGTTCTTCTTTAAGTTGTATAATAACCCATCCTCTCAGGATTGGTGTGTGCACTGTTATCTATTCATATTCTCTCCTTGTGAGATGAAAAATGGTCTATAAGGCCCCTATAGAGGATGACCTTTCTCCTGCATGAGCTCAGTACCAAAACTGACATTCTGTCTGGGCTGCAGGTAAAAAACTTTGGTTCATGTAATCCTTACAGTTTCTATAGTGTCTGTTTTCAGGGAGGAGATTTATCTTACAGCCTGACACTTCTGATAATCAGTGAGAAATAAGGAGGATGATTTACTTAAAGGCAAGAGGCCGTTCACTCTGCAAGAAAAAAATTCAACCCCAAGGCTTCACTATTATAAATATTTAAGATGGGAAATTGAGATTACTGCATTTGCTAGTTGGTTATTGGATCTCTTTAAGAACTAGTGCACACAGGTCATTATTTCTAGAGTGATCATCACCCATAATCTCCCTGTGATTGATTGCTGGTAATTGCTATACATAGGGAACAATGGAGTGTATCATGTATTAGTGAATAATTGCTCATGGCAGCACAATGTTCCACATTTGTGTGCAACAGCATGTGTAGTGATCACTGGCAATTAATCATGGGCCACATTCAATTATATACCATTTTAGTAGCTGTTTGTACCCAGCCAAAGGTATAATGAATGGGTTTTGGTTTAGATTGGTAAGGTCAGGCTAGCTGAGACTTTTACCAAGGGTGCCAACAAGGTACTAAAGGGAATTATTAGGATAGTAAGTGACAAGATGTAGCAGTGCATAGTGCCCAACCAAAGGTAAATTGCATGGATTTTGGTTTGGATTGTTAAGGTCAGGGTGGATGAGACTGTTACCAAGGGTGCCACACCAAGTACTAAAGCAAATTAATAGGATAGTAAATGACAAGATGTAGCAGTGTATATTGCCCAGCCAAAGGCATATTTCATGGGCTTTGGTTTGGATTGGTAAGGTCAGGGTGGATGAGGCTGTTATCAAGGGTGCCAAAAAGGTACTAAAGGGAATTAATAGGATAGTAAACGACAAGATGTAACAGTGCACAGACACCACAAAGGTATCTGAACTGCCACACAATGCATACTCTGTGTACAATATCAATAAACCTTAGTGTTGCTCCAGGTCAGTCCAAGCATGCAAGCCACAGTTAAGTGCTTGCACAGCTCATCACTGGCAATCACTGTTGCAAGGAAATTGGATACAAAACTTACAAAAGCCTTATGTAGTCATAAACCCATCCTATGTGGCAATTTGATTCAAATTGGACAAGGGTGTGTATCCCAACGCACCAAAGGCCACCAAGATAAATTTTAACCTTTTTTTCAGTAATCCAAAAGTATGTTTTATGACCATACATGTTAATTCCTATAGGGTGAGGTAAAAATAAATATACTTTTTTTAAGTACCTCCAAGTAACATAAATCTGTATAGATGTCAACTTGTATAGCAAACAATCAATTATCCTGAGACCTTTCTACAAATGTATGGAACACAATGATAGCAATATCTCAATATCACCTCCATATAGTACTATCATATGTATACCCAAAACAGTTTTAAGATACACTATATTGTCAAAAGTGTTGGGACGCCTGCCTTTACACGCACATGAACTTTAATGGCATCCCAATCTTAGTCGGTAGGGCTCTAATTCATCCCAAAGGTGTTCTATTGTCAAGTTCCTCCACCCCAAACTTGCTCATACATGTCTTTATGGACTTTACTTTGTTCACTGGTCCAAATCATTTGGTAGAGGGGGGATTATGGTGTGGGGTTTTTCAGGGGTTGGGCTTGGCACCTTAGTTCAAGTGAAGGGAACTCTTAAGGCGCCAGCATACCAAGACATTTTGGACAATTTCATGCTCCCAAATTTATGGAAACAGTTTGGGGATGGCCCCTTCCTGTTGCAACATGGCTGCACACCAGTGCACAAAGCAAGGTCCATAAAGACATGGATGAGTGAGTTTGGGGTGGAGGAACTTGACTGACCTGCACAGAGTCCTGGTGGCCTTGAGAAACATAGAGGAAAGGCTCAATTAATAAAATGTTGAATCATTGACCAATTCCAATTGGTCCTAAGGAAGGCTGATTTGGATAAATACCTTTAAAACTTGAAGCTAGATGGATATTTTGTTTGAATTCACGTGCCCATATGGTTTGAATGAAAGTTTTACATTTTTACATTTTGTGTGTAAACATTCTGCAACATGTTGTCTATGTGCTTCATTTGCTACATGTATGGACTGTATTTGTTCAAAGACTTGTAATAAGGTAAATACTTTTCAAATTTGTATTTGCTGTCTGTGACACCACAGGGAAGATCGCGCCTTACTTCCTTTATGGAAATATTTTTTGAAATCTTTGCTTGTTGTAATTTCCTTAAGGTACTTGCATGTTGCCTTTGATCTCTTTAAAGTGGTCATGGGCTCTCCAATTCCCAGCTGCTGACTCCAGCCTTACTACACAGTCCCGGGTCATTAGTATGCTGCATAGGTTGAGAGCAGAGTTAGGGCCTGTGTCAGCTGGCATTTGGCTTGTCTCCATGGCATCAGTTTGACATTTGTTTGAGATGCTGCATTTAAAATTCATTGACAGGTGCATTTAGCTCGCAGTCAACCTCTTCAACCTGCATTTGACCTGCTTCAAGTGGATTTTGCATTTCCATAAACCTGTATAAAAATGCAAAACCTACTTGAAGCTAACAAAAGCCAGTTAACAAAATGCAGGATTAAAGTCTTCAATTTAACAGTTTCCTAAAACAGCTACATGCAAGGCATGCCATGAATGATAACTGTCACAGTTGCTTGTGCTCTCCACCAAATTTCAAACCATCAAATGTCTGGTGTCAAAACTAATCACGTGCAGCACCATGGCAACTGCAGATCAACCAGAACATATGATGGCAGCTTCCTTGGCTGTAATGCTTAAAATGGTTTAAAGGAGTTGTAAAGTCAAAAGATTTTTTTATCTTAATTCATTCTATGCATTCAGATAAAAAAGCCTTCTGTGTGCAGCAGCCTCCCTTATACTTACCTGAGCCCCATCTCTGTCCAGCAATGTCCATGAGTCCCTCGGCTGTCCGGGACTCTCCCTCCTTATTGGCTGAGACACAGCCATTGTCTCCCATGGCTGTAAATGAAAGACAGTTAGCCAATCAGGATAGAGGGAACGGGGCCGAACTGCAGCTCTGTGTCTGAATGGACACACAAAGCTGCAGCTCGGCTCGGGTGCCCCCCATGGCAAGCTGCCAGGAGGGAGGGGCCAGGAGCACCAACAAGGGACCCAAGAAGAGGAGAAGCCAGTCTGCCCTGTGCAAAACCAACTGCACAGAGGAGGTAAGTATAACATTTTTTTTTTTTTTTTAAAAGAAAAACCCGAGACTTTACAGTCACTTCAATTCTGCATAAACAACTAGGAGGCTGGTTGGTCCTTGCACCCTGGGTGTAGGGGACAATAGGAGGTGTATGAGGATCAATAGAAGCATTTACAAAAAATATCCTCACAGCTACAACTTAAAGTGGAACTATGGGCAAAATAAAAAACAACATATATAAATCATTCTGGCATTAACACGGCAATGTTGTTTTTGTGATTGCCCTTTGTAAAATAGTTGTATTGCCTGTTCATCCTGCCAGTAAAGCCCCTTACATATGTACAGAAATTCTGCCAGCTCAGCAGAAACTAGATGAATTTTAGTACATGTGTACCGCTGTCCGTTCAACAGTAGCTGGTCTCAGGGCCGGTGCTTCCACTAGGCAAACTAGGCAGCCGCCTAGGGCGCATTGCCACCTAGGGGCACAGCCAGGAGTCTGCACTCTCTCTCCATCATGAATTCTCCATCATGAATGATTATTGTGAGCTGAGGCGAGGGGCGGAGGTGGGGGGGAAGAAGGGACAGCGGAAGATGCCACGTGTATTGGGCAGTGGTGGAACTACCAGGCCCTGGCTTTCCACTACTGTTAGAGGTGCCCCAAAAGGCAAGAAGGGAGCCCCCCCAGAGTGCTGCCTGCATGATGATCCTCTTCAGGTGGAGCTGAGCGGCAAGTGACTCTCTGCACTGAGCTGGTGGGCAGCCGTTTATTTCCCTGGGTCGGTATTAAGCAGGAAGCGGAGGAGAGCTGCACCTGAGCCAGATCTCGGCACTGGAGGGCAGAACCTTTACTGGGGCAGAAGCGACGAGGCACCAGAATGGTCTGAGGAGGTTGGTGATGAAGGACGTGTGGAGCTCTCTGACTGCTGCTTTTCCCTCCACCAGGAGCCACCGTGTTTAACAGGGGTTCGGGGTCACCAGGTGTGCCATGAGGAATTGGGGTCCCTGGGTGTGCCATGGGGGATTGGGGTCCCCAGGTGTGACACGGAGGAACATCAGGGTCTCCAGGTGTGACACGGAGGAACATCAGGGTCCCCAAATGTGACATGGAAAAACATCAGGATCTGACATAGAGGTACATCGGGGTCAGTGGGTATGACAGCATGACATGGAGTAATATTGGGGTCCCAGGGTGTGACATGAAAAAACATCAAAGTCCCTGGGTGTGACATGGAGGGACATTAGGGTCCCCGGGTGTGAAATGGAGGAATATGGGGGTCACTGGGTATGACAGCATAACATGGAGGAACCATCAGATCAGGGTCACATAGAGGAGTTTTTAACCCCTTCCCTTTTTTGCGGGGGGGGGGCGCAAGTAGCTGGTCTTGCCTAGGGAATAAAATAGTCTAGCACCGGCCCTGGCTGGTCTAATGACTGGCTTCTGTTGAACAGTCGTGCTGCAAAACCAGCATTCGAGAAGCACTTGAGATGGAAGTTTGAGAATAAGGAAAACCATTTAACACACACAGGGGTGCTTTCAATGATTAACCTTTATTCATTCAATTAAAACTTGTATCCCAAAAGGATAAAAACTGTTGCTTTTAAGTGGTTGCAAACGTCAGATATGAAATACAAAGCATATATTTTTATGGTGTGTCTCTCAATTAGGAGCACTAAATGTCTTTCTGTTTGCTGCTTCATTCCTCACTTCTGACAAGTTTTCCTGACACCAAGAGAAAAATTGTGACAGTGGAGGGATCTCTAGCAGATTGACAGCCTCAACTCTGTTCCTGTGTGCTATGTGATGGGGGTGTGTCTCTTCCCTCCAATCAGCTCTCAGAGCTCTCCTCACTGAGCTCTGCAGAGTGTAGCATCAGCTCCCTGCCCACTTTTTTTTGACAGCTGAGACGAGCTTTAAATTTTGGACTTTGAACAGATATGGAGAAGAGAAGCCTGCAGATAAACATATGTAGAAGGATTTGTTTAATCTCTGTGTATCACCTGAGGCCATGCACGTCACTGGGTATATGTTAAGGGTTTACCACCACTTTATCTTTAGTTATTTCTCAGTCACTCGTATAAAGTTCATTTAAATCTAATAGTCCATCTACACAGGCTGTGTGAACATAGCTACCCTAAGACCAGAAGTGTGTTTCTCCCTGCAATACCAGGTGAAAATAATGTAGAATGAACCTAAAAATTGTGAACCAATGCAGGTTCCAGTTAGGGTTTTGATTAGGGTTAGCTTTTAGGAGTGTAAGGTGTTTTAGGATTAGATTTTAGGTTTAAAAGGTCAGATCACAAAAAAAGAATGTTTCAGTTTTTGGTAGATGCTTGGATAGAGCATACCTCACAGCATTTGTAAAATCTTTGCACTTAACCCACTGGGTTTTCCCACCTGCTTTGCTGTTTAAATCAGTGTCATATCTTCCATGGTTGCAGGGTGTTCACTGAACATGGGCCCTGAGGGGGGGGGGGGGCACTGTGGGGCCCACTGTGACCCACACTGCACCCATGGATGATCCTCCCTGGTTGACAGTGGGGGATGATCGGTGCAGTGGGGGGACAGTTGCAAACCCCAATCTCCCTGTATAGCTTTTAATGAAGCAGTTGACAACCATTTCTCCTAATCTACCTCCCACAGCTGTCAGCTTAAAAGCTATATGGGGAGATCGGTGCTTACAACTGCCCCCACCGCCAAACCAATCACCCCCGACTGTCCCCAGTGTCCTCCTCCTCCGGCCCCCTTCGCGTCCTCCTCCTCTGACCCCGTATCCCTCTCTTCCGCCGATGTGTCCTCCTCCCCCGCCCCCCCCCCCACGTGCTCCTCATCCAGGCCCCCCTGTATGCTCCTCCTCCGGCTCCCCCTTATCCCCCCACAGCCAGCTTTCCTCCTCTCTTCTCCCACCGACTGCTTGGGGATCTGTCAGGATGGAGAGCGGAGGAAGGTACCTGTGTCCTTTGATTACTGAGCATAGTAA
The DNA here is from genome assembly GCF_965119305.1 of Pelophylax lessonae. Taxonomy (NCBI): domain Eukaryota; kingdom Metazoa; phylum Chordata; class Amphibia; order Anura; family Ranidae; genus Pelophylax; species Pelophylax lessonae. The sequence goes on along the minus strand of NC_138772.1, from coordinate 438,249,093 downwards.
ACTGTCTCCTGTTCATTCATCTTCAGTGTGGCTGAGGCTACAGAGAAAGGGACTGGGGAATCTCTGTCCTCAGTCCCTTTCTCTGTCTCAAAGGGGAGATGGCAGGGGTCTGTTTAGACCACTGATATCTCAACTAAGCCCACCAACAGGGCTTGGAAACAAATTGCAATAACTATTAAAAATCATTAAAAAAAAAAAATTGTAAAAAATAATAAAAATAAAAAAATTCTGACACTGTTAATTGCTCTACTGACACTGTCCACTGCCCTGTTGACACCATCCACTGGCCCTTAAAAAGCATTTTGAAAAAATGAAAAAAATACTAAAAAATAAAATTGCCCTACCAACACCATCCTGCAAAAACCACCCACCACCGTACACTCTGCACCCCTCACCTGCACATGCTACCCACCACCATACACTCCATTCTTCTCTTCTTCACATACTACCCACTGCCGTCCACTCCGCACTGTACATTCCCTATTTAGCATTACCAAATTCTGCACTATGTAAGTCATCTCAGATTCTGTTAAACCACACCCCCTATAAGTCACGCCCAAAATTTGGCATAATTTATATCATGCCCACATTTTACCATGTTGCGCTATGTGCAACACATTTTTTTTTTTTTAACAATGCCTAGGGCCCACTTTTTATCTCGCACACAGACCCACTGATTTCATGATACACCCCTGATTTTAATGTTTTTAACTGGTTCCCGACCGGCCGCCTCCTATTTACTGCGGCAATGTGGCTCTGCTGCGCAAATTGACGTAGGTCTATGTCGGTCGCGAGCAGGCAGCTAGGGGGAGAGCACAAGACGCCCCCACTCGGCAGTGGGAAAGCCGATGCACGGGTCAGGCAGCTCCGATTGCCATCTGACACCTGCGATCATTCCCTGGTGAGAGAGAAGAACGGTCAGCTGTTGTAAACCCAGCTGACCGTTCTTCTCCCTGGAATGATCATAGAGCCCCTGTGATCCTTCTATATAGGAACACAGGTCTCTATGATCATTTCAGAAGCCATGCCCCCCCATAGTTAGAATCACTCCCCTAGGCTCACATTTAACCCCTTGATCACCCACAATGTTAACCCTTTCCCTGCCAGTGTCATTGCAGTAACAGTGCATATTTTTAGCACTGATTACTGTAGTAATATCACCGGTCCCCCCAAAAGTGTCAAAAATGTCAGTTAGGGGTCCAATCTGTCCGCCGCAATGTTGCAGTCCCGCTAAAAATCGCAGATCACCGCCATTACTAGTAAAAAAAAAAAAAGACAATAAAAATGACATAAATCTTTCCCATAGTTAGTAGACACGATAACTTTTGCGCAAATCAATCAAAATACGCTTATTGCGATTTTTTTTATCAGAAATATGTAGCAGAAAACAAATTGGCCTAAAATGTTTAAAAATGTAGATTTTTAATTTTTTTTTTGAGAATTTTATTTAGCAGAATGTGAAAAATATATATATATTTTTTCAGAATTGTCGCTCTATTTTTGTTTATAGCGCATAAAATAAAAATCACACAGGTGATCAAATACCACCAAAAGAAAGCTCTATTTGTGGGGGAAAAAAAGGCATCAATTTGATTTAAGTACAGCTTCGCACATCTGTGCAATTGTCCCTTAAAGTAACACAGTGCCGAATTGCAAAATATGGCCTGGTCATTAAGGGGGAAAATCTTCCAGGCCAGAAGTGGTTAATAGATAACGCAACAGAATTACAACCTTTAAAAAATATCATGTTTGGGTGGCTTCAGTGTTAAAGGTTAGTTTTCATGATTAGGTTAGGGTGAGTAAATATGTTAGTCAGTTTAAGTGATAAGGGATAACCTCATGATTATGTTAAAGTCTAAAGAGCATATTTATCAATGTAATGTATTCACTAAATATTCACAAAACTTTTACCCATTCATTTTGAATTTGAATCTTATGTGCATAATTTATGAATCTTGGGGTGAAAGTGGTATGCATCTTGGGTGAAAACATTGATAAAAGACCCCTAGGTGTTGAAGGAATATGATGTATTGAGTTTAGGAGTTGGGTTAGGTTGTACGGCTCAGGTAGGGGAGATGTGAGTGTTAAAGTGGCCTTCCACTCGTTTGTGTTTATTAAAAGTCAGCAGCTACAAAAAGTGTAGCTACTGAATTTTAATAAACACTCTCACCTGTCCCACGATCCAGCGATGCGGCCGCCCGAAGCCTCACTCCTCTCCCTCTCCTCTGGGTGGCTCCGGCATCTCTAGCGTGGGCACCCGGCTGTGACAGTTTGTGGCTTCACAGTCGGGTGTGCATGCGCGAGTCGCACTGTGCGTCGTAAATGGCCAGGCAATCTTCTGGGACCTCTGATGTGTCCCAGAAGATTGCAGGGAGGGAGGGAAAGAGGAAAACTTCCTCTCGAGCCGCCTAGGCCACCCAAGCGGGTACCTGTCGCACCAAAAAAATGGCATGCCAAATGTGGCATGTCAGGGGTATTTAACCACTTCACCACCGGAGGATTTTGCTGTCTTCCGTCCAGGCCACTTTTTGCGATTTGGCGCCGTGCGACTTTAACTGACAATTGCGCGGTCGTGCGACGCCGTACCCAAACGAAATTTACGTCCTTTTTTTCCCACAAACAGAGCTTTCTTTTGGTGGTATTTGATCACCTGTGCGATTTTTACTTTTTGCACTATAAACAAAAAAAGAGCGTTTATTTTGAAAAAATAACAAATATTTTTAACATTTTTTTATATGAAATTCCCCCCCAAAAAAATGTAAAAATCAAATTTTTTTTAAATTTTTGGCCAATTTGTTTTCTGCTACATATGTTTGGTAAAAAAAAATCGCAATAAGCGTATTTTGATTGGTTTGCGCAAAAGTTATTTCGTTTACTAAGGGAAAGATTTGTCATTTTTGGTGTTTTTTTTTTAACGCGTAATGGCGGTGATCTGCGATTTTTTTTGCGGGACTGCGACATTGCGGCAGACAGATCGGACCCTTGACTGACATTTTTGACACTTTTGGGGGTACCAGTGACATTACTGCAGTAATCAGTGCTATATATATGTAAAAATGACATTGGCAGTGAAGGGGTTAATTTTATTGGAGAGGGAGGGGTTAATGTATGCCTGGTGCTTACTGACGTGTGGGGGGGGGAGGTGACTTTGTGAGACAGGGACAGATCGGATGTCCAGCTATGCTGAACACTCCGATCTGTCAGTCCCTGTCACTTAGGAGATCCGCCCGCTCTGTTTACACAGGCGGGTGGATCTCCTCACTCGATTCCCAGACGATCGGGGCAGAGCAGCGGCGATCGCCGCTGCTCCTCCCCTGGCCCGACTCCCGCTGTGAATGAAAACAGCGGGAGCGTGCCTCCGGCGGCGCGCGAGCGCCGCCTACAGGGGGAGGAGTCCAGCGACGTAAGTCTACGTCGCTGGACGGGATCGTGCCACTCTGCCGCAGTACGCTCAATGTGAGCGGTGGGCAAGTGGTTAAAGCGGAGGTTCCACTTTTGGGTGGAACTCCACTTTAAGGTCATCCTAATGACTGGGTTAATGTTGGAGTTCAGGGCATTGTTTTCAATTTCACTTTTTAAGGACTATAAATCATGTGCCAAGCTATTTTTGGGAAATAACTAAGCTTCTTACATCATTATACCTGTGCAGGAAGCTGTTGGGAATGGCATGTGCCAAATTAACTAAACAGATATACCTGTTTCAGGTCTATCTGTGCCACCTGTGCCAGTTTCTGTTTCAGAGAAACTAGCACAGAGCCTGCACATGATTGACAGAGGGAATGTGGCAGTTTTCAAGTATAGAAAACTGTTGCAGATCCCCAACAGCTCATTGCTGGCTCAAAGCCTTATGCTTGCACCATTCTTTGTTAATTCCCCCATTGTGTTTTTTTCAATTATAATTAATGCATTATAGTTCCACTAAATAATTTTCTCCTGCAGATTTGTTGCTTTTTTACAATGTTACAATTTTTTTTATAAACTTTGCTTTAAATGCTACCCTTTCCATCTTCTCCATCTGGTTGATAGGTGAAATTGCAAGATGTTTATAAAACATTGATACCATTGAAGGCTCTTATTATTCTGACTACTGAAAAATACAGAAAAATAAAAAAATACAAGTAGATTTTAGTCATTTATATTTGCTTGAGCATACTTTTATTTGACTGGATGTTTATATGTAGATGCTCCTTTTCCAGTAGTTGCTGCCTTCTTTTATCTAAAAGCTTCTTTAATGTTTTGCATTTTTTCTGCCACTGCAAATCAGCCAGAACAATGTTTTCTCCGTACAGGATTTGACCCCATTTTCCTGCTTCCATATTTCAGTGCTGGTTAATTTAGCCTGTGTCCATATCTTCTGTTTCTGTGTATTTTATAAGCCCGGAGCCCTAAATATGCAAGGCTATGCTCCTGTCCAAACTTTACGCTGCACTTGATGTGATCTGTAAATTGTTTCTTTAAACTAAAGGCATCTGGTTTGCTGGGCAGTGAAATCAATTATTACTATTAAAGTCACAGGCCTGTTCGAGTCCTCCAGACCATGGGAATGCATTGTAGCCATTACTGCGCTTTACATGTTTCTCCTGTTAAAATAATAAAGTGTGCCACATAGAAAATTTCCTAGCTGTAGGCTAAATTTTATGCTTATCTAGGTTTAGTCTGTGTTTGCATGCAGTACTTCTTGACTGCTGTAGTATCGTCTGATCCAATGACGCAGAGATGCTTTTTGCAGCCCTCTTTTGTGGACAGTGCTTGTCCAGTGTTAGAATTGGAGACCTAGTAAACCTGACAGGGATAGCTTAGAGTCTTAACAGCTAAATGTAACGTAAAAAAAGATTTAGGTATGGATGCTTTGAGAAGATTTTTTGGTTTAAAATGCTACATTACCCACAAAAGCATAATACCGTCTTCATGGAAAGTTTGTTCTGCTTAACAAAGATACATAAAGATAGATAAAGGTACTGAACTGTGCTTTCAAGTGTAGTTTTGATTATTTTAGTGTTTTTAATAGCCCTTTCTTTTGAAATAGGTTGCTTTATTATAGCAAGATATAATTTATTTCACAGGCTGTTTCTCCTCCCTGCACACCTTTCCACTCCTTTTCTGTAAATAAAATAAAGACCAAATATCTTAAAAATGGTTAAAAGTAGCAGTCATTGGATGTGGGTAGTTTTGAAAGAGACTTTGTTTCTCACATTTGGATGTACAGTTGTAAGGAGGGGGCAGGATGGGGGTATTTGGTGTTGTAGACCTGTATTGATTCACATGTGGGTTAGCACCATCTCATTACCAGAGGCCAAACTACTTCACTAGGCCCCACCTCCGCACAAACAGAAGGATCACGTCCTATCACCTGCCAGTGACACCTGTATTGGTACTGACTACCAAGTCATTTTGAGGCTCCGTTCACATACAGGCGTTTTGGATTGCGCGCAGAATTGCCGTGATTCTGGCCACGATTCTGAACCATTGCAAGTTGCGGGATGCCTGAGCGATTCCCGTGACTCACAATGGCACCCCAAACTTGGCATGATTTTGCCTCGATTGACGCCCGATGAATCGCCTTAAAATCGTGCAAACAGAATCGCAGGGCGCCTGACACCCAAAAGAAGTTTTTGTACTTCTTTTAGGCATCAGGCCTCCCGCGATTCTGTTTGCGCAATATTACCCCGATTAGTCGGGCGACAATCGCGGCAAAATAGTGCCGCGTTTGGGGTGCTATTGCAAGTCACCGGAATCACTTGGGCGTCGCGCGACTTGCAATGGTTTTGAATCGCGGGCAGAATCTCGGCAATTCTTCCCGCGATCAGAAACTACTGTATGTGAATGGAGCCTGAGGAAGCAACAAGGCACTGATTAACCTCCACAGCTTGTAACGCATGTTACACTTGACCATGTTCTGGAAATTTTAGATAGGCAACTCCTATCCTCATTTTGATTAATGGTTCCAAATTAATAATAACTACTGCAGTATAGAGATGCACAAAGTTGGATAAAATGAGAATCACAAAACGCCTTTAAAGGTGTTTTTGGAGGTGAGTGGCCATTACACCTGTTAGAGGATTAGCTCACCTTGGTGACACACTTTGGAGTTTCACAAAAGTCACCTCAATATTGTGAAGAGTCACAAAAGTCACCTATTTTGAAGCATTTTTTGCACATTGTTTTGCAAATGGACATTTCTTTTTATTGATCATCGTCTCACTTATATTTATATATTGCCAATTTTAAGCTATTGCACTTTAATTTAGCACATATTGCTTCGGCAGTTTGCATTTACCTATGAACCGTGGTATTATTTAGTCATTTTTCAGCACATATTGATATATACTGTTGCTGTTATCCTGCACATTACCTTGATATTATTGATGTCTTATTAGCTTGGTTGATTTATTACCTCATTTTTAGTTTTTCATCCTTTTATTGGAGTTATACACTTTATTTATTTATTCACTTTTCTACATTTCTACATATTGATACTCACTATTGAGTCCTCACCCTAGAGCTAGGAGTGTCTGCTACATCTTTCTGCAGGATTATATATATTCTTAGTCATATTTATCTACTCCTAGAGAAACTAGCACCGATTCCCCTTCCTTTTTTATCTTACTGATTTTAACTTGTAAGCAACAAATGTCAGAAAAAGGCTTAGTGCCGGTTCACACATATGCGTTCACAGACAACGCATATGATTCGGAGCGCACTGCTCCTAAAATCACATGCGATGTCTGTGCGGTGCGAATTCAGCCATAAAATTTGTATGGTTGAATTCGTACCGCAATCGCAGTGAACACGCACAGGACCTTTTTTTTGGTCCGCAACAGAATCGTATCGCATGGTGGTTCACACCAGTGCGATCCGATTCCCGTGCGAACTGTCAGATCGCACTGCGATATGCAATTTGATCTGGGGGTGTCGTTAACTTTGAATTGACACCCCCAGTGTGAACTGCCTGTGCTGTGGATGCGAAGGCGGAACACGCAGTAGATTTGCAGTGTTCCCGCATCGCACTAATGTGAACCGGGACTAAGTCTTTAAGAGGTTAAACTGCCCTCACTTACAGACAGAAGTTCAATCCTTTGATCTAAAAGCACGAAATGATACATTGCAAAACATTGTGTTTATAGTTATCTAGCAGCCTTAATATTAGATTTTTTTGGGAATTTCATATAAAAAAATGTGAAAAATATTGTTATTTTTTCAACATTGTTGCACTTTTTTTTTTTTAGCGTAAAAAGTAAAAATCGCACAGGTGATCAAATACCACCAAAAGAAAGCCCTGTTTGTGGGAAAAAAAAAAGGAGATCAATTTCATTTGGGTACAGCGTCGCACGACCGCGCAATTGTCCGTTAAAATCACGCAGTGCTGAATCGCAAAATAGGGCCTGGTCAGGAAGGGGGTAAAATCTTCTGGGGCTTAAGTGGTTAACAAAGTTGATAAACATTTGCTGGAGGTTTTTTTTTTATTTGACAGCTGTGAGTGAGCAGAGAACAGCTCTGTAAGAACCGAGGACATGCCGTTTTAAGATCGAGATGCCGATTTTTTATCGATTAATCGTTCAACTCTACTGCAGTAGGGAACAGACACATAAGATACACTTTCCAAAATAACTGTTCTGTTTATTCAATGCAATTGAAGTTTTTTATACACATGATTACGTATGTATTACATTATTTTACAATTGAACATTTTTGGTAACAAGGGGAGTAACATAGGCAGGCTAATCCTAATCAGGGCTTGAAAGAATGCAAACATGTAATGAAAACATTATTAGTGCAGTGTGCAATGCTTAGGCAAACATACAAAATAGGATACAAATATATACAGATTTTACAATTTCCTGAACAATCTCCCCTCTTTTGATCAATAGTTTGACCACTAACCATAACAAGAAGAGAGAAGACCGGGCGCCGATCTAAGTGTAGCAATAAAACATTTATTAACAATAGCAGGAGTACTACTCACAGGAGTACGATAAAAACAGGCATCTCAATTGAGTGGTGGGTATGTAGAGTTCGTCCAGGGGGTCCTCCCGAGGTCCTGTTGGAGCTGGTGCTGCGGGGGATAAGCTGCAGTCTCCTGGTGCGGGACGCGCTGATCGCTCTGTGATGGTTCGGCAGCGTGAGTCCGCAGGATGGAGGGCCGTGATGTCACTTCCTGGTCGACTCTGTGTGCTTGAACGGCGACGCGTTGCGGAGCATGCGCTCCTTCTTCAGGCCTGGACCGCAGCTTATCCCCCGCAGCACCAGCTCCAACAGGACCTCGGGAGGACCCCCTGGACGAACTCTACATACCCACCACTCAATTGAGATGCCTGTTTTTATCGTACTCCTGTGAGTAGTACTCCTGCTATTGTTAATAAATGTTTTATTGCTACACTTAGATCGGCGCCCGGTCTTCTCTCTTCTTGTTTTGGATCATACAGGGTTACTTCACCCTTCACTGGAGGCAGCCATCTAAGTGTATAGCAAGCCACACCGGACTTTGTGTACCGAAGCCCACCTTGCCATATTTTGCTCTATGCATAGATACTGCATGCAGTTCTGACCATCTGATTGTGCCAATCTCTCCTCTCCTCCTTGACCACTAACCATACCTGCTATTACCTTTAAACCACTTGCAAACTGGGCACTTATACACCCTTCCTAATCAGATCAATTCTCAGCTTTCAGTGCTCTCACGCTTAAACGCTGTACCCATATGAACTTTTTGTCCTTTTTTCCACACAAATTGATTTTCACCAAAAGAAAGCTCTATCACCACTGCGTTTTTTTATTTGTTTGCGCTATAAATGAAAAACTTTTGTAAACCAATGCATTTTTATTTGTTTATGTTTCAAAATTTTGCAAAGTAGTAATTTTTCTTCATAAATTTTGACCAAAATTTATACTACTACGTATCTTTGATAAAAAAAAAAAACATAAATCATTTCCTGTATTATTTGAAAAAAATGTCAATAAAAACCTATTGAAAGTTAAAAAAAACATAAATCAGTATACATTATTTGGTTTTTGTGAAAGGTATAGAGTCTACAAGCTATGGTACCAATCTTAGAAAATGTATCACACCTCATGTACTGATGGCCCATCTCATTTCTTGAGACACTAACAAGACAGGACAGTACAAATACCCCCCAAATTACCCCTTTTTGGAAAGTAGAGATACGAAGGTATTTAGTAAAGAGGTATGGTGAGTTTTTTGAAGTTGTAGTTTTTTTCCCACATTTCTTTTCAAAATAAACATTTTTTTTCTTTTTTTTCCCCACAAAATTTTTATATTACCAGTTTTTATTTCTTTCACATGTCATATGCATACTTGCAACTACACCCCAAACACATTCTGCTACTCATTCTGAGTATGGTGTTACCACATGTGTGAGACTTTTTCACAGCCTGGCTACATCCAGAGGCTCAACCTGCAGGGAGCACCATCAGGTGTTCTAGGGACATAAATTACACATTTAATTTCTTGACAAACTCTTAGGCTGGCCATACATGGGTGGAATTTCTAAAAAGAATTTTCTTTCCAAAATCTTATCTAAGAATTTTTTGTTTGAATTTCGCACCAGTAGAGGGCCGCAGCAGCGGACGATTTTCATGCTGTTTTTGAATTTGAGTGATCAGGCACTTTTACACAGCCTGGCCACATACAGAGGCCCAACATGCAGGGAGCACCATCAGGTGTTCTAGGGACATACTTTTCAAAACAACCTACCTAATACACTTTTGTGAGGCACTGTAGGGCTCTGATTAGCACCATAGTGGCACTGATGGGCACTGTAGTGGCATGGATGTGGCACAGATGAGCACTGATTTGGCATGGATGAGCACTGATGTGGCATGGATGTGGCATGGATGTGGCACAGATGAGCACTGATGTGGCATTGATGTGGCATGGATGAGCACTGACGTGGCATTGATGAGGCTCAGATAAGCACTGATGTGGCATGGATATGGCACAGATGAGTACTGATGTGGCAAGGATGAGCACTGATGAGGCACGGATGATCACTGATGTGGCATGGATGTGGCAGGGATAAGCACTGATGTGGTACGGATTAGCACTAAAGAGGCATGGATAAGCACAGATGTGGCATGGATGGGGCACAGATTAGCACAGATGTGCATGGATGAGGCACGGATGAGCACTGATGTGCCACGGATGAACACTGATGTGCCACGGATGAGCACTGATGTGGCACTGATGAGGCATGGATGAGCATTGATGAGGCACGGATGAGTACTTAAGTGGCACGGATATGACTCAGATGAGTACTGACGTGGCATGGATGAGCACTGATAAAGCAAGGATGAGCACCCATGTGGCAAGGATGAACAATGATGGGGCATGGATTAGCACAGATGTGGCATGGATGAGCACGGATGTGGCACAGATGAGCACTGATGGGGCATGGATGAGCACAGATGTGGCATGGATGAGCACAGATGTGGCATGGATGAGGCACGGATGAGCACTGATGTGGCACGGATGTGGCATGAATGAGCACTGATGAGGCATGGATGAGCACTGATGTGGCATGGATGAGACATGGTTGAGCACTGATGTGGCATGGATTGGCACGGATGAGCACTGATGTGGCATGGATGAGGTACGGATGGGCATAAATGGGCATGGATGGGCACAGAAGAGGCATGGATGGACACAGATGAGGCATGGATGAGCCATGGATGGGCCATGAAAGAGCATGAATGAGGCATGTATAGACATGGATGAGGCATGGATGAGCATGAATGAGGCATGGATGACAATTAATGAGGCATGAATGGGCACAGATCAACGCTGTGGGCACTTCAGATCCAGCCCACAAGAGCTGCTGCACCGACTTCCTCCTCTCCTCATACACTGCACCGATCGGTGTGAGAAGAAGGGATGAGCAGAACCGGACGTGCGCTGGTTTGTTGACGTTGTCACGTGGTAAAGGCCTGCTGTTATTGGCCCTTTACTCCGATCTGTGATGCTCCGGCCATCATAGACACTTCCGTGTGTGCGCTCCAGGGGGCTTGCGGGAAGGGCGAGTTTGGGAGGATGTCATAGTACACCCTCCCAGAACTAGCCGACCGCGCTGTAGCCATCATTCGGCTATGGCCTGGTCGGCCAGTGGTTAACCTGGAACCTCCATACGTCCTGGTGGAGGTAGTCCCAGCCAAAAAATTTCATTGTGGAAAATATACAGTAATACCCGAGAGCAGCTATATTATTAGAAAAATGACTTTTCATTGTGAAAAACACATGGTGAGTAGTTGACTGTACACCCAGATCATGTGGCCAGAATGGCAGAGTGGCGTTGTAACTTAATTGTGGACATGTTGACTTATCAGCATAGTAGTTAAACAGAGACAATTCTACACAAAATAGAACACATAAAAGACAACATGACTTCAGAATGGCTGAACTACTTTTAAAAACTCATAAAAATATATGTATATGTATATATATATATATATATATATATATATATATATATATACAGTATCTCACAAAAGTGAGTACACACCTTTCACATTTTTGTAAATATTTTAGTATATATTTTCATGTGACAACACTGAAGAAATTACACTTTGCTACAATGTAAAGTAGTGAGTGTAAAGCTTGTATAACGGTGTAAATTTGCTGTCCCCTCAAAATAACTCCACACAGCCATTAATGTCTAAACTGCAAAAGTGAGTACACACCTAAGTGAAAATGTCAAATTGGGCCTAATTAGCCATTTCCCTCCCTGGTGTCATGTGACTCGTTAGTGTTACAAGGCATTGGGTGTGAATGGGGAGCAGGTGTGTTACATTTGGTGTTATCACTCTCATTTTCTCATACTGGTCACAGGAAGTTCAACATGGCACCTCATGGCAAAGAACTCTCTAAAAATCTGAAAAAAAGAATTGTTGCTCTACATAAAGATGGCCTAGGCTATAAGAAGATTGCCAAGACCCTGAAACTGAGCTGCAGCACGGTGGCCATACAGCGGTTTAACAGGACAGGTTCCACTCAGAACAGGCCTCGCCATGGTCGGCCAAGGAACTTGAGTGCACGTGCTCAGCGTCATATCAAGAGGTTGTCTTTGGGAAATCGACGTATGAGTGCTGCCAGCATTGCTGCAGAGGTTTAAGAGGTGGGGGGATCAGCCTGTCAATGCTCAGACCATACGCCGCACACTGCGTCAAATTGGTCTGCATGGCTGTCATCCCAGAAGGAAGCCTCTTCTAAAGATGATGCACAAGAAAGCCTGCAAACCGTTTGCTGAAGACAATCAGATTAAAGACATGGATTACTGGAACTATGTCCTGTGGTCTGATGAGGCCAAGATGAACTTATTTGGTTATTTGGCACATGTGTGGTGGGAGTGCCATGGTCTGGGGCTGCATGAGAGCTGCAAGCACTGGGGAGATACAGTTCATTCAGGGAACCATGAATGCCAACATATACTGTGACACTGAAGCAGAGCATGACACCCTCCCTTTGGAGACTGGGCCGCAGGGCTTTATTCCAACATGATAACGACTCCAAACACACCTCCAAGACCTCTGTCTTGCTAAAGAAGTTGAGGGTAAAGGTGATGGACTGGGCAAGCATGTCTCCAGACCTAAACCCTACTGAGCATCTTTGGGGCATCCTCAAACAGTGGAGGAGCACAGGGTCTCTAACATCTACCAGCTCCGTGCTGTCGTCATGGAGAAGTGAAGGAGGGCTCCAGTGGCAACCTGTGAAGCTCTGGAGAACTCCATGCCCAAGAGGGTTTAGGCAGTGCTGGAAAATAATTATGGCCACACAAAATATTGACACTTTGGACCCAATTTGGACATTTCCACTTAGGGATGTACTCCCTTTTGTTGCCAGCAGTTTAGACATTAATGCCTGTGTGTTGAGTTTTTTTGAGGACACAGCAAATTTACACTGTTATACAAGTTGTGCACTCACTACTTTACATTGTAGCAAGGTGTAATTTCTTCAGTGTTGTCATATGAAAATATATAATAAAATTCTTACAAAATTGTTAGGTGTGTACTCACTTTTGTGAGATACTGTGTATACCTGTGATTCCAAGAACAAAACAAATCAAGCATAAAGATACTTTAATTTAGTCATTTTTTCCAGTGTCTGGTGTGGCTCCAGGTGACTTTTCCTTCAAGTTTTGTCAACTGTACATGAAATTGATGCTGTATTGTGTCTCTAAACATTTCCTTATATACAGTGCCTTGCGAAAGTATTCGGCCCCCTTGAACTTTGTGACCTTTTGCCACATTTCAGGCTTCAAACATAAAGATATAAAACTGTAATTTTTTGTGAAGAATCAACAACAAGTGGGACACAATCATGAAGTGGAAAGAAATTTATTGGATATTTCAAACTTTGTTAACAAATAAAAAACTGAAAAATTGGGCGTGCAAAATTATTCAGCCCCTTTACTTTCAGTGCAGCAAACTCTCTCCAGAAGTTCAGTGAGGATCTCTGAATGATCCAATGTTGACCTAAATGACTAATGATGATAAATAGAATCCACCTGTGTGTAATCAAGTCTCCGTATAAATGCACCTGCACTGTGATAGTCTCAGAGGTCCGTTTAAAGCGCAGAGGGCATCATGAAGAACAAGGAACACAGCAGGCAGGTCCGAGATACTGTTGTGGAGAAGTTTAAAGCCGGATTTGGATACAAAAAGATTTCCCAAGCTTTAAACATCCCAAGGAGCACTGTGCAAGCGATAATATTGAAATGGAGGAGTATCAGACCACTGCAAATCTAGAGGCCATCCCTCTAAACTTTCAGCTCATACAAGGAGAAGACTGATCAGAGATGCAGCCAAGATGCCCATGAACACTCTGGATGAACTGCAGAGATCTACAGCTGAGCTGGGAGACTCTGTCCATAGGACAACAATCAGTCGTATACTGCACAAATCTGCCCGTTATGGAAGAGTGGCAAGAAGAAAGCCATTTCTTAAAGATATCCATAAAAAGTGTTGTTTAAAGTGTGCCACAAGCCACCTGGGAGACACACCAAACATGTGGAAGAAGGTGCTCTGGTCAGATGAAACCAAAATCAAACTTTTTGGCAACAATGCAAAACGTTATGTTTGGCGTAAAAGCAACACAGCTCATCACCCTGAACACACCATCCTCACTGTCAAACATGGTGGTGGCAGCATCATGGTTTGGGCCTGCTTTTCTTCAGCAGGGACAGGGAAGATGGTTAAAATTGATGGGAAGATGGATGGAGCCAAATACAGGACCATTCTGCCAGAAAACCTGATGGAGTCTGCGAAAGACCTGAGACTGGGACGGAGATTTGTCTTCCAACAAGACAATGATCCAAAACATAAAGCAAAATCTACAATGGAATGGTTCACAAAAAACATATCCAGGTGTTAGAATGGCCAAGTCAAAGTCCAGACCAGAATCCAATCGAGAATCTGTGGAAAGAACTGAAAACTGCTGTTCACAAACGCTCTCCATCCAACCTCACTGAGATCAAGCTGTTTTGCAAGGAGGAATGGGCAAAAATTTCAGTCTCTCGATGTGCAAAACTGATAGAGACATACCCCAAGCAATTTACAGCTATAATCGCAGCAAAAGGTGGCGCTACAAAGTATTAACTTAAGGGGGCTGAATAATTTTGCACGCCCAATTTTCCGTTGTTTATTTGGTAAAAAAGTTTGAAATATCCAATAAATTTCGTTCCACTTCATGATTGTGTCCCACGTGTTGTTGATTCTTCACAAAAAATTACAGTTTTATATCTTTATGTTTGAAGCCTGAAATGTGGCAAAAGGTTGAAAAGTTCAAGGGGGCCGAATACTTTCGCAAGGCACTGTATATACATGTCTCTTAACAATCCACAGTTGACATGGCTTTAGTTTTTGAGATCCTTTCAAACTGTTAGGATCCGGAATTGGGAAGAAGACACATAGAGTAAATGATTTTGTCAAAAATCTTAAGAGATCAGCAATGTTCTCTGTCAGATCCAATTGGAGGCCTTCAGCTGCTGAGAAAAAAATATAAGCAAGTGAGCAACACACTCCAAAACTAAATCCCATTGGGAGAGGGTCTAATATCCCCTTAGGGGCTTATTAAAATATAAGAAAACAAAATAGTTTTCTAGTTTCTGACATCCCCTTAGTTACTCTTCTTTTTCTACTACATTGGAGACATTAGGGGGTGTCAAATAAAACCTCAAAACTTCTTGTAAGAACTTTCCCATAAAATGAATTCCTCTGTTACTCTCTGCAGCTTCTGGGACTCTGTACATACAAACTACTTATGATAACACTTTTTTTTTCTGTGGCCTTTGCAGCAGAATTTGCCATTGTCCAAACTTTTGGCCATTCAGAAAACATGTCCATACAGACAAAATCAAAAGGGCATCTGGATATATCTTTCGTAATCTCGGGAAGGGATGTTTTGGTAACACCTTCGGTAACAGGTATAATAATAATTGTGGTAAACCCTGGAGCTATCCCACACTCATTTACTAAGATAGCGATAACTGCTTTTGACTGATGACGTGGTCCATGTGTTAAGCTGGAGGGAAAAGAGTGGCTGGCAGACATAAAAGATCAACTTTTTTTTTCTAAAATCCTGTTTAATAAGAAGTTGCCCCCTGCGGACCACTTGTTGTTTTTGTTCTGGGGTCCTCACTCCTCAAAATTTAATCATTAATCTTAGCTTTACTGGGCCAGAACTAGGGTGGAACCTGTGAGTTGTACAGACCCAGCAAGTGTCCGGGCTGTAATGCAGCATCCTTAAGCCTCATACACACGCAAAGAATTTCCGTCGACCTGTCGTCCGTCTTTTGTCCAGAGTGCATGTCTCTTGGTTGGAATGTGCTCTAGACTGCACATGAATTTTCCCGCACGACAGAATTCTACTTCAGAAGTGATGTCATGTGTTGGATTGCTTTCTATGTGTTCTTTCATCTCTGAGCATGCCTAGTCTTGCTCATTAGATTTTTCCCCATCGAAATCTGTACTAATGAGATGAATATCGGACGTGTTTTGACGGAGGACAACAATTTTAATGCCTGCACACCAGGATTTTGTCAGCCGAAAAGTCGGAGTTGGCTGTCGAAAGCACCATACAAACAAGCCAAAAATCAGCAGATCGGTTGTCGGACTAAATTTCCCGGCCAAATTTCTTCTCGTGTGTACGGGGCTTTAGTCACCTGGTCTGCTTCCACGTGTGAGTT
Organism: Pelophylax lessonae; assembly: GCF_965119305.1. NCBI lineage: Eukaryota > Metazoa > Chordata > Amphibia > Anura > Ranidae > Pelophylax > Pelophylax lessonae. The sequence goes on along the minus strand of NC_138772.1, from coordinate 438,232,900 downwards.
TTATTGCTAGTATGGCTACATTCAGCAAGAAGCTGGAAGGCTCAAGACAGCCAATCAATTAACTTAGCATGCTTGATTGGTTTACCTGCCAAAGTAAAAACCTTCTAGCTCTTCAAATAGTACCAAAAACATGCACCCACCCCAAAAACTCTCCAATTCTCTACTATCTATATAAATATTTACACGTTTAGTTGCTCACAGGCTTTGCTAAAGCATGGAGCTCTGCTTCTTGACCTGGGTAAAAAAGGATCCAATGGCTCTGAATACAGAGCGTCCTTCTGGATGATAACTGCATACTCAGTATGGGTCTTCCCATCCTTGTTATAAAATCGGGATCTTCAAAAGAATCAAATATCTGGGTTTTCAAGGAGTGTGTCCTGCACTGAGCTCACAGCAGCTGATTTCTACATCATCAGTTTAACATGTGGGTTTTATTTGTCTCCAGCCTGCTCCAATACAGGCAATAAGGTGAATGGGTTCTTGGTTTCAACTTTTTCTTTGTTAGAGTTATACATTAACAACAATACAAATTCATATTATGTGAACTTTTCAGTAGACATATATTTAGTTTGGCTGTTTGCAATATTTGCTGCACGGAATGTAGCACCATTGACATTAAATAACCGACCAAAACCATGTCTGTAACTTTGTCTAGTAGCACCTTACATGCAGCTACTGCTCTGATATAGCCCCTGTGAACCCTTTATTACCGGGTCCAGCTTGCTTGAAATATATTACAATGGCTTGTTTTTTTCCTATCATGCTCTTTGTGTAAGAACTCCAGTTTCATGTTTCAAAAATAATATTTTCCTGACAATTTTATAATTTCTCTTTGCTTGCTCTGTTGTTAGTTTAAGGCGAAGTTCACACAGGTCCTTTGTTTCCGCCTTACATTAATTTCCTGATGTCATAACATAATAAATGATAACAATACCATGCGGTCATGCAGCGATGTCCATAAATTCATGGTTTTCTGCAGCTTCCCACTGCGCTTGCAAGGAAAAGGAACACATCATTTCACAATTCACACATTCTGCTTCGGGTTTCAAAAATAAAATTAAATAAAAACAAAAAGACCAACAATCTGTATATGAAAGAACAGAACAATCATCAGCCAGATCAAAAACTTTAAAAAAGCTGGCTACAGGTGGCATCCATTCTAACATGGTGTGTGGACATGAAATGATGGGCCTGTTATATTTTAATTCAAGTTTTTACTCTTACTTAATGAACCGTACATCAAAGTATTATTAGACTTTTAAATTAAATTTATTTTTGTAGAAAAAGTTCCTATGTATCCCATCCATCTTGGCTTTAAGTATTATGACAGCTGTATTATAATTAACAACCTCATCTTAATCTAAAATAACCCCATATTACAAATATTCCCAATAACCTGTATTTCAATTCCAACCAAAGGTTGTCTAAACCAATACAAATATATCTATATCATTATTAAAATTGTTAACATTATATCAGAAATTAATACTCAAGTGATATCCTCAATATCACGCCCTAATTCCAATCACACAGATATATCTCCTTTAAAAGGAGGACATTTTAATTAATTCCCCTTTTTAAATGCCCTGTTTCCACTATTAAGCAGTTTGCACTTTGCTTCCTGGGCTTATACACTTAATTCTTAAGTAACTCAGACCAGATGATGCACTTAAAGTGGTTGAAAAATCAGAGTAGGATTACTGCCAGCCCCTCTGTTATAGCAAGGTATACTACAAAGTGTAAATGTTTGTTTAAAACGGTACCGATAAATAACTTATTTCAGACTGCCTCTGTGCGGTCACATGACCTCCTACTGCTCTCCTCCTCCCTATCCAAAGGCAACAGCGGGAGGGACTGAGATCCCCCTTTGATGTCAGTTGGGAGGTCACGTGACCGCTGTGCTGTCCGCTCAGCCCCTCCCACTGTAGCTCTTAGATCAGGGGAGCAGAGCAGCTGGAGGTCACCCGATCACACAGAGGCTATCTGAAAGAAGGTATTTAGTGGCATCATTTTAAACGAACATATACACTATGTAGTATACCTTGTGTATATATACTATGTAATATACAGCTACATGTTACTTACTTGTATCCTTCTGTACCTTTAGTCTGAGATATACCTCCATTTGACCTCTGAAAAAGGCCAAAGTCCGAAACGCGTCAGTTCATCATTTGGAATTCTCAGCCACTCCAAGTGATGTAATCTATAGCCACACGCATTTTAAATGTTTTTTCTTCTATTGATTTGTATTTTTTCATATTTTGTATAATATTAATAAAATTACCTATATGTTTTACGACAATTACTCAAGGATTGGTTATTGCCTAAAAAGTCACACACCCAAGGGGATTTTTCTTCCCAGTTTCACGACTTCAGGGATGCTGGCAATACCCACTCTAACCACTAGATCCTAACACTTTCTAGATGTAGTATACCTTGGTATAACAGAGAGGCTGTCAGTAATCCTACCATGACTTTACTGCTAGCTACTAATAGTGGCAGGAGGGAAGGGAAGGGAGGAGATCGCTCACACACAGGAGCTGACAGGAAGGGAGGGTGGAGGGGGAAAAGAGGAGAGACAGCTAATGACGGAGACACGTAAACTGACCACGGTATCATGGATCAGCAGCCATGATTACTGGGGTCAATTTTAAATAGGGGGACACAGGAACAGGCAGATTCAACCAGGTTTTTTACAGCATAGAAAGGGGCAGATTAGACAGCACAAGAACTATGCTGTTTAACTTGCTTTAAAGGAACAGGATCTCTTTTTTTTTTAGGTTTACAACCTACTTAACCAGTAATTTATTTTACTGGAAAAAAAAAATATTTGTACAGGTTTATACAGTGGTACAATTAGTGTTACATACAGTGGTACAATTAGTGTTACATACAGTGGTACAATTAGTGTTAAATACAGTGGTACAATTAGTGTTAAATATAGTGGTACAATTAGTGTTAAATACAGTGGTACAATTAGTGTTAAATATAGTGGTACAATTAGTGTTAAATACAGTGGTACAATTAGTGTGACATACAGTTGTACAATTATAGACAAAAAATGCAGCGCTCATAGAATAACATATGGTGTAAATGAATATATGAAAGTCCACTTCAAGCTGTTGAAATGAGTTGTATAGTCCACCGACAACACCCTTAATGTGTGACAATCCGTCTATGAAATCACAGGGACAGTGAAGACCTCCACCACACAGGCGGAGCTTCAGCACGGTTCGACGTCACAAGCTGGAAGTGCTTTACTGCTACAGTGGTTTTATTGATTCAAGGCTGTTTTATGATGTATCTGGTGAGTGCATTTTACTTTCAATAAATATACACCTGTAAAAACGTACTTCACCATGGTCTTCCCCCTGTTTTTTAACTTTTGGGAGTGACTGTGCCTGGCTACTTCTACTTTGGGATCCGACATTTGAATTGGGAGCACCTATTGGAAGGCTTTCAGGGTCGATTATCAAGCTTTATAACAACAAGCGTTGTGTGACCATTGTGAGAGCGGTGGTCATACCCATCTGGTAAGAGGCCAGCAGGCTACTTTGTGTGTGGTGGAGGTCTTCACTGTCCCTGTGATTTCATTGACGGATTGTCACACATTAAGGGTGTTGTCGGTGGACTATACAACTCATTTCAACAGCTTGAAGTGGACTTTCATATATTCATTTACACCATATGTTATTCTATGAGCGCTGCATTTTTTGTCTAGAGTTTTTTATCACATTGTGGTTAATGCTGGCTGCTAATCTCTTTGAGAGCGCGGATATTCAACAATTTTATACAGTTGTACAATTAGCATCAAATGCATGTGCTAGGCTCAGGCAGTGCTGTGCTTTTTTAAAGTGGTGCTGTTCAGACCTTTGAGTTAGGTTAAGCCCATAAAATAATGTCCAAGATCCAGACCTAAGAACCAATAACAGGGTCTCACTAAAGGGAATCTCCTCCACAGCTGCAGCTCACATGCTGACACACTGGTCCCTACTGATCCCCTCCCTTCCTTTGGTTTCCTACTGCATGAATCACTTCAGAAGCAGAAGTGAGTCCTGCAGAAGAAGCCATATCACAGTATGAAACTTTAACCCCAACATCACTAGCCATTAACCCTTTAATAACCATACATAAATGGACCTTAGTAGGCACCGCGTATGCAGTGATTGTGTACTACATTTCCCCGCATGCAATGCTCTGACATTGCTTCAAGGGGGTCTGTTAACCACTTAAGCCCCGGAGGATTTGGCTGCTAAAGGACCAGGGGTTTTTTTGCGATTTTTTTACTGCGTGACTTTAACGGACAATTGCGTGGTCGTGCGACGCTGTACCTAAACGAATTTGACGTCCTTTTTTTCCCACAAACAGAGCTTTCTTTTGGTGGTATTTGATCACCTGTGCGATTTTTTGATCACGCGCTATAAACAAAAAAAGAGCGTAAATTTTGCAAAAATAACAATATTTTTCACATTTTTTTATATGAAATTCCCCCAAAAAAAAAGTAAAAATCAAAATTTTTTAACATTTTTCGGCCAATTTGTTTTATGCTACCTATGTTTGGTAAAAAAAATCGCAAAAAGCGTATTTTGATTGGTTTGCGCAAAAGTTATCGCGTTTACTAACAAAGAGAAAGATTTTTGTCATTTTTGGTGTTTTTTTTTTTTAACGCGTAATGGCGGCGATCTGCAATTTTTTTTTCGGTACTGCGACATTGCGGCGGACAGATCGGACCCTTGACTGACATTTTTGACACTTTTGGGGTTACCAGTGACATTACTGCAGTAATCAGTGCTATACATATGCACTGTTACTGCAAAAATGACACTGGCAGGGAAGGGGTTAACTTTATTGGACAGGGAGGGGTTAAGTGTGTCCTAGGGGCGTGATTCTAACTGTGTAGGGACATTCCTATTGGTGTAAAAGCAAAGATCAACCGTTCTACATAGTAGAACGGACAGATCTTCACTTTTACACAGGGAGAACTGACAGGCAGCTTGTTTACACAAGCTGCTCTGTCTTTCTCCCTTCACAGGAGCGATCGCAGTGTGACTGGCGGACATCGAGTCCGCCGGTCACACGCACTGACTTGCCTGTGAACGAGCCGCGGCGGGCGCGCGCCTCGGCGGGCGCGCGCCTCGGCGGGCGCGTGCCCGCCCGCGATAGGCTCGCAAGTCAGTGACAGGCGAGTGACGTACCGATACGTCACTCTGCCTGGCCGGGGCTGACCGCCGCAGTATATAGTCGTGCGGCGGTCGGCAACCGGTTAACTGGTTGAAGTCCACTGTCAGTCAACTACTGTGGGTGTTCAGTGGATATTTTTTGGCTCATCATAGCTGGAAGTAACACCCACAGTTGTCCAGGGAAGTGTGATGACACACTACCTGTAGTCTGTAGGGCTAAAAGGTGTGCCTATGATGACCAGGGCTAAGAGCAGGAGGTTAAATTATGCTCCTCCAACTAGGAAGTAGGGAACAGTAAGGCAGAAGCAGAGGAATCAGTAAGTGTTGGACCCATGTAGCGTCATTAATAAGGTGTAGTATATCAACTTCTGAGGATATTCCGTAATAAATATTAAAAAGGAAAAAACAAAAAAAGAAAACATGGTTTTTAAAGAATAAAATTGTTAAGAAAAAAAAAAAACATTGTGATCTATGTACATTGCAAGGATTTTAACAAACTTTGTTACAGATTCCCACCTTTTGTAATTCTGAAGAAATAGCTTGTAGCTGTGTATAGAACACCTCCAGGTTGTCATATTGCATTTTACAGAAAATTACAGAACTTCAGACTGAAAGGAAAAGGTAATTTGTAGGACATTCAATTACAATATGATTTTTCTAGAAATTGTATATGCTATATTATCTTTTTATTTGGTAGTTTTTCCCATGAAAGTGGAGTTATCCTTTAACCACTTCTGGACTGGAAGGATTTATCCCCTTAATGGCCAGGCCATTTTTTGCGATAGAGCACTGCGTTATCTTAACTGACAATTGCACGATCGTGCGACGCGGTACCTAAATAAAATTGATGTCCTTTTTTTCTCACAAACAGAGCTTTCTTTTGGTGGTATTTGATCACCTCTGCAATTTTCATTTTTTGCCTTATAAACAGAAAAGTGCTACAATTCTGAAAAAAAAAAAAAATGTTTTGCTTTCTGCTATAAAACATTCTCAATAAAAAAAATTAAAAATCAAATTGTTTTCATCATTTTAGGCTAATTTGTATTCTGCCACAAATTTTTTGTAAAAAAAAAAAATCCCAATAAGTGTATATTGATTGGTTTGGGCAAAAGTTATCATGTCTAGAAGAAACTATGGGAAAGACATATGTCATTTTTATTTATTTATTTATTTTTACTTGTAATGGCGGCGATCAGCGATTTTTAGCAGGACTGCGACATTGCGGCAGACAGATCGGACGACTAACTGACATTTTATGCACTGTTACTGTACTAATGACACTGGCAGGGAAGGGGGTAACACCAGGGGCAATCAAAGGGTTAAATGTGTCCCTGGGGGTGCTTTCTAACTGGTGGGGGGGTGGGCTTACTGCATGAACACAGAGACTTGTGTTCCTAAATAAGAGGTTAGTTTAAGGAGCGCCAGTGGGGAACCTGAGAATGAGAAGAAAAGGATTGAAGCTGCTCTGTGCAAAACCATTACACAGAGCAGTAAAAAAGTAAAAGTAAAATACATGAGTAGTAAGGAAAATCTGTTTATTAATCTATCTGTCCAGAGAATTCCCCCAGTGGGAGCTTGGATAAAAATAATATCTTACCGACAGACCTTCACCTGTTTACTAGCCATATATTACATGTCATTCGGTACCTGTTATTGTCCTAACAAAGGTTGTTTGCTACCACTTGGTCTTGGATTTTTGTACACTTTTTGTGACCTTACTTGTATGCTTATAAAACTTTCAATAAAGTGTTTTAAAAAAAAAAAAAAATAATAATATCTTGACAAAGGATCAAACCCTTTATTTAGATTAAAGTATATCTCCAAAAACAAAAAAATGTATCATATTGCAGCTTACCATTTCTTACCATTATTGGTTGCAATAGCTTTCCTTTTCCTGAATGTTCTCTTTTATTTTCACCTGGTGATTCGGTCACTAAATCTGTTATTTTTCAACTTTCTTTAACAGTCAGAGCCCATTCAGACTAGCGCGTCTTGTCAGGCGACTTGTCAGCCTGACAAGTCGCGGTCGGTCGCGGTCCATTGAGTAGTACAGGACCCGTTCTAATAGGAGCGACACAAGTCGCTCCGACTTAGAAAAAGGGTCCTGTACTACTTTGAGGCGACCTGGGAGCGACTTGCATAGACTTCCATTATGTGAAGTCCCTGCAAGTCGCACCGAAGTCGCGGTGCACAGCGGTGCACGCGACTTCACAGGTCGCCCCCCAAAGTCGGATCGCCTCAGTGTGAACCGGCTCTTAAGCTGTCCAGCAAAAGTGGCAGTTCAATAAATAAATAAATAAATAAATAAATAAATAAAATATATTATTTATTAAATTGGTGATTGTGGAACACAATTGCTGGTTGCAGCAACCTGTAATTATTTATAATCCATTGCGCATAGGTTAAATTACATAAGGGTTAGCTATCTATTAGTTTTTTTTTGCAAAAGTGGCAGTTAGTGTGTTACCATTTAGCAATGGCAGGAGAGCTTACAATGGTCAGCTTTTGTTCATTAATGTAAAAACTTTTATCCCAAAAGGCAAAAAAAGTTTTTCTAAAAGTGCCAGCTGGAGTTCAGCTTTAATTTGTTAATCACTTATGTAAAGTCGATCGTAGGCCCCTTCTACACTTATGCGACTTGAGATATGAATTGGGACTGCAAAGTTGCATGGCAAGTCATACTCCATGATTTCAAATGAGTACCGTTCAAGTTGCAACAACTTCAAAGTAGTCCCAGCACTACTTTGGTCTGACTTTGATGCGTTTTTAGGTCCATAGACCTCAAGATTACACAGGCATTGATTCAAGTCCTGTCAAAATCGTGTCAAAATTGCGGCAAAAAATTGGCAAAAAATTGCATAAAAATCCCACGACTTTTAGGTCGCACAAGTGTGAAAGGGGCCTAAATCTACTAGTTTAACAGACTCTGCCCTCTTCACATGTTGACAATGCTTCTCTTCAAGGGTGAATCTGTTGCTCCTCCATAGATACAGTAGAGAAATAGGTGTAGCTATCCTAAGACAAGAAGTGTGTTATTGACTAGATCACCAGGTGAAAATAAAAGTATTAGGCCCCTTTCACACAGGGGGACCGTTCAGATCTGCCTGTCCCTTTTTCAGGTGGATCTGAACGGATGCCCCATGCATCTCTATGGGGCATCGGATGTCAGCGGAGACATGTCCGCTGACATCCGATCCGATCCATTAAATCTGGATGGATGGAAACCCTATTTTCCATCCGTCCAGCGGATTGGATCGGATGAGAACGGGCAGACGGTCCGTTCCCATCCGATTCCCCCATAGAGAACAGCGGGGACCTGACAGCTCTGTCTCCGCACACAGAGCTGAGACGGAGCTGCCATCCGCCTGCTCAGCAGGGGATCGGCGGATCGATCCCCCGCTGAGATAAACAGAGTCCGTCGATGGACTCCCCTGTGTGAAAGGGGCCTTAAAGTCTCAATAAAATGAAAACTAATGCAGCCACTACATCTATGGACTGGTAAGCTGCAATATGTTAAATGTTTGCTTTTGAGTTTAGATACACATTAATGCTGGTATCATCCCTTAACTACTTGCCGCCTGCCCGCCGTCAATTGACGGCGGAGCGGTGCGACCATTATCCTGGGAAGACGTCATATGACGTGATCACAGGAAACAGGGCAGGCGCGCGATCGCGTGCGCGCCGCCCTGCACTGCCGGTGTCGGGTGTCCCCGGGACACCCCCCGTCACCGGCAGGGGGGAAACAGCCAATGGGCGTGGCTGTTTCCCACGTGATTGGCTGTGTTCCAATGACACAGCCAATCACAATGGAGGCGCCTGGGAGATGACCGCACATGCGCGATCGGGAGCGCGCAGCGCGGTCATGTTGGTGGCACTGTGTTCCGTAGGAACACAGCTGTCACCGGCAGTAGTAAACAGTCACTGACAGTGACTGTTTACTATGTGATCGGCTGTGAATCCATTCACAGCCGATCACAAAATGTAAACAAAGAGCAGTAACTCACTGTTACTAGCTCTTCTCCCCTCATACAGTTTCCAGTATGAGGGGAGCAGAGCTAGAAATAGTGAGTTACTGCTCTGTGTACCTGTAAAAGTAAAATCACACTAAAATCACACTAATAAATGTCCCCACACAGTCCTCAGCCCCCCCATGTCACCTGTCACCCAACAGTCACCTCATCAGTGCCCAGAAATTGACACCCATAACGTTCACATGTGAGCGCAGCGATCGCGGGCAGAATCACTGCGATTCTGCCCGCGATCCGGAAATCATTGCAAATCGCGGGGCGCCTGTGCGTTGCCCGTTTTTTGCAATAGCACCCCAAACGCTGTGCGATGTTGCCGCCATTTCCGCCTGCCAAATCGCGGTAACATCGCGCAAACATCGCATGACGCCCAAAAAAGGTACAAGAGCTTCTTTGGGGCATCATGCGTTGTTTGCGTGATGTTACCTCGATTCGTCAGGCGGAAATCGCAGCAAAATCGCACAGCGTTTGGGGTGCTATTGCAAATCACGGGCAACGCACAGGCGTCCCGCAATTTGCAATGATTTCTGGATCGCGGGCAGAATCGCAGTGATTCTGCCCATGATCGCTACGCTCACATGTGAACGTAGCCTAAAGTTCACCGGTCACCAGAGACTGCCATCAGTACCGCCGTGCACCATCGCCCGTCACCTGTCACCCATCAGTGACCATCGCCTGTCACCTGTCACCCCACCAATCACCGTCACCTGTCACCCCATCAGTCATCGTCATCTGTCACCCTATCAATCATCGTCGCTTGTCACCCCATCAGTGATCGTCACTTGTCACCCCATCAATCATCGTCACATGTCACCCCGTCAGTGATTGTCATCTGTCACCCCATCAATCATCGTCACTTGTCACCTCATCAATCATTGTCACCTGTCACCTCATCAATCATCATCACCTGTCACCTCATCAATCATCGTCACCTGTCACCCCATCAGTCATCGTCACCTGTCACCCCATTAGTCATCGTCACCTGTCACCCCATCAGTCATCGTCACCTGTCACCCCATCAGTCATCGTCACCTGTTTGCCATATACATGCAATCACTTACTGACCGCCTAACGACTATATACGTCGGCCATTAAAAGCTAAATACTGGGGTTATGGCAGCAGATAGCCCCCATAACCCCGTTATTTTTTGAAACGGCGGGCGGTCGGCTTTCAGATAAGGGTTGTCTCAGTGGCAGATTCGCCGCGGAATTACCCTTACGGTGCAGGGGAAGAGGTGCCCCCCCCTCCTGCCGCGTCCCAGACGTTTTCCCAGCTTACCGGACCCGCCGCAGCAGGGAAAACTATCCGGTCCCGGATCCTCAGAGACAGGAAGTCGAGTGAGGGCAAGATGGCCCTCACTCGACTCTATGGTCTTGGAGGACCGGAGCTACGTCAAAAGGGACGCTTTTTTTTTTTCTTTTTTTTTTTCCTCTTTCAACAATTTTTTTTTTCTTTTTTAGTGTAGTTGTGAGGTCTTTTTGACCCCAGATCTCACAATAAAGAGGACCTGTCATGCCTATTTCTATTACAAGGGATGTTTACATTCCTTGTAATAGGAATAAAAATGATCAAAAATTTTTTTTTTAAACTGTGTAAAAATAAAAAAAATAATAAATAAAATAAATAGGAAAAAAAAAAATTAAAGCGCCCTGTCCCCATTAGCTCGTGCGCAGAAGCAGACGCATACGCAAGTCCCGCCCACATATGTAAACGGTGTTCAAACCATACATGCGAGATATCACCGCGATCGTTAGAGCGAGAGCAATAATTTGAGCCCTAGACCTCCTCTGTAACTCTAAGCTAGTAACCTGCAGAAATTTTTAAAATGTTGCCTATGGGGATTTTTAAGTACCAATGTTTGGCGCCATTCTGTGAGCATGCGCAATTTTGAAGCATGACATGTTGGGTATCTAATTACTCGGCGTAACATTATCTTTCACATTATGGAAAAAAATTGGGCTAAATTTACTGTTTTCTTATTTTTTAGTTAAAAAAAGTTTGGAAGACTGCTGCGCAAATAGGGTGTGATAAAAAATATTGCAACGATCTCCATTTTATTCTCTAGGGTCTCTGCTAAAAAAAAATATATAATGTTTGGGGGTTCCAAGTAGTTTTCTAGCAAAAAAAATGATTTTAGCTTGTAAACACCAAGTGTCAAAAATAGGCCCCGTCTTAAAGTGGATAAATGGACAACTTTGTGTAAAGCGCTACTTGGATGTTAGGCCTATGTATGTGGCCAGGCTGTGAAAAAGTGTTACACATGTGGTATCACCATACTCAGGAGGAATAGCAGTATGTATTTTGGGGTACAATTTTTGCTATGTACATGCTATGTGTTAGAAATATTGCATAAATGGACAGCTTTGTGTAAAAAAAATGTGTTTTCATTTTCTTTCCACATTTTCCAAAAACTTGTGGAAAAAAATGACATATTCAAAAGACTCATTATGCCTCAAAAATTATACGTTGGGCTGTTTGCTTTCCAAAATGGGGTCATTTTATGGGGGTTTCCATTGTCCTGCTGCTCCAGGGCCTTCAAAAGTGCGATAGGTTGTCAGGAAATTATATGTGTAATTTGTGCTCCTAGAATGCCGGACGGTACTACTTGGATGTTAGGCCTCTGTATGTGGCCAGGCTGTGAAAAAGTCTCACACATGTGGTATCGCCATACTCAGGAGGAGTAGTAGAATGTGTTTTTGGGTGTAGTTGCAAGTATACATATGCTGTGTGAGAGAAATAACCTGTTAATACGGCAATTTGTAAAAAAAAAAAAATCTTCATTTTGGGGGGTATTTGTACTTTCCTGACTTTTTAGTTTCTCAAGAAATGAGATAGGCCTTCAGTACATCAGATGTGGTCAAGTGTGATCAATTTTCAATGATTAGCACCATAACTTGTGGACTCTATAACTTTCACAAAGACCAAATAATATACACTTATTTGGGTTATTTTTACCAAAGATAAGTAGCAGTATAAATTTTGGCCAAAATTTGTGAAGAAAAATTACTCATTTGCTAAATTTTATGACAGAAACAAAGAAAAATGCATTTTTTCACAATATTTTCAGTCTTTTTTTATTTATAGCACAAAAAATAAAAAACCCAGTAGTGATTAAATACCATCAAAAGAAAGCTCTATTTGTGTGAAAAAAAGGACACAAATTTTTTATGGGTACAGTGTTGCATGACTGAGTAATTGTCATTCAAATTGTGAGAGCGCTGAAAGCTGAAAATCAGTCTGGGCAGGAAGGGGGTGAAAGTGCACTGTAGGCAAGTGGTTAAAGAAGAACTCAGAGGAACTTTTTTATTTTCCCATTCCATGGGGCTGTGCCCACATTGCATGGGTTAACTGCTTGTTTTTGTCTAGGGGGATATACTTACCTAATCCACCGATCCTCCGAGGACAAGACCAGTCCATGCCACTCCTACCTCCCTGCACACTAGCGGCCTTATGAATGGACTGTCCCTGCCACTCCTGCCTTCCTGCACACTAGCGGCAGGGCGTAACTACAGGGTTTGCAGGGGTTGCAATTGCAACCGGCCCCATGCTCCAGGGGGCCTGTGCGGCTCCCCTGTACACCTGGATAGGAGGGGCGGTGGGGGCGGCATGTAGAGAAATCACTGCCCCTCTTTTTTCCTCCTGTAGCTGTAGGAGGAAAATGGAGGAGTTTGGTTCCTCTGTATGCTGCCCCCACCACTCCTCCTATCCAATTCACTTGTGTTCTGCTGTCTCTGGGCCCCTGTGTGCTCCCCTGGTCCCCCCCCCTACTGTGCTGCCCCCCCCCACTGTGCTCCCAGCCCTCTCCTGCCGGCTGCTGCAGGGGGATGTGTCACAATAGAGAACAAGGAAGGGTCGGTAAACATAAACTTACCAGCTCCTTCCTTTTCTGAATGGACAGAGTCATAGTCAGTGACATTGTAAAAAAATAAAATGATAAAAAATAATACAATTAAAATACCAAAAAATAAAAACTACTGACACCAGTGGATGAACTTCCAGGATCGCAAAGGTCACACTTGCGTCCGGGCCCTGGCATTCCACCACCATGGGTGGTGGGGGCCCACTGCAGAACTTGTGAAAGGGTCCCGCTGCGGGACCATAATAAATGGCCCTGCAATGAGAGTAAAGGGCCCCAGGATCAGTGGGAAGAGCCCCAGGCTTGAAGGGAAGGGTCCCGTCCAGGGGTCCAGGGGGGCCCTTCATGGTGTCTTGCACCGGGGCCCTGAAGGTTCTAGTTACGCCTCTGACTAGCGGCCTTATGAATGGACTGTCCCTGCCACTCCTGCCTCCCTGCACACTAGCGGCCTTATGAATAGACTGTTCCTGACACCCTCACGACCATAGGCCGGCTATGGATATGAGAATTGCAGGAATAGTCCACCGTTGGACATGGGGGAGCGCAGTTTTCAAGAGGATCGAAGGACCGGGTAAGTACAGCTTTTCCTTGCGCCCCTAGACAAAGCAAGCAGTTAACCCATGCAGTGCGGGCCCAGCCCCACTGCATGGGAGAATATAATTTTTTTTCATGGAGTTATGCTTTAAACAATTTGTTTATCTATAGCTTTATGGATGTGTAAGGATTATTGTTTAAACACGATGTATGTTCAAACTGATAAATTATATTAAATAATATTATACATAAAATTCTAAAAAAAAAAAAGTTAATAAATTAATTTATACATAAAGTTCTAAAAAAAAAAGGAAAGGTGTTTATGTTTGGAACATTTTTTCATGTTTGGTGAATTTTAACATTTTAATTCAGAAGAAAAAAAAAAAAGGATTGTTATTACCACGGGGTTGACAAATAGCTGTATTGAATAGCTGCCTCTTGAGGTTTTTGCTAAACTGGTGTTGAATGCTGAAACCATCTGTTTTTCTGGACGTTTGTCAGGGTGAGTGTGGCAGAGGCAGCTGTCTGAAAAGGGACGCTTTGGATGATGAACCAGCCCATTGTCTCAAAGCAATTCACTTGCATTCAGAGAGTCTACCCAGGCGTAATATACAGCAATCAAAATCAAACTATTGTTTATCCCAATCATATTGATCTGAAAAGAAGGTGGTGGGATGACCCTATTCTACAATCAGATAGCGATGGGAAGCAGCTGTACATTTGCTGTTTAGAAATCCAGCAAGACTCACATTTGGAAGCTAGAGGGCTCTCTCTACTCTTCTGGGGAAAGCTTAGTTCCAGAATCAATTCACACACCAGATTCTTTACAACCGCAACACCCAGCGAGGATTCCAGTCATTTGGATTTACACAGTTTAACATTTACAGCAAAGAAATAATAACTTAAAGCAGAAAGTAGTTCAAATTGAATAGATCTATAGAGTATTTACAGGGAAACACTAGACAAGAGCTGTAAGGTTCCTTTTACACTTACTTCCTTGCAAGAAAAACGCAAGAAAAATATTTCCCATTTAATCCTATGTTACTTTTCACACCACTGCTGTACCGGTGCAATGCGTTTTGAAAAGTCCTGCTTGCTGCATCTTTGGTGCGTTTTTGAAACCCGCACCAAAAAACGCAAAACTGGAAATCACAATAAAAATCACTGCATGTTTGCGGTTTTGGAGAGTTATTGAGACACATGTCCATTTTTTAAAGGTGCAGGCCACCCAAAAACACACCAGAAACACAGAGCAAACACATTTAAAACACAGCAAATCATGATAATAATGCATATGCGTTTTAAGCCTGATTTTGCTGCAGAGCAGTGTAGTACCCTAAAGGGAAAATATTTCTTTACCCTTCAGGCCGTCCCCAGATTACAAACAAGCTAGGTTCTGTAGGTTTGCTCTTAAGTTGAATTTGTATTGTATGTAAGTTGGAACAGGTACATTTTTTAAGTGTAACTCCAGCCAAAAAATGATTTTTGAGTTTTGGATAGCATAGGGAAGGGATAACACCCCTGTAATGTTTGTTTTGCTGTCTGTGCCCCTGTTCAGAAGATTAAGTCCCGTTTCACACTACTGCGACTTGGCCACCTGACAAGTCGCGGTCCATTCAGTGCTATGGGAACCGTTCTAATAGGAGTGACTCAAGTCGCTCCGACTTAGAAAATAGTTCCTACACTACTTTCGACCGAAGTCGGAGCGACTTGCATTGACTTCCATTATGTGAAGTTCGTGCAAGTCGCGCCGAAGTCGCGGTGCACAGCGACTTCACTAGTCGCCCCCGAAGTCGGATCGCCATAGTGTGAACCGACACGTAACCTCACTCACTGCGACAATTGGATTTTTGGAAATTTTGGGTTTACGTGGAAATAAGGATTGGTGATAAAGCTTCAGTGGAGACACCTTTTTCCCATGAGAACTCTTACAGGAAGGAATTTCCCTTCTTAGGCTGGCCATACACCATACAATTTTCTTATTCAATTTCCTTTAGATTTACCTTCAACTATGTAGTGCAAGGGCCTGCCTGATTGCATACAAATTGAAAGTGTTCAGGTTTGAACTTATATTATATGGTTTTGGTAAATCTAAAGGAAAGTGGAACAAGAAAATTGTATAGTGTATGGCCAGCCTTAAGGGGAGATTTCTTCTCACTTCCTGTTGTCTCCTTCTGTTTGTAAGTAGACGTTGTATTGTAAGTCAGGTGTTTGTAACATTGCACACAATGAAATTCAAACAAACTTTAACCACTTTACCACCGGAGGATTTTGCTGTCTTACGTCTGGGCCACTTTTTGCGATTCGGCACTGTGCAAATTTAACTGACAATTGCGCGGTCATGCAACACCGTACCCAAATGAAATTTACGTCCTTTTTTTCCTACAAATAGAGCTTTCTTTTGGTGGTATTTGATCACCTGTGCGATTTTTACTTTTTGCGCTATAAACAAAAAGGTGCGACAATTTTGAAAAAATAACAATATTTTTCACATTTTTTTTTATGTGAAATTGTCAAAAAAAAAAGTAAAAATCAAATTTTTTTAACATGTTAGGCCAATTTGTTTTCTGCTACATATTTTTGGTAAAACAAATAGCAATAAGCATATTTTGATTGGTTTGCGCAAAAGTTATTGCGTTTACTAACTACGTGAAAGATTTATGTCATTTTTATTGTTTTTTTTACTAGTAATGGCGGCGATCTGCGTTTTTTTTGCGGCACTGCGACATTACGGCGGACAGATCGGACCTCTAACTGACATTTTAGACACTTTTGGGGGTACCAGTGACATTACTACAGTAATCAGTGCTATAAATATGCACTGTTACTGTAATAATGACACTGGCAGGGAAGGGGTTAACATTACTGGTGATCCAGAGGTTAAGTGTGACCCTAGGGGCATGATTCTAACTGTAGAGGGGCATGGCTTGTGAAGTAATCACAGAGACATGTGATCCTATATAGCAGGATCACATAGCCTCTGTGATTACTTCAGTGAGAATGACAGACGGCTGTGTTTACATCAGCCGCCTGTCCTTCTCTCACTACTGCGGGAGATCACGAGTGGCCGGGCTCCCCAGGTAACGAGCAGGGGTGGGAGAGCCCCGCCGGCAGCGTGCGCTCGCCCCCTACAGTCTCCTGAGCGAGCGACGTAGGGCTACGTCGCTTTGCCCAGCAGCAGAGTGCAGCAGTAAATGTGTGGTGGGCGGGGCCTATTTCTGACACTTGTTGTTTACAAGATAAAATCAGTATTTTTTGCTAGAAAATTACTTAGAACCCACCAATACTATATATATATATATATATATATATATATATATATATATATATAGCAAAGACTCTGGAGATAAAATGGCGAATGTTGGAATATTTTTTGTCATGCGGTAATTGCTCAGCGGTCTTTCAAATGCAATTTTTTGGGAAAAAATAAACTTCACTGCATTTAAAAAAAACTAAACAGTAAGGTTAGCTCAATTTTGTTTCTATAATGTGAAAGATAATGTTACACTGAGTAAATAGATATCCAACATGTCATGCTTCAAAATTGCGCACGCTCATGGAATGGCGACAAACATTGGTACCAAAAAATCTCCATAGGCGAAGCATTAAAAAATGTCTACAGGTTACCAGTTTAGAATTACAAAGGAGGTCTAGGGCTATTTTTGCTCTCGCTCTAACGATCGTGGTGATACCTCTAGTGTGGTTTGAACACTGTTTACATATGTGGGCGAAACTTGCATATGCGTTCGCTTCTACACGCGAGCTTGGAGGGACGGGGCGCTTTACATTTTTTTTTTCTTTTATTTATTTTACCTTTTGTTTTTTAATTTTACACTGTCCCTTTAAAAAAAACTTTTTTGATCACTTATATTCCTATTACAAGGAATGTAAACAGCCCTTGTAATAGAAATAAGCAGGACAGGACCTCTTTAATGTGATATCTGGGGTCAAAAATACCTCAGATCTCACATTTACACTAAAAAGCAAAAAGAAAAAAGTTTTTTTTTATAATGAAAAAAAATGGGCCCTTTAGGGCCATTGGGAGGAATCGACGTATGGCGTCGCTCCAGTCCTCCAAGGCCATAGAGTCGAGTGGGGGCCAACTTACTCAACTTCCTGCCTTGGAGGGGAGAGGACCGGATCATTTTCCCTGCTACCGACGGCTCCGGTAAGCGGGTAAAACGACCAGGAAGCGGTGGGAGGGGGTGGGCCTCTCCTGCCACCCATAAAAGTAATCCTGCGGCGAATCCACCGCTGGGACCACTTTTATGAGAAAGAGGACCGCCCGTCAAGTAAACAAATACCGGGATTATGGCAGCTATCTGCAACACCAAAGTAGCTAAGTATAACTGAGGCGGGCGGTCCGGAAGTGATTAAGGTTATCAAATCAATATGAATGGGCTGCCAATGCACCACGATGGATGGAAAACTGTTCATAGGAAAACTGAAAACAAAATGTGTGTTCTATGTGTCCATACAGTGCCTTGTATTGACTCATGGGGGCTGAATACAAATGCACGCCACACTTTCCAGATATTTATTTGTAAAAATTTTTTAGAAAACCATTTATCACTTTCCTTCCAGTTCACAATTATGTGCCACTTTGTGTTGGTCTATCACATATAATCCCAATAAAATACATTAACATTTTTGGGTATAACATGACAAAATGTGGAAAATTTCAAGGGGTATGAATACTTTTCAAAGGCACTGTAAATCTTTATTGCTGATAATAATTTATTGAGAAGACAGGCAGTATCCAGTGTCTTTCGGGGGCCAAAAAATCCATCTTCACCATGGCTGAAGCAAAATACAATAATACCATAACAGAACTGGGGAATAAAATTCCTAAAAATTATAAGTACAATAATAGAAAAATAAATAGAAAAATTATATTAATTATTCTTAAACCAATTTCTACTTGTTATCAAATTATTATCAGCATTATAGATTTATGGAGTCAAAAGGCCGTGTGCACCCTGGATGTTAAGCCCTGGTACATGAGCTTCTGGCGTTTAGCTGTGACTGAAGGGGAACGGGCGCACCATTCATCCCCAGTGGTGGAAGCCTGTCAAACTCTATGAGAGTCTGACAGCTGCTGCGGCTGGATGGGGCACTTACCACTATTTATCTTTAGGGAAGTTTGTGCCCAAGGATGAAAGCCTATAATGCCAGCAGCCCATTTGTCTCTGGGTGCATAATGCCCTAAACAGAAGTATCACTGAGTGCATTGCCCACTCCCATCTTGCCGCAGAAGCTGTCCGACTCTCAAAGCGTTTGACAGGCTGCTGGCAGGGGGCCTGGATTGTGAACCTGTGCTCTCCAGCCGCAGCAAAACGCCAATGTACATGAGCTTTCAGACAAATATTTTTTCTTCTACTTTCAGTGTTCATATGGATTTCTCAATTTGGGTGGCCCATACCTCTTGGGCGACCCCCTGCATTGTTGTAGAGCTTCTAGGGGCCTTCTATCAAGTCTCACAACCACCTTACATTTAACAAGTAAAAGATCGGGGTTCGTCCCCTCACATCTACTTTTTTTGAAAAAGTATACATAAAACTTTTTTAAAAACTCAGTGCACCATAATGCAAAGTCAATGCTTCAGAACAACATGCCTTGTGCAAACAGCATTGTGTTATTGACGTTTATTGATGAACGATATTTATCTTGACTGGGATATTTCTATAAAGAGATGTTGTTAAATATGAAGCTACATCACAGTGATGGGAATACATTCAGATTTTTCCGTTAGTGTATTTTGGCCCCGACTCACACTGTTACATCGCATGTGATTCTCTTAGGAATCGCACCGCATCCTTGTGCAAATTACATGAGATTCTGTGTGGTGTGTTTTGAGCCCATTCACTTTGAATGGCTCAAATCGCTCCTCATCCACATGAAAAAGGTGCTGGCAGCTTTTTTTTTGTTCGCACTGGAACCGAATAGCATGGGTGTTCATACCAATGCTATCCGGCTCAGTCAAACACATGGAGTTTTGCAAGCTGTTTTAACTTTTAATTGACACCCGCACAGTGCGATTGCTATGAGGTGCAGGAAACACCGAGGAATTGCTGCATTTCCCACATCTTATCAGTGTGAACTGGGGCTTAAAGTGTTACTATACCCAGGAGCCTGCATTCACTATATCTGGTCTCCCACAGTACACAGAACATGGAAATGCTACTAAACCCAGGAGCCTCCATTCACTATATCTGGTCTCCCACAGTACACAGAACATGGAAATTCTACTAAACCCAGGACTCTGCATTCACTATATCTGGTCTCCCACAGTACACAGAACATGGAAATTCTACTAAACCCAGGACTCTGCATTCACTATATCTGGTCTCCCACAGTACACAGAACATGGAAATGCTACTAAACCCAGGAGCCTCCATTCACTATATCTGGTCTCCCACAGTACACAGAACATGGAAATTCTACTAAACCCAGGACCCTGCATTCACTATATCTGGTCTCCCACAGTACACAGAACATGGAAATTCTACTAAACCCAGGAACCTGCATTCACTATATCTGGTCTCCCACAGTACACAGAACATGGAAATTCTACTAAACCCAGGAACCTGCATTCACTATATCTGGTCTCCCACAGTACACAGAACATGGAAATGCTACTAAACCCAGGACTCTGCATTCCCTATATCTGGTCTCCCACAGTACACAGAACATGGAAATTCTACTAAACCCAGGACCCTGCATTCACTATATCTGGTCTCCCACAGTACTCAGAACATGGAAATTCTACTAAACCCAGGACTCTGCATTCACTATATCTGGTCTCCCACAGTACTCAGAACATGGAAATTCTACTAAACCCAGGACTCTGCATTCACTATATCTGGTCTCCTACAGTACACAGAACATGGAAATGATACTAAACCCAGGACCCTGCATTCACTATATCTGGTCTCCTACAGTACACAGAACATGGAAATGATACTAAACCCAGGACTCTGCATTCACTATATCTGGTCTCCTACAGTACACAGAACATGGAAATGATACTAAACCCAGGACCCTGCATTCACTATATCTGGTCTCCCACAGTACACAGAACATGGAAATTCTACTAAACCCAGGACTCTGCATTCACTATATCTGGTCTCCCACAGTACACAGAACATGGAAATTCTACTAAACCCAGGACTCTGCATTCACTATATCTGGTCTCCCACAGTACACAGAACATGGAAATGCAATTATTTTAATAAATATAAATTGCTAAATACCTTTTCTCATCAGCAGTCTTATGACTCCTATCAGTGTCACCCAGCACTGGTTTAAGCTTGTAGGAGGAGTTTTCATACTGCACTGAGCTGTCCTATCAAAATGCAGGACCCCTGACCCTCTGTCTGGGCAGTGCTGATTGGCCCTGTGCTATTCACATGCACTCTCCCAAAAAAAAACTTGCAATTCACATCAAACTGAGCATGTGCAGCCTGACTCCAAAGGCTCTATCTTATCCTGACATGTTCTGGAGTCAGTGGAAGTAGAGAATGATCTGTGCATACAGGATCAAACAGCCTTTTTACACAATGCAGAGGATTAACCCCTTAGGTTTCACAGTGAGTAGAAACAAGCATGATTTACCTGTTGTGGGTTTAGTAACACTTTAAGGATAAGAATAAGGTGGTGTTAAGGATAAGGTTGTGTTACTTTCTGTGACCCCTCTGGAATACACAGATCACAGAGTATAAGGCCTTATGGCCCTTTCTTCAGCTGCTCCTAGGGCATCTGGCATTTTTTTTTCTCCCTCTAAACGCCCTTGCATGTTAGCCTATGTGTCCATGCACACATTGACTTTTAGAGGCAGAGGCATTTAGAGGTGGGAAACACAAAAATCCATTGCCAGTGCATCTAGGAGCAGCAGAGTTTTTTGGCAGAAAAAAACACTTGACTCCTCTAATTGCGTGTAAATGCGTGTTAACGTTAAAATTATTATTCTGTCCAATAAAATGAATTAACGCCCAAGCACTTGACACCTGTAAGTGCACCTAAACGCATTACCAGACTTGTATAAAGTACTCAAAATTTCTACTTGAGTAAAAGTACAAGTGCTCGATCAAAAAGTGACTTGAGTAGAAGTAGAAGTGCTTGCAGAAAAAGTTACTTAAGTAGAAGTACTAAAGTATTCAACATTTTTTTTACTTAAGTATTGCAAGTAGTTTTTTCAAAAAATTTGCTACTTAAGTACTAAAAGTAAAAAGTACCAGTAGTTTTGAAAAAAAAATTCTACTCAAGTACTGAAAGTAGAAGTACAAGTACTGTGTTATGTAGTTATTAAAGAAAGAAGTCAAAAGTTTGAACATCATATTGTTTTTTATTATTTCAAATGATTTATTCAAATGATTAACCTGTGTTTGTTAGTAGTTTCTTGATGCACTTTAAGCGCTGTAGCACCATTTATTTGTTTGTTTTATATTTTCTTTTTATTGGAAAGATTTGGTATAGCAGCTTTTATTATACACAGCCTTTATTTTCGTATGCGCTGATTTACAAATGACATTATACACATTTTTTTGAGCTTTATGCAACCTGCCATCTACTGTTCTGGCAGTGGTAATTTTTTTAAAAGTAACGAGTAACTATGCAGCACAAAAAAAATTATCGGAGTAGAAGTATTGAAATCATCGAAAAAATGTAGTGAAGTAAAAGTAGAAGTAGGAGAAAAAAATTCTACTCTAGGAAAGTACAGATACCGCATTTCGGTACTTAAGTACAGTACTTAAGTAGTTCTACTTCGTTACTATACATCTCTGCGCATTACACACTTTTACAAGCATTTTTTTCTGCCAAAACGCTGCTGCCAGGATGAAAGGCTTCTAAGAGCGTTGGCAAAATGTGCATGAGGCATACAGAGACACATTGAGGTGTATTTATGAAGCAGTGAATGTGACATTTACTTGCAGGTTATTCTTCTTGGTGCATGTGTTTTAAAGTACAGTGGCTGATTTGCCTGCAGGTAATGTTTGGTGAATGTCACATTCGACTGCTTTATTTACACTGCTCAAAAAAATTGAAGGAACACTTTTTAATCAGAGTATATCATTGAGTCAATTAAACTCCTGAGACATTGATCTGGTCAGTTAAGTAGCAGAGCGGGTTGTTAATCAGTTTCAGCTGCTTTGTTGTTATTAAAAAAAAGAACAGGTGCACAAGATTGGCAACAATGAGACAACCTCCAAAACAGGAATGGTTTTACAGGTGGAGGCCACTAACATTTTTTTTCCCTACTCATCTTTTCTGACCGTTTTTTACTAGTTTTGCATTTGACTAGGCTCAGTGTCCCTACTGGTAGCATGACCTGGACCCTATAGAGGTTGCACAGGCAGTCCAACTCCTCCAGGACCGCACATCAATACGTGCCATTCCCAGAAGGTTTGCTGTGTCTCGCAGCTCAGTCTCAAGAGCATGGAGGAAATTCCAGGAGACAGGCAGTTACTCTAGGAGAGCTGGACAGGGCAGTAGAAGGTTCTTAACCCATCAGCAGGACCGGTATCTGCAAGGAGGAACAGGATGAGCACTGCCAGAGCCCTACAAAATGACCTCCAGCGGGTCACTGGTGTAAATGTCTCTGACCAAACAATCAGAAACAGACTTCATAAGGGTGGCCTGAGGGCCTGATGTCCTCTAGTGGGCCCTGTGCTCACTGCCTGGCACCATGGAGCTAAATTGGCATTTTGTGCTTTTCACAGATGAGAGCAGATTCACTCACCCTGAGCACATGTGACAGACACGAAAGGGTGTGGAGAAGCCGTGGAGAACGTTATGTTACCTGTAACATCGTTCAGCATGACCAGTTTAGTGGTGGGTTAGTGATGGTCTGGGGAGAAGAAGTCTATGCCTTGAAGTAACGTGTAGCCTACATGCGTCACATCACGGCCATCTCAATTGAAGGAAAATTTATGTTTGAAACCAGATCAGCCCTGACTGCTTAAGTGCTACTCTTGTGAGTGTTTTATCTTGACTTATTTTTGCACAATAAAATCTTAGTTATACAGAAAGCACTAGATTTCATTACTTTCTTGTCCCCTCATTTATTGTGGACTGGAACCGAGGCTCACAAAGCCTGTTGGAGGGAGAGTAAGGTGCAGAAGAGCCAGCGGCATTCCAGACCATATGTTATCCCCGGAGGGGAACCGCTGATTTTGACCCACTGGTAATACAGGGCTCAAATTGTGAGGTCAGCGGCTTGATTGCACAGGTGGAGGCGAACACCAGCACTTTATCTTTTTGTGCTGCTTGGTGGAGTTATTTGTCAATTGACTTTATCAAGATGCACATATGATATGATGGATTACATATTTTTGTCGCATGAAACAATTGATGTATAATGTTTTTACACCTCGAGTATCACGTGTTTTTGGATCTAATATCACTGCACTATATGTCAGATTTATTTCAGTTTTTGGCGCAGCACAGTTTTTTGGTTTAACATCATTCAGCATGACCAGTTTGGTGGTGAGTCAGTGATGGTTTGAGGAGGCATACACATGGAGGAACACACAAACCTCTACAGTCTAGACAATGGCACTCTGACTGCCATTAGGTATTGGATGAAATCCTTGGACCAATTGTCAGACCCTACACTGGTGCAGTGGGTTCTGGGTTCCTCCTAGTGAATGAAAATGCCCAGCCTCATGTGGCGAGAGTATGCAGACATTTCCTGAAGGATGAAGGAATTGATACCATTGAATGGCCCCCACGCATGCCTGACCTAATTCCAATAGAACACCTCTGGGACATTGTTTCGGTCCATCTGACCCTACCAGGTTGCACCTCAGTCTGTTCAGTAGCTCAGGGATGCCTTGGTCCAGATCTTGGGAGAGACACCCCAGGACACAATCCATCGTCTCACTAGGAGCATACATAGGTTGCAATGTTGTCAGGCATGCATACAAGCACGTGGGGGCCATACAGTACTATTTTAAGTTGCTGCAATGAAATTTCAGCAACATGGACTAGCCTACTGCATCATTTTTTCACTTTGATTTTTGGGGTGTCTTTGAATTCAGCCCTCTGTAGGTTGATAATTTTAATTTCCATCAAACAATGTGGCATACTTTTGTTCCTAACACATTACCCAGTCCATATCAGTATAGTTATCCAGCATGAGATTTTTCCCCTTTGAGATCTAATGTGCTTTCAAAGTGTTCCTTAAATTTTTTTGAGCAGTATATTTACCCCTAGTATAGAGAGCATAGAATGCGCTCAGAAAATAGTGTATAAAGCATTGTTAACACACAGACAGCAGAGAAACTACATAGTACAGAGGACATACACCAAGCACAGGACTTAGCATACACAGTGCATTAGGTATCCAAGGTACACAGTAAAGTATTTGCACAACATAGCCAGCACAGGAACTACTGAAACCATTGCTTCTGGTTTGACAGTCAAAGGACTGAAAAGCACATTGGTTAGCACTTCTGCCTAGCAGCACTAGGGTTGTCATTTTGAAAATCAACCAAGGCACTTCCTGCACAGAGTTTGAGCATTTTCTCTGTGCCTGTGTGGGTTCCTCTGGGTACTCTGGTTTCCTCCCACACTCCAAGACATGCTGGTAGGTTATTTGGCTCCTGTCTAATTTTGGTCCTAGTATTTGTTGTGACGAAACATGGTATCAGACCTCTGCCCTTCTCACCAACTCGTGACAAAGAACTGGTCAATCCCACACCGCACTGTCACTTTCGTAACAATGCCAATTTCAGCTGCACTCTGCACAAAGACTTTGCAGCCTGCGGCTCCACAATCTAGGTGCCAGCAGGTTGAGAGTGATTGCTACTGCTTAAAGTTAATTAAACAAATAACTCTTTAAACTTCAAACTGCCACCAGATAGCTTTGGGCCTATCAGCCCTTTAAAATATTAGCAATACCAAATATAATTTCAGAATAAACATCTGTAACACACACTGTCACTACAGACAGGTATGTTCAGAGGATTTATACTTTCCAGTAGCGCTCTTCAAGAGACAGGGATTCTTTTTAGTTTGCATTAAAAACTTTGGAGACAATATTAAAACTTTTCAAAATAGGGTTTAATAATGAAAAGAAATAAAGGGACAATAAAACAGAGAATAAAAAAGAGTTAACAAGGAAGAATACTTGCAAATCCTGGTTTCAGCAGAGTCCAGCAAAACAAAAACAGTACAGCGGCTCTCACAAGTCCTGTTAGGTGTTCCTTGGTTTGATGTTAACGAGAGCTGTCAAACTGTCCTGGCATTCCTTTTTTACTCATATCTCTCAGTACCTACCGGGTACAGCCTGCTAACATGCAGATTATTGTCCATCTTGAATTTAGCTTAGAAAATTAATATAGATATGACAGGTTTCTGATGCCCAGTTTGCCTAGGAGATGAATTGGGCTTGTTCTGCTTCCAGTACTCCTAGGGCAGCCACATTTTGGACTTATCTAGGGAGGTAAATATGTCCATATTCTGGCTGTGGCTGTGCTATTATTATTTTAGTTATGAAACATGCTGAAGTTTCAGATTTATGACTGCTAACCTGTCTCAGAGATGTGTATTGGTCATCCCCTCCAACTGAGTTAATTACGATCGTTATCTGTTAGTTCTCTGGATTGCTCAGCTTGCAAGGGTGACTTTTTTTAGGGGGTTTATAGATTTAAATTGTGGATTGGGTAATGGAAAGGTCTGTGTGCCTGATCAATAAATTGATAAGGTCCTGGCATCAGTTAACAGTTTGTGTATTGTATAAAGTGAATGAAGGAGGGGCGAAAGGAATCAGAGCTGCTGGATCTTTTGGTTTAAAAACAGAGAAGCTAATGACAAACGAAATCTAATGGCTGAATGTGAACAAAATGGCTGCTACACACATCGCTGTTCATGAGCTCAGTAAGCATGATCATCACATGGGTATGTATTAGTGATCGACCGATATCGGTTTTTCGTTGCCGATACTGTTACCGATATTTTGGCCAATGCATATTGGTATCGGCCGATATTGGCCGATATTTTTGTACATTTAAAAAAAAAATAGCTTTTTTCAACAGATACATTTGTGGAGGAATCTGGGGATCTAAAAGACCCCAAACCCCTCCTCTGCACTTAAAAGCATTCCAAACACCAAGTTCGGCTGTTTTTTTTTTTTTTTTTTTTGCCAAAACATTTTATTGGTTTTTGAAATGATACATAATAAACACAACAGGTGAAAAAGATGGTAACATATATAAACTTCAGTCACATCAGAAGTCTACGACATATGCAATAAACCAGACGGTAGGAAACATAGCAACTGTAAACCGCAAGGAAGAGTAAGGCCGACTGGAGAGTCTAACAGGAGAATAGAACGTCATCCTATAGGCAGTGAAGAAGGGGTATCCGTGGGGCTATACGGAAGCAGGATATGAGAGCTGTGGTCTTGTGTCGGCGATGTCCCCTTGACTCCCGACACCCCCTATAGGGAACATGCTGTGTCAGGGGACAGGGGACAAACACCAATGTAGGCGAGTCCCAGCAATGAGTATGGCAAGGAAGGTATACGTGGCGACATAGATCGTAAATGAAATGATCAACAAAATACAGGCGGGGGGTCAATGGGAAGTGAGTTGTGATAGGGAGAGGGGGGAGGGAGAAAGTGGGGGAGGGCAGGGGGGAGTGGGGGAGGAAGGTGGGAAAGGGGAGGGGAGAACTAGGATGCAGGGTGGGAAGGGGAGACAAGGAGTGGTTCCCTGGGGATAAGATAGATGGAGTATATTCAGCTGTGGTGACTAATACGTATGTGGAGGAATGAAAAGGTTAAGTGTTCAGTGTTTGGAATTCGGGTAAAGTAAGTTCGGCTGTTTTTAATGCTGTCATTTTTTTTAATCTGGCGCCAGACAGTACCCGGAAGTGATGTCACTCATGACATCACTTCCAGGTTTCTGCATGGAGACCCGATCAGAGCCGAATGCGGCTTTGATCGGGTCTTCGGCGGCCGTGCATTCTGGTTGCCCGGGTCTCTCGTTGGGACGGGAGACCCGGCGAGCCGCGGAAGGCGGCGGGAGGGGCGTCCCCTCCCGCTCCCTGTAATAACAGCCAAGTGGCTTCTCAGCAGCATCGGTTGTCATTATAAGACAGCTGACCATCGGCTATGGACGCCAGTACCAGGGGGATGCCTCTAGCTGCAGGCATCACTCTGGTACATGCACTTTCCCGAAATATCGTCAATATTGGTAACCTCCGGGGCCGATTCCGATATATCGGGGAAAGTGCATATCGGCCCTCGATATATCTCGGCTTTGCCGATAATCGGTCAATCCCTAGTATGTATGAATGCGTGTTAGGGAACCTTCTGCAGATTGTGGGCTCTTTGAGAGCAGGTACTGATGTGAAGGTATATTATATGTACAGCTCTGCATAAATTGATGGTGCCGTATACTGTAATGAATAAATACAATATTTTAAGCTGAACTACAAGAATTATTTGTATTGCAAATCTACATTAGTTCAGCTTGTCACAAAAGTAAGCAAACATATCTCATACCTGAGGGGCTGCTGGGAAAGCTTGAAATCTCTGTAGCTATCAGCGCTACAGTGATAGCCGCAATCTTTCGCCAAGGTTATGTGCAGGGACTTCCTCTCTGCACTCTGACCACAGGGGATTGCCTGTTTGGCACCACCACCACCATAAAAGAACACCTTGCATTTTTTCAATGAATACAGGCCATTCTTTGTATAAATAAAGTGGAGAGGAGGGACGGTGATGTCAAAATCTCTGCCTTGTCCAATCAGAAAATGCCTTTGCTTTTATGGAAAATAATAAAAGGTACTCTATAATTGGTGGCATTGCGACCCCTATTTACAGAGGGAAGCCACTCGCATAGAGCCTGGTCAGGTTCTGAAAGTTTGTGGCTATCACTGTAGTACTACATTGATTAACAGGTTCACCAATGGCCCATCAAGTTTGAAACATGTACAGTACATCTGGAAAGTGTTCACAGCGCTTCACGTTATTCACATTTTGTTATGTTAAAGCCTTATTCCAAAATGGATTATATTTATTATTTTCCTCAAAATTCTACAAACAATACCCCATAATGACAATGTGAAAAAAGTCTGCTTGAAATCTTAGCAAATTAATTAAAACAAAAAAACTAAAATAA
Organism: Pelophylax lessonae; assembly: GCF_965119305.1. NCBI lineage: Eukaryota > Metazoa > Chordata > Amphibia > Anura > Ranidae > Pelophylax > Pelophylax lessonae. The sequence continues at coordinate 438,204,176 of NC_138772.1, read as the reverse complement.
TCCCATGTACATAAGTATTCACAGCTTTGGCTCAATACTTTGTTGAAGCACCTTTGGCACCAATTACAGCCTCAAGTTTTTTTGCATATGATGCTACAAGCTTGGCACACCTACTTTTGGACAGTTTTTCCCAGTCTTCTTTGCGTGACCTCTCATGCTCCAGCAGGTTGGATGGGGAACGTTAGTGCACAGCTATTTTCAGATCTCCCCAGAGATGTTCAATCGGGTTCAAGTCTGGGCTCTGGCAGGGCCACTGAAGGACATTCACAGAGTTGTCCCGTAGCCACTCCTTTGTTTTCTTGGCTATGTGCTTAGGTTCGTTGTCCTGTTGGAGGATGAACCTTCACCCCCGTCTGAGGTCCAGAGCTCTCTGGAGCAGGTTGTCATCAAGGATGTCTCTGTATTTTGCTGCATTCATTTTTACCTCGATTCTGACTAGTCTCCCAGTTCCTGCCACTGAAAAAAATCCCCATAGCATGATGCTGCCACCACCATGCTTCACTGTAAGGATGGTATTGCCCAGGTGATGAGCAGTACCTGGTTTCCTCCAGACACAATGCTTGCCATTCAGGCCAAAGAGTTCAATCTTTGTTTCATCAGACCAGAGAATTTTGTTTCTCATGGTCTAAGAGTCCTTTGGATGCCTTTTGGAAAACTCCATGCGGGCTGTCATGTGCCTTTTCCGGAGGAGTGGTTTTCCGTCTGGCCACTCTACCATACAGGCCTAATTGGTGGAGTGCTGCACAGATGGTGGTGCTGGAAGGTTTTTCCTCTTCCACAGAGAAACGCTGGAGCTATGTCAGAGGGATCATTGGGTTCTTAATCACCTCCCCGACTAAGGCCCTTCTCCCCTGATTGCTCAGTTTGTCCGGCTAGCCCGCTCTAGAAAGAGTCCTGGTGTTTCCAAACTTCTTCCATTTACGGAAAATGGAGGTCACTGTGCTCATTAGGACCTTCAATGCTGTAGAAAGTTTTCTGTACCCTTTCCCAGATCTGTGCAATACAATCCTGTCTCGGAGGTCTACAGACAATTCCTTGGACTTCATGGCTGGGATGTGCTCTGACATGCACTGTTAACTGTGAGACCTTATACAGACAGGTGTGTGTCTTTCCAAATTATGTCCAATCAACTGAATTTACCACAGGTTGATTCCAATCAAGTGGTAGAATCATCTGAAGGATGATCAGTGGAAAGAGGATGCACCTGAGCTAAACTTTGAGTGTCATGGCAAAGGCTGTGAATTCTTCTTTCACATTGTCCTTATGAGATATTGTTTGTAGAATTTTGAGGAAAATAATGAATTTTCTTTTTTACTTTTATATCTTTATTATTTTCCTTCAAAAAAGTTGCATATCAATATAAAAAGCAAACATACAATAATTTCTTAACATCTCCCCCCTCCTCTCAATTGAACATTTCTACATTTCCACTATCCCAGGAGCCAGGCCAGGAATTTCTATCTATGCTTTCCTTGTTCTTTCAAACCTTTTTATATTTCCTTTTATTATACAAGCCACTTTTTCACAAATTATTATATTATTGACTTTTCTTAAGCTGTCTATTACATAGTTACATAGTTAGTGAGGCTGAAAAAAGACACAAGTCCATCCAGTTCAACCTATGATGTGTGTGTGTGTTTGCGTTTAACCGTTAATTGTATACCCCTGTATGTTGTGGTCTTTAAGGTGTCCATCCAATAGTTTTTTGAAACTATCAATGCTCCCCGCTGATACGACTGCTTGCGGAAGAGAATTCCACATCCTTACCGCTCTTACAGTAAAGAACCCCTTACGCACTTTAAGGTTAAACCGCCTTTCCTCAAGTTTTAGTGAGTGGCCACGTGTCTTATTGTATCTCCTTTCTCTGAATAGTTTGTTCCTTATGCTAGGGTCGCCAGTACAGTATTTGTACATTGATATCATATCCCCCCTCAATCGTCTCTTCTCCAGAGAGAATAGGTTCAGTGCTTGTAGTCTTTCCTCATAGCTGATGTCTTCCATTCCCCTAATTATTTTTGTTGCCCTTCTCTGGACTTTCTCCAGTTCCAGCACATCCTTCCTGAGGACCGGTGCCCAGAACTGGACAGCATACTCCAGATGTGGCCGGACCAGAGTCTTGTAGAGTGGAAGAATAATCTCTTTATTTCTGGAGTGAATCCCCTTTTTTATACAACCCAGTATTCTGTTGGTTTTGCTTGCGGCGGCTTGGCATTGCATGCCACTTCCAAGCCTGTTGTCTACCAGTACCCCCAGGTCCCTTTCCATCCTAGACTCACCCAGAGGTTCCCCCCCTAGTGAGTAGCTTGCTTTCTGGTTTCTGGCCCCCAAGTGCATTACTTTACATTTTTCTACATTAAACCTCATCTGCCATGTAGTTGCCCACCCCGTTATTTTGTTCAGGTCTGCTTGCAAGATTTCCACATCCTGCATAGAAGATATTGGCATGCCTAATTTAGTATCATCTGCAAATACTGAGATTGTACTAGATATCCCCTCCTCTAGATCATTTATGAATAAATTAAACAGGATTGGTCCCAGGACAGAACCCTGGGGGACCCCACTTTCCACACCCGCCCAATCAGAGTACTCCCCATTAATCACCACCCTCTGGACTCTCCCCTGGAGCCAGTTCTCTATCCAGGTACTCACCTTGTGGTCCATACCTATCTTCCTTAGTTTGTACAGTAAGCGTTTGTGGGGAACGGTGTCAAAGGCCTTTGCAAAGTCCAGAAACACCACATCCACAGGCTTACCTTTATCTAAGTGGCAGCTCACTTCATCGTAGAAGGTTAATAGATTGGTTTGGCATGAACGATTTTTCATGAATCCATGCTGATTACTACTTATAATACCGTTTTCATTACTAAAGTCTTGTATGTGGTCCCTTATCATCCCCTCCAAAATTTTGCAGACTACTGATGTTAGGCTGACCGGCCTATAGTTACCCGGGATATATCTCAGACCCTTTTTAAATATTGGTACCACGTTGGCTTTTTTCCAATCAGCTGGCACCATACCTGTCTGTAAACTATCCTTAAAGATCAAGAATAATGGTCTGGCAATCACCTGGCTGAGCTCATTAAGAACCCTTGGGTGCAAGCCATCCGGTCCCGGGGATTTATTTATGTTAAGTTTCTCTAGTTTAGCTCTAAGTCTATCCTCTGTTAGCCATGGCGGCACTTCCTGAGGTGTATTATTTAGTTCGGCCTTACAAGCGGGGTTCGTGTAGCCCCCCGATTCCTTTGTGAAGACTGAAGAAAAGAAATTATTTAACACTTCCGCCTTTTCTCTGTCCTCAGTGGCCATTTTTCCTTTATCATCTTTTATGGGGCCAATGTGTTCTGGCCTCGCTTTCTTACTGTTTATATACTTAAAGAACTTCTTGGGGTTCTTTTTACTCTCCACCGCTATATGTCTCTCGTGTTCTATTTTAGCCGCCCTGATTTCGTCTTTACATTTCTTATTACACTCTTTGTAGTGCTTAAATGCTGCCAATGACCCCTCAGTCTTGTATTTTTTGAAGGCCTTTTCTTTAGCTCTAATATACATTTTTATGTTGGAGTTTAGCCACCCAGGGTTTAGTTTTGCTCTTTTAAATTTATTTCCCTGTGGAATGCACTGGCCCACCCCCTTGTTAAGTATGCTCTTGAAGCACTCCCATTTTTCCTCCGTGTTCTTTGTTCCCAGGGTTCTATCCCATTTGATATTTTCTAGCAGCGAGCGCAGTTTAGGGAAATTGGCTCTTTTGAAATTCAGTGTCCTTATATTACCCTTGTGTTTCCTATTACTGTAATTAATACTGAAACCAATTGACCTATGGTCACTGTTCCCTAAGTTGTCCCGTATTTCTATATCCGTGAGCAGGTCTGTATTGTTGGTAATCAGTAGGTCAAGTACCGCATTGTTTCTTGTCGGTGCATTCACCATCTGACCCATGAAATTGTCCTGCAAAACATTTAGGAACTGCCGAGCCTTTGCTGAATGCGCGGTTCCTTCTGCCCAGTCTATATCAGGATAATTAAAGTCCCCCATTATAATGACATTTCCCATCCTTGCTGCCAATCCTATCTGTAACATGAGGTCCGCCTCACCCTCCTCCCTCTGGTTGGGGGGCCTATAGCATACGCCCAATATTACCTTCCCCACCGTGCCTTTCCTTTGAAGCTCTACCCATAGGGATTCTGCCTCGTCCATAGCTCCATTATTAATATCATCCCTCATATTTACCTGTATACTGTTCTTAATATACAAACATACCCCTCCCCCTTTTTTACCCTCTCTATCTCTGCGATAAAGGGAATACCCCTGAATGGTCGCCATCCAGTCATGAGAGCTGTCAAACCAAGTCTAATATATATGGGAGTTAAGATTTTATCCATTTCCCTTTTATTGCTCTTCTGGCTTGGTACAGACATTTTAAAACTGCTGTTCGCTTGATCTCATATCCTCCTTCCTTCCTTCCATATACCCTAATATACACAAGACCGGGTCCAATTGTAAATTTATTTGGAATACTGAATTTATTTTATGCTTGGGGCACCTCAATATCGTGTTGATCAGGTCCCCAACTGCCACTTTACATATAGGGCAGAGCGCATCTGGTCTTACCCCAAATGAAAACAGCTTTTTTGGGGTATAAAATGCTCTATGGAGTATATGGAACTGTGTGAGTTTCTGAGACGCTGAGAAGGATAACTTGTCTACTGAGGTTACTGTACCATCCCATTGGGCATCTGACAATTTCCCCAGATCCTCTTCCCATTTTGTTTGGCTAGCCAGTTTGGAGTCATTATCCAATACTTTTGCTTGTATGAATATAATGAATTTAGATCATTTTGGAATAAGGCTGTAACATAACAAAATGTGGAAAAAGTGAAGCGCTGTGAATACTTTCCGGATGCACTGTATGCCTACATTGTGCCAAGCTGGACCAATATAAGTATGCAATACAAATTATTCCTGGAGTTCAACCCTCAATAGGCACGTGACTGACAAATGCATACAAGGAGCATGTTGTTATAAGATGTTTGCTAACTGTTAGTTACTGTGTGCTCTTCTTCGCTTAATTAAATAAGCCTCTAGAAAAGCCATGTGCTATTAAATGTCATGCATAAATAATAACATTTGGAAAAGATTAAGGAAAAATGGAAATGCTTCAGCGATATTCTTTTCTCAACTCAAGCAGCTGTTACTGCAGTGCAATCCTCATAGTCAGTGGCTGTGCTTTCTGGCAGAGGTGTATGAATTACAGGAGAGAATTACAGATCCCTTACTGTTCCAGTATATGTATTTTAGCTGTATATAGCTATTTGTCTGGGGTTCGGTTTTATAGCCCAATAGTTAAGTAAAGGAGGGGCTCAGCCATTGACGTTGGTTCCCAAAGTAAGTATTTGCATATCATAGTACCCTGGTTATATACACTAAACAAAATTATAAACTCAACACTTTTGTTTTTGCTCCCATTTATCATGAGCTGAACTTCAAGATCTAAAACTTTTTCTATGTACACAAAAGGCCTATTTTTCTCAAGTATTGTTCACAAATCTCTCTGAATCTGTGTAAGGCCCCTTTCACACATGCGGACCGTTCAGATCCGCCTGTCAGTTTTTCATGCGGATCTGAACGGATGCCCCATGCATCTCTATGGGGCAGCGGATGTCAGTGGCCATCTTTCCCTCTGCCATCCGATCCCATCCTGTCCGTCAAATCTGGACGGATGGAAACCCTATTTTCCATCCGTCTGGTGGATCGGATCGGATGAGGCGGTCCGTTCTCATCTTATTCCCCCATAGAGGACAACAGCGGGGACCTGACAGCTCTGTGTGCGGAGACGGAGCTGCCATCCACCTGCTCAGTTCGATCCCCCGCTGAGAAAAACTGAGTCCGCCGACGGAGCAGACAGTGTGAAAGGGGCGTTAGTGAGCACTTCTCCTTTGCCAAGATAATCCATCCACCTCACAGGTGTGGCATATCAAGATGCTGATTAGACAGCATGATTATTGCACAGGTGTGCCTTAAGCTGGCCACAATAAAAGGCCACTCTAAAATGTGTAGTTTTACTTTTTATGTGTATATATCTTTTATAATACTGGATTAGTAAAATATTGATGATTTTAATGAACTGTTACCTGTATAACATCCTTGAACACCCTATCTGTTTTTGTTGTGCATTGAACTTTTTTTGGGTTGGTAAGCTGTTTAGACTTTACCTACATTCCCTTCACATATACTATTGCTGATTTGGATAATGTTCTGTACATTCTAATATAGTCTGAAATAAGTACCAATATCAATAATATCCCAAGTTAAGAAGACATCACTGGCTCTTTTGGAACATATAAGAGCATAGAAAGAAAAATAAAAAAACAAGGATGAAGAGGGAAAAGTTGCCATGTAGGGAAATTTGCCCCTCCACAAAGTGAGTACAGTAGTCACGCCTGACTCATATAAAGTAGTTTATGCACAATAAAATTATCAATCTCATTTGTGGAAAAGGGAATGCCCACCGTTTAGATTCATGAGTTTTTCCCGAATTTTAGAAAATCTTGTTCACTCATCAAGAGGTTGAATGTGGCCCCACTATGGCTAATGCTTAAACCAGCCACGTTGATTATTATTTCATAATAACTGTAACATAACATATGGAAGGGTAAAACATTAGGACCAGTGCATGTCTTCTACCATACCTCCTACTCAGTTGTCAAAGTTGGACAGGTATAAACCAGGAGTGCAATTATATAGTAAAAAATACTGCACTAAATCAATACTGTATAAAAGCATATAGCTGCTCACATTACTATTGACAAACCATTGTAAAAAATATATTATAACAGTGCAGTGCTAAAAAAACAACTATAATGTGAACACTTAGTGCCACCCACACATATAAATTGCAAAATATTGAATAAAGTACAATGTTCAAAAAATTTAAAAAGTATATATTTTAGTCCAAATCATGTAATAGATAAAAGTTCCAAATAAAAAAAGAAAAGAAATAGGAATCCTGGTGCAATCACGGTGGGTATGAATGATGACAGTCACAGTTTGTGTATCAATTGCCCCGGTGCGAGCATCCACCACCAAAAGAGATATTGCGCTTACCGGAGTGTGTGGATACGGTAGCACTGAATCAATCACGCTTGTATAGATCAGAAGTATGGTAATTGGAAAACAGTTCTGAGGGTCTCTCATCTCAATTTCACGATAGGGTCACCTCTCAATTGAGCACAGAAGCTTCCCTCATTTCCTGTAAGATCCTCCATCCTTTTTATGGCATTGATCTGAGCAAAGCACTGAGACCGCGTTGGAGGTGATGCCACAACAAGGGAGTGCAAGGCTGAGCTGGATTCACCAATGTGTTCATTAGGAGCATTTACTGGGTAGGTTCTCTTTATTGTTAAGGTGCAAGAAGAGCAACTTCATGTGTCAGCCAGGATAATGCTATGGTTGCTCTGACTCAAACATAGCGTAGTGCCTTCTGAACTCTGATATTTTTAGGTAGGATAAAAAAAATGTAGCAGCATAGCTTATAAGTTTCCTTGTTTGCTGTACCCTTTTTGATCCAGTTTATCTTTTCATTAAATTAGCCCCCAGAAGTTCAGTGATCTCAATTTCCTTCTTATGGGTGACTCTACCGCATGCAAGGTCTACCTGGAGCCACTCAGAAGCGCATGCTCCCAGCCGGGTATATGCAGAAATTGCATAGAAGACCTACATCCCTAGCCAAACCCCAGCTCATTCTACAAGGGTGTTGAATGACAGGGACTCTGTTCATGGACCACTGTTCTGTGGAATCTAGATAGCATGCCTCCATGGGACAGGAATACAGGTTGCATGAGGCCACGCTCTCCTCAACTGGAAGTTAGGGGAAGCACTGCAGAGGACAGATTAAGTAAAACCTAGATACTACCAAAAGTAAGACTTTGGGGCACAATAAAAGCATTTTTTGCTACTAGTTGAGCCTAACAGAAAGTGCATTGTTTGTATAAGGGTTTAATATCCCTTTAAATAATATACAGTATGTATTCAATTCATCAATAAAGTGACAAGATAGTTTGTGCAAGCACATTTTACTTATTTTTCAGCGCACCCTCTGGAGCTAGAGTGCTCCCATATGCAAGCTTTGAATTTCCTCTGATACCTAACAAAGTTATTTATAGGGATACAAAATCTAGCCCACTGCTCTGCTTCTGTATTAGCTGCACTGGCTATCATTATAGGATAGAAGAGAGGAATCACCAACTTTCCCACCAGTAAAGAATGAGCATAGATGTGGTAAGGGTGTGAGCTTATGAAATGTATGTAATCATCAGGGGAGGACTGAAGTTAGGGAGCAGGGTGGTGTTTGTTCCCTGGGATAGTAGAAATAATAGATTTTAGATTGGTGGACCTGAGTAGTGATATTCCCCAGACTCTAATCGGAACTCTCTTCCACAAGTGATGGTGTCAGCAGGGAGTATTGATTTTTTTAAAAGACTCTTTGACGTGCATCTTAAAGAACACAACATACAGGGACATGGGAAATGATTATCTACACTGACACACACATGCATGTACACAGGTTGAACTGGATGGACTGTTGTCTTTGTTTCAACCTTACCTACTATGTAACTATGTCACTCCTGCGCATGCGTGCAGGAGCCGCCCAGTACGACACAGGACCCTGAAGGAATGGCCTAGTGTAAGGTGACCAGATTTTTAAAATGAAATCCGGGGACATATATATATATTTATTTTTTTATTGGAAAATGGCACATGACTGCATAATACACAGAGTGCTGGGTACAGGACTGCATAATACACAGAGCGCTGAGTACAGGACTACATAGTAAACAGAGCACTGGACACAGGACTGCATAATACAAAGAGCGCTGGGCACAGGGCTACATAATATACAGAGTGCTGAGCACAGGACTATATAAGATACAGAGCGCTGGGCACAGGACTGCTTAATACACAGAGCACTGGGTACAGGACTACATAATACACAGCGCTGGGCACAGGACTACATAATACACAGAGCACTGGGCACAGGACTACATAATACACAGAGCACTGGACACAGGACTACATAATACACAGAGCACCGGGCACAGGACTACATAATATGCAGCGCTGGGCACAGGACTACATAATACACAGAGCACTGGGCACAGGACTACACAATACACAGAGCGCTTGGCACAGGACTACATAATATACAGGGGGGGGTGTTAGGCACAGGGTTCAGAGGTTTGCTATACACAGAGGACACTTCTACCCCCACATCCATAGCTCACCTCTGCACCCTTCTCTCACAGATTATCTCTGCAGCCACCTCTTAGCCCATCCCCCACAACAGCTAAACTCTCCATCTCTCCATGCAGCTGCATCAGCTCTGACGCCTGCTCCCCCACTGCCCTTACCTGTGTACAAACAGACCCCCCATCTGCTCACCTCCCGTTCTCAGCCCTCCACACAGCCTCTCCTCCACTGAACAGCAGCAGGAGCGGAAGTGAGATCGTCCAGCAGGGGGCGTCTGCAGCTGAGCCACTAGGCTGTTTCTAAGCCAGCATGGGATGGCCTGTCTAAATTAATCTGCCCCTGAATCCAGGGACAAAACCGGGGACAGACTTGGATCAGGGATCGTTTTCTCAATCCGGGGACTGTCCCCGGAAACCGGGGACATCTGGTCACCCTAGCCTAGTGGCCTTTCCTTCAGAGCGCATGCGCTGGTGATGTCCCTGGCTGCATGTATAGTAAATATCTCCTGAACAATGCACGTTTAGGAGATACTGACAGCACCTATAGAAAAGTTTTATTATAGGCTTACCTGTAGGTAAAATTATTGTTTGGGAGTTTACTCCCACTTTAAGATAGATAGTCCCTTTAGTTCAACCCATGTTTCCCAGTAGTGTTGGGCAATTAAAGTAGTATAAGTAGAGTTTTATTACCTCTATTTACCATGTGAGTTAGAATAAACAAACCTGGTGACCTTATAAGAACTCATACTGCAGACACGGATGCATTTATAAATATGGATTGTTTATTCTGGCATTTCAATATGGGACATTTTATTAGTAGTGAAGCTCACTGGAATTGGTATTTTTAGAACAATTAGCTGTCATTATAGTGTTTCAAGCTTTGTGAGTGAGCATGTGCCACTTACTCCATTAGCGCATTTTCTGGTGTCCTTGTCACTTCACTATATGCATACTAATATCTTCACATAGGAAATGTAATCTGTCCATCCTAATGATGAAATTAGTTTCTGGAAGATATCTTTCATTAAGCAATTAACAAATCTCTCTAACAAATCGAAATAAGCATATGTGTTTATATTTAATAAGTATTTGTATTATCGAGTAATTATATTATGCGATGTAGCCTGGCTACGCTTTCATTAAGACCCATTTCTGCTTGGCTATAAGCAAACTTGAACATGTTTAAATCATTTCAAACACAAATCATAGAAAAGGATGATTGGTTATGTGCAGACAGAGAAATGTGATTTTTTATTAGTCATTAGCATCATTAAAAGAAAAGTTTGATCAATAGAACATTGATGTTTGAAGTTTGATAAATAGAAAGAGAGGAAATGCCATAGGGTGGCTCCATGAAGATCATCACAAGGTCCCAACCACTGTTTTATGGTTCACAGATTAATTGTGCTTGTTTCCGGTCATCTGGCGAAGATATTTTATTCATGAATTATATTTGTTATATGTTTATGGATAGAGTAATGTGAAATTGAGAGTATTCATTTCTCCAAAATTTTGTTGAAATGGAGTCAATAGGGAAGATAAAATAAAGGATTTGTATAGGCATGACCAAAATTTACCCGCTACCTCCTTTCCATGCATGAAGCATGTTCCAGCATTATTTCTTTTCTTTAACTTTGTTCTGTTGGGAGAAACAATTTTTATTACTTCTAGTGATGTCATCAGCCAGCTTGTAATTTTCTTTCAGTGGCAGCTGCAAGAAGGAGGAATCAGCAGGGTGTCCTAGGTTAGTTCTTATTGACTTATGCAGTCCCCTAACAACTACAGAGTGTGGGCAGGCACATAGGAGTCAATGTAACAACATTTTTTTCTTGGAAAGAAATGAATGAATAAATGCTCATGGAGAGGAACACAGAGGGCCAGGGATAGGCAAGATTGTGTAGTCCACAGAGGAGAATGTAGGCAGAGCTAAAAATGCCTCTAAAGGCCCGTACACACATAGCGATTGTCGGCCGTAAATATTCGGCCGCCGAACGATCGGCCGATTGTCGGCTTGTTAGTATGATGCTTCCAACAACAGACCGCGACTTTTCGGCCGAACAGAATCGGGTGTGCAGGCTATAAAATTTTTGTTGGCCATCACCAGAACGGCCGATTGTTCGCCAGTCAGTACAGAATTCGGCTGACTAACAGCAGATGAGCAAGACTGGGCATGCTCAGAGAAGAAAAAACACACGGAAAGTTAACCCTCACATGGCATCACTTCTGCAGTCGGCTGTTGTTGGCCAACAAAATTCGTGTGCAGTCTTTAGCACTTTTCAACCGACAGGACAGCACCGGACAAAAGACGGCGGATCGTTCGGCCGACATTCGGTACGTGTGTACGGGGCTTAAGACTATCAATGCACCAGAGGCAGTGTCATTACCCAGCAACAGGAATTTAGGAGCCTACTGAATTATTGGAAGGATCATCAGGTCTATTTCTGTAAGTTGCAAGGCTAAACATGTAAAAATGTGTGTGCATTGCGGAAATGTATTGCATTTTTTTTGTCCCAAACATACACTTTAAGACTGTACATGGCTACTGAGAGTTATGGAAGCTGCTTTCAACTTCCCTAGATCAGTTCTTAGGCCAAAATTTGCCCCATTAGTCTCATTATTTTAGGCGAAAACACAGAGTGAAAAAAAGTAGAATAAAACAAATATAAAAGTGCACATATAACAAACAAATGCACACTACAAAGCTTGACAAAATAAATGAAACTAAATTATCCTAAATGCACCTTCCAAAAAAACACACCCTCTAAATCATGGGTGCTCAACCTGTGGCCCTCCAGCTGTTGAGTAACTACAAATCCCAGGAGGCTTTGAAGGGCTGGAAGTTAAAGGCATGACTCCCAAAAGCTGAGGAATGATGGGACTGGTAGCTCAGCAAGACACAGGTTGAGCACCCATGCTTTCAGTCAAGAAAAATAGAGCAAACATATTTTGCCAAGAAGCTCAATGAGCAAAATTGGGATTTTCTGCTTGTCCATTCACTGATTTAAAAATCAGCAATATTGCAGCAACAGCGATGTTGCTGAAATCATTCGGTTTGTCCTAAATAATTATTTTTTAGTTAGTCTTATTTTTTAGTTATTAGTCACCAGAAATGGGCTTTATGTTCGAGTCGAACATTGAGTGTTTGTGTGTTCACTGAACACACAAACACCCGGGGCGCTCGGCAGCAAGTTTGCCTACCGATGAACGCCCCATAATGCACTGTGCGATCGCAGTGCATTAAGTGCTTGTGATTGGCCAAAGCATGCACCTGACCTGTATGCTTTGGCCAATCATAGCACAATATCCTGTTAGAGCCATTATTGGCCAAAGGCAGAGTGCCTTTAGCCAAGCATTGCTCAGGGGCTAAGTCCACTCGCCACACAATATAAGGCTGCTGCTTTCACAGCAGCCGTGTATAGTGTGTGACAATAGAGATTAGGCAGGTAGTTAGTGGATAGTGAGTTCAGTCAGTTTAGTGCAGTCAGTGTAGTGTACAGGCATACCCCACTTTTAAAATGTATAGATATGTTGTAGTCCTGGGTCCCCTCTCAGTGCTCCCCAAGTTTGGTGTCCCAGTCACTTATGGTTCGTGAGCAGTGCCAAGTCAAGCTGACCAATATTTCCCTTAGACGCCAATGTTAAAGACCTGGAGCAGTGCTATGTCAAGCTGACCAAGATTTCCCATAGATGCCAATGAGTACTGAAAGCTGAAAATAAGTCTAGACAGGAAGGGGGTGAAAGTTCCCTGTATTTAAAAGGTTAAGGGAAACCCTATGACAGATTAAAAAAAAAAAAAAGCATTGTGGCCCCCCCCCCCCAAATCTTAACCAGGACCTTTAGGGCTGGAATAGATTTTAAGGGGAGGTCCATGCCAAAATGTAAAAAAAAAATGGCGTGCCCCCCCCCCCCCCCAAAAGCCATAATAGGCCAATTGGGTCTGGTACAGATTTTAAGGGGAACTCCACGTCAAAATGTAAAAAAAAAAAAACGTCATGGGGTCCCCCCAAAATCAATACCAGACCCTTATCCGAGCATGCATCCTGGCAGGCCAGAAAAGGGGGGGGGGCAAACACAGAACACAAAAGACTTTTAAAAATGACCTTTATTAAAATTACTTTTAAAAAGACAGTTCTTTTATAGGCAAGGGGCGGGGCCACCTGGTTATGTCACCCGGTGGCACCGCCCCATATGACATCACATGCCGTCACGTGACATCAGAAGAGGTGGTGCCACTAGGTAACATAGCCGGGTGGCCCCACCCCTTGCCTATAAAAGAACTGTTAAAGCCGAAGATGTGCCATATGGGGGGTAGCCTCTTAAGAGGCAAATGGTTTTTTTAAATTTTTTTATATTTCGGGTCCGGCGGGCGTCGTGATGGATGATGGATTTACATTGAGGTACACTATTGTTTTCTTTTTAATAAAGGACTGGCCAAAAACTGCGTTCTGTGGTTTTTACTTTTTTACACTTTTTTGTATGGTACGATGTAAGGTACGATGTACCTTTCATAACGTCACAGGAAGTGACGAAACGCGTCAGTTCTTGGAACGCACGTCGTGACGGCAGCTCGCAGTTGGAACGCAAGCCAGAACTCTCCGCTCGCCACTCTGCATGTAACTCTGTACAGTCACGAATCCTGTATTTCTCTTGCTTTTAATCACTTTTAATCACCGACGGATGGGAAATAAACCTTTTAATACATACTACACTACTGGAGCATCTTTCTTTTCATACCCTGGCCCCATGCTGATGTGAGGAAAGGTGAGGAAGAATCCACAAACTACCCCATTTCAGAAGCAGCACGAGGGAACCTACCTTGACCCTGAGGGCCTACAAGCGTGATTGGTCTTAGTACCGTATGGTACATAAGACCCATTACATCTTGTAAGTCACCCATCTTTACAATATCACTGGGAAAAGGAACCTATGCCACCTATAAGGTACAAAGCCATATTGGAAAAAGTTTACCACTGAGCACCTGCACTTTGATAAAAGATTGGAAGATTTCTTTGCACTAAAGAAAATTATTTGGACTCTGATAACTACAGTCATTTATTCACTCACTTATTAATGGACTTGAATTAAATCCACACTTTTATTTATTTATTATATCACGCAATATAATACACTGGCATTTCTATCTGATTATGGAAAAAATTCATGTAATTTATTGATTTCTATATGTTCATTGCTTTTTTATATTTATTTATTGCCAATTTTATTGAACTATATTTGCTCATTTGCACATTCATATTTATTTATTGATTTCTAGTTGTGATATAATTTGTCTACACAGTTATATAACTCTACCAATTGCACATAGCACATTAATTACCAGCAAGCGCTGTAGGTAGCCCTGACCCCAAAGGCTATCTTTTTACATATTAAGGGTACGATGTACCCGATACCCATTCACATGGGGGGGGGCAGGGATCTGGGGGCCCTCTTGTTAAATGGATCCCATATGGATCCCATAAGGACTCTAAAATTAATAAATAAAAAAAAATCCCATAGTGAAGTCCATCAAACTCAATAAAGTAATTATTAAAAGATATAGATAGCTACAATCATCTTATAAAGGGTAAAATCAGGCACAAATGGTAAGTCGTTCCAGCAGGCTGTCATCTTTCAAACACCGCTCGTTTGTGGCTCTTCATACATTATGACGTCACCTAGAACCCACTGCCAATGGGTTTTGTCACCAATGACGTCTACGGACCCCCCCAGGGACGATGTTTAAAGGAATTTTTAATTTTTATTGTTTCACTTTAAGCATTATAAAAATCACTGCTCCTTTAAAAACGATAGTTTTAAAAAAAGTGTTTGCATTGATGCATGTCCCCCAGGGCAGTACCCAGGGCCCCATACACTTTTCATGGCAATACTATGGCATATAACTTGCATATAAGCCTTTAGAATGAGGATTTTTGATTTTTCATGTTCGTGTACTATAGACTTTAATGGAGTTTGCATGTTTGCTAGAACTTTTTCCCTGTTTGAGATGTTCTGGTGTGAACCGAACAGAGGGGGTGTTCAGCCCATGCCTATTAGTCACAAGCTGCACTTGTATCAGGGGTCAAACCAGGTGGCAAAACTAATATCAGGGTCTTCTTCAGCTTTCTCCTTGTTGCAACATATCTTTCCCAGTTATAACCTGTAAAAAATAGGGTAAAGATACATAGTATTTATTGTATGGATAAAATAAAGTGGAACTTCACTTTCTCAATCAACATGGACTATTTTTATTCTTCGTGCCGCTTGCATTAGTAAGTAGACAGGAAAGTAGATCCTATTTACTCGTTTTAAACTTTTTTTTTTTTTTTTTACATTTCTTTAGTTATTTCCTGGTTTCTGTGCCTAGGCAAATGATGTCATATATTCCAGCAGTCTTCAGAAGAGGAGGGAGGGTTCTCAGCTCAGAAGTAAATGATACATCTGCCATTATTTAAGATGGCCACTGCCAGAAATGCTAGGGGTGTTTTTCAGAATGATTTCCCACGAAAATAATGCATGAAGACAAGTATGGTTGGGGAAGTTTGTTTTGAATAATAAAAATGAATTAAATAGCATTTTTGGTTTGTGGTGCGCAGATGCAGTGCATTTCTACTTTTAAACCTTTATTGCAAAAAATCACTTTGTCTATTTTCCTTACCAACATCCTTCCTGGTATTATATCTATCACTAAATGGCAGGTGTCTTGATCCATGTTATTAAGAAGAGTACATAACTGTCATGCATCATAAAGTCATCATATCAACTACGATAGTATCTTAGCCTTAACAAGATAGGGTCATCTGCATACAGTGATACATAATTGCAACGGTAACTCATAACAATAAACTAGAAATCATATTTAATTGTTCAATTTCAGTACATGCTTCAGTTGATTGTAGCCATAATACTTTCAACAACTCAACTGAGTACTGCCCATGATACTTTTTTTTTTAACTTGCACTACTAGTTTCCATTTTCAGGACAAGTTTTCAGGGATCTGCGCCATTCTTCTCGATTCAAGCAGTACTGATACATAAAGGTTTGGCAAACCCCCCTCACCTATTGAGAATTACCTTTCCTGTACAAGCCTATCTTTTGGTTCTCTTTCCAAACCAGTCCTAACCCTTAGTAAGCTCTGTGTTAGTTGGTGTTGGAGCTTACACCGGGTTTACGCCTTTCAACTCCTGGTCACGTGTCAATGTTCTGGCCTGGTGATAGTCCACTTAGGCCAGAGCACTATATCCTCACAGAAGATGACATGCTCCTCCTTAACCATAAGCACTGGGTATTTATTGAGGGTTATGATGGGGCAAAGAAGTAGTAGTGCAGCACAGTCATGGTGAGTATCAATAAGTAAAGCGATATACAGTATTGTCATTAAATCAAATGTTTGACTAGCCTAGGTGGTAGGGTAACATGAGAGAAAAGCTAAACATAGAGAAAAGCCCTACTATATGGACTTTTCTCTATGTTTGGCTTTAGATCTTATATATTTGAGAGTGTTATACAGAGAACCTAAAAACAGTCACGTTAGAGTGTGACTACATATCTACCACAGTCCTTTACAAGCACACATTTTTTACAACAAGGTATGTAGGCAAAGGATGCACCTCTACCATATCCCTAGTTATGCAGACCTCAAAGGAGGGACAACTGAGGAGGAAAAAGGGACAGAGTAATATGGTTCCGAAAGAGGGATAGTCTCTCCAATAAAAGACGATTAGTCCCCGTTCACATTAGGTCGCTCCGACT